>NC_140592.1:657053328-657752781 GCF_964204655.1 Triturus cristatus | reverse complement strand
ACCTGAAAGAGCTATAGAAAAAAGACTATACATTTGGAAATGAAATGGAGAAAATATTGTGCCGTGGGTTAAGAAATGTTAGCAGTACTGGTGTTTTTAATGGAAGTGAAGAAAAGAGGTCCTCCCTTTAAATACACGAATAAAACCCATGCCCTGTGGCCAACCCCCTGTTGTGAACGGCCAAAGTCAGTGCACTGTGTGGGGTTGGCTGCTTATGCATTGGTTGGCAACAGGGCCTGGCCACAGGGCAGGCTCTGTGGCTAACCCCCTCCAAACACAGCTGAAGGCTGTGTGCAGCATATGGTTGACTGCCTGCAGGGGGGCAGGCAGGCCTCTGCACCCAACCTCGCAGCTTGGTGTTAGTTATCTGAGAGGGGTTGGAAACAGGGCTTGGCCATAGGCCAGGCCCAGCGGCTAATCCCCGCCACATGCTGATGCGTCATCCCCAGCCTTGGTACCCACTAATGACTATGACACACACAGAGCTTAGTATAACACGTCTTTATTCTTCTGTGGGTAACCGTGAACTCAACATGCTATACTACACTCTAACACTTATGTCACAGTTCTTTGGAGTCCCTCAGGCGTCAAAAGGGTTACGTAATTGCTAACTTGCATGACACTACATCTCCCCCTCTGTGAAATAAAAAAATAAAATTACAAATATATATACTATTATAGCTCTTTGATAAGTCTTCGTGGCGCTCTGATCACAAGTCAGGATTCTGTGGTTGGAAACTTAGGACAGGCAGGTGAAGTGTCTGTGGTCCGTGTTGGCGATGTAGGATCAACAGCAGTCAAAGTTTTAAATTCTCCTTTCAGGACCAGTCTCTATATTGACATCAGAGGCTGACAAGCAATCGGCCACATGTTAGAAATGCAAGGAATCTTGTGTAATGTTCTTCCCAGGACATTTAGCAGTCACCATGTGTCCTATGCTGGTCCGGAAATTAAATGGCTCCTCATTGAATGGTGTGGAGACGCTAGGCCTAAGGTCATAGCCTCCGAGTGAACACTCCAGAGGAGTAAAACACATTGTGCTATGAGTAATCAGATATAACAGGAAAATACATTTACAGTAAAACTTTAAACAGAAATCAGTGCTAAAAGATTTTCACAAAAGTAGATTCCAAGAACAGTAATGATGGTTGCTAAAAAAAAATGTCTTTTATTGAGCAGACTTCATACGTCTCCCTTGGAGAACTTCATTCAGAAATGCCAAATGTGCGAGCTTCTTTGCAGATTATGAATGAATCCCAATGCATTTCGGGCATAATGACCTACCCTTCTTCAGGGTCAATCTACAAGCAAATAAACATAGTGTCTAAATATTTAAACAAGTGTTGCAACATTATCCCAACAGTACGAATATAGGGAGAGCACAGAACCAATAACAAATAGATAGTAGACAACTGTTACCAATTGTAGATGTTGAGCTCACAGGTCTTGAAATAAAGCATAGAAAAATGAAAAAAACAGGAATAGAAACCACCACTGAGTCTGGCACCACGTGATTGATGGTAAGGCTACTGCACAAATCTAGCTACGTGTGCTATAATCAATCGATAACTGAAGAATGAAGAAATATAAGTAAGAGAGTGCTCAAAGATACCTGAGTGACACCCCCTGTGCAACGTGGGTGAAACACGTCATATCTAAAGTCGGCAATGCCTTGAAGCTTTGACTCCAATAAGATAGAACAACGTGTGTCCTGTCCACACTGTTAAGGAAAAAGAAACAACGTCAACATCCAAGTATGTTTAGACTTGAACGAGACTAGTGAAAAAAAACATGAAACGGGAATCAAACTCACCGTTAATTAAGCCATGAACCTCGGGTTCTCCTAATCAAGAGTAGGCTAACATGCCAGTAATCCGATGCAGGAGACCTAAACACAAAGTGATTAAAAAAACGCATTAAGCTGTGTGTAGCACAACCCGATTAGCATGGCATGTCTGCGTTTAAAATTGAATCAGTGCCAGGTTCATGTGATTCTTACCAGTGAAGTTGTGAACACCTCCAACCTTCAACAACCCGAGAACCGAAGTATCGCCTACCCGCGGCTGTGTCCAATGCGTGCATATAACGAATCCTAACATTTAAACGTGATGCGGAAATGATGTAAGCAGTCGGCCTTTAAGGCACAGTGCTGATAACTTGTGGTGCGTGCACGGAAGACTCTCTATACTACCCTTTCTGTGCACTGTACGTTTTCTTCCCAGTTCCCAGTCCTTGCCCAAATCCCTGACTGTGTTTCTGACATAGTCCCGGACAGTGCCTGACATTCTGCGCATAAAATTGTGCACTTCTGATGGTGAAACTAAAGATCTCATCGGAATACAAAGTTATGCTCTGACGACCAGCATAATTGGGACAAGTAGTACTAATGTAGACTACAAGTATGGATGTTTCTTTTTGTATGTTTACCGATTAATGTCTGATCATGTCATGTAATGTTTCTTGGTCTATACATGTCTTGTCCTAAACCAATGTGTTCACAAATGTAATTGTCGTTAAATGAATGTAAAACTTTGAATATACAATGTTTTATGTGGCTATAACTGTTCTCTCAAAAAATGAATGAATCGAGAAGTACTCCTTGTCCATTTCCCTAAAATCATTTTGATTAATCGATTGTGGCATGATAAAGCCTAGTGTACATTATTGAATAATTCATTGAGTAACAACATGCTAAAACATTGATGCACGAAGAAACAAGTCTTTGGTTTCTTCATTTGACAAAGGATTTGATTGATGGTCTTGGAGGTACCTTTCTTTGATAAATTCAGCATTGAAGGGAGTATCATATTTCCGTCTTCTAGACGGATATACAAGCACTCGATCTCCTCTAGTGAACATAATTTCAATTGCATGTCGGCGCTTATCTGAATAGACCTTCATTTTTCATTTGTGTTCCAAGTCTTTAATACAGGTTTCTTCATCATTACAATGGTTGTCTCTTGGTCCACTGAGGTAACTTGATCATAATGGCTCTCCAAAACATCAAGGTTGCAGGACTTTCACCTGTGGTTGAGGGAGGGGTAGAACGGGATGCTCAAAGAGTAGAATTTAAGACAATTTTTATGTCGAGCTTCTCCAATACAGCACATTGAATAGCTTTTAAGAGTACTCATGAAACATTTGGCAAGGCCTTTGGCCTGGGAGGATCACTGACAAAATATCGAGAAGGAGAATATCGACCTACAAAAATATCGAGGAAAAAATATAGAATGTCAAAATATCGAATCCCTATCTCCAAACAGGTAAGTACATAAATATAGAATCCAAAATATTGTTGTAAAAAATATAGTTGGTCAAAATATCGAATTTTTTAAATGTCTTAAAAGTAATGTAAAATTAATGAAATAATACATATAATTAAATAAAACATACTTAAAAATACTTAAATAACTTTAAAATTAATAAATAATTAATGTAAGGAAAAAAAAAATTAATACATATATATTAACGTAATATTAATTAAAAATATTCAATATTTTTTGCGTAGGATAGCGGGCGGGTAAAATTTACTATTACCACTCCAGTAAGTGCAATAGTAGGGAAAGCGTTGGATAGCGGGAGGGTAAAAATTACTATTCCCACTCCAGAGAGTGCAACAGTAGGGAAAGCGTTGGATAGCGGGAGGGTAAAAATTACTATTCCCACTCCAGAGAGTGCAATAATAGGGAAAGCATTGGATAGCGTAGGGGTAAAAATTACTATTCCCACTCCAGAGAGTGCAACAGTAGGGAAAGCGTTGGATAGCGGGAGGGTAAAATGTACTATTCCCACTCCAGTGAGTGCAACAGTAGGGAAAGCGTTGGATAGCGTAGGGGTAAAAATTACTATTTCCACTCCAAAGAGTGCAACAGTAGGGAAAGCATTGGATAGAGTAGGGGTAAAAATTACTATTCCCACTCCAGAGAGTGCAACAGTAGGGAAAGCGTTGGATAGCGTAGGGGTAAAAATTACTATTCCCACTCCAGAGAGTGCAACAGTAGGGAAAGCGTTGGATAGCGTAGGGGAAAAAATTATTATTCCCACTCCAGTGAGTGCAACAGTAGGGAAAGCATTGGATAGCGTAGGGGAAAAAATTATTATTCCCACTCCAGTGAGTGCAACAGTAGGGATAGCGTTGGATAGCGGGAGGGTAAAATTTACTATTCCCACTCCAGTGAGTGCAACTGTAGGGAAAGCGTTGGATAGCATAGGGGTAAAAATGACTATTCCCACTCCAAAGAGTGCAACAGTTTGGAAAGCATTGGATAGCGTAGGGGTAAAAATTATTATTTCAACTCCAGTGAGTGCAATAGTAGGGAAAATAACAATTTAATATTTTATTAGAAATAAATTAATTATTAATACCAAAAAAGTATTTAAATTAATTACCAATCACACAATATTTAATAATTAATTAATTATAAATACCAATATTGTTTTAAATTAATTACCTATTATTAATTAATTAACAACCAATTAATTTTCAATACCAACAATGAATAAATACCAATAATACCAATTAATAATTAATTAATAATAAATTAATTATCAATACACAAAAATTATTTCAATAATTAATTATTTACAATTAAATTACTTCCCACCATATTCCCCTATAAACCCACAACCCACTACAAAAAATAAATTAATACAATTAACATAATTATCAATTAAACAATTAATACAAATTAATTACCAATTAATACAAATTATTTACCCACTAATAATTTATCAACAACCAATTAATTTTCAATACCAATTAATAATTACCTAATAACAATTAAATTACTTCCCACCCTATTCCCCTATAAACCCGCAACACGCTACAGAAGTAAAACGCAAAATTAAATTAAAAATAATTGATAATTCCTAAAAATTATTATTTAATGTACTATAATTAAATTACTTCCTACCCTAATCCCCTATAAACCCACAACCCGCTACGGAATTAAATTACACAAAAATTAAATAACATAAAATTCATTACTTTAAAAATATTCAAACATACATTCCTAAATTAATACATACTTTTAACACATATACTAACACTTAAAACACTATAAAAAAATTCGATATTTTTAACAACTATGGTGCCGATTCTGATCCTTGAAAAATATTCCCCGTACGAATCGTATCCGTTTTTTTTCCCGTACGAATCGTACAAGTCCCGTACAAACTGGCAAGTACGATTCGTATGTGAAAAAATCCATACGAATCGCATTGGAAAAATTCCCCGACACGTCCTCGGGTCGGAAAAAGTGTCCGACACGTCCCCGGACAGTTTTACCTACGAATCGGGAAACTGAAGTCTGAGCGCGCAAGTACGATCCGTCCCGTCCGTCCGAATGCACAACCGTATGGAAAAAACACCGTATGGTGCAATCTCCCATAGCAACTATGGAGACGTCCAAATAGTTGCCTGCATACGTGCCGAACACTCCCCCAGCACACCCCCCCAGGTACGGAGCGTACCACCACCCCCATAGGTACGGAGCGTACCCCCACCCCGTAGGTACGGAGCGTACCCCCACCCCGTAGGGACGGAGCGTACCCCCACCCCCCCCTATGTACGGTGCGTTACGCGCTGGGGGGTCCACAGCATACCTACGGGGTGGTGGTATGCTCCGTACCTATGGGGGTTGGGGGTACGCTCCGTACCTACGGGGTGGGGGTATGCTCTGTACCTACGGGGTGGGGGTACGCTCCGTACCTACGGGGTGGGGTGGGGGTACCCACCGTCCATAGGGGGGGCTGGGGGTACGGCGCGTACATAGGGCGGGGCAGGTGTACGGCGCGTATATACGGGGGCCAGGGGTACTGCGCGTACATACAGGGGGATGGGGTATGTGCTGGGGGACGGTGCTTACATACGGGGGCTGGGGGTACGCACTGTCCATACGGAGGTGGGTGTACGCACCGTCCATACAGGGGTGGGGGCACACACCGTGCCCCCAGCACCCCGTATGTACACGCTGTACCCCCAGCCCCCCCATGTACGCGCCATACCCTCGGTTCACGTATGTACGGCATGTACCCCCAGGCCCCTACACCCTGCCCGTGCCTGTATGCACCCTACCCGAGGCCCCTACACCAGCACCCTCACCCAGCCTTGCGCATGTATGAGCCGTACCAAGCCATAGCAAATGTGAGCACTGTACAACAACATGGCCGATGTACGCACCTCACAGACACAAAAAACACACGTACTGAACCAGGACACTGCAAAACACCACAAGGAGAGTCAATTCGAATCGCACAATACCCCAAAACACGTCCAACAAGCCCAAATACATCCAATACACTGACCTGCAACAGCCAAACAGGTAAACAGAGGCCCAAAACACAACCACTCCTTATAACACACCCACCCAAAGTTCAAACACAGCCACACCCACAAATGGACCAATAAAAAGGGCCCACACACACAAACCATGAGCCTTTGCAACAGACCCACTGCTGCCAGACCCCACAGACAACCCACAGCACCAACCTTGAACCTTTACTACACCTTACACTTGCACACCTTCACACAACCACCTTCACAAACACCCCCTCATCACATTCACACACACACCTTCACAACCACACACACACACCCACAACCATCCACACCCACACCCCACACCATGCCCACAGACAGGAATCCAAAGTTCACAACAGCGGAGCTGGAGATCCTTGTCAACGAAATCATCAGAGTCGAGCCACAGCTCTTTGGAACATTGGTCAGACAGACCAGCATATCCGAAAAATCAGCCATGTGGCAGAGGATCGTCGACAGGGTGAATGCTGTTGCGTCCATCGAAAGGACCAGGCATGAATGCCAAGCCAGGTGGTACGATCTGCGGAGAACGGTCCGCCGCAAAATGACACAACGAATACAACCAGGGGAACATCACTGGAGGTGGCCCGCCCCACAGAACGGTAAACTACCATCCCTGGGAGGAGAAGGTGATGCGCACGCTGCTGCCGGTGGGAGTACACAGAGTAGGAGGAGTCGCCGAGCCTGGTGAGTACACAAACAACTCACCCCACATGGGGGGAACCGCATCAACAACCCAACTCACAATAATGCACGCAACTACCCCAAAGCCATCACCGGACACAACCACACTCAAAAAACACGCACATGCCACAAGTGGCTCCATGCTACATGCACCAAGCAAGGCCAAGCCAAGTCACAGGCCACACAAAACACCAACACAAGACAGGATGTCCGTGATGCCGGCAGGGGGGGCCTCCAAAATCACATCGTGCAACTCAGAAGCAGACACCAATGCCCTCAGCCCATATGGCCTAGGGCACAGCTATACAAACAGTGTGTCCCGACACTGTACTGTGTCACCTGCAAATGGCGTCCGCGTCGCAGGATGACATGGGTATGAAGGCCTAATTTGCACATAACAGCAGCTAATGAAGAGGCATCACTGTGAAAGAGTGTCAGCACACACCGCTGCTGCAGCGCAGACTCACAGACACTCTGCCCAATGGGGTCCGGGAGATTCTAAACAAAGCCACATGAACAAGCCAATGGCCTTTGAAAGACCTGCAAAGTGTGTGTGCCCAGGAAGCTGGGCTGAGGTGACAGAGGGTGACAGACAGACGGAGGGAGAGGGAGAGAGAGGGAGGGAGACAGAGGGCGACAGAGGGCGACAGAGGGCGACAGATGGAGACAGACAGAGGGAGGGAGAGGGAGAGAGAGGGAGGGCGACAGAGGGCGACAGATGGAGACAGGCAGAGGGAGGGAGAGGGAGAGAGTGGGAGGGAGACAGAGGGCGACAGAGGGAGACAGACAGAGGGAGGGAGAGGGAGAGAGAGGGAGGGCGACAGAGGGCGACAGATGGAGACAGACAGAGGGAGGGAGAGGGAGAGAGAGGGAGGGAGACAGAGGGCGACAGAGGGCAACAGAGGGCGACAGAGGGCGACAGATGGAGACAGACAGAGAGAGGGAGGGAGAGAGAGGGAGGGCGACAGAGGGTCGACAGATGGAGACAGACAGAGGGAGGGAGAGGTAGAGAGAGGGAGGGCGACAGAGGGCGACAGATGGAGACAGACAGAGGGAGGGAGAGGGAGAGAGAGGGAGGGAGACAGAGGGCGACAGAGGTCAACAGACAGAGGGAGGGAGAGGGGGGAGACAGAGGGCGACAGAGGGAGACAGACAGAGGGAGGGAGAGGGAGAGAGAGGGAGGGCGACAGAGGGCGACAGAGGGAGACAGACAGAGGGAGGGAGAGGGAGGGAGGGGGACAGAGGGTGACAGAGGGCGACAGAGGGAGACAGACAGAGGGAGGAGGGTGACAGAGGGAGGGAGAGAGGGAGACAGAGGGAGACAAAATCACCCTTGGGTGGTGTGGGCATGTCCGCTCATCAGCAGGTGGACTGTGTGCATGTTGACAAGGTCTGGCAGTGCGTGAAACACCCCTCATTCGTTTGGAAAGCACTGGGCCATGTGTCAAACTGTGCACGAGTCGATCCTTGCTGCAGGCACAAACCTAACCTCACACCCAGTATACCCACTCACTGTGTTTGTTAGAACCCAGTCACAAATGCATAAGTTACCTACCTGCATTCTCCAATAGACATGACAAAACAACATTTGGCCACGTACAGTGCAACACGTAAGTCGGTTCTGCAGCGCTCGCTACGCACGCTTGCTACACTGCTCACTGCGTTCAAAACTGATGCAACAACAAAGAGTGTGTCACACATAGGAAAAGTGTTGACAGCTGTGGCCAAGGGACATACCCATGCACCATGCACAATGCACAGGGACTTGCCAAGTACAGACAAGGTAGATGACACTTGGCCCTGCTGTAGACAGCACAAGGCAAACCTGTGACCACTGTACACTCAAACACCAACTCCACATGCCACCTACCTACCACAGGAACTCACATTCACTGTCATGCCAGCAGGCACCATGAGGGGATAGACACATCACCTGGTAGACCCAATGACAAATCACACCACACCCAACAGCATGCCCGGTCACACACACCCCCCCTTACACAAGCACACGCCCCCGGGGCAGCCAACGCAAATTGGCACTCCCACAATTGATATGTGACATAACAAGACCAATCCATAGCCAAATAAGCATCACAACACTCATCAGACAGGCCAAATAACCAGGAGTACATATCAATCTGTCCCCCGCAACATACCCATCCACAAGTGCACTGTGAGAGGAATGCTAGACATATCCAACTACCCAGAGGAACTGTGCCAACTTGAATATGTATGAAACATGGATGACGCATGTAACACCATTAACATTGCCTCTCTCTCACACACAGGGCAACATCGTCGATCTTCCCCCAACACTGGAGGGGAAGAATCACAGGACCAGGCTCGGTGTGACGATGATCCCACCGGCAGCAACGACTCTCACCACACCGTGGATGACCCCGACCAACCTGGCCCCTCTGGTGCCCAAGCACCTGCAGCACCTGCGTCAGGTACAACTGTGCCAACCACCACCCCCATTCCTGCCACATCCCAGGATACACACAGGAGTCCTGCTCGCACACAACGCAGCCAGTCTGACCAGGAGGGACAAGGTACCCCGGGCACCCAGGAGGAGGCAGGCGACCACGCAAATGCCATCCCTCAGGGGTCCCGGAGACCCGATGTGCCCACAACGGCAGGCCTGGCTCAAGTGGGCAGGGGTGGTGGGAGTGAAGGACGGAGGAGGCGTGAACCTGACCAGACAGCTGAGGAACCGGTTATGTCACACGTCCGCAACATCCTGGACACATACCGGCATGACACCAGCGGCATCAGCCAGGCCATGGAGGCCCTCAATCAGATTAAGAACGTGCAGGCCGAGCAATATGCCAGTCAACAGCAACACCAAGGACGGATGGAGGCAAGACTGGCTGAGCTTGTGGCGGTGCAAACAGACATGACCCGTGTACTCCGTCGGATTGCTGAAAACATGGGCAAACCCTCCCTGTGCCACCAGGCGTAGATCACCACCAGCCACAGGGAGGGATCAGGAGGAGGAGGATTCGTCCGACGGAGCATCCCAGACATCGTCACGGCCTGCTTCTGAGGGTCCCCGGAGGAAGGTGGGTCGTCCACGCAAAAGACCGTGAGAGTCAGCGGAACATCACCATCTCCCAGGTCACCTGGCCTGGCACCTGGCCCTCTGGCGCAACAGCAGCACCTCATCCAATGACATTCTCTGCCACATGGACTTGCTGGTCACTGTCTGACCAATGTTGACAAAGACTGTGGCATGGACTCTGATGACTTCCAATGGCAAGGATCCCAACTCCCCCTGTGAACTTTGGATTACAGACACCCGGCGAGCACCACTTTACATCCCCCCAAACACGTACCCCACCACTAATAAAAATCTTAGAAATCACGAGATGATGATGTCATTTAGCATTATTCCATTACATGTGTGTGTTGGAAAGTCAAACCATGCCTGAGTTTTTAAGTAACTACAACCATGCATACCCTGGGGTCTGAGTCTGGCACAGGACACACATGGGTCACAATGTATCATCCAATACAGACATGGAGCACCATACTCACCCGTGATGGGCCCAACCAGCTGAGGGGGTGCCTGCACAACTGTGCGGACAGACCTATTTCGAAGAGCAACAGTCATGCGCAGAGGTCAGGGATCATGTGGAGTGTCCTGGGGTGGGAGTCCCAGGTATGTGTAGCCAGGTGGGAGAACTATGTCCTGCAAGCAGGAGTCAGGTGGATGTGGAGAATGGTGGCCAGGCCAAGGTTGGATGCATGGAGATGGCACAATGGGGTTTTGGATGACAGTGCCACAAGGTTGTGTTGGGATCGTGGTCGTGGGCTGCATCCTGAGTGTGGGCGTGGATTGTGAAGGTCATCCTGCAGCTGACAGTGATCCATTGCAGCTATCTCTGTTGGACGGTGATGTGGCTGGGTCGCCGGATGTTGAAGCAGAGGTGTGCAGATGCACCCTGGATGTGGACAAGTCTCATGGGAGTTGTAATGTACTTCTCCCTAGAGTGCAGGGTAGGATTAGACACAGATGTTGAAGTTGACCTGGGGGATGGTCTGTCTTGCCTTGAGGTGGATTGAACTGTGGATCTTGTGCATAATGCAGAGTGTGCTGAAGCCTGACGTACAGATGCTGGTGATCAGCATAGCACATGTGAGCAAGCATTCCATGATGCACACCAGCTCGTGTGCGTGGACACTGTGTGCCTGTGCAGGGCCCTTGCGGGTGGGACACAAGCAGTTGACCCAGCTGTAAGGGGACAATCCGCAGATGAACACCTCAGTCGTGTAGAAGTCCAGCATCAGGTGGCCAACGTGCAGCCATCTGCCAATGGATACCATGCATTATTCAATATGAGAACTGCCAAGGACTTCGTCTTTGGGGAGGGTGAGGAGCACCTGCCTGTCAATGGGACACCAGATGATGATGAGATGCAGTGCGCATGTCATGGTGTAGAGGGGGATCCTGGACACATTGTAGACTGACACGCTGAGACATGATACCTGTGCCATGTGTCCCACAACGACACCATACTATATGCAGAGGCCTGGAGTACCACTCAAATGGCCATGTTGGGGTACAGAGCTGGTGGGGAGTAGAAGGGACATGACTTGGTTGGTGTGACAGGGCCTGGAAGGTGTGCCAGCGCTGTGTAGGCAGTTGGAGTTGCACACGCATTATGCAAATGTGTTGTGTGGGCGATGAGTGCATGCCTGAGTGCATGCAACAGATGTATTGGATGGACATTGCTTGGTGGGTGGCCTCAACATCACGGTGTAGCGCGATGTGGCACATGCAAGGACATGAGGCACGTGCAATGTGCACGTAGCATGTGCAGACGGTCCAGCCTTTCCCACCTCAACTGTGTCACACACAAGCAGATTACACCAAAATGAATGGGTGGAGGGAAGATGGGGGGGTGCATCTTAGAGGCGTGTGTGCAAGGGCAAATATAGAAACTCTGTGTGCCCTTGCTGCAGGGCCTGCAGCAGCAGGCGCCATGTCCTGAAAACCATGCCACAAGTTGCACACTAACACAAGCATGTCAGAAAGGACTACTGCAAAAGGTGTATGAGAAGGGAGGAGTGTCTGGTTCAACATGGCACACACACAGACAATGGATGCACATGCAGCAAAGTGGCCGTTGTGGGGACTGAGATACCAAAATACCTACACAGCCATGTACATCATGCACAATACATATCATAATCCCTGACAAACAGCTTGCATCTTGCTACTCTACACATAGACTCATATGCACAATCTGTGACAACTATGCCAGACATGCCGCATGCACAGTGGCAAGAGTCCTGCATTGACAGAGATGAGGCACCTTGGAGGCTGAGGGACACCTTTATTAGTCATGTTTGCCGGAAGCAAATGCATCTATATTAACAGATGCACAGGTCATGTGGATGAACATGTGGAACCTACACTGGCACCCCCCTTTGCACCACAGATGCAGGAAACCCATAGAACTGGCACACAAGTGACGGGTTTGAGGCAAACATCCCGTGCTGCTCACGGAGAGGCTGCAATTCACCATTGAGCCACTAATGGGGATGTCACACACTATGTCAACCCGGTGCATCCCGTATGTATCCAAGGGCAGTGTTACACACTTTGATGCCTTCATCACAATCCACAATCACATTACAGATGACTGTCACCAATAGCACACCCAAAAAGCCGTGGTGCATCCCTTACCCTAAGGTGATTTTTCGGCATGTCCGTGCATGTTACGCTGATTCAGCACACATTGCTGTATTCATGAGGAATAGCAGGAGCACAACAATGCCACCAGCAGACAGCATGCGCAAATACCTGGAGATGAGAGACATACAAGAAGTGAGCCAAAAGAAGCACATTCGCATGCATGGGCATGTACTCGACACGTATAAGGTTGTCAACATGCTAGGTGAAAATAGTGTCTCAGGTAAGACATACTGTTATTACACCATCACTCGAGTGACATATCCAAACACACCTCTGACTCACTTGCCATACATGCAGATAGACCCACACATTGCAACACATGCCACACAAGGCTCAATGCGTGCACACTCAGACACTGCAACTCACCACTAAGCAAAGAAGTTGTGTATGAGCCGACTCCGGATGTCCTCTTCCTCCTCCTCCTCAACATCACTTGCCTCGTCACCAAGCCCCTCGTCCTCCACGGGTGGATGTTCCTGCTCATCCGGATCCAGGATGAGTGGCACAGCTTTCTCCACTGCCATGTTGTGCAGCATGCAGCACACGAGGAAGATTTTGCAGACCTTCACCGGTGCATATGGGAGTGCGCTGCCGGACTTGTGGAGGCACCGGAATCGGCTCTTCAGGAGGCCAAAGGTCCTCTCTATCACTCGCCTGGTCTGCCCATGGGCGTTGTTGTACCAGTGATCGGCAGCCATTCTGGGGTTGCGGAGAGGCGTGATCAGCCATGGCATGTTGGGATAGCCAGAGTCCCCTATATGGAAGCATCATGGACAGAAGTGGGTCAGGAGAAGCAGTAAGACAGGAAGATGACGCTAAATACAGGAGTAACAGAGTATACCCACCAACAAGACATGCTCATTCGTTGCGCAGCTGCAGCATCATTTCAGGCACCCTGCTACGCCTCATGATGTAGGCATCGTGTGCTGATCCTGGAAAACGAGCAGAGCCATGGGAAATCACTAGGCCTGGGCAAAAATTTCGTTCCGTTCGCGGAAATTGCGATATTTTGACATTTTTGCGTTCCGCGGAGAGCGCGAAGATGTCAAAAATTCCGGTTTCCGCAGCTTGGCGATAATTTGTTTCTTGCTCGCGCTGTAAAATGATACATTCTCGCGCGCGCGCGATCGCCTTACCTGATTCCCTGCGTTCGCCGACAAGTTTTCTTGATCCGGTCGCGTTCTCCATGAGATGTTGTATTGTTTTTAGCCATTTGCGCTGTCTCGCGACAGTTCGCGCCCGCAGTGACGTCATGCGTCGCGCGATCACGTCTTTCTTCTCGCGATCATGCACCGCGAGAACAACTCAAAACAAGATGGCCGCGCCCGCAAGCAGCCACATGGGTAAGTTGGCGACCCGCAACCATGCAGAAAATCGCGCGAACATGCCGGAAAAAACCTTCCGCATCTTCGCGATATTTCTGCTTGTTTGCGATAATTTTAAACATTCTCGCGATAATTTGCGAAGGTTAATTCCGCAAATTCCGCCCACCCCTAGAAATCACCATGTTAGCAAGACACACCACAAGGGCATTAATGGAGTGGTAATGTTTCCTGTTTCTATAGGCTACCTCCTGTGCCTGTGGTGGTACCAAAGCCACATGTGTCCCATCAATAGACCCAGTGACATGGGGCATCCCTCCCAGGGCATAGAAGTCACCCTTGACACCTGTCAACTGCTCAGGAGTTGGGAAATGAATGAACTCATCCAGGTGAAGCAACATGGCCTCTAAAAAATCATGCAGGACACGGCTGAACATGGTCTGGGACATGCCACCAACATGAGCTATGGTCTCTTGAAACGTACCCGTGGCAACGGAATGTAGGGCTGCCATCACCTTCATCTTGGGTGTCAGTGCAGTAGGATACCTGTGTAGCGGTTGGAGGTGTGGTGCCAGCCTTGCTGTCAAGTTCAGAATCAACCGTTGGGTGAAGCTGTAGCGGCGTATACAGTCACGTTCCCTCAGGGCAGCCAAGTCTGGGATTGGTCGGGGGAGAGGCGGAGCCCTGCAGTAATTTGGAAGGGACAACGAAGAGTGAGTACAGTACAACAACACTGTCAATGTACTGAGCACATGTTGAACAGCCAATACACATATGCTACATGCAGAGTCAGGTCTGTGCAATATATCCTGGACACGTATGCCAGGAAGGTGACACTCCTACCAAGAGCCAGCTACAAACGTGGATTCACAAGCTCAACTTGACATGGCATGAAACTAGCTGTGGGCCAGTGTAAGTAAACAGGCAGACGCATTACAGGAGTGACAGACATCCACATGTGTGCAGAAGAAGGATGTTTATCATACAGACAGGTTGCGGAACACTAGAGGCACAGGTCACATGTTCCTGAAAAAAGGACAGACCACACACCTTGCCATGAAGGGGTACATGTCAAAACTGATCACACATACATTGATACTACGCAGATATGTCCTTGTCTTGCAAGTCCATGTTCAATACATACATACACACGTTATGTCTGATTCCTCATGTGTCCTGGTGTGCATAATAGTGTGCCATGCCCATCCACACACATGCACATGTTGGATGCAGCAACTGCAGATGCATTTGACGGAACAACAACAGCAAGCTTATGGGAACACATGACACACACATGACATACTCACATCGTGCAACGCCGGTAGTCACATGTCAGGTGTCATTATCTGTGTACCTGGCATCAGGGGACAGTTGCGGGTGTTGGCGACTGTGCCATGCCAGTGACGCAGTGCTCAACAAGTCTGTACTACATGCACACATGTCAAAGGTGTGAAGGGGATGTGTGGCACATAGTGCACCTTGACACATGACATGTGTACACAGCTCATCACACATCTATTGGGTTCAAACATGAGGAGATTTGTGCCACATCACAGCCTGACACACCTAGGCCCGAGACATGTAGGACTGCACTGACAATGACTTGATGTCCAGCCTCGGCCAAGTATGACAGCTCAATTCCTTTCTGTGTGCCGCCTGTCACCAGTTTAAGGTGTGAAACGCACCGTACACACGCTCTGAGGGTGTGTGTAGGGTCCTTATCACTATGGTTGTGTCGCCGTAGGCGTACGCCCTAGGGATACGGTCCGTACAGGCGTCTGTAGGGTCCGTATCCCTATGGTAGTGCAGCCGTAGGCGTACGCCATAGGGATACGGTCCGTACAGGCTTCTGTAGGGTCCGTACCACTACGGTTGTGTCGCCGTAGGCGTACGCCATAGGGATACGGTCTGTACAGGCGTCTGTAGGGTCCGTACCACTATGGTTGTGTCGCCGTAGGCGTACGCCATAGGGATACGGTCCGAACAGGCGTCTGTAGGGTCCGTACCACTATGGTTGTGTCGCCGTAGGCGTACGCCATAGTGAGACGGTCCGTACACTCGTGTGTAGGGGCCGTATCACTATGGCGTACGCCTACGGCGACACAACCATAGTGGTACGGACCCTACAGACGCCTGTACGGACCGTATCCCTAGGGCGTACGCCTACGGCGACACAACCATAGTGGTACGGACCCTACACACGCGAATTGTTTTTGTCTCTTGATGGGCAATAACTTAAATCTTGAGACAATGCCCAACTGAACTGACACGTCTGTCTATATTGTTTGTATTAGGCTGAATTGAAGTGATTAACTCCCCCCCCATACCCTGTTTCGATCAGTGGGTTCAACGTAGAATACTGTGGAGTTACGAGACTAACATTGGGTAAGCGAACTAGTAACCTGCATCCGTATATTAAGTTGTGACGGATGGTCCTAATTAACTACTGGCACTTAAAATATTTTAATTTGTAGTCCCCAGATAATTGTCCTAAAGAGACCCCCTACCCAATGTGGGTTGAAACGTCGTCGACACAAACCAAGAGAGAGCAACAAAGAATTATGTTATTGTTGAATGCCTCTCATTGTTTTTAAGACTTTTTTCTTTATTCACATACTCTTCATTTCAAAGGCTATGATCACTTCACTGGGTTCTCTCTTTCACTTTCTATCACTGTGCCTGTAGCATCCAAAAAAAATTGTGATGAAACAATTTTTGTGAGTAAATTGTTATTCATGAAATAAACTATATTTACTTCGGCTGAAGTAAATAATTTTCAAGGTTACTGAAGTAATTTTTCAATTGATTTGAAATAGTTTTCTCCCTGTTTTTGTATCTAGGTTTTTTTCGTATTGAATCAGTTATGAGTATATTAATTTGCACTCCTTATTGAAAGATTGTTATTTAAAATAAGTTCCCTGTGAACATTGTTATTGCTTAGTGCAAAATTACCCAGTTCATAGGGACATATGGGTTGCTCTTGTATTTCTAAAACTGCAGGGTCTTTGGTCACCTGAATGACAATTGTGGGCATTGTATCTGTGGGTACTCCACCCTTTTCCTTCCATGGGAGGCAACAACTTGTTGGCTGCCCCAGCACCTGTACCTTCCTATTAGTCCTGGAATGTGCGTGACAGTGTGTGTTCCCTTTGGGTCTCTTAGTTTAGTAGGGTGGCACATGAGTTTACAGTCTTGTTGCATGCTCGCATTGTGTGTATTGTGCTGCCAGCACCAGGGGTGGGTATGCATGTGCAAAAACAACAATTGATGGACAGAATGCAGAACAATGTCATACATTCACCCCAGTACAGAGATCTGGGCCTAAATCCATCGTTTTTTTGCTCACCATGCCATTCCAGTTTGAACCCAGCCATATGCAAATCAGTCTTGACCCTGTGCCCCATGGGAACAGTCCAGCCCGAACTGCCAAGCCAGGTCCTCCCTGGACTGGAAACAAGCATCCTAGGACCGGTTTCGGGCTTTCAGCCCTCGTCAGCCAGGATAGCTTGATTCCAGTGGCATGGAGAGCAAGGGACTCACGTCTGAGTATACCCTTCCCACTCGGGGTGACAAATGCAAAAACAACAATTGATGGACAGAATGCAGAACAATGTCATACATTCACCCCAGTACAGAGATCTGGGCCTAAATCCATCGTTTTTTTGCTCACCATGCCATTCCAGTTTGAACCCAGCCATATGCAAATCAGTCTTGACCCTGTGCCCCATGGGAACAGTCCAGCCCGAACTGCCAAGCCAGGTCCTCCCTGGACTGGAAACAAGCATCCTAGGACCGGTTTCGGGCTTTCAGCCCTTGTCAGCCAGGATAGCTTGATTCCAGTGGCATGGAGAGCAAGGGACTCACGTCTGAGTATACCCTTCCCACTCGGGGTGACAAATGCAAAAACAACAATTGATGGACAGAATGCAGAACAATGTCATACATTCACCCCAGTACAGAGATCTGGGCCTAAATCCATCGTTTGGTTTTGCTTTGTTTGCCATAAGTTGGCAGGGTATGCTCAGACGTGAGTCCCTTGCTCACTTTGCCACTGGATTCAAGCAAACCTGGCTGAAGACGGCTGAGATGCCAGAAACCGGTCCTAGGAAGCTTGTTTCTGGTCCAGGGAAGACATGGCTTGGCAGTTCGGGCTGGACTGTTCCCATGAGGCACAGGGTCAGACTGATTTGCATATGGCCATGTCTGAACTGGGGTGGCAGAGTGGGCTAAAGAACGGTGATGGATTAAACCCAGATCAGTTGACTGGGGGTGAGTGCTTGCAATGTTCAACACTCCGTCCATCATTTCCTTTGGTTTTGCCCCGTGGGTATGCATGTGTCATTTGTCATCACACCCACATGTGGTGTGTCATGCAGTGGGGGATGGACATCCACCCTCATGGGAGTGGGACACTGCTGTCAGTGATGTGTTGGCATGCCACTCTCAATATTGTCACACTGAGGTGCCAATTACGATCCGGTAAAAAATTTCCCCGTACGACTCGTATCCGGTCTTTTTACCGTACAAATCGTACAAGTGCCGTACAAACTGGCAATCACGATTCGCATGGTAAAAAGTCCATACGAACCGCATTCGGAATATTTCCCCACACGTCCTCGGGTCGGAAAATGTGTCCCGACACGTCCTCGGACGATTTACCGTACAAATGTGAAAAGTGAAGTCCGACCGAGGAATCACGATCCAACCCATGCGTCCGATCTCACAACCGTATGGTAAAAACACCGTCCGCACCGAACTCCCATTGCAACCATGGAGACATGTGCCCGCATACGCGCCCAACACTCCCCCCAGCACCCATACGTTCGAGTCGTACTCCCCGTTAATGTACAACCCCCCTGTATGTACACCCGTGTACGTGTCGAACCCCCACCCGTGTATGTACACCCCTGTACGTTCGAGTCGTACCCCCACCCCTGTACGTGTCCTACCCCCGTGTATGTACACCCCTGTACGTTCGAGTCGTACCCCCACCCCTGTACGTGTCGTACCCCCGTGTATGTACACCCCTGTACGTTCGAGTCGTACCCCCACCCCTGTACGTGTCGTACCCCCGTGTATGTACACCCCTGTACGTTCGAGTCGTACCCCCACCCCTGTACGTGTCCTACCCCTGTGTATGTACCCCCTGTACGTTCGAGTTGTACCCCCACCCCTGTACGTGTCCTACCCCCTTGTATGTACACCCCTGTACGTTCGAGTCGTACCCCCATCCCTGTACGTGTCCTACCCCGTGTATGTACACCCCTGTACGTTCGAGTCGTACCCCCACCCCTGTACGTGTCCTACCCCCGTGTATGTACACCCCTGTACGTTCGAGTCGTACCCCCACCCCTGTACTTGTCGTACCCCCATGTATGTACACCCCTGTACGTTCGAGTCGTACCCCCACCCCTGTACGTGTCCTACCCCCGTGTATGTACACCCCTGTACGTTCGAGTCGTACCCCCACCCCTGTACGTGTCGTACCCCCGTGTATGTACACCCCTGTACGTTCAAGTCGTACCCCCACCCCTGTACGTGTCCTACCCCGTGTATGTACACCCCTGTACGTTCGAGTCGTACCCCCACCCCTGTACGTGTCCTACCCCCGTGTACGTACACCCCTGTACGTTCGAGTCGTACCCCCACCCCTGTACGTGTCCTACCCCCCTGTATGTACACCCGTGTACGTCAGAGTCGCACCCCCACCACAACCTCCTAAGTACGGAGTGCACCCCAGGCCCCAACATCACAACCGCATGTACGAGTCGTACCAAGCCACACACAAGGACAGCACCGTACAACCAAATGGCCCATGTACACACCGTACACACGCTAAAAACGCACGTACACAACCAGAACAAACCAAAACAACACAAGAATACACCATTCGAATGGCACAAAGCCACAAAACATGTCCAACAAACACTAAAAATAACACATTCACTGACCTGCAACTGCCAAAAACAAACAGAGGCCCAAAACACCACCACTCCTTATAACACACCCACCTAAACTTCAAACACAGCCACACCCACCAATGGACCAATAAAAAGGGCCCACACACACAAACCATGAGCCTTTGCAACAGACTCACTGCTGCCAGACACCACAGACAACCTACAGCACCATACTACAAGCTTCACCACACCTTACACTTGCACACCTTCACACAACCACCTTCACAAACACCCCCTCATCACATTCACACACACACACACCTGCACAACCACACCCACACACCCACAACCATCCACACACCCCCCCCACCATCCACACCCACACCCCTCACCATGCCCACTAACAAGAATCCAAAGTTCAGTAACCGAGAGTTGGAGGTCCTTGTCGATGAAATCCTCAGAGTCGAGCCACAGCTCTTTGGAACATTGGTCAGACAGACCAGCATGGCAGCAAAAACAGCCATGTGGCAGACCATCGTCGATGCTGTGAATGCTGTTGCGGACACCAGAAGGACCAGGCATGAATGCCAAGCCAGGTGGTACGATCTGCGGAGGAGGGTCCGAGCCAAGATGCTGGAGGAACACAACCAGGCCAACGCCACTGGTGGAGGGCCGTCCCGCAGACCCGTACACTACCAGCCCTGGGAGGAGAGGGTGATGGCCATACAGCCGGTGGAGGAAGTCGAAGGATTAGGAGGACTCCGAGACCCGGGTGAGTACACAAACAACGCACCTCACATGGGGGGAACGTCATCCACAACCAAAATCACTAACAGGCACGCAACCACCCCAAGCTATCGCATGACTCAACCACACTCCATGAACACGCACATGCCACTGCCGCCACCATGCCCCATGCACCCAGCTGGACAATGTCAAATCACAGGCCACAGAAGACACCAACACATGACACGGTAACCCGGATGGCGGGAGGGTGGGCCCCAAAATTCACATAGTGCAACTCAGAAGCAGACAACAATGCCCTCTGCCCATATGGCCTAGGTCACAGCCAGACAAACACTGTGTCCCCACACAGGAAAGACTCGCCAGCAAATGGCGGACGCCTTGCATCAACACATGGGGGTGAAGGCACTGTTTTGCACATGACAGCAGCTAATGAACAGCCAACATTGTGAAAGAGTGGCAGCACACACCACCACAGCAGCAGCGCCGAGACACACACTACACCCAATGGGTGCCTGGAGATCAGAAACAAACTCACATCAACAAGCCAAGGGCCATTCAAAGATCTGCTAACAGTGTGTGCCCAGGAAGCTGGGCTGAGGTGACAGAGGGTGACACACAGAGGGAGGGAGATGGGGACAGAGAGGGAGGGAGAGAGGGACTGAGAGGGAGGGAGACACAGGGAGACGGACAGAGGGAGGAGGCTGACACACGGAGGGAGGGAGAGGGGGACAGAGAGGGAGGGAGACACAGGGAGACGGACAGAGGGAGGAGGCTGACACACAGAGGGAGGGAGAGGGGGACAGAGAGGGAGGGAGACACAGGGACACGGACAGAGGGAGGAGGCTGACACACAGAGGGAGGGAGAGGGGGACAAAGAGGGAGGGAGACACAGGGACACGGACAGAGAGAGGAGGCTGACACACAGAGGGAGGGAGAGGGGGACAGAGAGGGAGGGAGACACAGGGACACGGACAGAGGGAGGAGGCGGACACACAGAGGGAGGGAGAGGGGGACAGAGAGGGAGGGAGACACAAGGACACGGACAGAGGGAGGAGGCTGACACACAGAGGGAGGGAGAGGGGGACAGAGAGGGAGGGAGACACAGGGAGAGCAAATCAGCCGTGTGGTGTGTGGGAATGTCTGCCAAGGGTGGCCAGTGCCAGAACCCCCCCTCTTCTCCATGGCAAAACACAGGGCCATGTCACAACCTGTTCACGAGCACAACGACAGCTACCTGCATTATATAAGTGTGTGGATCCACTCCATGTGCACATGTACAGTGCTACATGGAAGGCGCCAATGCATGGCTCGCCACACCTGCCCACTCCACTGCTGACTGCAGTCACACTTGACGCAGCAAGTAAGACTGTGCCACACATAGTTAAAGGGGCCAAAGTGGTGCCCAAGGGACACACCCATGCACAAGTGCACTGTGAGTGGAATGCAAGACAGATCCTAATTCCAAGAGGAAATGTGCCAACTTTGAAACTGATGAAACATGGATGTTGCATGGACCAAAATTAACATTGTCTCTCTCACACACAGGTCAACCTCGTGGTTCACCCCCCAACACTGGGGGGGAAGACTCACAGGACCCGGATCTGCGGGAGCCCGATCCCACCGGCAGCGACGACTCTCACCACTCTGTGGACGACCCCGACCAACCTGGCACCTCTGGTGTCCAACCACCTGCAGCACCTGCGTCAGGTACAACGGGGCCAACCACCACCCCCACTCCTGCCACATCCCAGGAGACACCCAGGATCCCTGCCCCACCACCACAAAGCAGCCAGGCTGGCCAGGAGGGACACGGTGTCCTGGGCACCCAGGAGGAGGCAGGCGACAATGCCAATGCCACCCCTCAGGGGTCCTGGAGACCCGATGTGCCCACAAGGGCAGGCCAGGTGCAAGTGGGCAGGGGTGGTGGGAGTGGAGGACGGCAGAGGCGCCAGCCTGACCAGTTGGCTGGGGAACCGGTATATTCCCATGTCCGTAACATCCTGGACACATACCGGCAGGACACCACGGGCATGGCCCAGGTTGTGTCCACCCTCAATGAGATCAAGGGGACCCTCGATGAGATAAAGACCCAGCAGGCCCAGCAACATGCCTGTCTACTGCAACACCAACGGAGGATGGAGGACAGACAGGCTGAGCAGGTGACGGTGTTCCAGGGGATTCACAATACACTCCGTCGGATGGCCGACAACATGGGCAACCCTCCCTGTGCCAGAAGGCGTAGAACATCACCACCCACAGGGAGGGATCAGGAGGAGGAGGAAACATCCCAAACATCGTCACGGCCTGCTTCTGAGGGTCCCCGCAGGAGGACGGGTCGTCCACGGAAAGGACCGTGAGGGTCGGCGCTACATCACCATCTCCCAGGACACCTGGCCTGGCACCTGGCCCACTGGAGCAACAGCATCACAGCATCAAGAGACATTCTCTGCCACATGGCCTTGCTGGTCACTGTCTGACCAATGTTGACAAAGACTGTGGCATGGACTCGGAGGATTTCAAATGGCAAGGACACCAACTCCCCTACTGAACTTTGGATTCCAAACTCCCGGAAAGCCCCTCACGTCAAACCACCCCCCCCCCCCCCCAAATAAAAAATCACACCATGAAGAGAAGATGCCTGATGGTTGCATTATTACCTTACATGTGTCTTGTAAAGTCTAAACATGCCTGAGTTCTCTTTTGACTTCAACCATCCACACCCTGGGGCCTGAGTCTGGCACAGGACACACGGGTCACAGTGTATTAGGCAAGACAGACATGGAGCACCATACACACCCGTGATGGGCCCAACCAGCTGAGGGGGTGGCCGCACAACCGTGCTGACAGACACATTGAGTACAGCAACAGTCATGCGCAGAGGTCAGGGATCCAGTCCAGTGTCCTGGGGGGCACCCAGGTATGTGTAGACAGGTGGCAGAACCATGTCCTGCAAGCTTGAGTCCGGTGGATGCAGAGAATGGGGGCCTGGCCAACGTTGGATGCATGGGGATGGCACATGTCACAATACCCACACAGTCATGGACATCATGCCCAATACACAGTCTCAGCCCACACACACAGCTTGCATCTTGCAACTCGACACATAGACACATAGCCACTATCCGGGAAAAGCATGCCAGACATGCTGGATGCACCGTGGCAACACACCAGCATTGACTGAGAAGAGGCACCTTGGAGGCATAGGGACACCTTTATTAGTCATGTTTTCGGGATTACAGAGGCAACTTGAAGTACACATGAACACTTCATGTGGAGTAACATGTGGGTCCAACACTGGCACCCCCCTTCTGCAGCACAAATGCGTGATAGCCATGGAACTGGCACACAATTGTCGGGCACCAGCGAAACACCCACAGCTGCTCATGGAGAGACTGCCATACACCATTGATCCGCTGATGTAGAAGTCCCACACCATGTCAAGCCAATGCAAACCGTATGTGTCCGAGGGCAGTGTTACACACATTGGTGCCATCATCACAATCCACTATCCCATCACTGATGACTGTCAACCAGTCAGACCATCTATTCAGGTGTACACAGCTGCATGTCGTGTCCCATGGTGATGCTACATGGCTGCAGAGGAACCAAACATCGACAGGGGCAGTGTGCATACATCATGAACAACTGCCACACCCAATACACCCCTGATGCATCCCTTACCCTAAGGAGACTTCCAAACTTGTCCGTGCGTGTAACGCTGAGTCAGCACACGATGACGTGTCCATGAGGAATAGCAGTGCCACAACAATGCAACCAGCAGACGGCATGCGCAAGTACCTGGGGATGAGAGACACACAAGAAGTCAGCCACAAAAAGCACAGCCACTTGCATGTGCATGTACTCGACACATGTATGGATGACAACATGCTAGTTCACAATTATGACTGGGGAAATACAACCATCACTGCCACCATCACTCCAGTGACACACCCACACACACCTCTGACTCACGTGCCATACATGCAGGTGGAGAAACACATCACAACACATGCCACACGGGGAGCAATGTGTGCACACTCAGACACTGGTACTCACCACTAAGCAAAGAAGTCGCGTATGAGCCGAGTCCGGATGTCCTCTTGCGGCTCCACATCCTTCACATCACTAGCCCCATTGCCAAGCCCTTCGTCCTCCACGGGTGGATGGTCCTCGTCATCTTGATCCAGGATGAGTGGCACAGCTTTCTCAACTGCCATGTTGTGCAGCATGCAGCAGACCATGAAGATTTTGCAGACCTTCGCAGGGGCATATGGGAGCGCGCCGCCGGTCTTGTGGAGGCACCTAAATCGGCTCTTCAGCAGGCCA
Organism: Triturus cristatus; assembly: GCF_964204655.1. Classification (NCBI taxonomy): domain Eukaryota; kingdom Metazoa; phylum Chordata; class Amphibia; order Caudata; family Salamandridae; genus Triturus; species Triturus cristatus. The sequence continues at coordinate 657,727,782 of NC_140592.1, read as the reverse complement.
AACGTCCTCTCTATCACTCGCCTTGTCCGGCCATGGGCGGTGTTGTAGCGGAGCTGGGCCGGCGTGATGGGGTTGCGGAGAGGTGTGAGCAGCCATGGCATGTTGGGATAGCCAGCGTTCCCTACATGGGAAGCACATGGACATCGTTAGAACTGGTGAAGCGGTCGTGCTGGTAGGCTATGCAAAATACAGGACAGACAGACTGTACCCACCAACAACACATGCTCGTTCGTTGCGCAGCTGCATCATCATTTCAGGCACCCTGCTACGCCTCATGATGTCGGCATCGTGTGCTGATCCTGGAAAACGAGCACAGACATGTGAAATCACCATGTTGGACAGACACACCACAAGGGCATTGATGGAGTGGTAGTGCTTCCGATTGCGGTACGCTACCTCCCGTGCGTGTGGTGGTAGCAAGGCTACATGTGTCCCATCTATGGACCCAATGACATGGGGCATCCCTCCCAGGGCATAGAATCCACGCTTGACCCCAGTCAACTGTTCAGGGGTTGGGAACTTGATGAAGTCATCCAGGTGAATCAACATGGCCTCTAAGAAATCATGCAGCACACGGCAGAACATGCTCTGGGACATGCCACCAACATGAGCTATGGTATTTTGAAAGGTACCCGTGGCTAGAAAATGTTGGGCTGCCATTACCTTCAGCTTGGGTGTCAGTGCCGTAGGATACCTGTGCAGCGGTTGCAGGTGTGGTGCCAGTCTCGCCGTCAACTCCAGAATCAACCGTTGGGGGAAGCGGTAGCACCGGATACGATCATTCTCCCGCATGGCAGCCAAGTCCGGAATTGCTCGGGGAAGAGGCGGCGCTCTGCAGGAATTTGGAAGTGACACGGAAGAGTGAGTGCCCCACAACAACAAATAATTTGTACTGAGCACATGTTAATCTGTCTATACACATATGCTACATACGGAGTCAGGAATGTGCCACATGCCCTGGACATGTATGACTGGCAGCTGACACTCCTACCAAGACCCAGCTACACACGGAGATTGAGAACCTCCACATGCCATGCCATGGGATTAGCTGTGTCCCAGTGCAAGTGAACAGCCAGACGCAACACAGGAGTGACATACACCCACACATCAGCAGAAGTAGGATGCCGATTGCAGAGACTGGTAGCGGAACACTAGAGCCACAGGTCACATGACATTACACTAGGACAGCCCACACACCTTGCCATGAAGGTGCACATGTCATGACTCACCACACATTCATTGAGAGGATGCAGACATGTCCTTGTCACGCTACTCCGTGTCCCATGGCATACATACGCACCTCACATCCGATACCACATGTGGCATGGTGTGCGGAACAGTGTCCAATGTCAATCTACACACATACACATGTTGGTTGCTGCAACAGCTGCAGCTTTTGAGGGTGCTCCAACATCAACCTAATGGGAAGCCCCCACACATACATGACATAGTCACATCGTGCACCGTGGGTAGTGACAAGTCAGGTGTGGTAACCCCTGTACCGGGCATCAGGGGACACTTCCGTGTGTTGGTGTCCGTGCCATGCCAGTGACGCTCATCCCAAGTGTGCAGTACGACATGCACACATGTCAAAGGAGTCAAGGGCATGCCTGGCACACATTGCACCGTCACACATTACATCTGTACACATCTCATCATACATCTGGTGCCTTCTCGACTCAGGAGTAATGTTCCACATCACAGCCTGTCACACCTGTGCCCCACACATGTAGTAATGCACAGACAATGCCTTGATGTCCATCCATGGACAAGTATGTCCGCCCTATTCCTTCCTGTGTGCTGTCTGTCACCACTGTGATGTGTGAAAACCGCCGTACTGCTGCTAAGAGGGCCTGTGTACGTTCCAATATCACTATGGGAGTGCTGCCGTATGTGTACCCATCGTGATGGTGAGCATACAGGCATATTTACGGTCCGTACCACTACGAGTACGCATACGCGAGAACACCCATAGTGATATGGAGCGTACAGGCGCGTGTACGGCCCGACCACTATGGGTGTTCTTGCGTATGCGTACTCGTAGTGGTACGGACCGTACACACGCCTGTACGCTCCATATCACTCTGGGTGTCCTCGCATATGCGTACTCGTAGTGGTACGGACCGTACACACGCCTGTACGCTCCATGTCACTCTGGGTGTCCTCGCGTATGCGTACTCGTAGTGGTACGGGCCGTACACACGCCTGTACGCTCCCTATCACTACGTGTACGCATACGCGAGAACACCCATAGTGATATGGAGCGTACAGGCGCGTGTACGGCCCTACCACTATGGGTGTTCTTGCGTATGCGTACACGTAGTGATAGGGAGCGTACACACGCCTGTACGCTCCATATCACTATGGGTGTTCTCGCGTATGCGTACACGTAGTGATAGGGAGCGTACAGGCGCGTGTACGGCCCGTACCACTACGAGTACGCATACGCGAGGACACCCAGAGTGATAGTGAACGTAGGCACGCGTGTATGGGCCGTTGCTATGCATTTGGGGTGCCCTAGGGCCCCGGAACGCACCGTACCTGTGTGTGAAGCTCCAAATTACATAGGGGACACATGAGGGACAAGTATTAAGGCCTACATGCATGCTGGTTGTCATGGAGACCAAGTTCAAATTTTGAATTTGTTCAGGAAGCTGCACGGCAGAAGTCAGTTGGAATGAATCTACTTTGTTGCAATGTGTTTGTGGGGCTGACATCATGCAGGAGAAAAAAACTGATTGAGAACCCACAGACTGCTAGGTTTGAAGGGATTGGAGGAAACATAGGATGCAAATGTGAGTGACCAATCACTCTGTACTCCTGTGCATGAGCTGGGCCAGCAAGGCAGATATAAGGCAGCCAGGTCCCATGAGGGAGCACTTGCCTGCACATCTCTGTATTCCACGACCCAGCTGCTGCTACTGATTCCCTGGAACCATGTCAAGGGCTGTGGAGAGGTCACAGCCATTCACCCTGGAGGAGAACATGGCTTTGGTGGATGTGATCCTCCCACGGTACCCTATGCTGTATGGGCGACCAGGTTATCAGGTGAGTGCAGTGTCCACTGGCACAGACTGTGTCCCTTTTTAGTGACTGTGACTTCTGCCATTGTGTCCAGGTGTGACACACATGCTATGTACTGTAGGGGGGTCCCAGGGGGGGAATGCCTGATGTCTCCCAGCAGTGCCCTGAGACAGGAGGGGTGGGGGCCTCTCACTCCCAGTAGTGCCCTGAGACAGGAGGGTTGTGTGCAGAGTCCTCCCAGCAGTGCCCTGAGACAGGAGGGGTGTGGGCCTATCACTCCCAGCAGTGCCCTGAGACAGGAGGGGTGGGTGCAGAGTCCTCCCAGCAGTGCCCTGAGACAGGAGGGGTGTGGGCCTATCACTCCCAGCAGTGCCCTGAGACAGGAGGGGTGGGGGCCTATCACTACCAGCAGTGCCCTGAGACAGGAGGGGTGGGGGCCTATCACTCCCAGCAGTGCCCTGAGACAGGAGGGGTGGGGGCCTATCACTCCCAGCAGTGCCCTGAGACAGGAGGGGTGGGGGCCTATCACTCCCAGCAGTGCCCTGAGACAGGAGGGGTGTGTGCAGAGTCCTCCCAGCAGTGCCCTTAGACAGGAGGGGTGGGGGCCTATCACTCCCAGCAGTGCCCTGAGACAGGAGGGGTGGGTGTGATGCACAGTGTGAGCCTGGATCATTGATTGTGTAGTTGCCCTCATTCCACCTGTGTCCTTTCAATGGCACGTACTGCTTTTGGCCTTCCCCCAGAGGATCATGTCCCTATGACAAAGGTGCAATGCGTTGGATGCATACTATGCCTTGTTGTAAACAGCAAATGTGTTCTAATCTGTGTCCCAGTGACATGTGCCAGGTGTATTGATGTAGTGTCACTTGTCCATCCTCACAGGTAGACGCCTCTGCCAAGGAGAAGATATGGCTGGACGCCGTCAGCGCCGTGAGGAGTGCGGATGGTCGGAAGCGGCGCCTGTCCCAGGTGAGGAAACGCTGGCAGGATATCCGGTGCTGGACGCGGAGGATCGCACGGGTCCTGCTGGGGGACTCACCTGAGAGCCATAAGAACCGCGGGCGCCGCCGTCTCTCCCACATCCAGAAACGTGTGCTGGCGGTGGTCTTTCCTGACTTGGACAGGCGCCTACAGGAGATGCAGCAGCCGGAAGGGGGTAGGTACATGTGTGTGTTTGTTGTGTTTCACCAGCATTTGTAAGTGCACTCCTGCCTCCCTTCCCCACCTTGCAATGTGTTCACTGGTCTCTGTGTAGTCACTCCATCACAAAGTTATGTAGCCTGACACCTTCTCCAAGTGTACAATGCCTGCAGCATCATGTGTGGGGGTGGTGTGTAACAGGTTTAGTGACCTTGCCTGTGCCCTGTCCAGTTCTGGACTTGTGGGTTCCATGTAAGTTGGCACTAATGCTGATTCCAGACATGGGAGTTAATCTCTCGAGTGTGAGGCCTTCCAGCAGGCATGTCCCATGTGGTGGCCTGTGACATGATGTGCATGATTGTGCGTTACGCATAGTGCAGGGATGTTAGCGTGTGTTGCAGTCATTCCCATTCAGGAGCATGGAGTTGTGTGGCCACTACTGTCCCCAGGGGCATCTTTTCCTAGGTATCATGTGTGTAATCCGAGAATGTCGACAATCTCTGTGTCTACAGCATAGGTTGTGCTCTGTGCCATTGTCCCCTGGCACCATGTATATTGACGTGAAATGTATTACAAGTGTCCACTGTACTGACCTGATTTTCCTATTACATACTCACGGTGGCCATTGCCTTTGTGTCTTGTTGCAATCATCTGATGATGCCCATTTGTACATGATAATTTGGACACCCGCACCTTGGGTAGTTTGTGTGCAATATTGAAGTTTTGCATCCCATGTGTATTTCACCCTGACTAAGAGATGTAAGTGCTTCCTGTGTCTCCACAGATTTGTCTCATGTAGGGGGTGGGTGGTGCGGGCATGGCCTACATGTCAAGACCTGTCATCTCCTTGCTAGGACTGGCCAGTGTGTGATGTTTGTCTGGACATACACTCAAGGTGCATTGTGCCAGTCAGGGTGGGCATGTTATCATTATTACCTATGCTGCATGTGCCTCTAGTTCCTGGATGTGGTCCCTGCTCATCCCTATTGCCTGCCACGCTGTGTGGTGCAGATGCAGTGCTGGATTGTCCCCAGGGCCTTGCTCCTCAGTCAAAATTCCATGTCATCTCATTTGCTATTGTGTCATGCTCTCCATAGTTTTTCCATGGCATGGTGGGTCACACAACTGTGTCTTGCAGGGCCTACATATGTACCTTGTTTTGTAGTTGTAACTCTTCCTTTGTTTCAGGCTATGCACTGTGACCTAAGTAGCTTTGACTCATGTGACATATGTATACAGGTGTATGATTAATTTCTGTCTCTTCACCCTGCCCACAGCATCGTCGGGGGACACGGAGGGAGACATGGACACAGACGGCGCGGAGGGACCGAGCACCAGTGCCAGCGGTGGCATCGTGCCTGGCACTTCGAGTGGGACAGAGGCGGAGGAGAGTGAACCCGGGGACCTGTCGACTGGCACAACAGAGTATGAAGCTGACGGGTCCGAGGATGATCTCTCCGAGTGGGCGGTGGCTGCACCACCATCTGACAGCAGCCCTACATCTCGCACCGCCCCCTCCATTGGCATGAGCCGCCTCCCACTTGCACGTGTCCCTTCCCAACGTGCCCGGTCACCACATGTCTCCTTCCTGCCAGGCACCGCACCCCCTGCCCCTGTCTCCACTGCTGCTGCCAATGCTGAGTCTGTGGACATCCAGCGGCAGTTGCAGATTGGTCAGACTGCGATCCTTAATGTCCTCCATGCCCACAGCCAGGTCCTCAACAACATGGAGGCATACTTGGAGGGCATTCATTCATCGCAGGCTGACCAACGCAACTTGCTGAGGTCCATAGACTCCACACTGACTGCAGCAGTGGGTCTCCTGCAGCGCTACGTCCCACCCCCTACCCCTGCTCCTTCCACACTTCCCACTCCCATGCCTGTCCCACATACACACAGACGTAAGCATGCACCCACCACAACAGACACAGGCACCACACCAGCAGGGAAGGTCCGCCGCACACCTCCTGACACGCACACACAGGGTGAAGTAGGCACACCCACTGGGTCGGGGGGCAAACGTGTGACACGCAGCCAGAGTGGGAGTCCGCATTCCACCCAATCCACTCCCTCCAAATCCCCTCCCCTCAGCTCTCCTGGCCACATCTCCCCCAAAGACTCCTTCATGGCCGCTCTGTCCCTGAGCCCCAAAGTGACACCACCCCGCAAGCGGTCAAGGAAGTCCACGGTCAGGGTGCTTGAGTCCTCCCCCCCTGTCCACACCCTCCCTCAGTGGCGCTGCGACCCATCCCTCTGACCCCCCCCCCCGTCCTTGGGGCCTGTGGTTCCTTCGGGTGCAGGGGAGTCCCTGGAGGACCTTGCCGAGGTGTGCAGCGCGCTCCTAGAATCCACCTTTGGCCCTGCCCCACCCCCTGTGGTGGAGTCCTCCATCCCTGCACCCACGTCGCCTACCCTTCGCCCTCCTGTCCCTGTGGTGCCTGTTCATTCCCCCCACTTGATGCCCTCACCCCTGTGGAAGACAACGGCTTGTAACTGTGCAGGCAAGCTAGGGGACACGCATCCCACTGTGTCCCCCATCCAGCTGTGACTCCTGGACTGCCCTATGGGCTTTGTAAATATTGAACTTGCTACATACCAGTTTTTGGATCATGCTGAATAAAGCTATTTATTTTTTGCCCTTGGAACACTCCTGCTTTGCTGGCATTGCTGTCGGTGGGGCTGCTACATGGTTGTGGGTGGTGTTCATGTGTTGGGTGTGTGGGAAATGTAGTAGTGTGCTGCTCATAGGGGGGACCATGGGATCTGTGTGCCATCACACGGTGTTAGCTAGCTTTCTCAATTCATGTAAGCAGTTGCTGCATGTTGCAATTGTCCCAAGGTGTTTTCCTTCCTCTGTGTACCCTGACTTCTTCCCTGCAGGGTGTTCACAATATTTTGCACCGAGCTGTGTGTACATTAGCTGGGTGTGTGACGGACTCCTTCAACTTTGCACATGCATGCTGAGCCATTCTCCACCTGCATCATTCGTGGCATCCTTGGTAGTCATTGTACTTGTGTATGTGGACTATTGACATGACTTCATGTGTACATGTTTTCTTTTTGGCCCTATGCATGCGTATACTCCCAGCCTCGCACACATGTGGTACATGTACTGCAGGGTCTTTGTGCACCTGACTGACATTTGTGGGCATGGTATCTGTGGCTACTCCACCCTTTGCGTTCCATGGGCACTGCTGGGAGTGTTAGGCACCCACCCCTCCTGTGTCAGGGCACTACTGGGAGGACTCTGCACACACCCCTCCTGTCTCAGGGCACTGCTGGGAGGACTCTGCACACACCCCTCCTGTCTCAGGGCACTGCTGGGAGGACTCTGCACCCACCCCTCCTGTCTCTGGGCACTGCTGGGAGTGATAGGCCCCCACCCCTCCTGTCTCAGGGCACTGCTGGGAGTGATAGGCACCCATCCCTCCTGTCTCTGGGGACTGCTGGGAGTGTTAGGCACCCACCCCTCCTGTGTCAGGGCACTGCTGGGAGGACTCTGCACACACCCCTCCTGTCTAAGGGCACTGCTGGGAGGACTCTGCACACACCCCTCCTGTCTCAGGGCACTGCTGGGAGTGATAGGCCCCCACCCCTCCTGTCTCAGGGCACTGCTGGGAGTGATAGGCACCCACCCCTCCTGTCTCTGGGCTCTGCTGGGAGTGTTAGGCACCCACCCCTCCTGTGTCAGGGCACTGCTGGGAGGACTCTGCACACACCCCTCCTGTCTCAGGGCACTGCTCGGAGGACTCTGCACACACCCCTCCTGTCTCAGGGCACTGCTGGGAGGACTCTGCACCCACCCCTCCTGTCTCTGGGCACTGCTGGGAGTGATAGGCCCCCACCCCTCCTGTCTCAGGGCACTGCTGGGAGTGATAGGCACCCACCCCTCCTGTCTCTGGGCAGTGCTGGGAGTGTGAGGCACCCACCCCTCCTGTGTCAGGGCACTGCTGGGACGACTCTGCACACACCCCTCCTGTGTCAGGGCACTGCTGGGAGGACTCTGCACACACACCTCCTGTCTCAGGGCACTGCTGGGAGGACTCTGCACACACCCCTCCTGTGTCAGGGCACTGCTGGGAGGACTCTGCACACACCCCTCCTGTCTCAGGGCACTGCTGGGAGGACTCTGCACACACCCCTCCTGTCTCAGGGCACTGCTGGGAGGACTCTGCACCCACCCCTCCTGTCTCAGGGCACTGCTGGGAGTGATAGGCACCCACCCCTCCTGTCTCTGGGCACTGCTGGGAGTGATTGGCACCCACCCCTCCTGTCTCAGGGCACTGCTGGGAGGACTCCACACCCACCCCTCCTGTCTCAGGGCACTGCTGGGAGTGATAGGCACCCACCCCTCCTGTCTCAGGGCACTGCTGTTAGTGATAGGCACCCACCCCTCCTGTCTCAGGGCACTGCTGGGAGGACTCCACACCCACCCCTCCTGTCTCAGGGCACTGCTGGGTGGACTCTGCACACACACCTCCGATTTCAGGATATGTACGCTTGGAACATACACGGTGGGGGTACGCTCAATGCATTCGAGGTGAGGGTACGAGTCTACTTACACTGGTGTGGTGGGGGTACGCTCCATGCATACGCGGGTGAGGGTACGGGTCGTACTTACACTGTTGGGGTGTGGGGTACGCTCCTTGCATACGCGGGTGAGGGTACGGGTCGTACTTACACTGTTGGGCTGGGGGGTACGCTCCTTGCATACGCGGGTGGGGGTACGGGTCGTACTTACACTGTTGGGGTGGGGGTACAGTCCGTGAGTCCGCGGGTGGCGGTAGGAGTCGTACTTACACTGGTGGGGGTGGGGGTACGGTCCGTACGTCCGCGGGTGAGGGTTCGAGTCGTACTTACACTGTTGGCATGTAGGGTATGCTCCATGCATACGCGGGTGAGGGTTCGAGTCGTATTTACACTGTTGGCATGGGGGGTACGCTCCATGCATACGCGGGTGGGGGTACGGGTCGTACTTACACTGTTGGGGTGGGGGTATGCTCCATGCATTTGAGGTGAGGGTACGGATCGTACTTACACTGTTGGGGTGGGGGTACGCTCCATACGTACGCGGGTGGGGGTACGGGTCGTACTTACACTGTTGGGGTGGGGGTACGCTCCATGCATTCGAGGTGAGGGTACGGATCGTACTTACACTGTTGGGGTGGGGGTACGCTCCATACGTACGCGGGTGGGGGTACGGGTCGTACTTACACTGTTGGGGTTGGGGGTACGCTCAATGCATACGGGGTGGGGGTCGGTCCGTACATATCCGTCCCCACGCTATGTGATGCTTGTGCGGCCCATACCCAGGCCTTTGCCACGTGGGTACGAGCCGTCCCGCCATTGTTGGGGTGACGTAGGTGTGGGCATGGTACGACTCGTACCCACGCTCTTAAGGAGTGGGTACGGGACGTACCTGTCTGGTTGTGTTGCCTGTTCGCATCGTCAAGAACTTCCGTTGTGGCGGTCGCTGGCTTAGCTGGACACGCCACCACCCCCTCGTAGTGACCAGGGCCTGAGGGTCAGGTATGTCCAGGGCATGTGTGCTGTGTGACTATGGTGGGGGGTTTGTGGCCTGCCCTGGTCCTGCCACCCCCCCCCCACTTTCCCCCCTCCCTTAGTTGTTCTGACCTTCTGCGGCATCTGCGTCGTAAGCTGTAGAGGAGGTCGACTGCTATGAGGGCCGGGATGACACGTAGGTTCGGGTCCATGTCTGTCCGTCGCGTACGGGTACTCCTTGTTCGCGTCGTCCTGTCTGTCCGTCGCGTACTGGTACTCCTTGTTCGCGTTGTCCTGATTTCCCGGCAGTTTTTGGCTGCCGGATAATATTCACCATGCGGGATGACGTCGGTGCGAATCGTAATTCCTGGTTCGTGAATGGCAGGCTGCGAGCGTCCCGACGTCAGGTCGGCGCTTTCCCGGATCGCATTTGTAGGTTTATTTTCGTCGGTCGGGGTTTTGTACGATTCGTACGGAAATGGTGTTTCCGTGCGAATCGTAATTCCATGTTTGTATATTGTTACGACCGGGTACGCGTCGGACGGAGAATATGCTCCGTCCGACGGTTCGTACCCGGTTTTTACAGGATCGTGATCGGCGCCTGTGTGTATGCCTTCATGCACCCATGGTGTTTTGCTAATTGTAGGATGGTGTACACACCACCATGTCTCTGTCCACTGCTGGGGCGACTCTGCACCCACCCCTCCTATGTCTGGGCACTGCTGGGAGTGATGGGCACCCACCCCTCCTATGTCTGGGCACTGCTGGGAGGACTCTGCACCCACCCCTCCTATATCTGGGCACTGCTGGGAGTGATAGACACCCACCTCTCCTATGTCTGGGCACTGCTGGGGGGACTCTGCACACACCCCTCCTATGTCTGGGCACTGCTGGGAGTGATAGGCACCCACCCCTCCTATGTCTGGGCACTGCTGGGAGTGATAGGCACCCACCCCTCCTATGTCTGGGCACTGCTGGGGGGACTCTGCACCCACCCCTCCTCTGTCTGGGCACTGCTGTGAGTGATAGGCACCCACCCCTCCTATGTCTGGGCACTGCTGGGAGTGATAGACACCCACCCCTCCTATGTCTGGGCACTGCTGGGAGGACTCTGCACCCACCCCTCCTATGTCTGGGCACTGCTGGGAGGACTCTGCACCCACCCCTCCTATGTCTGGGCACTGCTGGGAGTGATAGGCACCCACCCCTCCTACGACTGGGCACTGCTGGGAGTGATAGGCACCCACCCCTCCTACATCTGGGCACTGCTGGGAGGACTCTGCACCCACCCCTCCTATGTCCGGGCACTGCTGGGAGTGATAGGCACCCACCCTTCCTATGTCTGGGCACGGCTGGGAGTGATAGGCACCCACCCCTCCTATGTCTGGGCACTGCTGGGAGGACTCTGCACCCACCCCTCCTATGTCTGGGCACTGCTGGGGGGACTCTGCACCCACCCCTCCTATGTCTGTGCACTGCTGGGAGTGATAGGCACCCACCCCTCCTATGTCTGGGCACTGCTGGGAGTGATAGGCACCCACCCCTCCTATATCTGGGCACTGCTGGGAGGACTCTGCACCCACCCCTCCTATGTCTGGGCACTGCTGGGAGTGATAGGCACCCACCCCTCCTATGTCTGGGCACTGCTGGGAGTGATAGGCACCCACCCCTCCTATGTCTGGGCACTGCTGGGGGGACTCTGCACCCACCCCTCCTATGTCTGGGCACTGCTGGGAGTGATAGGCACCCACCCCTCCTATGTCTGGGCACTGCTGGGAGTGATAGGCACCCACCCCTCCTATGTCTGGGCACTGCTGGGAGGACTCTGCACACACCCCTCCTATGTCTGGGCACTGCTGGGAGGACTCTGCACCCACCCCTCCTATGTCTGGGCTCTGCTGGGAGTGATAGGCACCCACCACTCCTATGTCTGGGCACTGCTGGGAGTGATAGGCACCTACCCCTCCTATGTCTGGGCACTGCTGGGAGGACTCTGCACCCACCCCTCCTATGTCTGGGCACTGCTGGGAGGACTCTGCACCCACCCCTCCTATGTCTGGGCACTGCTGGGAGGACTCTGCACCCACCCCTCCTATGTCTGTGCACTGCTGGGAGTGATAGGCACCCACCCCTCCTATGTCTGGGCACTGCTGAGACTGATGGCCACACACCCCTATGTGTCTGTCCACTGGCGTGGTTCGAGCCGTACCCACACTCCTAAGGCGTGGGTACGGGCCGTACCCCTACGGCACCCCAACAATGGCGGGACGGCCCGTACCCATGCCTTTTGGACGCGGGTACGGGTCGTACCCCCATTGTTGGGGTGCCGTAGGGGTACGTACCGTACCCATGCCTTTAGGACATGGGTACGGCTTGTACCAAGAGTACCCCTACATCACCACTGCAATGATGGTACGGGCCGTACCCATGCCTGTGGGACGTGGGTACGGGCCATACCACCATTGTGGCGGTGACGTAGAGGTACGGCCCATTCCCAGGCCTTTACGACGTGGGTATGAGTCGTACCCCCATTGTTGGGGTGCCGTAGCGGTACGTACTGTACCCATGCCTTTAGGACATGGGTAGGGCCCGCACCACGCGTACCCCTACATCACCACTGCAATGGTGGTACGGGCCGTACCCACGGTCGGGGGGCCTGGGTACGGGCCATGCCACCATTGTGGCGGTGATGTAGGGGTATGGGTGGTACGGGCCGTACCCATGCTCTTCAGGCGTGGGTACGGTTCGTACCCTTACGTCACCCCAACAATGGCGGTACGGCCCCTACCCATGCCTTTGGGACGTGGGTATGGGCCGTACCACCATTGTTGGGGTGCCGTAGGGGTACGGCCCGTACCCATGCCTTAGGAGCGTGGGTACGGGTCGTACCATGCCCACCCCTATCTCACCCCAACAATGGCGGTACGGCCCGTACCCATGCCTTTGGGACGTGGGTATGGGCCGTACCGCCATTGTTGGGCTGACGTAGGGGTGGGCGTGGTACGACCCGTACCCACGCTCTTAAGGCGTGGGTACGGTGCATACCACAATAGTTGTGATGCCGGTTCGCGTCCATGTTGACTTCCGTTGTGGCGGACGCAGGCCTTGGTGGAGACGCCCCCACCCCCGAAGTGACCAGGCCCTGGGGGTCAGGTATGTACAGGGCATGTGTGATTTTGGACTTGGGTGGGGGTTATGTTTCCTGCCCCCCCCTTTACCCCTGGGTGTTGTTCTGACCTTCTGCAGCGTCTGCGTCGGTTTCTGTACACCAGGTGGGCTGCTATGAGGGCCGGGATGACACGTAGGTTGGGGTCCATGGCTGTCCGTCACGTACAGGTGCTCCTTCTGCGCGTCGTCCTGATTTCCCGACAGTTTTTGGCTGCCGTAAAATATTGTCCGTGCGGAGTGACGTCGGCACGAATCGTACTTGCTGGTTCTTGAAACGCTGCCTGACTCCGTCCGGACGTCACGTCCGCGGTGTCCCGGATCGGAATTGTGGATATTTTTAGGTCGGTCGGTGGTTTTTACGATTCGTACGCAAATGGTGTTTGCGTACGGATCGTACTTGCATGTTTGTAAGGTATTTTTCTCGGGTACGAGTCGGACGGAGAAAACGCTCCGTCCGACGGTTCGTACCCGGGTTTTAACGGATCGGAATCGGCACCTATATTGTGACTGTCGATATTACTTACTTCTATATTATTTAAATCGATATTTCTTACCTGATTTTCGATATTCTTCACCACTATATTTTGGCAATTCGATATTCTGTCCATTCTATATTAAAAACTCGATATTCTGTCCAGTGGATATTTTTTTTTCGATATTATGTCTGTTTACCGGCCTGGGAGTCAAAGGGTTGCGATCGTCTGATGCTTCACATTTGGATGAATGAGAAGGTCTGTGAATTTCCGACTGTTGAAAGGTGAGCCGTTATCATACTTTAAGATCATTGGAACACCCCAATTTCTTGATGACTCTTTCTTGAGTGATAGATGAGAGATCCTCTACAAATGGAATACAGGAGTATTCATCAATCACCATCAGGTGATGTTAATTGTCAGGAGGACCAAAGAAGTCAACGGCAATCCTTTTTCCATACATGCTTTAGCAACTCTGACATATTTAAGGTATACTGAGCGGTCTTCGGTGAAAAACAGTTACAGAGATGACAGACCTTCAATTCTCTTTCAGCCCTCTCATCAAGATGAAGAAACCAGACTGAGGCTCTGAGATCTCATTTTGTGACAACAATTCTACAATGTCCTTCATGGGCCACTTTAATTATGTGTTGTCTTAGACTCTCCATAATAACAATCCTCAAGCCACTCAGGATAATGCCTTCTTGAGTAACGGACAGTTCATATTTGACGTTTTTAAACTTCTGATGCTCACTGTCACTGGTGAGAGGTCTAGTTTGCTGGTTCCAAGATAAATGCATAATGTTTTTGGGTTTTAACATCTCACTGTTTTGACTCATGGCAGTGACAATTTGTTCCAGTGAAAAGGCAGCTGGTGTGTTTGATTTCACAATGAATTTATGTATGTTTTAGCAGTCTTGGAAAGGGTACCATGGCACTGTAGAGGCACTTGTGAGAAGTAGTGGGAAGGACTTTGATCTTTACCTGGACAGTGCCGGATTGTGTAGCTGTATTCTTGTAATCACAAGCCCCAATGTTTAATTTGAATAGGCATCTTTGACTTTGGATTGCCAAAGATGCTCAACAATGCTTGATGATTTGTCACAAACGTTGAAATGCTTTCCATATAAAAGTGAGGCTTTTATATGGCTAGCGGTTGCTCAAATCTGCATTTCGTATTGATCCTTATAGAAGGTGAGATAGGTCATATTTACAAGTGACTAGGGCCTCTAAAATGGAATTAGAATATAAGAGGCATGATAAGATGCAATATGCTGGTTCTGATACACTATTTCTGGTCTTTATTTAGTTTAAAAAAAAGACATATTCTGGTGTTGGGAGAAGCATTTTATATTCCCCAACAAGGAGTTTCAGGCTAGAAAATGCCCACTGATGTATGAGTTTGTAGTGTTCTTCCAATTGGATGGAACAGAGTGTGAATTTATGAATGTGTTATGTGATACGTACGGAGTGTGTTGGAGGTAACTGTTAAAGCAGTGATGTCATGAACTTTGTAATTGACTTGTAATTTTAGAAGTACATTTAATAATTTAACAGAAAAATCATGATTAAAATGTTCTGTTTGTATTGCCCATTTTGGTTATTGTCTATGTGTAATTATTGTATGTTTTTAATTGTAGATATCACCAGAGAGTAATATATTTAGCCTTGATAAGGATGGTTTAAATCAAGATAAAACCATTGAAACGCGCCAACGCCATAGAACCATAATCTGCACAGTGGGCTGCTACACTAGATATTGATTATCTTTTGTACATCAGGGTCCAGCCCTAACGTCACCTCATACGGATATGGTCACTTTATGACAAAGTGTAGTGTCTTTTTAATACTCACGTCTAATTGTCTTTGGTATTGAGTTTGTTCATTTGTTTATTTATAGTGTGATTTTTTTAAATTTTGAACATAAATATTCTATGTATGACTAACTGTTTTTTAAATTGCTGCAATTGTTTTATATGCTTTTAATAAATTGATACATAACATTTCCAATATTTTTTGGGTGTACTGGCACACTGCTTTTCAATTGGTACTGTATTCCCCATGATTAAATGTGTGTGATTTAGGTGAGAGAATGAGTAAGAGTTCTCTCAGTATTTGCCAACCAAAGGATATATTGTTATTTTTCCATATAAAAATACGTTGAAATGTTCACAAGCCCACACCACAGCTACATTTTCTTTCTCAGGTTGTGAAGAAGTACGTTCAGTTTGGTACAAACTTTTGCTTGCTTATGCATTACTATGTCTTTGAGCATTTGAGTTGCCACTATGCTGTGCCCGATAAGCTAAAAACATCCTTATGGAACTTTGCTCTACGAGTCAAGCTTCCTGTAGTATCCCCACTCCTTCTTGTTTAAGTCTGTATCTGTGTATGAGCCATACTTAAATAGGGTTAATAATCCTGCTGCGAATGCACTTTATGTAAAATTCAGATGAGGTATTTTACCCCTGTCCACATTTACTTGCTCCTGGACAAAAAAGGAGAAACATCCTCTATGTTCAAGATGGGTTGTCTGATAGTTGAAAATATGGAGCATGTGTTATTTTTTTGTAAGGCCTATGTCAAACAATGATTATGCTGGATTCTTTTTCTTTGTAAACCATTATGTTTTAGGGATCGCCACATGGCTCTTAGGGTATGTAAAACCAACAAAAACCACAACAGGGGGGGCCTGAGGAGGCTTAATGGACCAGTGTGGGCAAATTCCCCAATCTATATGATATCTAACACACAAAGAGCCCTCGGGTCCGGGGTCGCACTGGGTGAGTATATGAGTGGATCAACTATGCTGGAAAGGGGGGTGTCCCTTTTAAGGACAGTTTCCCTCACACACCAGAGGTGTCATGCTTCATCATCGAGATACCTCATTGCATCACGAACCTAGTCGTGATGTGGGCTACAACCCCCTCGCTGCAAGGGAGGAGCTCGGGGATGTTTTCAAAGAGGGTGGGTATTCATAAAACCCAATGTTAACATAGTGTGTGGTGAAGGGAGTGCAGTGCTATCTAAACAGTGATTACAACTAGCTAGGAGGTTAGCCAGACACAGCTTATTATTGCTACCTGGTGCTAGGATTAAAAACAAGTAGTGGGTAGTGTAACTGCTGACATTAGAAGCAGTTGCACTAGAAAGTGATCAACATGTTTCAGCCTATTGATCTACACGAGTATCATGACTTTCATCAGGATGTCCTACAAGCTACTGCTATGTGTGAGTGAAAAAATAAGTAAGTGACATAAAGAAAGAGCATCCATGTGTAATACTAAACCAGTGATCCGTCAATTCAACAGATTCACAATTACAACCTGTGGTAAAACAAAAGCAACATACAGCGCAGTTAAAACAGAATAGTGGGGTTCAGCATAGTTGAACCACACTGTCACATACCATCAGAGACAATTATATACAACCTGTACGTGGTTTCTAATTGTCATGCAACAGAACTAGTGTGGCACTTCACTCATTAATAGATTAATTCTGTGTCACTCACCTGCAAAAGTCAGGTATTTTATCTCATCTGTCCTTGGCTGGTAGCCTTGGGTACATATGCCCATCCAACCTAATAGGTATGGGTGGTGGTGTTAGAGTATAGAAAAAGTTAGTGCCCAATTTTAAAAGGGACAAGCGTCCAGAGTCCAAGTAATCAGTATATGGAGAGAACTTTTAATGTCCCTGGGAGGAGATGATAGTGTGGATGAATAAATGCCTGGTTAGAGGCTTAGTTGTGCCTGAGAACACTATTTTCAGCGTCTCTTGGGGGAGGATGATCCATCCTGAGTGGAATCCATGATAGGGACTGGTAATTCATAGCCGCGTGTGATTGCTGCAGTTATTTAATTTCATAGAGCTAATGTGCCCCATTAGGTATAGTCACAGCAACGTGCTTCATGCGGGGCTTTAAAGGCAACGGGATAGGGAGGGCAGCCGCAGTCATTCATCTCAGAAATCAAAAGGATGTGGACTATCGCAGTGGATAATAATGTGCCATGCCCATTAAAGACCAAACGTGCATGCTTCAAAGGGCAAAACACGGAAGTGTGCTTCGAGTGTGGCCACTTGGGTGACACCGTCCCATGACGGTTGCAGCCCCAGTAATAAGTCACAGGTGAAATAGATGCTAAGTATCACTGTGGTGTGCGAGTGCCGAGCCCCTTCTAGATAAGGCATGGAAGCGTGCTTCAAGCCGGACCGCTAAGGTGTCAATATGCGCACTTCCCCGGGCTATTTATAACATGACCATTTGAGGGTAATAACATCCTATCTCCCACTACAACAGGATAACACGGACAGATTCACTAACACCATCGCCACTACGACTACAAATGCACTGAACAACGGGTGGATCACAACAAAGGAAGAGGAGTTCCTCCAAACTAAAGAACCCTTATTCCCTATTTTTATGTTTTAACCAAAATTCACAAGTCTTAGAGACCACCACCAGGGAGACCGATCATCTCCGGGATTGGTTCAGCCCTGAAACCACTATCCCAATTTGTGGACTTTTTCCTCCGACTTCTGGTCAAATTCATGCCAACTTACCCACAGGACATGAAAGACGTACTCCGCCTACTGGGTAGACTGAATTCAACCACGATTTGGACTATATGGTGTCCTTTGATGTCGAGTCTTTGTACAACCGTATCCCTCAGGACTAGATCCTTGTGACCAAATAAGACCTCCTGAGTCGCAACCCATCGGATACCATCACACCCATACCATTCATCATGGAGTGCACCACTCTAGCAATGGATAACCTTTTCCAGTTCGAAGACCAACTCTACCTGTAAGTATCGGGTATTTCCATGGGCAGTACCTTCGCCCCCAGCCTGGCGAACCTTTACATGCACGTCTTCGATGAAGATGTCATCCAGTCTAACAACAACCCATACCTGGCACAGCTCTTGCTGTGGACAAGGTATATCAACGACATCTTGGTTGTGTGGTGCGGTGATTCCATGTCCATCTTGATATTCCATCAGTGGCTGAATATGCAAAATGAACATCTCTGTTTCACCTGTGACTACAGTAAGGAAAGGCTTCCCTTGTTAGACCTCCTTATAGTCCCTCTTGACATTCACCCCCAAATGGAACTATACCAAGAACCAATGGCCCATAACGCTCTTCTGCAATATGACAGCTTTCACCCCAAATCTCTGTACGACAATCTACCCTTTGGCCAGTTCCTTAGGCTCAGATGCAATTGCTCCAGTACTCAGAAATACAAAGAACCCGCCACACGTCTATGATGCAACCTTCTGGATAGACACTACCTGGCATCCCTTGTAAAAAATCATCCAAACGAGCACTGAACAACAACAGGGATGCTCTGTTGGATACCAGCCCCCACAGACAACTGCAAATGAGACTGGTCTGTGTCAACACCTTTAGCTCCCTTTCCAATGAGGTCAAGAAATCCGTTATTGAAAACTGGAACTTCCTGAATAAAGGCTCACTGACCTTGGAAAAACCCTTATTTGCATTCAAACGAGGTCGCAACCTAAGAGACAGCTTAGTACATACTCGATCCCTTCTAGTGACACCTAAGAGGCAGGACACCCTGTGGGATCTTCCACCGGTCCAAGGACACTACCCATGTGGTACATGCGCAGCCTGCGCACAGACGTCAGTAACCAAGACCCTCAACATCGGTACGGATAAACAGTGGGAACTTAGATATCACACCAACTGTAACAGGGAAAGGGTGGTTTATCTCATCACATGCCCCGGCGGGTTGAGATATGTTGGGATGACCACACAAAAAGTAAGAAAGCGCATCCTTGAGCACAAGAGCACCATTAGATGTGCCAAGCAAACCACCAAGTTAACCAAACATTTCCTTGTATGAATCATCAGGCTGACACTCTGAGGTGGACTGTACAGGACAAATCCAACCTTTACACGACTACACCCAACCTAATGAAAAGATTGCTGCAAATCTAGCAAAGATGGGTTTTTAGACTAGGCACTTCTGAATACGGGCTCAACGATGACATACCCTGGTTATCACTTACCTGGTCCCTCTGTTTTCATGGAAACCGCCAGTACCCCTGGCTGATGTTCAGATGTTATATTTCAACCATGACACGTACCCCAAGGGTGGACCATTAACTGGTCATCCTAAGCAAAACTGGAGGTAGAAGAAACATGCTCAAATGATTGTACCGTCTCATTACGCTGGGCCCCTCTATAGCTCCCCCAAGGACTTAACACATGTGCATCATCATTTTTATGCCAAACTCCAATGTTGTATTTCCTCATTGGGTACAACCTCTGTAGCATTGTACATTTCTCAGGACCCCCCTACTGCCCCCCTACATGTATAGCTCTACTACGGTGTCTCATAATCACCGTTTATTATGCCAACGTGAACACACACCACCACATATACACCTTTCATATCTGTCAGTGATATCGTCTCTTTTACACTTCCGAAATTCGTACATTAGGGAAATAATGTTCGCAGTATGCCCAGGACTGCTTCCAGGAAGCAGTCCCTAGGTCATACCTCACGCCTGCTGTTTCCAACAGGCTCCTTCCAGCAGGCATGACTTCCTGTCGAGTGGACACACGCTGCTGTTTCCACGCTCCAGCTGAGTGGTAAGTGCATTAACTGGGAGTTTTGGGGCCATTGTTTCCTCCCCTCCGGCTCTGTCAGCACTCCCGTCACACGCCCATTTTCCATCCCGCAACTTCATATGTTTAGGAGCACTTCCCGGAGCACTTTGTCCACCGTCCTCAACATCCCGGGATTCGGAATTCTATTCTCGTTCCTATGCTGCTCACTTGCTCTCTACGCGTCACTTTATAAATAGCCTGGGGCAGTGCGTGTATTGACACCTTAGCAGTCCGGCTTGAAGTACACTTCCATGCTTTATCTAGAAGGGGCTCGGCACTTGTTCACGCATTATGATACTTAGCATCTATTTCACCCATGACGTATTACTGGGGCTGCAACCATCATGGGCCGCGATCACCAGAGTTGCCCCGCCTGAAGCACACTTTTGTGTTATCCTCTTTGAAACATGCGTGTTTGGTCCTTAAGGGGCCTAGCACATTATTATCCACTGTGATAGTCCGCATCCTTTTGATTTTTGCGATGATTGACTGTGGCTGCCCTCGCTATCCTATCACGTTTTTTCGGCCCCCACATGAAGCACATTGCAGTGACTATACCTAATGGGGCACATTACCTCTATGACATTAAATAGCTGCAGCAGTCACACTCGGCTTTTGGTTACCAGTCCCTATAATGGATTTAACTCGGGTGGATTATCCTCCCCCAAGAGACGCTGATAATAGTGTTCTCATGCACAACTAAGCCTCTAACCAGGCATTTATTCATCCATACTATCATCTCCCCCTGGGGACATTAATTGGTCTCTTAATTGGTCTCTCTATATACTGATTACTTGAACTCTGGACGATTGTCCCGTTTTTAATTTGGGCACTACCTATTTTTATACTCTAACACCACCACCTCTACTTATTAGGTTGGATGGGCGTATATACCCAAGGCTACCAGCCAAGGAAAGATGAGGTAAAATACCTCATTTTTGCAGGTCAGTGACACAATACTAAGCTATTACTTAGTGAAGTGCCACACTAGTTCTGTTGCATGACAATTAGAAACCACGTACAAGTTGTATATAATTGTCTCTTTTGGTATGCTGTACCACACTATTCTGTTTTAATGGTGAAGTATGTTGCTTTTGTTTTACCAAAGGTTGTACCAGTGAATCTGCTGAATTGCTGGATCACTGGTGTAGTATTACACATCGATGCACTTTTGTCATTTACTTATTTTTTCACTCATGCGTAGCTGTAGCTAGTAAGAGATCCTGATGAAAGCCATGATACTCATGTAGATTAATAGGCTGAAACTTGTTGATCACTTTCTATAGGAACTGCCTCTGATGTCGGAAGTTACACTACCCACTACTTGTTTTTAATCCTAGCACCAGGTAGGCATAATAAACTGTGTCTGGCTAACCTCGTAGCTAGTTTTAATCACGGTTTAGATCGCGCTGCACTCCCTTCACCACACATTATGTTAACATTGGGTTTTATGAATACCCACCCTCTTTGAAAACATCCCCGAGCTCCTACCTTGCAGTGAGGGGGTTATCGCCCACGTCACGACTAGGTTTGTGACGCAGGGAGCTATCCCGATGATGAAGCTTGACACCTCTGGTGTGTGAGGGAAATCGTCCTTAAAAGGGACACCCCTCTTCCCAGCATAGTTGCTTCCACTCATATACTCACCCGGTGCAACCCCCTGACTCAAGGGCTCTTTGTGTGTTAGATATGTAAAACCAACACCAGAGACTGTGTTGTGTACTGAATTGCGCGATATTTGTTCGCATTATGAAATATTAGGTTTAATGCACTTTCAAAACAGTAATGATTATCTTTTGCACATTTATCACCATGTGATCTTGATGCATTCGTGATAGCCCTCGAATTTGTTTCCAGTGATGTTTCATTTTTTTCCCGAAGATTTTTCATTGATTTTATGAAAGTCTTTTTTAGCTAGAGGATGTTGTCTTTTTAAGAGCTCTTATTATAATATTTATGGATTCTGAAAAATGATGAGACAGGATTGGTGGACTGCAATTGTTAAAATAAGCCTGCTTTTTTAAGAACAATGTTACTCCTTGAAAATTAATTTGAATGTTTTTATTGTATCTCTCAATAAATGTTTTACATTGTACTTTTCATTGTTCTATGGAACAGAAATAAAGGAAAGATAATGAATTCCACATTTTATATATTTCTAAAGCATACTTTAGAAATATCTATGTAATTGAGAAGTAGGGATGGTAAGTAGGGATGAGAAGCAGGAATGATGGATGAGAAGTAAGGATGATGGATGAGAAGCAGGAATGATGGATTAGAAGTAGGGATGATGTTCAGGGATGTGAAGTAGGGATGATGGATGAGAGATGAGAAGTAGGGATGATTGGTGAGATGTAGGGACGATGGATAAGAAGTAGGGATGAGAAGTAGGGGCGAGAAGTAAGATGAGGGAAGAGAAGTAGGAATGATGGATGACAAGTAGGGATGAAAAGCAGGGATGAGGGATGGAGAAGTAGGGATAATGGAAGAGGAGTAGGGATGATGGATCAGAACTAGAGATGAGAAGTAACAATGATGGATGAGAAGTCAGGATGATGTATGAGAAGGAGGAATGATGGGAAAGAGGGATAAGGGATGAGAAGTAGGGATGATGGATGAGAAGTAGGGATTATTGATGAGAAGTAGGGAGGATAAGAAGGGGATGATGGATAAGAAGTATGGATGATGGAAGAGAAGTAGGGATGATGGATGAGAAGTAGGGTTGATGGATGAGAAGTAGGGATGAGACGCAGGGATGAGGAATGAGAAGCAGGAATGATGGAATAGTAGTAGAGATGATAGATTAGAAGTAAGGATGATGGAAGAGTAGTTGGGATGATGGATGATAATTAGGGATGATGAATGAGAAATAGGTATGAGAAGTAGGGATGAGGAGTGAGGAATGAGAATGTCCTAAAATGATGCTGTACTATTTAATTGTGATATTGATTAGTACATATTGTTTAGCGATTTGGAAATTATAATTCTTTAAATTTTCCTCTTTCTGAATCAAGCTTCCCTAACTCAGGCCCTATTACAATATTGACTTATAGTCTGAACCATTCACATCTAACTCTGGCCTTGAGCACTCTCCGTCTTACATTTGCTACTGAACTCACTCCGTGAACATCACCTGTGGAGAGGCGTAATGCAATACATACTGGGTGCTAAATGGAAGTTATTTATTTCTTATTACATTTGTAAAGTTTGTCACTTAGCTCGTGGCCGCCTCAGAACAATTTGACTGGGAGAACATAGATTATGCAGTCACCACAGTAGAGCTGGTGGACAAAGCAGAAAGCTGTAGAGTTTGGTTGTGATGGCAATTGTGCATTCTGCCATTTTAGTTATGGTGGTAAAGCAGTGCAATGGATTTGGATGGTACACACCGTTCTGGAAGTCTTTGTTTAGAGATTGATAATAGGTTTTTGACCAAAAGAAAGTTTCTTGAAAAGGCTTGAGTTGTTTAGTAATGATCTTAATTTTTAACCAGAGACTGGGTGAAAGTGGTGAGACCTCTTCTGAACATAAGAAAGTGTTGAGAAGTCTTAAATAAGAGGCAGCTTTTTCAAGTTCGGAGCGTTTGTTTAAAGGGTTCTACCACCAAGTCCATGTAAAAAGATTAGACAACTATACTTGAGGCTATTCAATCAGGTGTTTGTTAAGCGCGACTACTCACCCGTAAGGGTCTCAAGGCACTGGGGGGTGGGGTGGCTCGCAGGTTTCAGTCCATCAAGGAGGGGCCTGTCGAAGGGCCAGGTTTTGAGGTCTTTTGCGAAGATGGGGAACGATGTTATCTGTCTGAGGTGGAGCGGAAGGTCGTTCCAAGCTTTGGCCCCGCGGAAGAAGGAGCGGCCTCTCAATCTGGTCTTTTTGGTGCAGGGGGACCACGGCGTAGGAGAGCTGGGCTGATCGTAGGGTCCTTTGGGGTGCGTGGAATTTGAGCCGGCTGTTCAGGTATGCTGGTCCGGTGTTGTGGAGGGCCTTGTGGGCGAGGGTTAACATCTTGAAGGTGACTCTAGCTTTGATGGGGAGCCAGTGGAGTGTGCGCAGGTGCTGGGAGATGTGGCAGTTTCTTGGTAGGTTGAGGACCAGTCTTGCGGCAGTGTTTTGGATGCTCTGTAGCTTGCGGGTGAGGTTTTTGTTTATACCAGCATAGAGTGCGTTGCCGTAGTCGAGCCTTCTGGTGACCAGGGCGTGAGTGACTGTCTTTCTGTGTTTGAGGGGGATCTATTTGAAGGTCTTACGTAGGAGGCGGAGGGTGTGGAAGCAGAAGGATGAGATGGAGTTGATCTGGCGGTCCATTTTGAGCTCTGAGTCCAGAATGATTCCCAGGTTGCGTGCGTGGTCCGTGGGGGTGGGCGGGCTTCCGAGGGCGGGGAGCCACCAGGTGTCATTCCAGGCATGATGAGTACTTCCGTTTTATTGGTGTTTAGTTGTAGGCAGCTGTTTTTCATCCATTTGGTGACGGCTTCCATGCCCTCTCGAAAGTTGTGTCTGGTGGTGTTGGTTTTGTTGGATAGGGAGAGGATGAGTTGGGTGTTGTCTGCGTATGACACAATGTTGAGTCCGTAGGTTCTGGCGATGGGGGTGAGCGGAGCCATGTAGACGTTGAAGAGAGTAGGGCTGAGGAAGGACGCCTGGGGGACTGCGCAGATGGTAGGTGTAGGGTCTGTGAGAAAAGGGGGGGAGTCTGACCTGCTGCGTTCTGCCAGAGAGGATGGAGCGGATCCAGTGGAGGGCCTTGTCTTGGATCCCTGCGTCGTGGAGTCTGCATATTAGGATGCAGTGAGAGACTGTGTCGAATGCCACTGAGAGGTCGAGTAGGATGAGGGCTGCTGTTTCTCCTTTGTCCAGTAAGGTACGGATGTCGTCTGTTGCGGCGAGGAGGGCGGTTTCGTACTGTGGTTTTTTCTGAAGCCGGATTGGGAGGAGTCGAGGATGTTGTGCTCTTTGATGAATGTGGCGAGTTGGCCGTTGATGGCTTTCTCTATGACTTTCGCTGGGAACGGGAGCAGGGAGATGGGTCTGTAGTTTTTGAGGTCGGTGGGGTCCACCACAGGTTTTTTCAGGAGGGGGTTGATCTCTGTGTGTTTCTAGTCGTAAGGGAATGAGGCGGTTGCCAGGGAGCGGTTCATGGTGTTGCAGAGCATGGGTGCAATGGTGTCGGTGGCTCTATTGAAAATGTGGTGGAGGCAGGTGTCCGTGGGGGCTCTGGAGTGGATTGACTTTATCATCATCAGTGTGTCTTCAGTGGTGAGGGCTGTCCAGTTGTCGATCGCTGACTACAGCGTGTCGGGGGTGGTTGGTGAGGGTTCAGTATGTTGGTTGTCTTCGTCGAAGTTGTCGTAGATGCTCTTGATTTTGTGGTGGAAAAAGGTGCTGAGTTTGTCGCAGAGGTCTTGTGAGGGAGGGATGTCGGTGGACTCGCTGGTGGGTTGGGCGAACTCCTTGATGATGCTGAAGAGTTCTTTGCTGTTGTGTGCATGAGTGGATATTCTGTCTTCAATCGCTTTTTTCCTCGTTTTTCTGAAGAGTTGGTGGTGGGCATTGGTGGTGGCTCTGAAGTTGTTGTGGGCTTCTGTGGATTTGGTGTTCCTCCAGGCCTTTTTGAGGCGATGGCAAGTGCGTCTGGACTCTCGAAGTTCGGTGGTGAACCATCAAGCTTTCTTGGCTTGGGTGTTGTTGTTTTTCTTGAGGGGGGCTATGGTATTGACGCTGTCGGAGATCCATCTGTGCAGGGTTCGGGCTGCGGTGTTGGGGTCGTCGTTTTCCGCAATGGTTGGGGTGGAGTTGCTGAGTGATGAGTAGGCCTGGGACAAAATTCCGTTCCGTTCGCGGAAATTGCGATAATTTGGCATTTTCGCATTCAGCGGAAAGCGCAAAAAATGTCAAAATTTCCGCATTCCGCAGCTTAGCGATAATTTGTTTCTTGATCGTGCTGTAAAAAAAATACATTCTTGTGTGCGTGCGCGCGATCGCCTTACCTGAATCCCCGCGTTCGCTGACAAGTTTTCCCGACCCGGTCGTGTTCTCCACGAGATATTGGATTGTTGGTAGCCATTTTGCGCTGTCTCGCAACAGTTTGCGCTCGCATTGTCACGCGATCACGTCATTTGTCGCGCGATCACGTCATTCTTCTCACGATCATGCACCGCGCGAGTATGAGAAGATTGAGACCTCGAACACGTCATTCTACACCGCGAGCGAGAGGGTGAGGACGCGGGCACGTCTGATCGAACGCGAACAGGAGAAAGAGACCCCGAACACGTCATATCCAACGCGACAGGGAGCAAGAGAACGCGATCATGTCATTTTCGACACACCATCGACATCCGGCGGAAGTAATGTGAAGCTCAAGAACTCGAACATGTAACATTTTCAATTTGGAGAGCAATATCAGCTCTAGCAGCATGAAACCTTCTGCAAATGCTGATTTTGGATGAAAACAACTCCTCACATTGACATTTGGCTGTTCTTTTTGTGCAAGGAGTCCTTTTTTAAATAGGTGGGGAGAGGGAGGAAGTGACACAGATGTTTTGCAGGCGTAGATGGTTAAGACCAATTTGCTTACAACTCAACATATTATCTGCTTCTTCATTTAAGGCAGCCTTGATTAATCCTCCTAATGAAATGTTTGCTTTTAAATTGTACAACTTTTTAAAATGTTTTTTGGACCTGTATTAAGATGTCTCGAGTAATTGTGATGGAATAATGTATTATGTATTTTTTGTTTTGCATGTATATGTTGTTTTATGTGGACCTCATAAAGAGTTCCTTATCATAATAAAATAAACTTGAAACTTGAAATTGACACAGAATCTCCAAATTCCTGTTCCTGTCCAGCAGGCTCCTCCCAGTGCTTTGTCCATCTCCTGCTCATTCTGCCTTTGGATTTGGAGCTGGAAAGATCACTCTTTTTGTCTGCTGCATCATTGCAATTGGATTTGAGGATTTTTGGAATAGGATATTTTACAAGTGGTTGTTGTGTCTGTTTGATTGTGGGCATTGCAGTTGTTGTAACTACAATTTATTTTTGATAACTATCATCATTCCTTTTTTTTAAAAATGTTGTGGGTAGTAGTAGTAGGCCCGAGCTAGTCATGGGCATGGCCTCATGGGTATGTGCATGATGAAGCAACTGTTCCTTTGGGTGTTTTTTGAATGTATTTAATTTTCAAGGATCATTTAGGGCATGGATGGCATTGGATTGAGTTAGGTAGTAGTAGAGTAGACACTAATAGTTATATATGATCATTGTAGCCTTTGCTTAATTAGCCCTAGCCATGCTATCCATTTTACCTTTGTGTCTTTTATTTTTGCACATGTGACGTTACCTTGCAGTTTCTTGTATAAGACACCTTTGAGCCCACATGACCTGCCTCACACTGCTACTGTCTAGTCTACGCGCTGCGTACAAGCGGTCAACAAAAACATTAACAAGCCACTTTTTTAGGAAGTACTGGTGTACTACTGTTACTGTTAGTCCATATTTCTTATCCATAAATGCTACACTTTTTGGCACGGCTGAGAAATGCTTCCAAGTTGCAATATACTAACGCACACCATTTCATTTTTCGCATTACAGACGGAAGATTCCCTTTTACGAACCAGAGCTTCTGAATGATGCAACAACTACCAGTACTAGGTTCTTCTAAGGTGAGGGGTCCCTTCACTCACATCCTTATTTGTAAATGTATATAAACTAAATTCCTAGGGGATGGTGGTGCTGCCTTCCACCACTGTTCAGTTATCATGATTTCAACTGTATAAGTATAACAATGTATATTGTTTTAATGTTATTGATTTTCCAGTTGGTGCTGCATTTTATAATAAAACAGTGTACAGAGCTTCTCAATTTGAAATAAACATTTTGAACTTACATAGACTTGGTGTTATTTGGTGTGGACTAACTTACACGAGTGAGCATATTAAAGTAAGGGGGTGCATGTGCATTGCTTCCATGACTGAGAGGTTGGGTGTGTTAGGTTCTGGGTTGTCTACTTGTTGGGTATCTTGGGGGGAGGGTTCCGAGACCTAATAGTTATGACAAGACAGTACTATAGTCAAGTGGTGGAATTGTGGTGGGTGCGGAATTTCTGATTGAGGTGTGCGAGGAAGGTCCAACCTACCATCACCAACATCCTATTTTCTGGTGCAAATGTCTGTGTATGTGCAAGATCCCTACAACAGTAGTAGTATGTCCTATAGGCTATCATATCAAAATAGTAATAAATCTGGTAGGGCTGTTGTTGCTGTGAATTTTCAAAGCATCAAGATTAACAAAGACTCAAGATCAATAAGAGTAAAAGTAGTACAAAACGACGACCCAAAGGATTGGACTCAATGGCTCGAGCTACTGGTGAATATGAGTTTTACATTACAACCTTTCACATAAAGAGTGGCACTGGCCAACTGGGCAAGACTAGCTACTACAGTACAGACAGACTGATAGTATGTAGTAGTAGTAGTACTGAGAGTCATCATAGCGGAGGAAGGGATAAGATTTTTGAAACCGTACAGATCGAAGGATAATTGGTGGTAAAAAAATAGCATTTGGAAACAAACAATAGTTCGTGAAAAATATGGGGCAGTAAAAGTTATGGAATAAGAAATATTATTAAAAACAAGAAGACTTACTGGGGCCAGCAGAGGAGGCCTCAGCGGTGTCCTCCTGGTGGTGTTCTGACAATCCCGCCGACTGCCCACTCCCTGTCTGTCTGCCCCTGGGTGCTGATGAACAGGAAAGATATACGAAAGAGACAAACATTGATGGATGGTGTCAAACAAATACAATATTTTTCAACAACGGTCCAAAAACACTTATGTAAACAACAATTGCAATAACTAAATAGACCGATCTCATCTGGTCAACAAGTAATATCGGGGGATTCGCAGTTCGACTACTTAAGTTACTATTTATCAACAGTAATCCAGTCATCCATTCTGATTCCAGAATACTAAGTTACAACTAAGCCTAAGTACAACTTACCACCCAACCTAGCCCACCTATTCCAGGCATGCCAATTGTACATTAAGTATGCATTTCCACTGTATTCCTCAACAATGCATATGGTCAAATCATGGAGGACACATGACTCCATTTGTTGTATACACCAAATTTTGGTTTGATTGATTGATGCTGATCTGCTAGTGCTAACTGCTAAGCCTACCACCACTCATTGAACAAACTAGAAAAGGTTCTAATAAAGACTGCCGTACTAGCAGCACGTCACGTAACTGAGTGAGGGGGCATCACACATACCACTAACAAATTAGAAGCTCATACAAAGTACCTAAACCTAAGTATCAATCCGCCCCTATCTATTAGTGACAGGACAAAGTAAGGAGTGGACTAGAGTCACTGTAGCATTACGTAACTTAATTTCTCTAAAATAAACTGGTAAAGAATCACGCTAAGCAAGCGCAAACGCAAAGCTGCAAACAAGTAAGATTAGTAGTAGCGCAGAAGAGCACCTGTGTCATAATCACAGAAGACTTTTAAACATTATTAACCTGGAATGTATTGTAAGCAGCAGCATTCTAGCTGGTTGGAAGGAAAAAAAGATATTCGCAATATATAACACAGAGCAGAAGAACAGACACAAAGTTGTAATAATTAAATAGGTACTCACCAAGCCCCGGGACCTCCACTCCTAGCAGGTCCAGCAGGTCCTGCTCACGGTCCAGGATGTCGGCCCACCGGTGCGTCAGCTGCGCCTGGGTGCGCCGGACCCCAGAGAAGCGCAACACTGCCTGGCGCACCTTCCCCCACCGCTGCCGATGCTCCCGGAGGCCGTACCCGGACCCAGGCCTGCCACCTGCTGCCAGGGTTGAGGGGAGGTGGCACTGCACAAAGAAAATTAGTGCAGCCAACTCCACCTCCCCAAATAAGGCCCGTGCCTGCACCCCTTGTGGGCGCCGCCTTCCGCAAGAAAGGCAGTCGCGGCTCTGGCTGCGACGGCGAACAGCCCTACCCTTAGACATGGTTCTGGGGACGGGGCGGGAAAGAAAAGGTAAGAAAAATAAAGGAGTAAAGAAAATAAATAGCAGGCAATAGAAAGAGAGAAAAAATAGCTAAAAAACAAAAAAAAAGTAGACAAAAACCAAAAATATAGAAGCAGGAAAATAGTTAGAGAAATAATAAGTAAGAAAGATCCAAAAAAACGTGGCTATAAACAAAGGATTGAAAAGATTTTGGGAGGATTCAAAATCAGGCCCCAGAACCATGCAATAGAGTGAAAAACAAGATGGCCGCGCCCATTGCGACCACGTGCGCAAGTGCGCTCGATATTTTCTCCCCGAGCAAGTAAAAAGCAACGCGATCAAGTAAAAGCGGTCGCGAACAGGAAATAACTACCGCGAACGGGCGCGAACATGCATTGCGCGACCTGGAACAGGAAGTAAGCATCGCGAGAGGGCGGGACAAGTGAAAACAAGATGGCCGCGCCCGTGAGCAACCGCATGGGTAAGTTGGCGACCCGCGATCACGCAAAAAATACCGCGAACAGGTGGGAAAAAAACATCCGCGTCTTCGCGATATTTCCGGCGTGTTTGCGGACATTTTTAGCATTTTCGCCATAATTTGCGAAAGTTAATTTCGCAAATTCCGCCCACCCCTAGTGATGAGGTTAGCTGGTCGTCGGTGATTCTGGTCCAGTTTCTTCATGGGAGCAGGTGCTGGTGTCTGTGGATGGTGAGTGTTCTGAAGGTGAAGTGGACGCATCGATGGTCATTCCATGGGAGTTCGGTGGTGTGGCTGAAGGTGATGGAGTTTCCTGTTGTGAAGAGGGGGTCAAGGGTGTGTCCTGCTGAGTGCGTGGGTTCGGTCACGATCTGGCAGAATCCAATGTTGTGGAGGTTGTCCAGGAGGGATGTAGTGCTGGGGTCCAGTTGGTTGTCGAGGTGGAAGTTGAGGTCTCCCAGTAGGGTGTAGTTGGTGGACTCGATGGCATGCGGGAAGATGATGCCCGTGATGGAGTTGGCAAAAAGTCTGCGTGGTCCAGGGGGGCGGTAGATGAGGTTTCCTTAGAGGGTGGAGGTAGGGCTGGCCAGTATCTTGAAGTGAAGGTGTTCCATCAGGTCTGTGGGCTCGTCGGGGAGTGTGCTCAGGCAGAGGATGGATTTGTGGATGTTGGCGATTATTCCTCCCGGGCGGGTGGGGCGGTCCTTTCTGGAGATCTTGTTTCCTTTGGGAATGGGAATGGCAATGGTGAAGTCCAGTCCCGAGGTAGTGTTGGTCCAGGTTTCGGTAAAGAATGCTACGTCCATGGTGGTGCTGTCGAGGAGGTCTCAGATTTCGGTGGCATGTTTGTGGAGGGATCGAGCGTTGAGGAGGATGCGTTGCAGGGTCTTCGGTTCGGTTGTGTTCTTGCGGGCGGGTTGTGCTGGGTCCGTGGTCTTGGCGGTTTTTATTATGATGCATTGCTTTATGTATGAGGTTAAATATTTTGAAAGGACACCTTTCTTATATCAAAAGCCAATGTAGGAATGGCTGAGCTGACATTTATCTCATCCGGCTTTAACTTGGGGGTGTGGAGGCTGGAGCCAGTGTTCCCTGGTTTTTTGAACGCCCAAAGCTGCCTCATTAACTCTCTTCTGCTGTGTGTCATTTATTGCAGTAGGCAACATGTGTGATAAGCAGATAGAGAATAAAAGAGAGAGAAAGGTCAGGAAAATAGCAGAAGGAAGGACAGGGAAAAAGAAGATGGAGAGAGATCAGTGAAGGGGGGGAAGTGTAGACAGATAATTGATGGATTGAAAGAAAGAGGAGAGTAGGAGAAGATGGCATGGCTGGTTTGAACATATGTGCCTAGGTTGCTTCTGGTTCCACTTCTGGCCTTTGGTGTAAGGTCTGCTGGGCAATTTTAAACAGGTATTGCAATAAACATCATATTCTGGTATCTGCGTCTATCGGGATGGGCTTTGGTGTATACAGTTTAAGGCTGAAGATGCTACAGAAGTTTAAGATAAGGGTTTCGGCAGTCCTTAATTGTTTAACTGAAAAAATTGTATTCCCAGGTGCATAGTGGCTAAGTGGCCTCATGTCACAAGTAACACTTTCAGACAGCTCTTTTTGTTTATAGATACCGTCCTTTCCATGCTATGAATTGTCAGCCATGTGTTGAAAAAGTGGATCTACTATTGCCAGAGTGTAAGTGTTGCCAAAAACATAGGGGGATATTTACAACAAAATGTTGGAGCATGGTATTATGCCAACATTGGTAACGCCGCGCTCCAACATTTTTAACCCCTTCGCTGCGGCGGGCATTCCGCCGCAGCGCTGGGAGGTGCGGGTGGGCAGCGCGGTGGTGCTGTGCTCATGACGGAGCCGCTCCGTCATGAGCCACGGTTGAGATGTGCTCATGACGGAACGGTTCCGTCATGACTCCGCCCATTTGCGTTGTCCCCCCGCACAGGCGGGGAAACAGCGCCGCATAGGCGGAGCGGCCGCCAACGGCCGTGACATGACGGAACCGTTCCGTCATGAGCACAGCGCAACCGTGGCTCATGACGGAGCGGCTCCGTCATGAGCGGGGAAGGGGTTAAACCACAGGGAATTACTTTATTTACAAAAATACAGCGTACCTCAGTGTTTCCCCTAGCTCTGGTGCTAATAAAGTTGCCTAGCAGCAGCACAGGCACCCTTGCACCATGTTGCAAGGGTGCCTGCGCTGCTAGGGGGATGTTTTGTGCAGAAAGGGACACCTCCCTGCACATAAACAATCTTGAAAGGCAATTTGCTCTTTCGATGTATAGAGAAATTGTTCATTTCTCCTCATATCGCCAGTCTAAGACCAGGCATTCCCAGTTTTTGGCACTGCCCCAGCCTTGTAAATATGGGGCAGCTTGAAAAAGCTATGCGTGTTGCCGCAGAATGCCCACTGCAACACCCAATGCACACCCCTTTCACATCAAGTGGTTTAACGCCACTTTGGAAATAAGGAGAAAGAGATATCGCCACCAGAACATCGCTAAAAGTGACGGTATTGTGGCGATATCCCCTTGTAAATATGCCCCCATAGCCTTGGCTGAAGGTGTCACACTTGACAATGAGTTACTTGGTAGATTGCCCACAGGTTTTACACGATTCAAAAATCGTCATTTGTTCAGTGCTTTGTCATTTTTAAACTGCTTTCATGTCTACCTACTTTTATCACCCGTATTGCTCAGAACACTGACAATTACATCAGTCACGTGAGAACCTGCCTACAAGCAAAGATGAATAGAGTGGAAAGTGAGGGTTCTTAAAAATGGTGGTGAGACCTCGAATTTGTGCTCCTAAGCATGGCTAATGCAATGTGGGCCCAAACCAGCTCCATCAAAACATTTCAAGAAATGAGCATTACATTTGATTGTGAGCTCTTTCTCTAATACCAAATTCTAAAAACGTTGGTCTATGGTAATGCTATCTACCTTGGCCTATAGGAGCCCACATTGTAATGACTGTAGTTCTGAATATGTCTGTGAGACCAGGGTTGAGACTGTGGAAATTTGCTCATGAAACTGAGTGCTGAGGATTCCTTCACTACCTCCCAGTCAAACAATGGTTAATTTTTAAGGCCCCATGTCTCATTCATCTGAGTTATTATTAAGGTGGTTCCACTTTTTGTCCAAATTGTTAGTGACCAATGCTTAATCTAGGCTAAGTGCTCCAACATTTGAGCTCTCCTTGTGTTTAGTTCCTGGCATATAGATCAAGCTCCCTCTGACATTTGGCTCACCTCTGCAAGACTCTGAAGAAAATACCTGGAGTCTTTTTTTTCTGTTGAGGCAATGACACTGTCAGGAATGGAGCTTGTCCTGGCTTGCTGTCCTGCAATGCATTTGTCATTTATATATTGGTCCAGCAGTCATCCCATAGCACCTGAGTACTTTTGGTTGCAGTAGAATATATGACGTTACAATGCAAACATTTACAATAAATGCTTTTACAACGTGCTTTTTACATCACAACATCCATTACAACGCATGATTTTACAACGCATGCCATCACAACGCATTTTTAGAAAACTACATTTACAATGCATTCCATTACAATGCATACCATTACAACACATACCATTACAATGCGTAATACTTTTAGGGCAACAGTAGGGTAAGTGTTGGATAGTGCAGGGGAAAAAAATACTATTCCCACTTCAGTGAGTGCAACAGTAGGGTAAGTGTTGGATAGTGTAGGGGTAATCTTTATTATTCCCACTCCAGTGAGTGCAACAGTAGGGTAAGTGTTGGATAGTGTAGAGGTAAAAATAACTATACCTATGTACCCCAAAACTCAAACCCACCCTAAAACTTACAAAATCCCCATTCCTTACCTTATAATAGATTGTAAAGGCATGCGTTGTAGTGACACGCGTTGTAATGACATGCATTGTAGTGACATGCGTTGTAATGGCTGCGTTGTAATGGCATGCGATGTAAAGGCAGTTGTGTTGTAACAACTGCGTTGTAAGGATAGTGCATTGTGATGACTGCATTGTAATGAATGTTTCCCATTGCAGTATCCTTCGCAAGTAAATAATAAAATTGAAAAGTATGAAGTTTATGACATTTTTACAAACTTTTGATGAAGTTAGAACTTTCTCCAAAAATGTTTTTTTGGGGATGTTTTTTCCGCAAAATCAATTTGTAAGGTTTTTTCCACAGTGCGCATTGCAGTCTTCACTAATGTTTGAGAACCTGCAAGAAAATTCTTTGAAGGCTGAAAAAGGAAAAACCTTGCTTTTGTTCAACATGAGGAAGCCTTAACAAACTATTTTTAAGGTGCAAAATGCTTTGTGAGAAATGCCTTTGAAATTGACAGGGCACTAGTGCATTAGACATCTGGTTTAGCAATTTTGGAGTTGGCGCTAAGGGCATACATAAGAGATCTGCATTATCTAACTGGGGCTGTATTTTACAAAGCCAGGGAGGCACTGTGGGTATTTGTGTCCCAGGACACCTTCGTGTTATAGAGGAGGCTGCCAATGTTTGTGTACTCCTTTCAGTAATATGGATCACACTGGCACAAAATGTGCACCAGTGCGATCCCAAGGAGGTGTTACCTTATTTGCATGGGTCGTGGCCCATGAAAATGATGAAACACCTTTGCACTTGTACATGTGTTATATTACAAATGCAGGGACAAAGAAACTGTTGGAAGGTGCACTGTTTGTGAGATACAGGAGTGGTGGTTCATAGTCAATGAGGACTTCCCCAGGGAGGGTGAGAGCAGGGCAAGCTTTAGCGCTGGTGGCGCCTGGTGTCACAATCTTTTTTGGCGCCCCCCTCCTCCATGACCTCCTTCTAAGATTCCCTCACTACCACCCTGCAAAAGTGCCCCTCATCTCTCCTTAGGCCCTCTCTCACATACATTGCATTTGTTTTAAAGCACTGGTAAAGGCTGACTTTACTAATCCACTCAGCTATTCACATGAAATACAGACCTGTTCTTTGCAGCAGGCATATAACCCCCTGTGCTACTTTATGTGGAGTCAATACTGCCACTAGACAAAACTCTCTCTCTCTCTCTCTCTCTCTCTCTCTCTCTCTCCTCTCTCTGAGGAACATTAATCACATGAGTTATCATGACATGGTTATTTCTGCCTGAATGCTGGAGGTACAAAGAACTCAGCAGCAGGTTCCTTTAAATGTTGAGTTATTGCTAAACACAGCACCCCCCTTAAGTTCAGCGCCCAATGTGTCCGCACTGGTCACACTGCCCTAAAACTGGCCTTGGGTGAAAGGGATACAGGGTTGCCCCCACGTATCCACAATCGGGCATGTACAGCCTTTGGCTGCTCAGATGGACCTGAAAAACATTGTTCAACGAGCTTGAGTGTTGTTATTCGTAATCAAGATAGTAGATGCCTTTTACATATATTAAAGATTGAAAGAGCTTGCATCCCCCAGCTGAAATTATAAAAAGAATGGTAGTTGCATATTTGAAATATCCATGTTCTTGCAGAATGAGTATGAAATTAAAGTATAAATTGACAGTTTTATGCCTGTTATAATGTTTGACATGCAGGCATTAGTTCTAGTTCGAACTGAGACAGCGCATCTCTTTCTTAGACCATCTCTTTCTTCATAACTGGGTGAACTACCCCCATCTGAGCCAGACGCACCCACGATACATGTGCCATGGCGCTGACCATCTCTTTCTTCATAACTGGGTGAACTACCCCCATCTGAGCCAGAGGCACCCACGATACATGTGCCATGGCGCAGACCATCTCTTTCTTCATAACTGGGTGAACTACCCCCATCTGAGCCAGAGGCACCCAAGATACATGTGCCATGGCGCAGACCATCTCTTTCTTCATAACTGGGTGAACTACCCCCATCTGAGCCAGACGCACCCACGATACATGTGCCATGGCGCAGACCATCTCTTTCTTCATAACTGGGTGAACTACCCCCATCTGAGCCAGACGCACCCACGATACATGTGCCATGGCGCAGACCATCTTTCTTCATAACTGGGTGTACTACCCCCATCTGAGCCAGACGCACCCACGATACATGTGCCATGGAGCAGACCATCTCTTTCTTCATAACTGGGTGTACTACCCCCATCTGAGCCAGACGCACCCACGATACATATGCCATGGCGCAGACCATCTCTTTCTTCATAACTGGGTGAACTACCCCCATCTGAGCCAGACGCACCCACGATACATGTGCCTTGGCGCAGACCATCTCTTTCTTCATAACTGGGTGAACTACCCCCATAGGCCAGACGCACCCACGATACATGTGCCATGGCGCAGATCATCTCTTTCTTCATAACTGGGTGAACTACCCCCATCTGAGCCAGACGCACCCACGATACATGTGCCATGGCGCTGACCATCTCTTTCTTCATAACTGGGTGAACTACCCCCATCTGAGCCAGAGGCACCCACGATACATGTGCCATGGCGCAGACCATCTCTTTCTTCATAACTGGGTGAACTACCCCCATCTGAGCCAGAGGCACCCACGATACATGTGCCATGGCGCAGACCATCTCTTTCTTCATAACTGGGTGAACTACCCCCATCTGAGCCAGACGCACCCACGATACATGTGCCATGGCGCAGACCATCTCTTTCTTCATAACTGGGTGAACTACCCCCATCTGAGCCAGACGCACCCACGATACATGTGCCATGGCGCAGACCATCTCTTTCTTCATAACTGGGTGAACTACCCCCATCTGAGCCAGACGCACCCACGATACATGTGCCATGGCGCAGACCATCTCTTTCTTCATAACTGGGTGTACTACCCCCATCTGAGCCAGACGCACCCACGATACATGTGCCATGGCGCAGACCATCTCTTTCTTCATAACTGGGTGAACTACCCCCATCTGAGCCAGACGCACCCACGATACATGTGCCTTGGCGCAGACCATCTCTTTCTTCATAACTGGGTGAACTACCCCCATAGGCCAGACGCACCCACGATACATGTGCCATGGCGCAGACCATCTCTTTCTTCATAACTGGGTGAACTACCCCCATCTGAGCCAGACGCACCCACGATACATGTGCCATGGTGCAGACCATCTCTTTCTTCATAACTGGGTGAACTACCCCCATCTGAGCCAGACGCACCCACGATACATGTGCCTTGGCGCAGACCATCTCTTTCTTCATAACTGGGTGAACTACCCCCATCTGAGCCAGACGCACCCACGATACATGTGCCATGGCGCAGACCATCTCTTTCTTCATAACTGGGTGAACTACCCCCATCTGAGCCAGACGCACCCACGATACATGTGCCATGGCGCAGA
This sequence comes from Triturus cristatus, assembly GCF_964204655.1. NCBI lineage: Eukaryota > Metazoa > Chordata > Amphibia > Caudata > Salamandridae > Triturus > Triturus cristatus. The sequence goes on along the minus strand of NC_140592.1, from coordinate 657,690,072 downwards.
CCATCTCTTTCTTCATAACTGGGTGAACTACCCACATCTGAGCCAGACGCACCCACGATACATGTGCCAAGGTGTAGACCATCTCTTTCTTCATAACTTGGTGAACTACCCCCATCTGAGCCAGAGGCACCCACGATACATGTGCCATGGCGCAGACCATCTCTTTCTTCATATCTTGGTGAACTACCCCCATCTGAGCCAGACACACCCACGATACAAGTGCCATGGCGCAGACCATCTCTTTCTTCATAACTGGGTGAACTACCCCCATCTGAGCCAGACGCACCCACGATACATGTGCCATGGCGCAGACCATCTCTTTCTTCATAACTGGGTGAACTATCCCCATCTGAGCCAGACGCACCCACGATACATGTGCCATGGCGCAGACCATCTCTTTCTTCATAACTGGGTGAACTACCCCCATCTGAGCCAGACGCACCCACGATACATGTGCCATGGTGTAGACCGGAATAGCGTGCCCAATTTAAAATCTACATATCAGCATCTTAGGTGGGGGGGAGGGGTGCATGGGATAGTGAAGTCATTTATCTGAATGCTGATGAGAAATACACAGATTTCCGCAGCCGCTGTCCCCTTCAAAACTTTAGTCTAATTATTTACTATTGTACCGAAGGGTTAAGAACGGAATAGACCTTGCATTCCCAAACTGAAGGAAAATGTAGAACTGATATTTCAACAACTACAATTATTTATGGTCGCATTTGCGTTTGACTTTTTCATTGTTATTGCATATTTTACCTTGATAATATTCTCCTCTCTTCCATATGCTCAGAGTCACTGGAATAATGCAACAAGGAAATGCAAACGATGCTGCGAGGTGACTCAATAATGCGGCATTGGAAGGTCGTTTATGTGACATAATGGGAAAGTAGAGATGCTTTCCAAAAGTAGGCCCTTTTGTACTATTCTAGAACTAGTATGGTATGTCAATGCGGTTAGGTATTGATCGAAGATACATCACTGCATTAGATAATGCCGAAATTACATTTGAAAACGAAACTTCATTCTGAACTCACTTTGAAAAATACCCATTATTCTGATGGCACATGCAGTACAGGTCGATTCATAAAATACATGAAAACCACTAAAGATTGTGAATCTCTGTCAATTACAGTTGCATCCCTTCTTCCAAATAAACTGCGCTCAGAAAGGCCCACTAATCTCCAAAATACAAGCAGCAGGGCCTGAGCTGGGTGTATTAAAAGATTAAATAGATGAGTTTGATGACGTTATTTAAGGTGTTGTGCTTGTGCCTCATTGCGGTTCCTGTTGAAAGAGTTGGACGGTCTCTGTCTAAACGTACATAAGATGGATTTCTAGAAGCATACTGAGGTTACTGGGCAAAACATGGAAAATACACAGGAACAAAATAGAAGACTATGGGCCATATGTAGGTAACATACTATTTACCGATTCATAAATACCGAATTTTACCGATTCTGTATTTATGAATCGGTAAATAGTATGTAGGTAAATAATCGGTAATTATTACCGATTCGGTAAATATCGGTATTTATGAATCGGTATTTACCGAATCGGTAATAATGCATCCCTTCCCATTCATTCCTATGGGCCTGGAGGCCCATAGGAATGAATGGGAAGCCAGTTACTATTACCGATTCGGTAAATACCGAATCGGTAATAGGGGAGGCATTATCATGGGTGGCAGGGTGTCACATTGACACCCTGTTGCACCTCTGATTCGTGCATGTGTGCACATGTGGCGCACATACATGCCCTAAGGGCATGTATGTCTGCCACATGGCACTTTACAAATAGCACAAAAATGATTTTTGTAAGGTATTCGTCATTTACCATCAACTTGTAGTTGGTGGTAAATAACGAATCCAGACACCAATAATGCACTCACTTGAGTGCCCCCTACATTACATTTCTGGATTCGGTATTTACCGAATCGGTATTTTACCGATTTCTTAAAATTCCGATTCGGTAAATACCGAATCCAGAAATCAGCCACCTACATCTCAAGTGCCTCAATACCAGTCGGTAACGGGATATTTACAGATTTTCGGCCATTACCGACCGGTATTGAGGTACCTACATGAGGCCCTTTGTGACCAGTGACTGAGGGTTGTGGAGGAAGGCAAAAGTAAATGAGTGCCAGTTTATTGCCAGGTACTGACACTGGTTCTGTCTGCTCGCAAAAATGTTGGGCCCCTGCACTGTTGACTCCTGAAAGGTGGGCACTGGCGCAATTTGAATTGGAAATATGTTATCCTCAACCTCTCTCCCATTTGCTCCTAAAAATGTGTACTTTGGCCATGATGCAAGAAACTGCTCAAATGTTAGTTACCTCAGTGTTCTCCCAGTAGGGTCCCTGCAATGTTTGCTCCTGCAGGTTGGGCCTCTGTGCCCTCAGCTACTTCATGCTGAGGCGCTTACAAGGTTTGCTAGTAAAACGTTGGGCCATAGCCCACTTTTAAATATTTAGTCCTTGGTGTCGATTACTCATAACGTTTTGCTTCAAAGATATTCACTCTGTAAAGATAGATTTTATTCTGTGGAGTTCTCTGGTTGGGCAGATCCAGTAGTATTTTAATGCATTTCTACCACTGGATATAAGTAATTATAGCCTGCCTGCAGTCTAGGAGAGAGCATTGCCAGTTCTAGCGATTTAAGATCAGTTTGGACGGGTGTGTATCTGCAGCTTGTTAAAATCCATGACTGACATGAATGTGTGAAGACTTGCCACAGCCAAAGTTAGGGCCTTGTAATGGCATGGATGGGTGTCAGGGTGGGAGTGTTAACCTGTGAGAAATCGCCTTTCTTGGCTTGCCTTTAAGTTGTTTATTTTAAAAATTATCAATGAGGTATTGAGCAGATATTTATCCAGAGTTAGATATGCTTCTTCTGCATAAGAAAGGGTTTTCATTAGTGTTTTTATGTACTTGAAAGCAATCTTAGTCATTCTTCCTGTGAGACATTTAGTGGTAGGAAGCGCTATATAAATGCAATTACAATTATGAATACTTAACTTGAGGTCAAATTAACTGCTATGAAATGTTATATTGTCGTTTCAATGTTATTGCACTTTAGCTCTCGTGATGTGCTGTGCAGGGTTTGTTTGGCTTGTGCAGGGCCTGTGGTGGGTTGTCATTTTGCGATTGGCCACTGGCACTGGCACAGTATGTTAATCCGTCTGCCCCTCATAATGTGATAGTTTTGAAATCAGGAACACCGCCACATTGGGTCTGAGCCCCCTTCAGTCTATTTAATCACGAGAATAACAGACATATGAGGTATTTTCGATTGACATTTAAGTAGAGATGCCTTATTAATTAAATGAGCTATGGGTTTAACTTTTGAACATGTATGGTTGGCAGTTGTCTAGACTTCAATTTGGCCCGGTGCGCACGCACCTTGCACATGATTCATGCAGCAGGAACTCGGTTTGAATCTAAAATCAAGTAAGTGAGCTCTTAAGCTATCTACTCCCTCCAGAGGCTGCACAGTAGACCTCTTTTTCAGCTTGTACTGTGCAGTTAGTGCTGCAAATTTTTTTCAGTTCACTACACACGATCCAGTAAATCACTCCTCATATGAAGTTAAGTAGGGCATACAAAAGTGAAGTGGCAGAGAGGGCACTGCTGGTGTCCAGGGACTCAGTTTGAATCTGACACCAGGCAGGGTTGGTGATCGCTTCCGTTCCTCCCCACACAGTAACCTCTCCTTCTCTGGCTTGAAACTAAATGTAGTCAGTGCTATAAGCGTGGTTCAAGTCACAACACAAGATTACATTCATCATCACTCCACATTGGACAGAATGGACAAGTAGGGGGTAGGCAGACCACTGCAGGCAGCCAATCGACCCATTTCCCCCATGACACGGAAGGGGTAAAAGCATTTGGCACATTACGCCCTTATAGTATAGCTTTGAAAACAGGGAATAACACTGAAAAGCGTTGATATTTGTCTGCCACTACTAGTTTGCATACAAAAGAACATGCTTAAATGACACCCGAAAATGCATTGTGGGACCTCACGTCATGTTGTTAAAACAGCGCCAATGCCTTTACTGGGGTAACAAGCGCTATATATATATATATGCACACCTTTGTCCCTCTTCTATCCCTCCGCTATCCTTATCAACCCAAATAACTGATTAATATCCACTACTCAAATTACTTTCATATTTCACTATACTAATTGAACGTTAATCCTTTATGGGTTCCAGAGTACCATGCTACCCCTCAAGAAAGTGCTTCAACACCCCATCAGGGGTAACAAGCGCTATATAAAGGCAAACCTTTTTCCCTCTTCTATCCCTCCACTATCCTTCTGAATCCAAATAAGTGACTAACCTATCCACCACTCAAATTACTTTCATATTTCACTATACTAACTCAAAACTAATCCTTTATGGATTCCAGAGTAGCATGCTACTCGCCGAAAAATCGCTTACACGCCTTGTCTGGGGTAGTAAGCGCTATATAAATGCAATTACAAATTTGATTACTTAACTGGAGGTCAGATTAACTGCTATGTGTTCAGAGGTTTCTGCTGTGTATCCAATGGACACTGTTCTCAAAGCTTACGTCCTTTTTAAATTTTCACAGGCACCAGGGAGGAAATCATCAGATAGTTTAATGACAGGCAGCGGAGAGGAAACCAGCAGAAAGCTTTTCCACTGGCACCAGAGGAAATCAACAGATAGTTTGAGAAGCACCAAGGAGGAAATCAACCGATAGTTTAACGACAGGCAGCGAAGAGGAAACCAGCAGAAAGCTTTTCTACAGGCACCAGAGGAAATCAACAGATAGTTTGAGAAGCACCAGGGAGGAAATCAACAGATAGTTTAACGACAGGCAGCGGAGAGGAAACCAGCAGAAAGCTTTTCTACAGGCACTAGAGCAAATCAACAGATAGTTTGAGAAGCACCAGGGAGGAAATCAACAGATAGTTTATCAACAGGAATGACAGGCAGCAGAGAGGAAACCGGCAGACAGGTATTCTACAGGCACCAAAGGAAATCAAGAGGTAGTTTGATAAGCACCAGGGAAGAAATCAACAGATAGTTTATCAACAGGAACAAGAGAGGAACTCAGCAGGAAGGTTGTCTCCAGGTTACTGATCAACTCAGCAGATAGTTTACCAGGAGGCACCAGTTACTAAATCAGCTGAAAGTTCATCCACCAATCACTAAAAAGGAACTTGAAGTACAGTTGCAAATCCGTATCACAAGTGATATACAAATCACAACTAACTACTGCTACTTGTGTACCTGTTTAGATTTCTTGTTAGTACATCTATGGTATTTTACATAATATACGTGGGTGACCTCTGTTAAGTGATACATCTATAATCTAGTTTAGGCTTTGTTTGTACTGTTCATTTTATTGTTTGTCAAAATGAACACAGTTGACAGTTTACTCACAAAACCATTTTTGGGAATGACACAAGAAGATAAACTTCGGGTGAAAGGACTAGGACCTGATAAACCTGAAATAAACATTGAACAGTCTACAAAAGACCGGGGCAAGTGTTACACACGTAGGTTTACACGAACCTGGTTTGATAAAATGGAGTGGCTAACTGCCAGCTCTTCTAAGAATGCCTTGTTCTGTTTCCCCTGCTTGCTCTTTGGGGGTGAAGTTAACTGGACTAAAACAGGAGTTACTGACCTTAAACATCTGGCAGAAAAAATAAAGAGGCATGATTCCAGTGAAGCCCACTTGACCACTGTATTAAAGTTGTCTTTGTTTGGAAAATCAAATATTGCACTGCAGTTAAATGAAGCCTACAGCAAGGAGTTAATCAAACACAATGAGGAGGTTGATAAGAACCGTTATATATTATCCAAATTGACTGTATAAAATTGTGTGGAGCTTTTGAAATGGCATTGCGTGACCACGATGAAACTGATTATTCCCGAAATCCCGGAGTCTTCAGAGGGCTGGTTGATTTTGTGTCCAGTATAACCAGTGCAATGGAAGCACACTTGAAAAGTGCAACTGTATTTAAAGGCACTTCTAACACAATCCAGAATGAGTTGCTTGACTGTGTGCTGGAGGTAACAAAATAAACTATTGTACAGCAAATAAGAAGCACTGATTACCTAGCTATCCAGGCCGAAGATACAACTGATGTCTCTACCAAGACGCAGTCAGTACTTGTTTTCCTCTACATTGATGGCAATTCCAAGGTAGTAGAAAGATTGTATTGCTTTTCAAATCTTAAAGATTCAACTGCAGATAAAATTTCAGCATCTATTCTTAATTAACTTGAACATATTTTCCCAGAGCACAGTGGTACAGAGAAGTTAATTGCTCAGCGCTATGATGGTGCCAGCGTCATGCGTGTTACCTCCGGTGGGGTTAAAATAAAAATCAGAGACATCTATCCAAATGCACACTATGTCCATTGCTATGCCCACCAACTAATTCTAATCATGGAACAGGCTGCTTCAAAAATATCCAGAGTCAGAATTTTCTTTAAAGAGTTGGGTGGTAATACTGCTTTTTTTCCCGTTCGCCAAAATGGACTGAAGTGCTTGAACAGATAATGGCAAAAAGAATACCAAGAGGGTCTGCAACTTGCTGGAACTTCAACATCTGAGCTGTCAATATAATTCACAAACACAGGGATGACCTTGTAGAATGCATGAAATCTATTACAGAAGACAGTACATTTGATTTCACTTCTGTGTGTGAAGCAAAGGGCTATACCAGGACTCTGGAAGACAGGGGGTTTCTTTTTTTCTTTATTTGTTCCACGGCATAATGCCGCATGTCAATATTTTGTACAATCAATTACAAAAACGAGACATTGATACTGTATCTGTACAAAAGGACACTTCAGCCTTTATGATCAGCATCAACAAAGTACAAGAATCCATTGATAATTTGGACTCCGAATTGCCAGATGATTCTCAATTTACAAACCGCAAACTGCAGATAAATACCTTAATTCAGGAAGGAAAAGAAGTATGTGACATTATTGTGGTGCATGCCAAGGAGCGCTTTGAATTTACAAGGCATCTAGTCAGTGCAATACTACTGCATAGTGGCCTGTTTGAAAAACATAGCAAATGTTTTCCTACTGCAGCTCTCAGTGAAACAGTGTAAGCATATCCAATGCTAAACAAGTCAAGATTGCACACTGAACTATCAATCCTGTATGGAAGACAGGACTTTCAGCAGGCTACAGGTGGTGCCATGGCTTTATATATATTTTTATGTCAAAACAACTTGCAGACTTCTTTTTGTGAGACTCTTAAATTACTGAGAATTGTCATTACGACACCTATGACAACATCTGAGGCTGAAAGATGCTTTTCCACACTTAAGAGGATAAAAACATTTTTAAGGAACACAATGACCCAAGCTCGACTAAATGCATTTGCCATGCTGTCAATGACACAGGAACTAATAAATCAGATTCCAGATTTCAACAAGAGGACTATTGAAAGGTTTGCTGACATTAAAGAACGGCGTGCAAACTTTCTGTATAAATAGAAACCATGGAAATGCACGTGATGCTGTGAATCATTGGTGCTAACAAATATAGTTTTTGTTTACTTTGTATTGCAAGTAACATTCAAGTATACTGCAGGAACCTATGAAAGTAAATGCACCATGTATTAAATGTATGTTTCAGTATCTTGCATGACTTGAGACATTATAAAGCCACATAAGCTTGGTGTTGTTTCAGGGTATTAGTTAATGCACCTCTCTCTCAAACTTTTTTCAAAGTGCCCCAGCAAATATGACCCAGTTTTGTGAATATCCTACACTCTGGCAAGCTTTGGACTAACTTACAAACTATAGCCTGACAGACTGAGACCATGACATACTTAAAGATGGTGCATAGGGGGCTACAGTCAGTCTTGTAAGAATTACAGGATATTGTTTATTGGTCTCATCTTTAGTCAGTCCCGATCCAGGTATTATAGTCAGTCCTGATTACAGTATCATTTTACAAACCTTTGCTGTACAGCAGTGTCCTTTAGGAGAAACTATTTTCTTCTGGCTATCTGTTTGATGAAACTGTAGTTTGTTTGCTCTTTTCCTAATTGCAAACTGATACACTGTAGTGTTTGCTGTGTGGTAGAGGCCTGTAGAATCCTGGACTTAATTTTTTTTAACGGTATCTATCACTAACCGTCATATGGACTGATACTGAGTGGATTTGTTAATAATATTACTTCATTTATAATGATGGGAATCATTTCTGAACTGAAGAGCATACTAGATTTGACACCATAGCATATCTTTAGATCTACACATGACTCATTAACTCAAACTTAATACTCAACACATCATAAAAAAGTTCAAACAATTATATTAAGGCGGCAGCACTTCATGTTGATCAAGTCCATTACTTTAGCAGAATCTGATGCAAATTGCCATCTGCATGGATGCAACATCTATAAGGGTGCACTTCTATTTTCATGCAAGGGGTCTGAATGTTGGCTCATTTCAGTTTGATAAATGATATAACAATGTATGTTTGCTTGTTGGAACATATAGAATTATCTACTAGTAATGTTTTGTTGGTGGCCTCATGGGTGTTAGATAATATAAATGTGCGAACCCATACAGCTTTGAGAAAGTTATGTTTCTTCTATGCATCAATACATATTTCATGTAATTATTTATACAAGCTTTCTAAAGTACTGGTTAACCAGACACTTTATCAGTGATGTACAAAGTATTTAAATTTAAAGTATATAAAACATACTTCTTGTACTATTAAACCTTCTCTACACAAAGATTTTGGTAATCTTACTACTCTAAGTAATAATTTTTGAAAGGATTTTACCATACTTGATTGTTTAAATTTAAATCTATTTAAAGCATTCTACATTACTGTTTGAACAATTGGCTTTGGGGTGATGGATATTTACGTTTCGTTTTTCAACTGTAAAGCTATCCGGCTAAAAGTTTGGTTGAAAGTCTATAAGATTGAATTTTTTTTTTTCTTCGAATGAATATTTGTATCTGTAGCCAATTGTATCATATGAAGATTTAATTCACCTCCTGTGTACTTGCTTTTGAACAAATGATTCATAAAGGAAACAGACAAGCACAGGTAGGGAAAACATTTTATGTGTTGTTTGTATATATTTTATCTCTGTATGCTTATGTTTTTTATTTTATGCAAGTTGCCTTTATGCATGATATTGAGTTTCCAAAAATGAACACTAACCAACATGATATTCAATTCTAAGTGGAAAAGTAGGCATTTTACTCTGTTGGGCCGTCTTGAATGACACTTTATCTCATGTAGGCACTGGCTCAGTCAACAGATCCAACCTATTTATGCAACTTAATTAAAATTAATTGTGGTTTATTGCAATTTAGAATGGTTTATTCATGAGGCCTTGGCACTGATGATAGTTTGAGGGGAGGCAGTGGCCTGTTTCTTTTTTAGCACAGTGGCTTCCGAAAGTCTTGAAAATGCACCATTTGCGAACTCATTCTTAAAACTTTGCTCGGGGGGAGAACACCCCCGAACCCTCCTTGGGAGGTTCGGGCACACTCGCTACGCTCGCTCGCACGGTGTGCTCTACCACTGATTTTACACCCCACCACTTTTGCCGCCACTGCACAGAAGGAGCATGACAAAGTTCGCACACATGTTTGAATGGTGGTGAGAAATGAGAGTTCCATATGACAAAGTTAACATTCTTTGGCAAAATGTTTTCTGATGGGGGCTTCTGACATTTCCAGGTATTCTTGTATGGGAAGCCCTTCACCTTTGTGAATGATCATCAAGCATTGTTGACTATCTTTGTATATGCAAAAGCAAAAATGCCTTCACGCATTGAATGTTAGGGTCTGCAATTGCAAGAGTATAACTACACCATTGTGAACCTTCCAGGCAAAGATCAGAACCCTGCTGACTACTTATCACAAGTGCCTCTACAACGCCCTGGCACCCATTCTAAGACAGCTGTAGCTTACATACATTTCATAGTGAAATCAAGCACTCCAGCTGCCATTTAATTGGAACACTTTGTCACTTCCATCAGAAAGTGACATGCAGAAAGTGAAATACATTATTACACATTGGTCTTGGTACCATCATCCTCGACCTTTTACCTGTGACAGTGAATATCAAAACTTTAAGAATGTCAAAGATGAACTGCCAGTTACTCAGGTAGGTATTCTTCTTAGAGGTTTGAGAATTGTCATTCTGGTGAGTTTGTGGCAACAGATAATTGAAGTGGCTCATGAAGGACTTCATGGAAATGTTGCCATTAAACAAGCTCTCCGAGACCTAGTCTGGTTTTCACATCTCAATGAGCGAGTTGAAAGAGAATTAAAGGTCTATTATCTATGCAACTGCCTGTCATCGAAAACAACTCGACACCTGTTAAACATGTCAGAGTTGCCAATGCATGCATGGGAAAGAATTGCAGTGGACTTCTTCGGTCTTCTTGACAGCAGACATTACTTGATTGTGATAGTTGGTGAATATTCAAGTTTTCCATTGATTAAAGATCTCTCATCTATTACTCAAGATAGTGTCATTGAGAGATTAGACTGCATCTTCATGACCTGGTGTGTTCCTGCAATATTTAAGCCTGACAGCTGCACACCTTTCAACAGTCTAGAATTCAGAGACTTTATCAGTCATCTTAATTCGAAGCATCAGAAAGAACTCCTCTTTGGCAACAGGCATGAGTACTCTAAAGAAAGCTGTCCAGAGTGCTGTACTAGAAAAACTCAACCTCTAAGCTGTCTTACATTCCACTCTTCTGGCTTAGGGAGCCTATGCATGTTCTCTACCAGGCTGTGACGTAAGCATTAGAGCATAGAGAATTGAATGCAGGTTTAGAATGTTTCAAAGACGTGCTATACTAAGCTCTGTGTGTGACGTAGTCATTGGCAAGTACCCGGGCTGGGGAGGATGCTACAATATTCATCATTTTATACTACACATTTTATTAAATTACAGCAGTATGGAAGCCACAGCCTACCTTCATGAGATGCAAACTCATGAACTTGAGGACACCATTGTTAGTCATAGTTAGAATTCAGCTATTACCTAAAAAAATGAATATTGATAATAAATTGTCACTGGATGCACACATTAAGTATTGTGATTGCTTTATTAGTATTCTCTTTTTTATTACTATCAAAAAATATTATAGGAAGAATATACATTTTGCAATATACAACAAGCAGCTCCTCCAGTCCAAACTACATCTTTTAAACTTCAATGGTAAGGCACTTCAAGGTTTACAAGTAGTATTAGGTCTACCTTAGGTACATTACATACGTTTACATGTCTAAAATACATTTATTATATGAGTTGAAAAGTTTACAAGTTTATCTATGAAAAATGATAAGAATGGAGTGTTTCAGTTGGATAGTGTGACAAGCATGATTTCTGGAAATAAGAGAAACTTGAATGACTCAGGGCCTCATTACAATGATAGCCAGACGAGCATCCAACCAACTAAGAGTCGGCGGTAATGCTTCCCTAATTAGGATGTGACCTCCTTCACAGCAGTCGGAAAATGCATATTTCCTATTGCAGCTTTTGCTGCAGGCTGCATCACAAGTCTCAATAGTAAATTCCACTTTTTAAACATCCATGCACCGTGTGGCAGGCGCTGTGCGATTGCCAGCCCCATGATGCATGGATGTTTGGGGGTCACCACAGGTGCCTCCCAGGCCTCACAGCAGAGGCCACAATGGGACTGGGGCCCTGCTGGGGTCTCCCAAAGTCTGTTTCCAACAGCCTTTCTATAATCCCCACAGCGGTGCCTGAGCAGGCAGGGCCCCCTTCCTCCCAGGCCTTTGCTATGTTGCCTAGGTGCCCCCTTAAATATCCCTAAACATCCCTGCACCCAGTGGCAGGCACCGCATGGTGCCTACTACACGGTGCTGGTATGTTTAAAAACATCAGTTTTTAAATGGCAGCTTGTTCTGGGGGCCTTTTATTCCCACCACACAAGCGGCCATAGAAAAATGGATATTAGCGGCCCCCCTATGCATCCAAATTGGACGGGCGGAATCCTATCTGCAATTGTGTCGTCCACCCAACATTGTAATCAGGCCCAAAGTCTTTTTACACATTTATTACAACCGCACCCAGACTCTGGCACTCTTTACATCAATTTGTCATTGTTCTTCAAAATAGCAAATGGTAGTGAGACTGTAACCCTTTAAAACAGGGGTATACAAATCACTCTCAGCCTCTCCTGGAAGTACAAACTGCTCTAGTTTGACTGAGAACCTATCTTTTATAGAGCAGTCAATCCTCCAGCAGGTTTGGCTTTCTCCTTTAGCCTTTCAGCAGACAGGCTGTTGGTTTCAATGTGATTTTTTATCAGTATAAAAACCTTGCATCAAATGTTTCTATTCTGGCGGCTTCACCTATGTAAATTCTGGTTGACCAGATTTTGTCTGTTTATACTTCAGAGCAAAAAGTTACTTGCTTGTAGATTTTTTACATTTATCATGGAATTGGATTTGTTGAATTCCTATTTTATACAGTGAAAGAAGAAAGGTGATCTGTATTCACTGATCTTTCACAACATGTATGTTTTGGCTCTCCACTCAGGTGTCCATTCCAAGCTCTTCACTGGCCTCAGCTTTGTGTAGATTTATGCTTCACACAGCAGGGTAATATCTTGCCTGGACCAGCAACAATGTAAATTCCCTTGGAGGAAGCAGACAAAAAATGGCATTTTTTTCTTTTTTCTAAATGTGAAAAAATGAAGTGAAAGAATGGTTTGCTGTGGTAAGATCAGTCTTTTGCAGCTTTCAGGGACAATCAGAGTTGTGAAAAAAATTAATAATACAGTTCATGCATTTTTATAAGTGATAGATCATTTTCTTCCATTTTATGATGTCTACCTACTTGGAGTTTGTGGTCGAAACCGGGGAAAAGGTATGGGTGAGCCAGGAAAGCTACCTATTTCATTACAATTAGACAAAATGCTAGATTTCACAATTTTCTTTTTGTGTGGACGACTTGTGGTTTTTCTTTTTTTAATATATTTTTTTATTATCATTTGCAAACTCTTAATACATGATAGAAAACATGATAAGATCACCATTTTTACCCCCCTAAGACACCCAACCCCACTACACAATTAAAATTAAATATCCATAATTCTTAATCAGTGGTGCTATTCCATATATCATGTTCGATCAAATTCATACAATTGATAGCCAGAGGGACAGAAAGAGAAAATCAATAAAAAATATAAGCAAAAGCATTAGGGACAAGTAAAGTGCCGAAGTGCTTATAGAAACCCCAGATTAAAGTGCATCGTGCCAATCCTCAACAACTCCTAACCTCAGCCCAGTATAATAGTGGGCCCCACCTCCTCAGTCCCTTCCTTTTATTACGACTCCCCTTCCTTCGAAATATAGCCTTCTCTAGATTACACACAGCCAGCACCCTGGCTAGCCATGATTGGAACACTGGTGGATTGCTATCAAGCCAAGCTGATGCGATACATAGACGAAAAATAGTCATAGCGAGGAAAATCAACTCTCTACCTCTTGCTGGCCACTCACATTCAGATAATCCCAAAATAATCACTGCAGGAGTTAGAATTACCTGAATATTAAATTTATTTGATAACATTTCAGTAATCTGGGTCTTAATGAGCGAAAAGGACGAACAGGTAGCAAAGATATGCATGCTGACAGCGCCCCTAAGTTGACATCTAGGACAACGGGTGCCTTTACCAACCCCCCCCAATTTGATGATCCTACTCAGGTATAGTATAATTTAAAACATGTTTTATAATATTGAACATGTTTTTTTGCTGATATAAATTATGTCTGAGCAATAGAGAAGGATTCCTGAAAACAAACATCTGAGATGGTCAGTTGTTGTTGCCATTTTTGCGAGTGCTTATCGAGATCATCCTTCTTGTATTTGTTGAGAAGGGAATATATAATTACTATTGGGGGTTTACGTCCAGCCAATAAAGCATCCACCAAATTACAGTGTTCAAATCCAATCATCCCTCTGGTCTTGCGAAAAAAAAATCCTTTACTTGTAAAAACTTTTAAAAATCCTTATGACTAAGATCACATTTTTCTCTAATCTCTTGAAATGATATTGTCCCTCTACCAGTAAAAACAAACGGCCCATTTTATTTAAGCCGATATTAACCCACCGTGATATATATTGATCCGAAAAAATTCCTGGGATCGTGAAATTTTTATTCAGATGAGTATAAAAATTAAGTCAACCCAGAACCATCCACTTACGAACTGTGGACCAGATCTGGAACGCGTTCCTTAGAGTCTTAAAATGTACACGCTTGAAATAGCTTAATTCAATTTGCCTCCATAGGTTCCCCTTGCCCCTTCACCTATCAATAACTCAAATGGTGAAAGCGAATAGTCAACACGTGCTGGCCCCAAGGTTTTTTCTTGAAGAAGAGGTCTAAGATTCTGTAAAACCGTAGCCCAATAATACAACTTTAGATTTGGAAGTTCCCACCCTCCACTGTCTTTAGGGAGCGTCAAACATGTCATAGCACGTCTGTGTTTGGCATAAGCTCATACAAATCGGGAGATTTTTTAATGTAACTTTTTTTTTTTTTACATTCTTTTTATTAGGTTCAGCAGTAGTTATGCATACATCATTAATCATTGTTTTCGACAGTTACATTTTACATCATTACGGTATCAAGGGGGGAGAAGTGACATTTACATAAAAGCAACATCCAAATCTCCAGTAAGTCTCAGTCCAATTCTACCGATGGGGAGACACATGGAGTTCCCCGGTATTCATTCCATTTGCCCCATTTCTCATCCCACTTCTTAGGGCACCCACGTGTCGTAAATACTTCCTTTTCTGCGATCATACATTTGTCAAGTTCTCGTGTCCATCCCTGGGTAGTCGGTGGGTTTGCTGCCCCCATCCCCTGGCTATCTCTCATTTGACAAGGGTATAGCCAGTGTAGCCAACTGCTGTTCTATGTCAGTCAGGTCCGTGGCCATCCAGATATTTAGTAGGCCCAGCCCTGATGTGAGATTTCTTTCTTTTCCTAATGCAGTCTGGATATGAGTCATAGCCCCCTCCCATATTCGCAAAAGCTCTGGACACTCCCAGATCGTGTGATAAAAGGTAGCCGTTTGGTTGCATCCCCTAAGACAGAGTGCGTCAGTTCTGGCACCTATTTTCTCCCAGGTCACTCCTGTGAGGTGCGACCTATGAAGAATCTTAAGTTGTATCAGTCAGAAGCGGAGGGTAATAGCCGCTTCTTTGGGGGACATTAAGGCCGCCTACCAGTCCTCGTCTTCGAGTGGTCCCAAGTCTTCCTGCCACTGTTCCCTAAGTTTGTGGAACGCATCTGGTAGGTTGTTACATAGTCTTTATAGGTTAATGAGATGGCTTTTGAGTGTATTGGCCCATCGAGAAGTCGATCTTCCAACGGGGACGACTCTGGTATCTCTGTAGGATCTGGGAAGGCTGTGCTGAGTGCGTGCCTAATTTGTAAATATCTAAACAGTTCCCCTTGTGCCATCTGATATTGTCCCTGAAGTTCCTCAAATCTAAGGATAGACCCTTTTTGAATCAGATCTCCAACTGTTGAGATGCCCAATTGTATTCCACCTGTCAAAGCCGGGCTGATAGCAGAGAGAACCCAACCTCTGGGCATACCATAGCGGTGTCTCTCTTGTGAGGACATTGGACATTGGACCAACCCAGTCGGGAATTGGCCTGATGCCAAATTGCTACAGTGTGGGAGAAGGGCCCGAAATATCGCCCTCTCTTGACTTTCGAGTATAGTGCTCCTAAGTAACCAGATCTTCCAGTCTGATATTTGTCTAATAGATAGGCGGGGTCGTCGGGGGAGTGACAAATCCAGTGGTTCACCACCACCAATTGCAAGGCCCAATAATAAAGTCGAAGATCTGGGAGGGCAATTCCCCCATCATACCACCCTTTCGTCACTTTTAGCATAGCAATGCAGGGAGCCTTGCCGTCCCAGAACAAAGTGCGAACCTCACCGTCTACCGCCAAGAAATAAGTGTCTTGGACTCGGTATGGGCAGTTTTGAAGAATGTACAAAGCGCGGGGAATGGCTAGCATCTTAAACAAGGCAGCGCACCCTACTAGTGTTAAAGGTTGGGATCTCCAATGTTTTACGTCTGCCTTCAGCCAGGCCAGCGGGGGGGCCAGGTTGCGGTCATAAAAAAGGGTTGGGTCGGACGTTGCAGATATTCCTAAATACTGGAAGCCTTCCGCTGCCACCTCAACCTTGCAGTTCAAAGGAAGACAGGGAACCGGGCCCCGAAGTACGAACAACACCGATTTACTCCAATTTATTTGGTAGCCTGAGTATTTCCCAAAATTCGTAAAGATATTCAGGACACCATGTATGGACTTATATGGGGAGGCTAAGTATAATAAAATATGGTCCGCAAATAGGGATATTCGATCTTCCTGGCCCTCCTCCCACCTCAAGCCACTCACCCCAACATCCCGACGGATCCAGGCAGCCAACGGTTCTAGCATAAGAGAAAGTATCAGTGGGGAAAGAGGGCAGCCTTGACGGGTTCCCCTCCGCAGTGTGAACGCCCGTGAGGTGTTGTTATTGACTCTCACTTGACCCTGTATATCAGTATATAATAGTTTCACCCACCCCATGAATTTTGGACCGAATCCCATCTTTGCCAGAACTTTAAATAAATACGGCCATTCTATAGAATCAAACGCCATGGAGGCATCCAAAGACAGCACTACTGCGTCCTCTTCTATATATTCACGACGTGCGAGCACATTGTTGAGGTGGCAGATATTGAGTGCTGTATTCCTCCCTGGCATGAAGCCAGATTGGTCGGGGTGAATCAAGGATGAGATAACCGCAATCAGTCTGGTGGCAAGAACTTTCGCTAGGATCTTGGCCTCTACGTTGATTAATGAGATCGGCCTGTATGAGCCGCAGTTACCAACAGGCTTCCCTGGTTTTCAAATCATAACTATGGATGTCATACGATGGTCATCAGGCAGTATCCCTCGCTCATAGCTTTCATTATACATAGCCCGCAAATGCGGGGCTAGCTGGGAGGCAGTTACTTTTAGGAATTCAATGGGAGTCCCGTTGGGCCCCATCGCCTTCCCAGAGTTGATTTGGCTTATGGCCTTTTGAATCTCATTATTCGTCAGGTCACTCTCTAGGGTCAGTCTCAGAGAGGGTTGATATGTTGCTGTCAGAGAGAAGTTGGCGGGAATCTTCTGCGTAATATGTAGTGGAGGGAGAGTATATCTGCTCTAGATGCTCTGCGAAAGCCTCCGCTATGTCCTTTGGGTGTGTAATAATTCTACCATCAGACAAGGTCAAACTTGGCACCCTTCGGTCTCCCTGCTCTCTTCTTTCCAGCCAGGCCAGTGTCTTACCAGCCCTATTACCTAGTTCACATACTCTGTGCTGAGTGTTTCGGTGCTTAGTCATCATATATTCCCTCTCCTTAATCCCATACTCGGCTGTTTGAGTGTAAGGCGGTGTAGTGTGTCTTCTGACGGCGTGGTGATATTGTCTGATTCCTGTTGTTGAAGCTCATCTTCCAATTGGACTAGCTGGTGATTTTTCTTCTGGATATATCTCATCTTTAGGGACAGGGCTTGACCCTTTAGGACCACCTTGAAGGCTTCCCATATCATTTGTGCCGATGTAACCGAGCCTACGTTTTCTTTAAAGTAGTTGGTGGTTTGCGTGCATAATTCTTTTTTGATGTCTGGAATTTTTAACAACCATAGGTTGAGAATGATAGTAGACTGCGGCTGCCTTTCCCAGTGTGTAAGTTCGACTGTAACCGGGGATTGGTCGGAGATGTCTCTCAGCAGGGCTTGGGGGTTCTGGAAATTCCCAATGGAGGCTACATGTGTCAAGAAGTAATCAATTTGGGATGAGCTTTTGTGTGCAATAGAGAAATAGGTGTATTGTATGTCGTTTGGTTTCAGAGTACGCCATATGTCTGTCAGACCCATGGCAATGGTAAAACCTTTCATTTGTATGTTAGGACGGGCCCCTAGCCACTGTGGGTGTCTATCTAGGTTGTCATCCATGGTCATATTATAGTCTCCTCCCAGGACCAGGGTGCTCATTGTAAGGTCTGTTAGTATTTTGCCTAGGTCCGTCAGTGCTTCTCTGCCCAGTGCTGGTGGTAAATATAGTGAGATTACATTAAGCGCTCTTCCCTCCCATTGAGCCTCCAAGACAGCAAATCTGCCCGTGGGATCTTCCTAGGTATTTTTTACAATAAGAGTTAGGAATTTTTTAATAGAATCCCCGTTCCCCGGGATCCCGTTGTGTGGTCAGCATGTACCAGGAGTTTATATCCCCACCGTGTTAGGGCTTTACTTTTGTTGCAATACTATGTCTGGAGCCTTTCGTTTTAGATATTGTTGGACAATTCCCCTTTTAATTTTGTCCCCCATACCATTCACGTTCCAGGTGAGTATGGAGAGTGACGATTATAGTTTATCCCCCATCATCCGACATGAAGACAGTATGGGTGCAGTAATTTAGCAGTGATGTGTATATAACGGTCCAGCCCATCAGAACTAGTAAGAGGTGGCCTGTCTCATCTCCCCTACAACTGCTGTCAACTAGAGAACCTGAATATGACAGTATGCAAGCACTACTTTGTGAATCAAACATTTTTTGAAAAGATACCCACCCATCCCGCCACCTTCTCCCCTCCCTGCCCCCCTGCCTGTGGATTTAGAACTACCCACTCCCCAACGAGGCAGAGTGCCTCTCCCCCTCCCAACAATAGTGAAAAACGTGGGTTAGTTGTCTCCCCATCCCGCTAAGAACTATTGACAGTGCACTTGCTATCATTTTGCCCCCCAGCCCTCCTAGTGCGTGATCCACGTCACCTATCGTGTGTGGGCCTCTATGGCAGTCACAGTTAAAAAATAAGGACCCCCAATTCAATAACATCATATGAACAGTCTCACCACTTCGACGGAGCATGCAGGTATGCCGTGTATCTTGTAGTCCCAATCTCAGGTGTGAACGTAGCTTCTGCATGTCGGCTACTTGCCTTGTGCACTAGCAGATCTGTCTTCAGATGGAGTCCCACCGTTTTCTTTTGGCGTCCTTGGTCCATTTTACCGTTCTCGGCGCTGGCCCCCAACCCTACGCCACCCCTCCAGCCAATCCCATGTGTCCTCTGGTGAGGTGAAGAACCCTGTTTTGCCTTCTGATTCCACTCTAAGTTTCGCTGAAAAAAGCATGGCGTATTTCACTTCACGGTCCCGAAGCTCTTTCTTCACCACCTGGAAGCTTCGCCTTTGGGCCTGGTCCTTGGCCGTGAAATCCGGGAAGAACATCATTTTGGCGTTGTCCCGTTTGAGCGGAGGGTTAGACCGCGCCGTTTGAAGGATAGTACCCCTGTCTCTGTAGTTAAAAAAATGTGCTATCAGCGGCCTCGGAGGAGCACCTGGTTTTTGTCTACCTCCTGGTACTCTATGAGTTCTTTCAATCGAGAAATAGCTGGACAATCTCTTGGGCTGTAAGTGTTTCACTATTAGGTCTTCCACGTAGAGGCCAGCAGCTGGCCCCTCAGCCCGCTCCGGCACCCTCAATATACTCATTTAGTTTCTTCGGGCCCTTCCGTCATACTCATCCAGTTGTTGTGCCATTCGTGCTTGTTGACTTTGGAGTTCGGCAACCTGGGTCTGGGGTTTAGCCGTGTCGTCTTGCAGCGATGACGTGACTATTTTGAGATCTTTCACTTTCTCATCCATTTTGTCGTGGGAGGACCGTACTCCACTAATAGCTTCCATGACATCCCGCAGGATGGGTTCTGATGGTGGTCCCGGATCTTCCCGCAACTCTGGTGTCTCCATTTGTTGTGTCTCGCAACCCTCTCCTGATTTAGTCCAGGCGAATTTGGCAAGTTTGTTGTATGCATTTGCTTTTGGTCCTCTGCCCGTTGCCATGCCTGGGCTGTAGTGCGTATGAGAGGGTATCAGGTCTAAAACGCAGTCTCGGTAGTCCCTGCCGCCTACCCGGCGTGGATGTTGTTTCCACCGATGGCCTGTTGGGTTTCCCACAGACTAGTCTACGAGAGACCACTCTGTTAAGGCTCCCCCACCTCGTAGCGAAGGTCTGGGCTCATCTTGGAGGTCCGCAGCATCAGATCACATTGTTAGCATTGGGGCACAGTGGTAGATGAACCAACGAGCAAGTCATATTGCTCCCCCCTGAACAGGGTCTCTTATACCTTATGCCCACTGTCACTTCTAAGACTTGGAGGACGTCCTCTGTCCTGGCATCTGCCTCGGCTTCAGATGGGTCTGGGGTGGTGTCAGGAGTGTGACCGCCGTTCTGGGGACCCAGCAGGGCTCCAAGCCTATGGAAAGGCCATTTGGCAGTATAGGTGGCAGCCTTGGGTGCAGTCTATATATCCTTTGGACCCATGAGGGTCCTGCCAGCATTACAGGTCCTTAGCACCCATTCAGCGCATGGGATGTTGTCTCTAGTACCCCCCTGGTCCGACCGTCAAATCACCCCTCAGCCCCTCGCTGGTACAAGTTAGTTCTCACTCAGGTCTGGTATGTGCCATCGAGAGCAGGCTCTGCAGGGGGGCCCATTAAAGCTGCGATGTTCGGTGGCCTTCATAAATTACTTGGTGGTGATATTTCGGGCGTAGTATACAGGGGTTCCGACTGTAACCACGGGTATGGGGGTACCTGGCCTTCTCTACCAGCAATCTACCCCTCTCCTCCCTTGCATATCCAGGCCTCAGGTGGCGCATACAACAGCAGGCTCAACAGGCTCAGCGGGCCCAGGGAGCCGGGACCTCGAGTTTCGGCTTACCAGAGATAGTCTCAGCTACGTTGCAGCCACTCCCCTTCCCGGATCTCATGAGCACTGCTTCAATCCATAGTCGGGACAGACGACAAGTGCATCCCAGGGGGAAGGGGAAGGGTGTCCTCGCACAACAATGGGCAGCGGCTTCCCCGTGCGCTCCGGACTCCGAGGTAAGGTCAGGGGTTACGGCACCACCATGTTTTCCTCCCGGCTCCGTTCACCAAGCCGTCTCGCTTTGCTCGCTCTTGCGGGCTCAGAGCTCGCATACTCTGGTAGCAGGGGGCTCTGAGGCTGATATGCTTTCGGCAGCTTCGATTTTTTTATCGTTTCTGGCACAGGATTTTGCCGGATAATCTGCGGGGTTGCGGGAGCCTCTCCAGCCAGCCGCCATTCTCTTCGGTTGCTAGCCACGCCCCCCCCATGTAACTTTTTAAACCACAAATTCCCTATCCCTAATTGAATGGACCGGAAAAAATAAAGAATCTTGGGAAACAAAATCATTTTAATAACGTTGCATCATCCGGCCAGAGATAGATGCAAATTATTCAACCTCTGCAGGTCTTTCTTGGATTTTTTGTAACCCTGGGTGAAGCACTACGCTGCGCTCCCATAGTTTGCGCTACTTCACACTATGCGAATTGCACGTAGCACAGTGCAAACACGCGTAGCGTAGCATCGCGGTCATTTTTTGCTTGCTCGCGGTCCTCAACGTCAAGTTGGTGACCGCGAGCGAGCAAAATGACATCCCGACAAGACTTTTTCCTCGTTCGCGATCAGCAACATCAAATTGCCGATCGCGAGCATGGAAAATAAACCTCCAGGCGAAATTCTCAACGCGGGGAGTTCAGGTCTCTCATTGCGAGTGGTCGTGTATGCTCGCAGCCGCTAGCGATGAGAAACTACCAGTCCGCATTGAGAAAGCTGCCGCTCGAGTAGAAATCTACTCGAGCGGCAGAAAACAACCGCTTGCACTGTGCAAGATGCTGTTTGCGATGCTTGCACAGTGCGGACAAGCATTCGGCACTGTGCAAGCATCACAAACCGCATTTTGCACAATGCACTACGCAGTTTGCGTAGCTACGCGTAGCTCACGTAGTGTGAAGTTCACTGCGCGTAACTACGCATAGTGCTACTACGCAAATTACGCCCAGGGTTAATTTTTTGATCAACGGCTCAAAATTATCCCCAATAATATGATCCACATCCGGCGAGATAACAACTCCCAGGTATGTCTCCCTTGTTGCCCCGCGTGAATCCTGCCAAGGTAGAGAGTTATTTACCAGTATTACAGTTTTATCCCTATTTAGGGAGTAGCCCGAGAAACGTCCAAATTCCCATGCTTCTTTCTCAATTTCCACGATTGCAGTAGCAGGCTCAGGTGTGATCACGGCGATATCGTCCACATAGCCAAGCATTTTGGTATCCCACCCGTTATATGTCATTGGGGAAATCCTTACATTGGACTCTAGCCTGCAGATAAAAGGATCAATAAAAAGAGAGAAAAACAGCAGGGAGCGGGGCAGCCCTGCCTCATCCCTCTTGAAATTGCAAATGGCTCTGAGAGTTCCCCCGCAACAAACACCCTGGTCTCCGGTTTATAGTAGCGTGCCGTAAGTGCTTGCCTAAATTTCGGCCCTATATTTGCTTGTACAAGCACTTTCCACAGGTGGCCCCTGGAGACCCTGTCAAATGTCTTCTCGGCATCTAACAGAATTAAGGCCATAGGGTCTCCTGCTACCTGTGTGGCATCGAACAGCGTTATTACTCACCTAATGTGGTCCATTGTACTTTTCCCGGGTATAAATCCAAGTTGCCGACCACTTACTACTTTACCAATAATAGGGGACAGACGGGAGGCTAAGATTTTGGAATACATTTTGGTTTCCCCATTAATAAGCGTAATCGGCCTATAGGACCGAAGCTCTCTCACAGATTTATTCTTTTTAGGGAATACCACAATCTTTGCTTGAGGCCATGAAGGAGGAGGTTTATTGCCTTCAAAGATATGTTTAAACAGCCTGGCAAAGCAGTCCCTAAGTTCTGAGGCAAATGTTCTACAAACTTCTGTTGGAATGCAGTCTTCGCAAGCAGCTTTTCGGTTGCCAAAGAAGATGATAGCAGTTAGAATCTCTTCCCACTGAGAGGTCCCTTCCAGACCAGCCTGTTCTTCTTCATTAAATTTCATAGTTACACTTGTGTCTAAATAATTTGAGATGTCATCCTGATCTCCCGTACCAGTTTCCAGATACAGCTTCTGGTAGAATCTTTTAAATGCTGATCTTATGCCCGCCGGATCAGAAATCATGCCCAAGTCTGGATCACTAATCTCCTTAACTTCATTCTGGCCAATCTTTTGCCTAGTCTTTATGGTTAGTACATACCCTACTTGATCCCCTAATTCATATGCTTGCTCTCTATAAACTAGAAATGTTGCTGCTGTCTTTTTGATGTCTATATCATTTATGGTTGATTTAGCGATCATGTCCCCAATCTATGCTTCTTGACTATCGCCCCCCTGTTATGTAGCTGTTATTAATTTCTCTTCTTCCAGGGCTAATAGTGCATATAATTCTCTTGCTTTTCCTTCCTTACCCTAGTTAGAGAGAACTGAAGAGTTTCCCCCCCGGATCCCAGCTTTTAATGTATCCCAAACTATTTCGAGGGAAGTGCTACCCAGATTTTCACTCAGGAACATTGCTATCCAAGATCTCATGTGTGTTAGATATTCATCTTTTACCAATAAAGCCCATTAAAAACTCAATTGGCTGCCTCTCTTACGGGGGGAAACCTCTTTGATTACCAAGACTAGAGGTTATGATCAGACATGACCCGGGGGAAAATTTCAATCTTGCAGTCTTGAATTAAAGCATGGGAGACAAAGAAAAAGTCAAGATGGGCATGTGACTGATGGGATGAAGAGAAAAAGGTAAAGCCATGTTCATTTAGACTCTTATTCTGTCATACATCCAACAAAGTGTGGTCTATACAGGTATTCTTAAGAGACCGTAACTCCCTGGGCTACCTACCATAGTACTTGTATTGCTCCACACACGGCCTGCTAGTAGACAAATTAATGTTTAGATCATGCATAAGACTATGGGAGCCGGCCAGGACACTGGTTCATTATTCAGCCACTCATGTAGCCCAGCATCATCAAGAATTGGCCCATATAAAGAACATAGTGTAAAAATACAGGTATTTGACCTGAAATTCCAGATGAACCCACCTCCCTAGACTATCACTACGACTACGTGTGAAACACTGAATCAAATCCTTAATCGCCAAGACTGCTACCCCACAAGTCAGCATGCTTTGATGTGTACCTGCAACCAGTTTAAACCCAGAGTGTCCAACACAGACAGCTGTGCTTCCTCAACTTGAGTCTCTTGGAGACATATTATATCAGCATCTAACGCTTGCAATTCCAAGGCTACCCTGGCTCTCTTCTTCTTGGCATTAAGGCCACAAATATTCACCATGGCAAATCTTAATCTATTCACTGACCCAGTTTCCTAAATTCTCTATTATATATCTCCTAATTACAGACTCATCCCTAGCCATCGCATGAAGCCTTCCTGTCCTTAGTTCCACTATCTCAACTTGTGTTTTCTTATATCCTAATACCCCATGTGTAGTGCCCTCCCCATTCCCTCACCCAGCCCCCCTCCCATTACCCCCTCCCTCCCCCCAGCAAATAAGCAATCAGGCTGAAAGCCTGTATGATGGTGCCCATGCAAGAGCGCAGTCCTGGTTGCCCCTGACCCACGACCCCACAATTAAATACAGAGAAAAGGAAGAGCGAGAAAAACAAAAAAGGACAAGGAAAAAGAGGCCTTAGACTAAATATCCCTTGCCGACCAGAGCATATAAAAACAAATTAATCCTTGGAGCCCCACAATGAACACCATCTATTGGCAATGATAACAGATTGTTTAACCCAAGGACAAGGGACAAGAATCATTACATATTTAGCTCTCTATATTTAGTCCACTCCTCCACCAACAATTTATTTCAAGTACTCCTGAGCACCAATTTCAGAGGTAAAACTTTGTGTCTGCCATTGGTAAGTTACTTTTAGGCAAGCAGGATTTAGGAGATAGACTTCCGCTCCACACTGCTATAAAGGGTTAAACAATTCTCGCATCTGCAACGCCTCTCTACCATGGCATGGGGAAAGTCAGGTGTTACAAAAAACAAGATATCTCCAAAAACCTTCTTTGCATTGGGACGTGATTGATCATAGACTTCTTGTCACAACAAAAAATTCCCAAAATTTACCATGATCGCCCTAGGTCTTTTAGCGTCTTTGGATAGAGCTTTCTTCATTATTAGGGGGAACCTGTGGGTCGGTTGGAGCTAGAGCTCCAGTCCCAATTAGTTTTCTCCGGGAAGGCACCCTTGAAGAGAGATATAATGAATGTACATATATCCGGACCTTCTACTCCCTCGGGTAACCCCAGGACTCTCAAATTGTTGCACCTCCGTCTGTTTTCGTACTCCTCAAATTTCCAGCGGACATCAACCTTCTTTGCTGCCTATGAAGTTTCTTGCAGTTTCAAAGTCTTACATCGGATTCCAGATGCTTGGCACGTTCTTCCACCATGGTCAATCTGCCGGCAATGTGTGAGCAGGTTTTATTATTTTTTTTCACCGTCCCATGTAGTTTTTTTGTAGCAAGCCTCGCACGTCACCTTGACTTCCTGGCTTCATCTTGAACTTGCCTGATTGTTTGGAGGATTGTTGCCAAAGGTCCCTCTACCGAGGGAGATTGCGGATGCATGCCAGCTGGCTCTATAATGCCTTCTTTTGAGGGTCTTTGAGGTTCCTCCCCGGAGAACGCCATCTGAGATGCAGAATAATCCCAGTGCAGATTACCAATAGAGCCATCCCCACTGCTGCCTTTAGAGGCCACTCCACTCTCTCCCTTTCTTCAATCCCTCTTCCTCTTCCCCTGAGATCCTCTCCCTGACTGCTTGCATTGGGTGGCATAAGCAGATTCTTCCGGGGGATCACAGGAGGAAGATTCTAAGTCGTGATCATCGGTTAGGAAGGATGATGACTCTCCAAATCTCGAGAGGTCTGACTCGTCCATCAGTGAGAAAAACGTATCTCCGGCGTCAGGGGACTTGGCGGTACATATTGGAGGTAGCTCATTTCCTCCCCTCCCTAGGTCTTGTGCCAGCTCTGAGTAAATCCCAGTAGTACCCATAGTGTAATCCGTTTGATGATCTGCAGTTGCAGATTGGGGCAGGCCACAGGCTTCATTATACCCCTCGCTTGGTTGCGTCTGATTACGCCTATCCTGGCCCTGGCCCCCCTTATTAATTACCTTACTGGGGCTACCTCCACTGTTACCCACTGGGGTCACCATAAGAGGGGCAGTATATGCTGGCATCCTTACACCGGTTATGGGATTGATTTGGAAACCATCAGTTGGAGTTAAAGTCTCACTTTGAGAAAAGCTGCAATTATTCACAGACCCCAAGTCCTCTTGCTCTCCCAGGGAGGGGGCATCCGTCTTTCCCCCGATCTTCCTTCAGCCTGCCTGCTGACCGTGACTGCCCCTTGCCCCATTCTCAACTTTACAGCCCTACTGATGACAGAAAATAAAGAGGAGATTAGGGATTGACCCCCCTTACTGCCACCATGTCCCCTAATCCTCCCTGGTTGGGTCCTAGTACCAATCTCTGACGTACAAATCTTCGGTCCTCCTTTTTCCATGGCCCCTTCTTGATTTTTCCCCCTCCTCTCACCCCCTTACCAGTGTCCTGGGAGGAGGAGGAGGGAAGTCCCTCCAGCAATCCCATGATTGGGCCGGCTTTCCGTGACCCATGGCCAGACATTCTGACTCGTTTGAACTCTTCACTGCAACACTAACACGTAACACAACACGTGTATTTGTAAAGCGCACGTTCACCACTAAGGGTATCTTGGCGCTGAATAACAGATGTTTATTGTTACCCAACTCAATGGTACTCAACTCAATGGTAGGCAGCATCGGAGCCATACTACCAGCCATACTACCAGCGTAAGGAGCAACGCAGCATCGGAGGTGTAGCCAGCCGGTGTCCGCAGTCTCTACTTCACCTCGCTAAAGCTGATCACACAGTTACAGTGCAAAGATCGTGCTGTAATCCTCCTGCTCTAATACACTAGCCCTTTCAGCATTAACTGCCTCTGGGGAGCCTCACGGGTGGGAGCAACATGAACCACATCCTACATGGGCACCATCTTGCTTCACTACCTCCGACCCATAGTTTTTCCAAAGAAACTAATCATTGAATTAAAATATTATGAAAATAGGTAGGAAAAAATATGACTAGGAAATACGTTTTTCATCAGTCTTTTTTTGCCCCAGTAGTCGATTTACAAAAGAAATATACCATTATGTGCATCATACCCTTGTGGTCAAGTGATATACAGCTTCCGTTGATTGTCCAAAATCACATGATAATTCAGAGCAAACAACTAAGCTGTAGATTATAATGATTTTTCCTTGTGTGCTCACCGTGCAACAATTCATAAGGCAAAATCTAATGAATGAAAAATCAGAATGAAAGAATCCTATGCAGTTTTTTAAATGTTACAAGATACAACATTTAGAAATAATAGTTATTTTTACAAATTTGAATGTGTGGTTACTCATACTATCATGTGATTCAGAAGGCATTTTGTAAACTGTGATCTTTTAAGCACACTGGTTTACATTTAGTAGCCATAAATTGAGAGGAACTCAATTGATAATAACAAATGTACTACTATTTTGTGTTGCCACATTTCTCCCAATAAAAACAGTACCCCAATTGTGTGACTGAGACTATCACCCCTAACAGCAAAACCCCCAAAGTACAATGTGGAGACATCAAAAGTTTTGCTTTGCTAATGCATATGTTCTGACGATGTGGGTAGCGGTGATATTTGGGCCTGTGCTCTGTTGCCACCCCGGGAAACCTACCAAATTCAGATAATTAAAAACATTAGAGATCCAAGTCAAGGATTGTGTGTGACATGCATGGCTCCGACTACATTTTATTATCCAGCATGCCTGGCAAACCTCAAACCTTTACTAAAATTAATAATTTCCTGCACACTTCTGTGAATCTGTGAAGAAAACCTTTTGAATCTGTGAGGATCCACAACATTCTGAGCAAAATGGTGTATCTTCCTCTGATTCCTGACCCGTTCATTAATAGGCATATTACCAGTAACTGTCAACACATCAATCATGCCAACCACATACTCCACATTATACTCAACACCACACACAATCAGATAACTCAAAAGGGAATTTGGATAAAAGACATTTCTAGAAACTTGTCTGATTTCAAAGTTGTATTCCTACATTTTAGCAACAGCCTTACCAGCCTGGGGATGCTCTTCTAATGCATTTTTCTTTCAACAAACAACAAATGGTTCATCAATAAACTTTCTTCCCCAGCTATAAGTGCCAAAACGGTCAGTGGCCCAACACTGGCTTGAGCATCATGCTTAATTTGTTACTGTGTAATTCCGCTCCAAATGGGCTTTCTGCCCCTGGGATGGGATTGTGGTAAATCCCCCCCCCCCCAGTATCCCTCCAGGGAGCAGAGTGGAACGTTCTGGGTGGGAGCAGGGCTAGATACAGGCTGACCCACCTAAAAATTACCTGGTGTCCATTGAGCACTACGTTTATTATTTTTGAGTCTGTGGCATTTCCCCATGGCCAGTGAGGTTGCTCTGCCCAAAACAAAATCCCAGGTGTCTGCCGTGCCTTGCATCCCCTCCACCAAGGCGGGTAGATTTAGGGTATCTGGTATCGGGCTCTTTTCGGGGTGGGGGCACAGCTGGATGCCAAGGGGAGCTGCCTCCTCCCATTAAAAAAATTATAATAACACTCATTGGCATCAAGTGTTCAAGTGAGATTTCTAATCCTGGAATGGGGGGCAGATTGTTCATAAACCTCCTATTGTCACCCCTCCAGG
Organism: Triturus cristatus; assembly: GCF_964204655.1. Classification (NCBI taxonomy): domain Eukaryota; kingdom Metazoa; phylum Chordata; class Amphibia; order Caudata; family Salamandridae; genus Triturus; species Triturus cristatus. The sequence continues at coordinate 657,661,311 of NC_140592.1, read as the reverse complement.
GGGACAGAAAACTCTAATTATTTTAAATGGAGGTGGCGCTTAAAAATGGCCAAGTGAAGTGCTCCCTTCCAAAACAAAATAGCTAGTACCCAGTGTGCTTTCTACCCCGAGGATGGCAGATTGGGCTAAACCCCCCAATCTGCTCCCTTCAGGGAGGCAGAATGACCATTATATGCAAAGTTGGGAAGGGCACAGTCTGAGTCCAGGATGGGCTGCCCCACCTCTTTTTTTAACAAAAAACAAATACTACCTGACATCCAGTGGGGTTTCTGCCCCCTCAGGAAAAGATAGAGGGCAGAAAGGCATTCATTTACGTTTTTTTAAGGGGAAAGCACTTTGCCATGGGCTGCTACACAAAACCAAAATTCTCCGTGCTACTGGATGGCTTCCAGTTTGGGGATCACGCTCCTGCAGCAACCCCCGAATATTTGTAAATATTGATAAATACGATGTCGATGTACGCCATGATATATGTATGTATAACAACGAACTGGCCCGCTGTTGTCAAATCCACCTGATATGACCTCCCCATTACCACCGAGTCAGAAATACATGTACAGGCAGGCCCTGCGACCTAGGCTTGAAGTAATTAACTGATTGACAGATCACAGGTGGAGTGACACATAACCCTTAGACAAACGCGTAAACAGGAAAACCTATACCAATCCCACAGATAGGCAGTAAAGCCACAATGGTCTTAGGAGATTGGCTCCAATAAAACACATTTAGCTAGAGGGGCGCACGTTCTCAAAACACCATAAAGTTGATGCCACACTAATTTAGGAATACTCAGCCAATCAGAACACAGCATGCACACTACACGCAATGATCACGCGTTCCCGATGATGGACACCTTGACACTTACCCACTGTCCCACATTGTGTCCACGCAAGTTCTTGACCCACCTGTGCTTCTTATCAAATAATCAGGTTTATGGCCCTGTGACTAGGCCCAGATATCTGTCTCCAAAGGAATGTGCAAATTGTTGTTTGATGCTTCATCTAATTTATAAAAAAGACAGACGAAATCAATGGGTCCTGAGACAGTCTTTAGACCCCGACTCTCTTACCTGTTCTCCCAGGCACTGTGTTTAATTTAACCAACTGTTTCTGCTTAGCCAAATGCCTCTTGTCTTTACGTTTTTTCAAGGTAAATTCATATTTGAGCAACTTTTTGGCAAGCCAGCCAGGAGAGATTGGTTTTTCGAGCCCGACTGCAGCTGAAGGAACAGAACCCTGTGAGTACTGATTCACATCTGCAGGGAAAGAACGGTGAGCAGATGTTGCAATTGATTAGAAGTTTTGCTGAATCTGCATGGTGGAGGTCCATCCTGAAGCCGCTGTCAGATTGTAAGAGACTACATCTGATCCTTAGACTCAGCGTTTGGAATATGGAAACTAAGGAGAAGTGTAAAAATCTAACCTGAGTGCTCTGCCACTAAAAGAAATATGACATGTTGCCTATTTTATGTGTTCGAGCAGAGTTGTCGCAAGGAGGCTTCGGAGGCAATCCCACGGAGGCCACCTTTCTCTGATAGTCAGCACGCTAGGAAAGGGGAGGGGTATTTAGTTGTTGGTTCGCTGGGTATGACGCAGAGGGTACACTTGTCTCTGGGTGTTTTACAGGGACCACTTGGACCGCTGGGCGAGATACAGAGGGTACACTTGATCCATGGGTATGATAGAGGGGTGAGGCCTCACCATTTGGACCACTGAGTGTGACACAGATGGTACCCATAGACTCTGGGTGTGATACAGAGCAAGCATCTTGTTTATAATTTTTTAGTCTATATTAGTTTTCTTAGTGCTATTGGTTTCTTAACACTTGCAGTAGCAGAAAGAACTGATGTTATACGCTTGGACCACTGAGCATGACACAGCCGGTACGCATAACCACCAGGTGTGACATAGGTTGTAATTCAGACATATCTGAAAAATTGGGACCTTGGAGAGTAGGGTGCAGCTTAAGCTTGGTAAGAGAGGGCCTTTAGTTATCGAGTTGCTCTTTCTTCTCCACGTAAATTGTTGTTATCTCTGTCCCTGAGCTCCATCTGACTCTCGGGCTCACTTAGTTCTGTGTACTGTGCAGAGCCCCACCTCGTCATTGAGTGGCATGTGCAATGAGCTGGCTAAAGGTTTTAGAACAAATTCATTATTTTTTTCCTCTGTCACTTTTTTCTCTTCTATTTTCATTGAGGTTTTCAACTGATGCATGTTGTCTTGATGTTGTAGTGCTGATCAATTATTGCAAATCTGTTTCATGTTGAATATTATGTCTCAATAATGTTTCGATGTGCGTATGAAGAATAGTCACATTTCAAATGTTCTATTCCGCTGCTAAAAGTACAACTCACTATGTTTTGACTTAATCACTGCATTTTCTTTCAAGTTATTACCCTTCATATGCATTGTTCTCTGTATTGTGAAAGTTTGTTTGATACATCTTTGTCCTTAAGCTGAGTTTGTAGTAAAGTAGTTATTGCTGGCATAATCCCTTGTACATATTTTCCCCACAATCAGAATAGAATTTATGATTATCTAATAAGCCTTGAGAAGTTATAAGTGCACTAAATCCCTTAAAACATTCCCAACCTATCATGGAGTCACCTTTGAACTACAAGCGAACTGGATTCCTCACGCAGGCTAAAAGGCTAGATACATCTTGCCGTTAATGGCACACACACAGTAAGACACATGCCTTCCTCTGGCCATAGGGGGGAACCTTTAACACCAACATATTAGAACACATGAGGGCGCACATTCAGACCACCAAATATGCAGGACAGAAAAAGACTAAAAGAGAGGCACTGTTAGAACTATGGGGCATCTTTAAGGTGGCTCGACCTACAATTCTGTCCCAGATTCTGCAAGCAAGGTGCTCACACCTCCCCCACCATACCCCAAAATGGAGGCACTCTCTCTGATGCCCATCATCCTAGCTGTTCCTGCAACTCGCCCGTTGAGGGAGCCGGAGGGCCCCCCACCAGGCAAGTCACCAGATCTAGGGCAGGAGGTTGCCGAACTGGCCTACCCAAGAGACCTCAGCCTCACTGCAGTTCAGTGCTAGAATCCCACGAAGATCGACCCCTGTCTGCCAAGTTCAGCCCACAAAACATACACTCCATGAGCTGCCGGGAACCTCATAGCTGGTCTAAACAGAAGCACGACTAGCGATAGCGAGGAAGAGCAGACCAGTCCCCCAGGATTCAACAGTGAGGCTGAGGATGCAGGAATAATCACGCCAGAAACCAACAGGTCACCTAAAGATATACACCCACAACTGTCTGCCGCTGGTTACCTTGACAAGGACCCCATGGTCATGATGCTCATAAACGGGAGACCTTACCACTTTCTACTAGACACAGGGGTATGAGGTCATGCTACTGAAGGGGCATTCCCCCTATCAAAGAGCACTGCCATCATACATGGGGTCTCGGGCATGGTGGCAAAGATCCCCTTCACAAACCCCCTCAAGCTGGAGATAGGGGGAAAAAGGGTGAACAGTTGTTGTACTTTCCCTTCTCACCGACTAATATCTTGGGACGGGACCTAAGAACCAAACTGAAAATGTCAATCCAGTTTGCTGAGGATGGGGCTTTAGCTGCTCCTCCCCTGGACCTCCCCCCTCAGGGCACCAACCAGCAATAAACCCCCATGCCACATGGACAACAGCCAGGGTGGCCTGGCCAGTTGGATTCCCTTAGAAGGGGTGATCCTAGAGTATACGGGGAATCTCCTCGAGCTATGTGAATTAGTTTGGTGGTGGGAATGCCGTGCACACCCCCTCTTAGTGGAGACCGCCAAAAAGATGAAAACATTTTTAGTCAGTAAGGTAAACAAAGGGCAAGAAATCAGTGACTTGTGCATGCCTGCTGTGTCCCCCAAGGGTCGGTGGGGAGGCGGCCCAAGGCACAAAGGGCAATGGCAGTGACAAACAGACTACACGTATCGCCGGGATTACCGAGCTCAAACTCTGCCATCACTCTGGCACCTCCCCGAGTGAAGAAGTGGTGCAGACAAGGTTACCCAGCACTATGCGGTGCATCCCCCATGCCCAAAACCCGCTACCTGCTGCCGAGTGTGGTGTCCAAGCGAGTGACCATTGGAGGGAAATTGTCACACCCATCAAACGACGCACCACCCCAAGGAAGTTCCCCCACCAGCCACATGGGGAGAGCCCCGAGCTGGAGGGGGATAGCCACCACATGCTCCCCCTATGCAATGGCCCACTAGGAAAGGCCATAACCAGGAGCAAGCCCGGAAAAACTCCACTAAGCTGGGCCCCCACAAACTGAGTAAAACCACCCTCAAGCGGGCCTTATAGGCCGCAAGAGTGCAAATGACACCAGTCTTGAAAGGGACTCCACTGCAGAACCCCAGAGGATTCCCCAGTGGGTTCCGGCCCAGTTATGGCGGCAGGGATCAGGAAGGCTGGCGGCAGCCAAACCCGAAAGAATGTTTCCATTGCCCCAGGATGGGCCACAGGTGGTGCCAACTGACAGACCATTGATGCCTGAAGGCTTTCCACAAGCAAAAGATTGATAGGCCTGGGCCAGTCCCTGCAAAATCCCCATCCCCATCCACAAAACCAAGACCAAATCACCATTGATGCCTGAAGGCTTTCCACAAGCAAAAGATTGATAGGCCTGGGCCAGTCCCTGCAAAATCCCCATCCCCATCCACAAAACCAAGACCAAATCAATACAAGCACACAGCACATTCAGCCACATGGAAATCAGTCAGCAAACACACTACCACAAAAAGGAGCAGGTGGTTGGCCAAACACATGGCAATAGCAGCAGGCAGGAAACCTAGCCCAGCAAGCACTGGGGCCATAGCCATGGCAGGGAGGGGTGACTGTCTGGAGGGACACGCAATCGCCCAATCCAAATACACAGTAAATCCAAACTCCCAAAATGACAGATCCGCTTCACACCAACCGCAGATAACTCACCACAACAATAAAGACTAGTGACACAGTATTAGGAGAACACTCAAGCATTTACTTGCGTTCAGGAAAAACTCAGAGCTTCCGTATGTTTGGTTGATTGAGAATCTGTGTTAAAATCTGCCATCTGGGTGCACGCAGGGGCCTAGGCCCCACTCTGCTGCTAGTCCCCCAGGGCAGGGTTGGCTGACCACACCCCGGAAGGAGGGCAGTCTGATGAGGGGACAGGGTGACCCAGACCAATGCGTGAAAACAGACACCCAGGTCCCTTAATCCAAGTCCAATTAGGACAGGTTTCTATTGTGAGATCGAAAAGATCTCATTTAGGCCTTCAGCTAGTGGTGGCCCCCTTTTAATTCCAAATCGAGGCGACACTAACGTGCAGAAAGCCAGGCTTTTCTGTGTACTTGGGATACTGAATTCCCCATATAACTCTGCAGTCCACTTACGAATAAGCAACAAAGTTGCACCAAATCAGTAGGGAAATTCACCAGGGCAATCAGCCATCTCAGTTCATTACTCGCAGCAAGACAAGGCCCAGCCATGCACCTGAAATAAGTACAATATTTTTCCTCCTCCTCTCCCCTAATTCTTCCAATAATCCACAGCCTGCTCATCAGATCATGGACCTCCAAAACCGCGAGTTAAGCATGTCATGGGGTAAGAAGTGCCAAAACATCCGGCATCCGAGGGAGAGAGTGGCACCGGAAGGGAAAGGGGTTCTGTAATGACCATCGCAGCCTCAATACAAGGTGCACGAATACTCTCACCAGCCGCACCCAGCTTGTCAAATCAATAACACAGGGCCTCATTAACATCGTCCAAGGAAGCATTATGCCAGATCCCAGTCACTGCCACATACGAATCACATGGGGCCAGAGATCAGCTTCTCAACCCCCACCTGTATGTCACAATAAAAACAACACTACATGAGACCTTAGGAAGGAGCCCAGTGACCTGCAGGAAGCAGCCCAAAGTAGCCCAAAAATTAAGCTTCCATAAAAAGGGCATAGTCAAAACACTCAACTCCATTTGAGAAAACCTCGTTACACGCCATGTGCAGGGATCCAGTGCCTCACTGAAGATTGCACAAAATGGATGCACAGAAATGCCCCAAAAAGGACAGGCACAGGAATTTCCACGACCAAATAACAATGAATGTCCTTCTAAAAGCTAATCCACAGCCCACAGCTCTTATCTAACAGGTCTGCAATCGAGCCTTACGTGCACCACCATTACTGCGGCCCGCCACGTCTTCAGTAACAACCTCCAAGGTCCTGAGGGTTCAAAAAGACAACTGGCTATTTTTTTATGGACATTTTTTCACAAACAGACTCTTTACACTATGCCAATTAAAGAAACTCCAAGATGCCAGAAAGACCAGCAATGTTCCAAAAGTGATCTATTATTGCACCTTTGTACACCATCTGCTTGGCATGGGTGTGGCCGCATTCATCCGTAGTGAGAAACATGTCAAGTCACATGGAGTCTACCTCGGCATTTCTACAGTGCTTGCGTAGGGACCTCTCCCACCTCCCTTACACTTACACTGAACTGGACACTAGTATTCCAATGCACTATACAGCCCAATCTTACACAATGCATAGTATCAGCACATGACCGCCATTGGCGCCCAGATATCAGCGAGGTCATGTTTGCTTGCTGATACCCCATGCTATGGGCACAGACAGAATTTACTTATCGCAAGACAGCCCCAGAAAAAGCAAAATGTCTCATCCACCTGTACTTATGTAGGATTAGGGCCAAGATACAACCTAGTAGAGTAGAACTCCATAGAGTAGTAGTAAATGTCACCCTGTATGAGACTAACCCCACCGCATTGTACCTTTTCACAGAACCTAGCGATTATCAAACTGAAGAAGACAGGATGCGCAGGTGGGGCACCTTAGGGGAGGACACAATTTGGCACAAGACTTTCCAGAAAATAGGTTCTTGGAGGTAGCAAAACCACTGCACCAGTGCACAAACACGTCCACTCCCGCCTCCGTCTGTTGTCCCAGGATGGCCCTTAGCTTGTCTGGGCAGTCTTCTTTAATAACAAATAGACCCCAGTCATGGAGTACAGGGCAATCCACCTCAATGATACAATGGGAAATAAGTCTAGAAGGAAAGGGTTGAATACCAGCATAGATACCCCATGTCAATGTTACATGTTTCTAGAAGGGAAGAGGCAACCTATAATTGAACTGTAACTTACACTGTATTCCTTGTGTTTCAGAGACAAAGGAACAATTCAGCTTGGCACAAATGAAAATTGTGGAGCAATACTGCACGTACCAAACATGCAATGGGGCCTCTCCATGATGATGGATATCAATTGACAATGTTGGGCATTTGCCTTCAATCAGCTTGTCTGTGGATAGTGGGGTGTCTGTGCCCTTGTAACTATAAACACCCTGACTTTGGTCATCCCTGGAGAAGACCTGTCCAAGTCATTCAAACATAAGCTACAGAAGAAAACAAGACTATTGCATCAGGCTCAAGAAAAAAGAACTACTGATTATTTTGGCTGGGCTCAGTGCAAGGACATTTTGAAATAATTTAGACTGCTTTCTGACACTCAAGTAAACGTGGAATGGTCCATACACTTCTTCACCTTGGAAACAAAGGTGAACGCCTGCTGGTTACAAATCACCAGGTGGGAATTGCTGAAGATGATCAACAATACCGAGCTCGGTCTAAATGCTATCAAGGAAAAATTAAGAGCCACCTGTCTCATGGTGATGCAACATTGATATGTGCTGGACTTGACTGCAATGGAGGGTGTGGGGGCCAAGATTGGTGCGTGCTGCTGTACTTTTGACCCTGAAAATGATACAGACAATGGGACGCTAACTCTTGCCATCCAAGAATTGCAAGCTGACTTGAAGAAGGAGGGAGGTGCCCCTGAGCAGGACTGCTTTATCAATTTGTTTTTCTGGCTCCCCCAGTGGGTGACCAGACTGTGTATGTCATTGCTCCCGAATGTCATGTTTGTGCTGTTTCTGTGAGGCTTCCTACAAATGGGGTTTTTCTGCTGTAAAAATGCAGTCCTCAAATTTATTCGAATGCAAGTAACTAGGGAGGTAGTAACAGACACAACAGAAACACAGCGAATCTCAAATATGAGACTGTCATGAAGTGTGGGGCAATTAATGAAGTTGAAAATTCAACTAGAGGAGGAACCTTTAATATTGATAAATACGATGTTGATGTATGCCATGATATATGTACTTTTAACAACGAACTTGCATTGCTGTTGTCAAGTCCACCCGATATGTACTCCCTTTCTATGCCGAGCCAGAAATACGTGGTCAAACAGGTCCTCCGACCTATGCCTGAAGCAACTGATTGATAGATCACAGGTGGGGGTGACATGTAACCCTTGAACATACGAACAGGAAAACTCAGATCGATCCCACAGATAGGCAGCAACACCACAATGGTCTTAGGAGATTGGCTCCAACAAAACACATTTGGTCAGAGGAGCCTCCATTCCCAAAGCACCATAAAGGCAGATGCCAAGCTAACGTTGGAAAACTTAGCCCGTGAAAACACAGCATGCACACTACACGCAGTTATCACGCCATCCCCATGCCGGGCATCTGGACACGTGCCATCTGGCCCTACATTATGTCCACGCAAGGTCAAGACCCACCTGCGCTTCTTATAAAATGGCTGCGTGACTAGGCCTAGATTTCTGTCTCCAAAGGAATGTGCAAATTGCTTTATGACGCTTCATATAATGTTTTAAAAGATGTCTGACACCAATGTGCTTTGAAACAGTCTTCAGCCCCGACCCTGTTGTCTGTTCTCCCAGGCGCTGCATTTATTTAAACCAACTTTTCCTGGTTTGCCAAAGGCCTCCTGTCTTTCATTTCGAGCAAAATAATGTTCCACTAGGGAGCAGTGTCACTGTAAAAGGCACATTGTCTCCTTTTTATTTGTACCTTTCCTGCTTCTAGCAGCACTTGGGGGATGAGATATGACCTCTGAGCACTGATCAAAATTAAACTAGTCAGCACCTTATGGAATTGACTGGTTTAACTTTCAGAGTAATGTCAGAGCTCTGCATGCGCTGCAGGTCACTCTGATCCAAAAAAACATAAGCTCGGGACACAAGGGAAGTTCTTCCCTCAAGTCCCAACTTGATTTAAAAAAAGAAAATCCCTCAGGTGTAAAACCAGAAAGCTTTTCCTTAACACAACCGTTAATGTCTACATCACTCTAAAGCAACTGAGGTGGACATTAAAGGTTTGTCTACTGCAGCTAAGCAGTTAAATTATGTATTGAAAAGCAAGGGTGGGGATGTTATACTGAGCACTTAGAGGACTTCTAGATCACAAATGTATTCTAGACAATCAGCTTCAAAGAGGTGATGGTACTTCACTCACTTTCACTATTATATGATCACATTTGTACCTGCCCTCAAGCGCCTAAACGTGTTTGTGCCTGCTGAGAGAAGGAAGGAGCCTGCCAACCCGGCAGAGGAGTGTCTCTACAAGAGCAGCTACGAATGGCAAAGGCTATGCAGTCGAATCGCAGCGGTTTGTTGCATGACACTCAATACATGTGTCCATAATCGCAGAGTCCTGGTCAAGTATGTTAATGAATTTTCATATGCAATGCATGAACTGGACAGAATGGCTTTCATCTACGTATGGTGCAAGTGGCCTGTTTATGTTGTTGACAGCCACACTGGGGCCTTCCTTCTGCATTTATTTTGTCCGGCAGCTTTTTTTCAATTGTTCAAATTGCTGATTCTCTCTTGTATGTATTATCTATGTGAAGCACGAGCAACCCTGCTCCGTCTAAACAAATCAATGTAGCACCTGTTCGCCTTATAAAAATTGCAGATGAGCACAGGATGTTTTCCCCCCCGATTTATGATTATAGTGAATTATTATGTATATTGATCAGATGGTATTTATGGATGTGATACAGAGGTAAGGCATCTTTGCTAGTCAAAACATCATGAATAGGTACAGAATCGGATTCGATGAAAGCATTAGTTTCTGAATATTTCCATTTCAAAGGCTCCATACTCGGGCAGCCTCCATACGTGACCGGAGTTTGTGATACAGCCATTCCGGGAGCAATTTTGCCTTGATATCTAAAAAGACTGCCAATGTTCCACATTGTCTCGGGATTGCCTGCTAATGGCTTCCACGTTTAGACCGTCCTTCCTCTTTCCTTACATTTGGGCCCTCATTCACTTTTTTTTTTTGTCCTCTTCTAACATCAATAGGTGTATTTAGACTTCAAGGGCTTTTCTTCCCCTAAAATGAGGAATGTCCATGTTGCACTCTAAACCAGCCCCACAACCATGTTGCTCACTCCTGAGAGTTAGCTATTGATATTTTAATCATAGGAACGATTTCTCATTTAACACTTTTACTCTCCATTCTTAATTCTATTAGCTCCTCTCATTTCTCCCAAATCTGCCAAAACTTGCCTTTTTTCTCTGGAGATCTCCTACGTTCTAGAGAATTAAATCTCCTAATTGATGATACCCATTTTGGTTGGAGAGATAGGTATTACCCATTTTATACAGATCTCCCTCCTTGCAAACAACATTAATATGATCAGTAAAGATTTTTGTTTCTTGGATAATTTAATCCTGCCCTCTTCTACCCCAAAAATGACCATCAATAGGCTTACCTCAATGTATTGATTTATAATCTCTTTAACCGTCTTGCCCACTTCCAGCCAGAAGGACTCTATCAGAGGGCACCAACAAAACATGTGGACGTCGTCAGCCCTTTCCCCACCACCCTTAGGGCATTTCTTCGGCTCATGTTACCCTAGCTTGGACAACTTCTTTGGTGTCCAGTACGCCTGTGCACTGTGAAGGGATGATTTTTCTTGAGGGGTGCAGACTTTACCGTAGACCAAAAAGTAGTCATCGTACTTGCCATAAAGTTTCCAACTTCGGGCTAGGCAGGTCCCTCTTCCAGATTGCTCCCAGCATGGAGTAAGGGTCTTCTCCGGCCTCAATTAATAGCCAATACCATTTTTCTACCTCCTTCTTCTGAGGGGTCTTAGCTGGTACTCCCTCTCAAAGTCCTTACTACTTTTTCCCAGCTCAAAAGTTGGTAAAATTTAAACTTAGAAAGGCTTCCATCTGTTGCGTTTTCTAACGTTTCCTAAGCGACTAATCTGTTGTCTTGCAGTAGTTGACCCCATTTGTTTATCCCGGTTAGCCTGAATGGAGCTGCCAGTTTATCTGAGAGATACATAGGAGGAGCAGAGGCGCAATAATATGGTATCCCCAAGGTCCGCCTAATCTGATACCATAAGTTATATGTGGCCTTCAGGACTTTTAGTCTCACTTTTTTGTAGTATTTGGGGTGACAAAGTTTATATAGAAAAAAATCAATCATTGCCCTTTCCTCTATTGTTAGTGTTTTAAAGAGTGGGATATGAAAAACCTTCTCCAAGAGAAGAGGTCTGAAAGTCTTAAATTGAAAGGCCCGGCAGTACAGTAACAGATGAGGACTTGCGATTCCCCATAGATATTTCTTTGGCGTAATTTTTTCCACGCAATCGTTACCCCTTTATCTCCCCAAATATAATGTCACCTTCAAAGCCTTCTGGTATGTTTAAGATCCTTATGTTGTTTCTTCGCGCATTATTCTCCAAGATGTGAATCTTATGTCTTAAATCTTTTTCGCCTGTTCGAAGGGAAGAGATCTATTTTTGGTTTATTTCAACCTCCCTACTAGGCCTGAGCTAAAAATCCATTCCGTTCGCGGAAATTGCGATAATTTGATATTTTCGCGTTCTACGGAAAACGCGAAAATGTCAAAATTTTGCATTCCGCAGCTTAGCGATAATTTGTTTCTTGCTCGCGCTGTAAAATAATACATTCTCGCGTGCGCGCGATCGCCTTACCTGAATCCCCTCGTTCGCCGACAAGTTTTCCCGATCCGGTTGCGTTCTCCACAAGATGTTGGATTGTTGGTAGCCATTTGCGCTGTCCCGTGACAGTTCGCGCCCGCAGTAACGTCATGCGTCGCGTGATCACGTCTTTCTTCTCGCGATCATGCACCGCGAGACAAGTGAAAACAAGATGGCTGCGCCCGCGAGCAACCGCATGGGTAAGTTGGCGAGCCGCGACCACGCAGAAAATACCGCGAACGGGCGGGAAAAAACTTCCGCATCTTGGCGATATTTCTGCGTGTTTGTGGAGATTTTTTTACATTTTTGCAATAATTTGCGAAAGTGAATTTCGTAAATTCCGCCCACCCCTACTCCCTACTTAGGGTCATATGTACAAGGACTGGCCACAACAACCGCTAACGCTAGTCAGTGGCAGTTTTCTTACCGCAGTGTACCGCTGAAAACTATCGCCTTGTTAGCTACGTATTCACAAGACATTGCTACATGGAGATAGCTTCAGGGATCAGCGGTGAAATCTGCGGATAACATTAGTGTGATGGCGATAGGAATTCCGGTGTTAGAGGGCAAAAACGAATGAAAGGCCCATTAACGGCAAAAAAGTGCACATTAGTCAGCCCAACATGAGTTTTGTTTACCTCTATAGCCGAAAATAGCCTATCAATCGATCTCCAATGAAAAATAGGCAAAAAAACAATGGAATGCAGAATGGATCAGCTAGGGCCAAGTGCAGCACAGATTAAGAATCCCCTCAAGCCCCCCAACATCCAGGATGACCAGCCAGAATCCCAGGGGAAGAGGAAATGGAGGGCGACGTCCATGAAAAGAGGCGCATCACGGTGAAACACCAGTGATGCATCACTTCTCACTATGCACTCTTCGCAACACCATGGCATCCAAAACCTTGAAAGCGCGGACAAGCCCTGGGGCCCAGAGGCCTCGCTGATCCTATGGTGGGGATTCTGCACCTACACAGAACTATGCGCAGGAAAACAGGACCTCGGTGTTTAAGGGTGCACCAACCTACCACCTTAGCACCCAAAATCCCAAGACCGACTGGCTCTAATGTCTCATTCGTTCGCCTCCAAAATTACAAATCTACAAATAATTAGACAACCCAGAACACAACATTCCCGACTCAGGAATCGTGGTGGCAAGACATATCCTTTCACTCACTCACTTTTACTTGTCCACACTAAGAATTGGCAGAGTCACTGTAATAGTTAAAAATGTTTATTTTAACTATTGTGCTCTATAATACAGTATACGGGCCACTACCAGCAGGAAAATGCATAAACTCAGAACAATTAGCATTATAGTTACAATGCCATAGAGTATGAAGGGAGGTGTCATTATATACAGATAGTGGAAAAAGGACTATAAGGCCTAACCACCCTCCCCTTGACTGGAAGAAGTTTATTATATAAAAGACAACGCATACCATTACATCACATTCCATTACAATGCATTCTAATGCTGCGCATATTGCAACAGTAGGGAAAGTGCTAAATAGCAGAGACGAAGACATTACTATTCCCACTTCAATGAGTGCAACCCTAAAACTAACCCTTGCCTCCCAAAACACACCCTGAACCCTAAAATTCATCTTTGACCCCAAAACACAGCCCAAATTTCATATTTTACCCCATAGAACACCCCAAATGTAATCTCTGACCCCCAAAGCCTATACCCACCCTAAAACTTAAAACACACCATTCCTAACCTCACAATGCGTTGGAAAGGAATGCGATGTAAAGGCACCTGCGTTGTTGTAGTTGCATTGTAAAGGCATTACGATGTATTTCCTGCATTGTAATGGATGTCTCCCGATGGATCTCCAACTGCGCCAACACCCTGGCACCCCCAAGAAAAGACCAGGCAAAATCTAGCACCTCGTTGCACCGTATTTGCAAAGTGACGCATGTAGGCATATGCGTGACCTTGTGAAGCCCTGTGCCACATTATACCTGCATAAGGTATGATGTATGCAGGGAGTGCGTTCCCACGCAAAAAGGCCTCATAGGAGTGGCACAGTGAAATCCATCAGATTTCACTGCAACAATTGTAGGACGGCACTGCATCAACACCTTACGCCTGATGGCAGGCATAAGGGTGACGTAGTGCCACATGGATAGGCTGGCCCCATGCATTGCTAGAGTTGCATCATACTTGTGACACAACTGCAGCAATGCGTGACTTTAGCACAGACAGTATTCCAGACGTATCTGTCATTACTTGCGTCATGGAGCGCTGTCCAGTGGACACTGCGCATCCATGGTGTCGCAAGAAGGGCATACTGAAAAGTGTTGCAACGCTGTCTTGTCGCAACGCTGCAACACTTTTCATGACTGAGGCCCAGGAATGCGCACTATCTTATTGATGGTGCGCGCAGCGCTGTCCAGCACCAAAACTAGCTGAAATGAGGCCCCGGGTCTTATCTCCATTTTTAATGCCAGCTATTTTTTGGTCTTAAAAAAGTGTCTCTAACTGCAGTTGAGTCCTCCTACCTTCAAAGATTCCTTTGTACATATCGTGAAGTGGGGTTAGTGGACGTTTTTGCACATGAACGCCTCCCTTGCATGTCATTATCTCTAACAGAAGTGGCAATCTTTTCTATAGACGTTTTTGCCGGAAAACTGCTGCTAACAGAGGTTAGCGACAGCTTGTACATATGGCGATGTAAATATTGCCGCAAAAAAGTTGGAAAAGTGCAGCTAAGGCGGTGTTAACTCCTGTCCATATGTCCTTAGTTTCTCTACGGATACTTCCATGTTTTCCAGTATTTCCACTAGAGAGTTCACCTTACACTCCAGACTTTAACAAACATCATGTATCTTCCCCTGATTTTGTTTCCGCTATATCAAAGTGTTCTTTTATTTCACTGAAAAGGGATGTTATAATTGTTTCCATCTCTGGGTGTGCTCCCTTTTGTACTTGCATATGGATGTTCAACAGGTGGGGTTGGAATCTTTTCCTGTGCCCTTATCTGCCAATAACTGGTACCTGTTTGTAATCTATAAATCTCCCAGGGTTTCCATAGGGTTATTATTACTGATGGATTTTCTTCTCGCTATCTGCACCGTGTGGCAGGCACCACATGGTGCAGGGCTTGACAGGAGGCACCATATGTGCCCCCCAATCGGAGGCCACTTTTGCAAGGGGGCCCTGCTTGGGGCCTCCAAAGTCACTTTCCGACAGGCATTTCATGTCAGAAAGCCGACATGAAAAGCCTGTGGGAAACCAACATTGTAATCTCATTGGTGGAAATGCTGTCCTTAAGGGATTACGTGCTGGTTCTGACTGGCCCTTTGGGGGGATGGGCTCCTTGAGCCTGTCAGAAGCCAGCCGCAATGACCGCTGTCATTCTAATATGGTGGTCGAAAGTGAAACCAAAGATGTCAGTTGGAAAGCCTCTGACCGCAGATCGAATGCTTTCCGACCAACATCAAATTGAGGGTTTGAGTTTTTTTGACAATTTTTTTTCTTTTTAAAATTTGACTTGTTTTAGTAGTGTTTTGTACATTGTTTACGATTAGCATCAATATACAGCTCTCCATGAACCATCAGGTAGGATTAGCATATTGCTGCTTTAATGAGGGGAACAAATCATTCAATGTCCACCACATTACGTCTATTGTGTGGTGGACATGAACAGTTTGACCACCACAGTAAAGCAACAATCTTTGTGATGCAAGCACTAGAATAATGATCTTTTTAAAAAAGAAAGTCAGAAAGTCAGAATGCAAGGGAAGAGCTTCCATGCATCCAGATTTGTTTATGCTTGTCTATCCATTATCGCAGACAACAACCTGATGTCACACAATTACAACTGAAAGCAGTTGATGCCATTAGATGCTAACTGTTTTCACTTTGATCATGCTTGGGGGTATAAATGTGCCCCCTGAGCACAGAGAGTGCAGGAGAGGTACATCTGCCAATTGTGTCCCTGCAAGGTCAAAAATTTGAAAGTGATCCCCAAGGAGGGACCAACCCACTACACACCACAGATTTGTTTGAGAAGGACCATCTTTGTGCTATGGGAAATCTCCCCCCCCCAAAAGGAAGCATCAGTCGTATTGTTCCACAGGGAGGAGAATTGTTTTTTTTACCTCCAATACCCCTACAACCCACTGTGATAGAAAGCCCACTAGACAACTGGGAAATGTAAATTTAGAGAACCATGGAGTGTGTTGGCCCATACTGGCATGTGCCTTGCACCACCCTATTTAAAGGGCACAACTTTCCCACCAGGGGTAGATTGGGGTGTGTGTACAGAAAGTCCATTAGACACAAGGGCCATTTTCTTTATAAAAGAACATATGTCGGGAGCGGCCAGTCCAGTTAAAGGTATGACCCTCATCTCATACTGGACCTAATAGTCTCTATGCCCCCGAGTGGCAAATGGAGGGACAAAAAGCTCACTGGACACATGGGAACAATGGTCTATCCAGCCAGCCACCTCATCCCAGTATGGCTCCAGCAGTCAATCTGGCCCCTTCGGGGCAAATTGAGCTTTTTTGTCCCAGTACGCCCTGTTAATATCTATGAATATGATGTCATTACACACCATGATATCTACAGATCCGACCGCGGCACTACCAATAAATGCAATGCTGATGTGTGCTATATAATAAGATCACATAACAATGCCGATAGCTGTAGAAGCAATGCCAATGTATGCCATAAAACTTGCTTGCATAAAAATCTCAATACCAGTAAAAGAATGTCAATGTATGCCATAATCTATGGATGTCTAACAATGTCGATACCAGTAGAAACAATGTTGATGTATGCCATAATCTATGCATGCATAACAATGTCAATATCAGTAAAGACAATATCGATCTAAGCTATGACAAGTGTATGCGCAATACTGGGGATGTCAGTAAAAATTAAATAAATGACTACCATGTTAATTGTACACATTTTAACAAACTCATATCATTGCTGTTGGATTCACCCAATGTGACTTTCCAATCAACCTGAGTCAGAGATACATGGTCAGACAGGTGGTGGGACCCAAACCCAAGCCTACCGATTGACAGGTTACAGGTGGGGTTACACTTAGCCCAAAAACAAATATTCACCCAGGTAAAACCCTGATCGATCCCACAGATAGGCAGTTACACCACAAACAGGTCAGCAGAATTTGGCCCTAATAAAACACGTTTGGCCAAAGGCGCTCATTTCCAAAATACTACAAATATGGATACCACATAAAGGTAGAAACATTCAGCCAATCAAGACGCAGCATACACACCACACATAGTGATCACACGCAAACCGCGCCTGTGGTCGAGAGGCTCTTATCAGATGACTGTACTTGTTGTTTATGACTAGGCCAAGAATGCCAGATTAGTTTATTGTACCTCACAAATTGTATACATGGTCGGCCAAAACTTCTGTACAATGAGAGACTTTCTTTTTACGCTACTCTGCCGATACTCTCCCGGATGCTGCTTTTAATTAAAATTAAACCAACTGGTTCCTGTTTTGCCAAGCACCTCTTGTCTTTTCATCTTTTAAGGTAAATTCATATCCCAGCAATAGCCCCCCTGGGGCAGAAAGCCCACTAGGCACCAGTAATATTAATTAAGAAAAAAAAGAATTGGTGAAGGCAGCCCTCCGAGACATTGAGCCATGCCCCCACCACAGAACAGCCTCAGCAGTCTTTCTGCTGCTCCCAACTTTACCCTCAATTTCCCTTCATTTTAGAACAGAAATACACAAAAGACGGGAACTGTTTTTATCTTGAGAAGTGTGGATTTTCTGGAGATTCCAGAGCTTTCTCTCACAGAAATGTTGGAAAATGTATTATTTTCAGTTTTTTGGGCATTCTGGGTAAAAACACATTGTGGGATCCACACAAGTTGCACCACCCTGGACTCCACTGGGTGTCTCGTTTTTTCAAAATTGTCTTTCTTTTGAAGGTTTACAACTCCCTTTTTCCTGAAAGCTAGAAAGATTGTGGTCTTAGCACAGCAAACCAAGCTTGATAGCATTTTTAGAAAAAAAAAACATTTTCGCATGGCACTTTTTCACATTAAAACAATGCTATATTTTGGCTATATTCTCACTTTCCTCCAATTATGTCCATGAATCCTAGATACCTTAAGAATCCCCGACATGTGGGCAAAGGATGCAAATTGGCCTAGAAAAAATTGTTTGAAGTGCCCTTACAAGGCTCAGTATTTGTGGGTGGACGGTGGGGAGAATGATGGAGTCTAAGAAGCAGTTAAACAAAACATACTTCAATCGGAATAAAAGAAAGATCACTTCTGCTGTTTTACTATAGGAACATTAATGAAATAACCCGATTTACACCATCTTCACCTCTTTGAGAGCAGTAGCCATTGTCTTCTAAGTGGGAGACTGAGGAGATAGGTAATACATGACATGTTTGTGAAGTGAATTAACATCCAGCATTCCCGGCTCCTCTCTTGTCTCTAAAACCACTAGACTGTAAATCCCTCTCATACCTCTTTAAGGAACATTACACCACAATGCAATAACAATCTAATAACCAGCTACCTCTACTATTGCTCATTGACTGTATGCTTGCTTTTGTCCCTGTACAGCACTTCGCTACCTTTTTAGCTAGATCTGCGCAATGGCAGTACAACACATATAGATATGTACTTCTGGGTCTTGCGCATGAGCAGTTCTGTTTTGGGGTTGTAAACCCTTAGACACTCCACAGGGACTGCTGTGTGCTTTGTAAGTGTATGCATTATCAGCAACTCTGAACATGAAATCAGTTCTGTGCTTTGTAATGTTGTTTTCTTTGTGCATTGAAGTGTGATCGATCATCAGCCTCTTGAAGCCTGCAAATTCAATTCCAGCCACTTGTGATCCATTTATGGAAAACAGTGAGTAAAAAAAAGGACTAGCTGCTAAAAGAGCTGCCATTAGTATGCGGTAATGAGAGGAGTTTACACTTTGATATCATCAAGTGATAAGAGCTGTGTGTGCTCTCCCTATTGAGTTAACAGTTTATAGAGGCAACATCTCAGTCACCTGCCTCGTCTTGCTTTTTGTTGGAGCTCTGCGTGTGACTGCTCTACTGTTATCTCACATGGGTTTCCTCTTGATTTTTTTAAATTGATCTTTATTGGATGTTAGCAGTATGCAATGAAATAACAGCCAGTAAGACATTAAGCGATTTGATACAGCACTCACCTTCATCAATCTTTGTCCGATGGTCCTATGACCATTAAAGATGCTCAATGCAGACTTGCATAAAACATCACATAAAACGCATTACAAAGTGTGTGTTAAAATGCACATAAAAGAGAATTCTTAAGTAGTAATGCAGTTGATGCCCTCAGCCATATAGCATGCTGAATAAAACATGCCGTTAAAAAAACTTAGTTGACTGCAGAAACTCCATAGCAGCCCTACATGCATAAAGAGGAAATGCTTTGTGCAGAGCAGCCATCACATGGGCATACAGGTAAGTTGATAATAGAGGTACACTGCGTAGGATCATCCACTAGGAACTGAACATTGTTCAACCTTAGTCTTGTTAACAAGAGCCTGTGATGTAAATTGCTAACCCATGTTATGTATGGCTTTAGGGCCAGTACAGATTGCAGCATAGGCCAGGAAAGTGAGTTTGCTAACCTCTTTGTGCATTCACTTATCGGTACATTTAACTGAAAATATTGCCCTCAGTGTTTTGGAAAATCTGGCCTCATAGGTTCCCAAATTGTTCAATTATTTCAGTCTGATGTATATTTTATGTATGTACGACCTCCAATGTATTTTTAAGCATTGCTCAAGCTTTAGGCAGTCAGCAAGAGATACTCGATTAAATGAAGTTTCGCACTTGGTCCAGATCTTCGGCCATAATACGTGATGAATGCCTCCGTGGCTCTTACCAGAGCAGATGCTCTGGTAGTTTTCAGTTTGTTCCGGGTAAGTTTGGGCCAGGCGAGCGATGACTAGCGTGCACCGCCATTATGGCGGTCCGGCCAGTCCCCAAGAGGAAAGTGGGGGGGGTCGCGCGCCACTTGATGACGCGGCCCTACCCTACCTCTGAACCAGCCAATGGGTGATTGGCCGGGGGCGTGAACCGGAAGCACTTCAGGTGTTTCCGGTTCACGAGTTCTGCCAACGTGGGGGCAGGCTGGTTTAGACTGGCTTGCCCCCTGGCAACCTTTAAAAAGAGGCAGCGGGAGCAAGAGCAGTCTCTTGTTTTCTCCCGCTGCACCAAGGGGTACCCGGGCCACCAACGGCCCCTTGATTCATTTTAATTGTTTTCTTATCATTGCAAGTCGTCTTTCGTGCGATTGCAGGTGGGAAGGAACAGTCAGAGTAGTCCGGTGATCAGGTCTCGGCGGCACGGCGGCCGTGAACAGGAAGGAACAGTCAGTGATCAACTGTCGGCGGCGCGGCGGAGAGTGCCTCGGGGGAATCTTTTTCCGGCGCTTCGAACGGAAGAACACAGAGATCGCTGAGAAATCAGTTAAGTGTTCGGCATTGGGCATTGCAAACTGGCGCGGCCGGGCATACGATAAGAGGCTCATTTTGTGTGCGATCCGGTGGGTTTGGCTGCGCATTTAAGCAGGATACTGGCTGCACCTTAGTCGGGAGAGGTTCAGTGAGAGTCACTGTGGCCTAATTGGTTAGGGTCTGTTACTCTCACCCTCTCAAGGTTAAGTGTTCAATTCCCAATGTTTCTGTTCTGTTAAAGACCCTGGATTGAGGATTGTGATTGGGTGCGTTTTGAGTTTGTACCGCCAGCGGCGCTAAAGGGGCATCAGCTGTTTTCCAAGCCGAGTTTAGACACTCAGCATACCGTTTTTCTGCGCATTAGTCAGGTGTGTTTTTTCAATTACTGGAGAGTCGCTGTGGCAGAATGGTTAAGGTTTTAGACTCTTTCTCCCAATGTTGAGTGTTTTCAATTCCTAGTAATTCAATATATCTTGCTTGATTATAAACATCTGTATTTTCAAGTGACGTGTAGGCAAATGTGATCTACCCTCATACGCAAGTTGCTGATTACATGAATGCTAGTACTGCACTGCATATAACGTTTGGCGGTCATTTTAACAGTCAACAGTGCATCAGCTAGTTGTGTGGCTCGAAACTGGTCATTTGTGTCTCTTTTTGTTTCAGAAATCCTCTGGAGTACAGCTGGGTCGGACTCTTTTGCGAGGGCGCCAACCCCGGCAAGCCTAAACTGCTAAGCATATTTTGGTGAGAGTATCTTTGGGTGCAGGGGGTGCTGTGCAACTACTGTCAGGTAAGGGTTTGGGCAGTGTCCCAGATCAGTGGGCAAAGGGGGTTGCGGGTCACCCATTGCACAGTGCGTTTAGTGGGGTGCAATGGCTCCTAAGGTGAGACGTTTTGTAAAGCGGTCCTGCACTGATGTTATGTTGGAGGCTTTAATGCAACAAGTTCAGGTTATGGGGCAGGCCCTGACGCCATTGCAAGACAAAGTTGATGGTCCAGAGGGGGGCCCAGGCGTCCTATAGTACCTCCTAGACCGTACTCTCCGCATGTGGCAAAAAGGAGTAGGCCCAAGTCAGGCAGTAACGGGCCCAGGGTTGGCACAGGGAATGCCCCTAAAGAGAGTATCCCCCAACCTGCTGTTCCCACGCCAGACCTACTGGGTACTGGAGAAACTCCCCCTATCCCTGAAGTACCAGTAGGGACCCAGCCACAGGCCCCAGGGGTTCCTCCTGTAGGGACACAGCCAAAGGCCCCAGGGGTTCCTCCAGTGGAAGGCACGGGGGGATTACGCCAGTCCAGCCAGATATTCTAGCCAACCTAGCGACAGTATTGCCATGGCTGGAGACAGTGGGGAACTGGCTGCCTGCAGCAGGAGTATCAGGCAGCGTGGGTGATGCCATCGAAAAGGCAAGACAAATAATGTCTCAGATGGGGAAGGCAAAACCAAGTGCAGAGCCGTTAGTACCGGCAGGAGGGACAACGCCGGCAGTACCAACAGGAGCAGAAATACCTGGGGGCACAAAACCAGTGATTGGTGGTGGAAGTCCAGTGGCGGCGGGCACGCCACCGATCCCAGAAGCACAGGTATGATAAAAGCCCTGCCGCCACTAGGTTTGGGAGAACTGCGTTCGTCTAGGGAACAGTTGGGGCGGCATTTGTCTCAAGAGACAAAGGAAAAAATATGGAAAGGGGTGTATCTTAACATTTTTTCTTTGTTAATAGACGAGGCAGACAGGGAGGAAGATAGGAAAAGCAAATAGTGGATGCTCCCCCGGGAATGGGCAAATGTGGCCATGAAATACAGATTTGAGGAAAATTTGGCAAATTGGGTGCAGGCCTTTACCATTTACACAGCAATTATGCTGGAACGTTTCCTGGAAATGGGGTCAGAAATGGCATGCTACCAGAACAAGATAACGGTAGCGCAGGCCTCGCAGGTGGGTGATGGTTGAAAACAATATGATAAAGAATTTAGAAGGGCAAAGGCCCATGACCCAACTTTAAGGTGGAATCAGACAGACATGTTTATCGATTTGAGGCCTTTAGTGCAGGGCCAAACAGATGGCCCCCGGGGACCAGTGCCAGAGAATGGTAGGTTTCAGCCCTTTTGCGCAGGCCCCTCAGGCAATGCGGGGGGTGCCGCAGGGAAGATGGGAAACACAGGGAAAAAAGGTGTGTATTTTGATTTCAATAAAAAGATCCGTAACAGAGCTTCCGGCACGTGTCGGTTCAAACATAATTGTGGCTTCTGTGGTAAAGCATCACATCCCGAGTCAAAGTGTCTCAAAAAGTCCAGGGAGAAAGGTGCCAGGAAGCAGGATTGAAGGAACTTCACTAGAATTAGCCAGCTCCCCCATAAACATTTCCGCCATGATTCCTTGATTAAACGTTTACAACTGCCCAGAAGCTGCACGAGTTATCAGAGAGGGGTTCCTGACCGGTTTTAGGATAGCGGCCCAGGGATACAAGGGGGTGGCGTACTGCAGGAACCAACTATCAGTTAGGGAAAATGGTAATATTGCAGCAGCAAAGATTGTGAAGGAGATCAGACTGGGTAGAGTGGCAGGCCCATTTGATAGTGTCCCAATGACGGATTTCGTATGCTCACCTCTGGGAGTGGTGCCCAAGAAAGTGCAAGGTGAATTCCGCCTAATACATAATTTATCAGCACCATGGGGGAATTCTGTGAATGAAGTAATTTCTGACACATTGTGTAGTGTAAAATATGCATCTTTTGACCAAGCGGTGGATATGCTGAGGCACTTAGGGCAGGGGGCATTGCTAGCAAAATGTGACATTGAATCCGCGTTCCGTCTGTTGCCTGTGCACCCTTTGGATTTTCACCTTCTAGGTTTCCAATTTCAAGGACAGTACTATGTGGACAAATGCATGCCAATGGGTTGTTCAGTATCTTGTGCCTATTTTGAGAAATTTAGCTCATTCTTGGAGTGGGCTTTAAGGCAGGGCACGGGTCACCAACGGGTGTTGCATTATCTTGATGATTTTCTCTTCCTGGGGGCGCCAAAATCAGAGGAGTGCGGGATGCATGAACAGGGTTCTGCGCACTCAGGCAGGAGTTCGGGGTGCCATTGGCGCCCGGCAAAACGGTGGGCCCTAGCACAAGGATAGAATTCCTGGCAATCGAGTTGGATTCTGTCCAGGGGGTGTCCAGGTTGCCTGAGGAGAAGGTTGAGGATTTCAGGGCAATGTTACAGCAGTGCTTACCAAAGGAGAAGGTGACTCTGCATCAGTTACAATAAGTAGTGGGTCAATTGAATTTTGCACTTTGCATAATCCCCATTGCACGCCCATTTTCCCGCACCATCGCACATGCAATGTCCGGCCTCAGAGAGAAGCACCATCACACTAGGCTATCCAGCGAGGTCAAGCAGGACATGCTCATTTGGAAGGCATTTCTGCGCGATTTCAATGGTAGAGTGGTGTGGCCTAGCCCACCCAGGTCCAGCATTGAAGTGGGGCTGATGACAGACGTGGCGGGCAGTGAGGGTTTTGGTGCCATTCTGGGGTCTGCATGGGTTGCACAGAGGTGGCCAGGGTGGTGGAGGGACGCAGGACTCACAAGTAACATTAGCTTTCTGGAGCTCTTCCCCATACTGTTAGCACTGGCTGTGTGGTCTGAGCAATTGAGAGACCAGTCTGTGATATTTTGGTCAGACAACATGGCCGTGGTGGAATGCATCAATAACCAAGCAGCTAAGTGCAGCATGATCCTGAGACTTTTAAAAGAAATTGTGTTGCAATGTATGAGATTGAATATACTTTTTAGAGCTAAACACGTACCTGCAGTATTAAATCATGCTGCGGATGCATTGTCTCATTTTAAAAGGCAGGCTTTCAGGTCCCACCTCCCAGAGGCAGCGCTACACTCAACACCTTTCCCCGAACTACTTTGGCAGCTTGGTGCCCCCAGTTATCGGACCTCGTGGCAGCTAGCCTAACACAAAGGACCAGGAGAGCGTATTTAGGGGCGTTTTGGTCTTTTTATCAGTTTTTGGGGGACAGTTGGGAGCAAAAATGGCATGACCCGGGTGCGGTGGTCCCTTATCTTGGTTTTTTGAGGGAGGAGGGGCGCACAGTAGCGGGGGTTAGACGTCACATCACGGCCATATCCTTTTTTGCAAAGGCAAGAGGAAAGAAGGATCCCACAAAGAATTTCGTGGTGCGCCAGGGTTTGAAGGGGTGGCAACGCCTGCAAGGGGCACAGCCAGATAGGCAGAGGGCAATAGGTCTGAACACATTAACTAAGTTGCTGGTCGCTTTGCACCAGGTGTGTATCTCTCCAGGAGAGGTTATGCTGCTTCAGGTGGCTTTCTGTCTGGCATTTTACGGCGCCTTCCGGGTGGGGGAACTGATACCAAGAAACAAGACGGACTGGCAAGGGGGCCTACCGGTAGAGCATGTTAAGTTAATCGGTGATTCCATATGGATCCGTTTGCCCAGGTCTAAGATGGATCAGGGAGGAAAGGGCGAGAGCATAGTGCTTCACAGGACTAAAGGTAGCACATGCTGCCCCGTTGCTAGCCTAGAGATTTTCCTGGCACAGCGGCCGTTGGCCGCCTCATGGCCATTCCTAATACATCAGGACAGGTCACCTCTCACTATTTTTCAATTCAAAAGAGTGATGGCTTTGGCCATGCAATGCACTAGCTTAGATTCAGCTAATTTTGGGACTCACTACTTTAGGATTGGAGCGGCCACGCAGGCAGTGGCCATGGGTCTCGGGGGGGGGGGGGGGAACAAGTAAAAAGGATCGGCAGGTGGTCCTCGAATTGCTATAAATGCTACGTGCGGCTGCACAAGCTCTAGTATAGCTGCCTCATCGCGTGGGGTCCCCTTTGCGTCAGGTTAACTGTGTGTTTTTCTTTCTGTGCTCGCAAAAAATGATACACGGTTACGTTATGCAACACGTTGTGTGGATGTGTTAACCAGTAGATGTAGCGGGTGCACTGACCATTGTTCAATTTTGTGTTCGCTTACAGTTTCTTCCTCCTGTGACTCAGGGGAGAAGCCTGCATCTGTCCGCATTCATGATAAGAGGAAGCCACAGTATTACTCAGACAAACGGCAGTCAACAGTACAGGAACAGACAGCTCAGGTCATGGCCCACGTTCACTCTTGGTGCCCTCAACAGCGGGAAGTTTGGCTCATTGGCCACTCCTATGTGCGTCATTTACAAACTTTCTTTTCAGGGGCTCACAAGGCCAGAGCGCGTAAGTTAGGAGCAAAGATAAGCTTTCATGGGAAGGGTGGATTGTGCATGGGGCAATTCAGGGACCTGGTGAACCGCGCTTTAAAGCAAAGTAAGGGACCACCAGCGATCTGGATCCTGCACCTCGGGGGCAACGACTTGGCGCGCCTAGGGCGACGACGGTTAGTTGAGGAACTGCTTAGCGAACTGGGGTGGTTAGCAAGACAATGCCCCAAGGCAGTCATAGTCTGGTCTCACATGATCCCACGGTTCCACTGGAGGGGAGGGGAATCAGTTCGGGCGTTGAACCATGCCGTAAAGCGGGTCAACAATAAGTTTGATAAACTGTTCAGGACGACAAAATTAAAATCCATAGGACATGGGTATATTCGATGTGAGCAGTTCTTTCTGCAAGACGGGGTTCATCAATCATCCAAGGGGAACGGGTGTTTATGGAAGACATTTTCTCATGGCTGGAGACCACGGGCCTCAGGGCATGACCTCCTAGAGAGCTCAGGGGAAGGCCAGATAGTCGGGCAACTATGCAGGCCTATGGTGGTAAGGTCATGATTGATAAGCCTAGTATTCGGCCCTGAGCGGCCAGCATCATATAACTCCAGGGGCAGTGACAGCCGGTCAGTAGGCTGTCAGTGTGTGGGGGCCAGGAGAGTCACTCTTTCCAGTAGGCCTGTGGCCACCCTCGCACGCACATGCGCATCATGGTGCAAGTACGAAGAACTGCCGTCCCCGTTAGGGAGGTTAAGGCTCTGGGCATAGGGGGGGCCCGGGGGAAAGTATCCGTCCGATAAGCTGTACCCCCTACGCAAGCCTCCTCCGGTGGAGTAGTACCCTTAGCAAGCTCTGGGGCTGCCCGTCATTGACCTTGCCGTAGGCTCTAGAGGGCACACGCATAAAGTAAAGTATACGCATTGTTAGATTACGTTAGGAACTGAGTTTGTATTAGAACATGTTAAGGTTAGCCAAATGATATTATGTATCTATCAATGTATCTGGACTTTCTGCGTAAAGTGTAACAATGTAAATTAATAATTAATGTTTTTGTATGTAATAAATATGGCCAGGGGGTCAATCCCTTTAATCCAAAAACTAGTGTGGTTTGAAATGCTTGCATGTGGGAGGGAGCACTTTCTCATCCGAGGTATATCTGGCGTTTATAGTACAAGAAGGGACTTAGGCAGTACCAGACCATATGACATCGAACAAAATCCCTGATATGGAATGAAGGGAATGTGCAGAGTTTGTTATTGTTCACCTTAAAGGCGATATCGTTCTTCTTCTGGGATCTAGAAACCATTATGTGGGTTTTTGCCTGATTGACCACCAGATCCAAATTAGCCATAAAAGCACAAAATCGGTCAAGTAATTGCTGCAGGCTAATCGTAGTTCTAGCTATTAGGACTGTGTTATCTGTGAAGATCAACACCAAAACACTGAGATTATCCACTTGCGGGCAATCAGCATTGAAGTCCAGTAATTGCTCTTCTAGGCCCTTGAAGTCTAGAGAAAGAAGAAAGGGTGCCCAAACACAGCCCTGGGTTATGCCTCTAGCAAGTTTAGAGGGTTCAGTTGTCTCCCTCCCAGGGCCATACCTCACACTAGCAGTCACCTATAGTTGGAGTTCACTCAAAAAATTAACAATGTTCATCTTAACCCCAAGTTCTGTCATAATACTACAGAGCTTAGCTCTCTTGACGGACTCAAATGCTGAACTCAGATCCATAATTGCTAAATACACTTTTCTTCCTTCACCACTGTGTACTTGTTTATTGAAAGATGTAAATTAAAGCACTGCTCTAATGTCCCAAAACCAGTAGGAAAGCAAAATTGAAGCTCAAACAGCATATTTCATTTGCTTGCACAGATTTGCAAATGCTCCAACAAAATCCTTTCCATTATTTAAGAAGTGGAATTGATTAGCGATATTGGATGATAAAACTGCGGGTTCCCTTTGGAACCTTTTTTTAAGATGGGAACGATAATCGCATGAGACCAAGCCCTGGGGGGAATCATTATTAACAAAGTCTTTAAGACATTTGTCAGGAGGGGAGCCCACAAAGGCATATTTGCCTTAAAAAGGTCAGCTGGTATCCCATCTAGCCCAGGAGATGTTCCTGCAGGGCATCTTCTGATTGAATCTATCACATTTCTTAATTCTATCTCTAGTCCTGGGAGTAGCGTGGGAAAATAAGATGGAGAAGATGAAGTTGGAGAAGCTCTTGATAGAATTGCTACTGTATCAGCGGAAACTGAGTCCTCTGGATAGGTAGGGCCTGAATATTATTGAGTAAGGTCAGCGACCCAGTCTTCCGGTGAGATCACTGTCTCAGTCCAGGATCCTGGGCTTTCTCAAAATAATTGTGATTCATAGTCTGCCAAAAGGTTTTAGTATCTGTAGGGTCACTAACCAATACTAAGGTGTGATAATCTTCCTCTCTAATTATCTTTTGCTGGGCCCTTAACACCTTCTCATACGCCTTCCTACAAATACTCGCCTGCTCTAAATGTCTAGGGACTTCTTTGAGTGTAGCTGGTTGTGCCTTAGTGCAATTGATGTCAAATCATTTCACTTGGTTTCTGTTATTGGATCTTAACGTGACAGTGAGCATTTCACATGCCATGCTATAAATTCTGTAAAATGCTATTGTTTAGCTCGCCCCTCCTCCTCCCCAATATTGATGTTTCTGCCAAGGCACAACAGAAAATCAGGAAACAATGATCCAATTAAGTCTGATATAAAAAGATAATTGTCAACCTTTGCCTAACTCATAATCACCCCTTTATTGTTGTATAGGTCAGTGGTAAAGTATTGACCTCCAACTGTCTCTTTGCACAGAAAGCGCTGCTAATTGGAATGGCTATAAGCTTACTGTTACTGAGGGTGGAAATCTGATAGCATGTGTTTATTTACCCATTTTCTTAAGTTTTCCGGGAGTAGGATAAAATCAAGCCTCTCCTGGGAAAAAGAGGGGACAATAACTGGATCAGTGGTCAAGGAGTCAAAGGCAAACATTAAATTATAATACATATGTACCAAATTAAGGTAAACTCTAAACAGTCTATGACCAAAATGTGTGATGTGATCCCCATCATCACCCACATGGTGGCATGAATTTCTTTAGATGTTTTATCAGAATGAGATGATAGTGTGGAGAACTCAAGCTCGTCCATATGACCTAGCCCGGTAAAATAAAAGAGACAATAGTAATGAATCCTCCCTTAGCCCTGCCTGTGGATCCTGGTGTGGCAGATGTGAAGTAGTTATCAAAACCATCATTAAACACAGTGTCTGTCAGCCAGGTTTCCTGCATGCAAAGGACTGCATAATGTTCAATTAAAATTTGATAGTCTAGATTTGTCAACATGTTTGCCAGACCTGCTACGTTCCATGAAGCTAGCCTTATGGTTTTACCTACACCTTTCTCAAGCTATCCCAAGGATGTCTCTCTCAAAAGAAATAGTTATGTTTGATGTGGAGTAGCATCATTTTGTCTCCATCCTTTTACATTTGGCTAGGCCACATATATATTTACATCTGGCCCTATGTATTTGAGTGATGGAATAGTAACAAGGTGATACGATTCACCAAAGGTAGAGAAAGTGCATTTAGTGTGAGCTTTTTTACATATATGTGTGTGTGTACATATTAATGTTTTTCCTTTTCAAAAACATCTGTATTAGGGATATTAATTTTCTATAGTGTTAGATTCTAAGGTGGTGCACTAAAATGCCTTTAATGCAGTGCATTCACCAGGGGTTAGTGAGAATGAATCGTAAGTCTGTTCAATACATGTATTTGTTTATTGTGCCTCATATAAGAGTACAGTATAATGTAGCTTGGTTGCTTTATTAAAGATTTTGTTTATTGGATTTAATGTAAGTTGTAGAACTAATATGAATTTAAAGAACATTGTTACGGTAGCATGATTGTGGGCCCTAAACTTAAAGTTGAGACATTTAAAATAAACGTGTAAGTTATTTCTCTGCATGTTTTCTCCTCTGCAGGTGCAGACCAAAGGCATTCATTAGTTAGTAAAAGGCACATTATATTTCTGAGATAGTGAGGTGAGGAAGAACTGGCAAGGTCAAATAGTTTTAATGAAGAGCAAAGGGAGTGTTACCAGTTGGTACTATCAGACAAAGGGAGGAACCCATGTACAATTTGGAAGCAGAGACTAGAATGTGGGAGTAGTGTTCAAGGTGCTAAGTTTATTTCTTGGGTCTGGAAAAGTACTGTGATGTGTATGAGGTCACATTGCTTGAATGTTTTTGTGCATTTTAATTAGTGAACCCACCTTGGGATTAGTAAGATTCCCATTCGACTTGGAAAGGTACAGACCTCTCTTGACACCTCTGACTGTGTGACATCATTCTATAGAGGATTCCTTACCAGTTTACCTTCTCCAGAGGTTCTGATGTTGAACCCTTTCTTGCTTCCTTGATTAAATAGGGTTTTCCATATCCTCAGTCTAGTGTAGGGTTTAGTAGATGTTGCAAATCTTTTCCATGTATGGGGAGACGGATCAAAACCATTTGTCTAGTCAAATCAAATCTTTTCTTTATTGTCTGTATTGCGGCCACAGAAATTCCTACATGTTCTTTACTTTTGAGGACTAATATTGTACAACACGTTTGTCTTCCTTTGATTTGTTTGTCACAAACCTTTTAATTTCAAGTTATCAACTCAGATTTTTATTGTATGGTCTTCAATTATCACACTTTACCCTAAGATTTTAATTGTCGTTAACCCCTTTTTCTCGTAGGCTACTACAAAGGTCTATTGACCAGAGTAAAATTGCAAGTAATGGCCAAGAGCATTCTCGGGTGTAATGGGTTGGAGGCTATCTGTTCGACAATCGATGATTGACCGACTTAGCTCACTGGGGGCAAAGACCTGATCTGAAAGTCAATTCACCAGGTCTAACTGCAAAAAAGCTTAAACCTATTCGTAACAGTCACAGGGTGAGGCAAATTAGTGGGCATCAAGATCATTCTTGCATTTGGTCTGTAAAAAAAGCCAGAACAAGTGCCTCAATTGCAGATGGAGCAGACACAAAGAAGTTGAGCCTTGTCAGAATGTCCTTGGTAATCGCTCTATTCTTAAAATTAACAATGGTAAAATCATTGCTGTTAGGGTTGGGGTCATTTCCTACCCATGAGGCTCTCCAAACAAAATTAATCTGATTATGGAGTTGCCCTGGGCCCCGCAACCTGCAGGTGTATCCAATGCACCACCTTGTTTAGTAGTTGATCATGATTCTCACATGTACCTGGTCTCAGCAGAGGGACACCTTTAAGAACAAGAACAAAAGGAGTGGCTGTGGGGGCATTTGCAATAGAGGAAGCTCCAAAGAGAAAAACTGATGGGTGTACCTTTCTGCCCCACATGGGCCCGTACAAGTGAGTCGTTCATTGACAAGGTCAGCTCCTCCAATGCTCCATGATTTGCCAGGGATGGATGAGAGGAGTGCTTGGAACAAGTGACTGATTGATCTCTTGCTGGCTTCCTAAATAGAGTTAGGATATCCCTGTTAACCTTGACTGTCCCCCGTTTTTTCGGGTAATCCTAGAAACATCCTTCATCGAGGACCTTGAGGGCAATCCACTTGAGCTAAGACACCTGATAAGGGCCCCAAGTGATTCCAACCTTTCAAAGATTTCATTGAAAAAGTCTGATACTTTAATTTCCTAACTCTATTTGAAGCAGCTAGCATCTCCAGTGCCCTGAGACCCTCGTGAGTAATTTGCCACGCTTTAAGAAACCTGATTTATTGCTTGTTTAAAATTTGCAAGTTTGTTGGTCAGTTCCAAAGCTGGGAATGGATTTTTCACCAGAGGGAAAGCTGTCTGCTCTTGAGTTAGACGGGTGTCCTGGGCAGGTTTACCTTTCCTGCGTGTTGGACATTTCTATTTGGGCAATGGTATTTCTTCAGACCAAACCAGTAGACATGGATTTTTTCCCTTTGAGCTGAGGAGTCGTACAGGGAATCTAGCTTTACATGTCATCGGCCTCAGGGAGCTAGGTTCATTGCTGGGACAATTCCTAGATATAAGGTTCATGACAAAGCTTAGCCATTCCCCAACAGAGCCAATTTCCTGCTCTATAGCCCCATAGCATTAGTGAGATAGGACATTATAGAGCCTAGTAGATGGGTATCCTTACGGGATATAGACTTCATTTTGGTAATAACCGCAGCACTGAGACAAATACAAAAAGCAAAGAAATTGCTAACTTTTGCAAAAGTCAAACCTGAATGAAGTGAAGTCTCAGGGGTTGGCCCAGTCTAGCCTCTTCCAGTCACTGATGGGTCAGCTCTTGGCCCAGTCTTCACCGAGGCGCGTACCCTGGTGCTTCCTGTGTGTGTCCCGTACCGTGATGAACAAGCAGGCTTTTACAAATGCCTGATCAGCACTGTGCTGCTCCCCCGCCTCCTCTGAGCAGGGCTTCTGCAGCTTGTAGTCTTCCCCTAATGGTATCTGCACCACCAAACAGAGCGTCCCGTGCTGCAGTGTACAAGCACCCGACTGGTTGTGTGCTGCTCCCCCTGCCTCCTCTCAGCAGGGCTTCTGGGGCATGTCGTGATCCTCATGGTGTCTGCACTACCAAATAGAGCACTCAATATGCAGTCATACACCTGTAAGCTCGGAGTGGCTTGGTTTTGTGTGATCTCAAGTGATTGTGTACACTAATGTAGGGCATGAGAGATGGACCAACCTACTGGTAGAGTGTGTCCCATATTCCTGTCCGTGTGCCCCATAGCCTACTCAGATGTCCTGTTCATGAAGACACCAGTTTCTGTGTGTGTATCAGGGACTCATGCATGACAATATTGATTGTATATCAGCAATACTTTGCATTCTATGTGTTCAGTACCTCAAATCTCGTATTTTATTTTGCTCACCTTCTCTGTCATGAGCCATTCACTCAAATGCCTGCCCTGCAATCTTTTGGTATGTTTTTTCTGTTTTTTAAACAGCACCCAATGCTTTCTTGTCACCATGGACAGTTTGTGGACACAGAATGTGGAATGTACAGGAAGGTGTCAGCCTTTCAGAAGCTCGGTCAAGAGTCTTCTAGGGATAGGAAAATGAGTGTTAGCCTAAGCCACGCTCAGCACAGAATCAGAGGGTTAAGCATAGAAGTCTGTACTTCTCAAAGTCCAAGGGAAAAGTGGCCAACATCAACCTGTGAGAACACCAGTTAATACCACATTAATCTTCTGGATAACACCCCTTGTTCACACCATCAGAGGTTAAATTGTTCTTTCTATTCTCATGTTGCAAAATGCAACATTAGCAGACTCTCCCAGGCCAGTCCTGAGAACGACATCGTCCTTGAGCACTTGCAACTCCTCAATACATTACTGCAGTTAACCCTCTGGCTCTCCATTTTCTTTGTCAGGGTCTTCTTCGCAGGCATCTCTATCGCTAGTACAGAGTTACATACATTTTCAAACTAGAAAATCATATGAACATACCTGCAAAGAAAAAGACACGCAAGCAGAATGGAAAAACTGTAATTTATGCAGAACGAAATACAGGACTACATTGGTCAATTTAAACATATAATTCAATGGTGCACATTAATATGTGCTATTTGTTAAGGGTGGGTGGAGTTCGCGTAGCGTGGCTATGCAGAACTCCGCTAAGCTGAAAAAAACTCAGCTGCGCTAAGCAAAGTTCCCTGAGCGTGCGGAGTCTGGAGTGTAATTAAAAAAATATGTATACTGGGACAAAATTCAATGTTTGCTATGCTACCTTTTGACACTAGATGGCAATGTATTTAAGCGACCAGCTGGTGGTGCTCTCATGCAGCTGTTAAAATTAGAAGACCCAGGTCTGAAGACTTAGAGACAGGAGTCCTTTCAGTTACTTCCCTGTTAGCTGCTCCTTTCCCCCTACTGTGATCCTCTAATCTCCCAGCTAGATCCGGGCACCTCCATCAGTGCCCTGAGCTACACAGACTCCCTGCTAGCATGGACGCCGAGAGGCATGCACCATGCACACATCCTCTCATGTGTGTCTACTGCAGCACGCCAATTTCCAGTCCCCAGTCCCGATCTCGCACCATGACAGATTATATAATTTATGGGGGAGCAGAAGACCCTGGTGGTAACAATGAGGCTGCAGGCCCTGAGACACACCTTGCCTTATCTGCCATCACCGGTCATAGTACAGTGGGACAGGTGGGACTTTTAACCCCAATGAAGCGAAGGGCACTGAGTTGATCGCGTGCTCGCTGATCAGGGAAAGGAAACAGAAAAGGAAGGAAGTTAATTTTCTCTATCCCAGACACAGAAAGAGGGCACCTTGGAAAACCTAGTTCCAAGGACTCCTGTTACCACTGCCTAGGCACACACACAGATGGAGGCAGGGCACGAGAAGCCCAGTTTAATTGGATGGTTGGTGGCAAACTCCCCTCCGTGGGTGGAGGCCGGAGTTTTTTGCCTGAACTCTGCGATGCCAGTGGAGCGAAGAGTTGGAAAACTCTGCAAACTCCACCCACGGAGTGGAGTTCACTGCTGGCGCTTACTATTTGAGCACATACAACAACAAATAAATACATAAATCATCCAGCATTGGTTTCACATAGCACTTTCAATAAAATGTAATATATAACTTCAAATGGATGAATATAAGTTTCACTGCGTTATAAAGGCAAATATGAAAACATTTGTGTACAGGTTTACATAAATATTTCCCATTTCTAAAGTAAATACATTTGAATAGTGTAAAAGATAGTTTGTATCCAATCTCTAAAGACTACATCTTGTTTTAATAAGATTAAAGCACACAGTGTATATACATTTTCTAGTTCTACAGTGAATGTGCTTCAGTACTGAATTTAAGTGCAACACTTTACATTAAAGACATTAGGACACACAAAGTTTGTAGTGCGGAGGTGCACATATATATTGCTCATTTATGATATGTAAGGGTGGAGTCAAAATTAAGCTACTCCAATCCCCCCTCTGATGGTGAATCAAGCCATCACATCAAGATATCAGCGGGACCACTGAAAACCTCCTGGGCTTCATAATTGCTCATCTGGATTCCTCTAGATGCTTCATGTCATCATGCCCTGGCGGCGGCGCGCCTCGATTATGGTAACATCCTTTATCTGGGTGTAACAGGGAAATGTATGCAGAGACTCCAGGGTGTGCAGAATGCAGCAGCTCGTCTGGTTCTCATGCGCCCAAGGAGAGCCCCCCCGAAGGCGTCACTCGCTTCCCTCCACTGGTTACCGGTACTAGAGCGAGTTCTGTTCAAAGCGTTTATCCAGGGGACTGCTCCATCCTATCTGTCTGATCTTCTCACTCCCTATGATCCAACACGCTACCTCAGATCTGGGGGGAGAGGTTTGGTATGCGTTTCTGTTGTTAAGAGAGCTAGGATTGGTGGGCGGTCCTTTCACTTTCTGGCTGCACAGCACTGGAACAAACTCCCTTTGAGCCTTCGGGTGGAGCCCATGGAGGGCACCTTTAGGAAAAATCTAAAAACTCATTTATTTCCTTCGGGATAATTGGGTCTGGTTGGGTTAGGATGTAGCTTGCCAGGGCAGCTTGCACCGCAGCGCGGGGACACACTGGCCGAATGTAACCAGGCGCTTTATAAATGTGCTTAACATAACATAACATAACATAGTATCTGCTCTGTCTGTCTTCTAGTACTATGTCTGCTCTTTTTCTCTTTGTTTCCTTCTTCATTTCTGCACATGTGTAATCCATATAGATTGCAAACAGGAATAATCCACAGTGAGAAATTATCAAAAGGGGCTTCAAGATGCTTCAATCAATTCCACTCTCTGTTTCCAGACTATCTACCTACAGAAAAAAATCAATTTCCAGCTGCTTCACAAGCACCTGTTGCTTCTAACTTCTTAAAATATCCCTTCAAGTCAGTGATGTTTTTGATGAACTTCTTCACATCCTTACTTTTGTCAGGGATGTCAGAACAACATTGTTGAACTTTTAATATCTGACAGACTCTGCCCTCCTTTGTGGTCAGGATGTCTAGCGCAAGGCCGTTCTGCAGAACCATATATCTTACAGCTACCATTTCAGTATTTACAACTAATAAAACACCTGCTGTTGTGGTAGACAACGTATCTACAATTGTGGACAATTTTCTAATTGTTATGTCATTCAAAATCATGCATACAGATGGAATGATTGCACAAACAATTTCTACTACTACTTCTCCAGCACTACTTCCTCTTTTGGCTGGTATACAGATGCGCACTCTATGTAGAAATCACTGCACGCCTCCTGAAGAGAATTCAGACAATAAAAAACTCATCTGTAAGACTAATTCTCAACCTCCCACACCACACCCCACCTCAAGAGATGCCAGTTCAAGATGTTGACTCACACATATAAAGCCCTGTACCGGAAGGACCAGCATACATCAACAAATGCATGACCATCCACCAACTGACCAGACACCTATGATCATCTCCTTCCTCGCATAAACCCCCGACTCTGCCGAAGCAATAGCGGATGACACTCCTTCTCACACCTAGCAGTCAAAGCTTGGAGCGACCTTTTACCTGCACCTCAGGACAGCCTCATTACTCCGGCAATTCAGGAAAAAACTCAAGACCTGGCTGTTGGAGTGAACAGATCACCACAAAGCATTTAGCAACTCTAGGGCCTTTAGACCCTCACGGATGATTTGCATACTTTCTAAATCCTTGATTGACTGTATATTGCTTATGGGTTATGTTGTCCACAGCAAGAATGGCGTGCTCATCCTTGGTCAAACTGCTATTGGTAAGGTGTTCACTGGTGCATGTTAACAATATCTCAACAGAATGGGGTTCAAAAACTGTTAGAGGATGACCCATGAAAATACTCTCACACTGTTAAATGCTGACGCCTAGTGGAGGCCAGGGCTTTGAGACAGCCAGGCAAATCAACAACTACTGGGCCAAGCTTAGCTGAAAAATAAGCAATGGGTCTGTGAGCATTCCTGTGCATCTGAGTAAGCACTGAGAGAGCACACCTTCCCTCACAATGCAAAACAAAGTAAAACATTTATTGTAATCAGGCATCCCAGTGACTTCCTCTCAGCTCTGAGAAGGCACACATGCAGCTGTCACCCTATGGTACCGGATCTGACACATTGTTGTGTGTCAGCCTCTGTAAAGGCTTGACTATCAGGTAAAAGTTAGGAACCTACTGTCAACACTAGCCTACCATTTCCAAAAACATCCTGACTTCTTTCTGAGTGGTTGGCGGATTCATTTTCAGAATAGCTGAGATTCTCTCTTGTGACACCTTCCTCGCTCCTTTCTCAATGTGATGTCCGAGGTCTGAGACTCCTCTCTTACAGTACTGCAACTTAGTGGGAGATAATTTATTCCCATTCTCAGCTAAGTGGTTCAACAAGGCAATAGTGTCTTGTCTACAATCTTCCTGTGTATTTGATTCCACCAACAGGTCGACAATATACTGGACTAAAACTGAGTGATAGGGTATAAGCAGGTACTCCAGATTCTTTATAAGGATCTGGTTGAAAATGGATGGACTCTCCATATACCCTTGTAAGACTCAGCACCATGCCAAAATGCAGCTGCAGACCTAAAATGCAAAGAGGAACTGACTATCTTCATTGCAATGGTATGGAAAATAAGGCTTGGCACAAATCAATAATAGTGAACTACATGGCCTCACATGGAACCTGAAATAAAATCACAGCTGGATTCGCCACCACAGGACAACAAGGGACGACAATGGTATTAATCTTTCTCAGTCCTGCACTATGCAATACTTGCCATTGGGTTTCTGCAAGCCTATAATGGGTGAGTTGCAGGGACTCCCCATAATCTCTTCCAGAATGCCTTGTCGAACTATTGCGTTAAGTATTAATGGGGTTACCCAAAAAGCTACCCAACCTGGGTCAAAGTTACAGTACAATAAGCAAATGGTCGCATAGCAACAGTTTCAAAAGAGAAGAAATATCCGCATTCACTAGACCAAACTTGCATGAACTGCAAAGAATGCAATTTATTATCAAAGTGGTTGGCAATTAATGCAATTATAATTCAAAGCATTGATCACCTAAGGCAACACAGTTGCTCATACATCTGGAGATATAATTGTATTTACAGTGCTCTTGGTGTAGGAAAAGGGAATGTAAATGGGTTCTGGGTTCAAATGAGTGAGTGAGGGTGGTGGACAGGGAAGAGGTAGCGTGGCATATATACATCAATTATACATGGTATGACCTTTCCAGCTTTTCAGGTCAACTGTTCCGTTATGTACACATAGCAATAAAGCACAACAAATAATGAGGATTCAGTCGTAAGAGCTTGTGAGGTTTGTATGTATAGTCAACGTTTCGACCCCAGGGGAGCAGGGTGGGTGCAGTCCTCAAGGTGAGGTCTTCATCAGGACAAAACAGAGAAGAGCACCTGGAAACAATTGGGACAAAGTGTAAGAGGAGGGACGTAGCAAAAAAGTAGTGTGAATGCTTCAAATTAAAAGGTAATAAATACCTACTCAGGTCAACAGCACGTGGGCTCGGCTGTGCAGTCAGAAGACGTAGGCTCAACAGAGCTCCTATAGTCAGAGAGAACACAATGTCAGGGCGTGAGCGCCTAAATCAATAGGAAACCTAATATGACTGGGGTGGCACAAATCCAGAACTTACTAATTAGCGGGAAAAATGCGGCCAATAATGCACGCATCCTCATCCGTTATGCAGACTGTGGATTACAATATCCCTCGCAGTCGAAAGGCAAATCTTATTCACTGTGAAAAAAGAACAAGGAAATAGTCTGGGTAATACACGAGCTAGTGTGCTAGAAGCCGGAAAGGTCATACCATGTATAATTGATGTATAAATGCCACTCTACCTCTTCCCTGTCCACCACCCTCACTCACTCGCTTGAACCCAGAACCCACTTACCGTCCCTTTTCCTACACCAAGAGCACTGTAAATACAATTATATCTCAAACGGTATGAGCAACTGTGTTGCCTTATGTGATCAATGCTTTGAATTATAATTGCATTAATTGCCAACCACTTTGATAATAAATTGTATTATTTGCAGTTCATGTAAGTTTGGTCTCGTGAATGCAGATATTTCTTCTCTTTTGTTGAATTTTTGAGCTAATTAAAGGAGTAATTCCAGCAATAATTCAGTGGTCAAATTCTAATGTGGGATTCTCTGAAACTCAGCATTAAGTTTCCCTGTTATGTGGATAGGTTCAGGACCTTTAATGAGAACTATGTCTTTCCATGAAAAGTCCCAGACTTCAGGTAGTACTGTTTCTCTCAGTTCTGGTGGCAGATCATTTCATGTCAACATAAGGCACAGCCTGACATCTGAACGCTGATTTATATGTTTGAAGATCGCATCTTCATCAAGTGTCTGAAACTCAATGTACCTCAGTGTGCTTTAGATGGAACAATTTTGCTTTCACAAAAGATTGCATCAAAGCAGATTTACAGGACTTGAATCATGCACCACAAATTGGTGATTCTCCACAGAGGACCCTATTTTATCAGGCACTTCTTCAGTAACAGGGCTAGTCAATTCTTTGTTGGCAACGGACATAAACTCCACCTGGCAATTACCGTAACTTGAAAGCTGAGGTACCCTCGCCCTCCACTGCGGACATAGACAATTTCCATTCTAGTTACTTGTTTTCTTTCTTTTTCACCCATCTGCCTTCCCACTTGTCTAGTTCACTTTATTATTTTTACAACCAATGTATTCATTAATCTGCAGTTGCATCCCCAGTGTTTTTATGCCAGTTATGTTCTTTTCACCAGAACCTACATGGTACCTTTTCGGCAAAGATTTAGACCAAGTCAAATCAACCTCATACTTCTGGGCTAGTTCTGATAACCTTTCATGAATCTGTCCTGCACGTCTGGTAACATCTTTATACATGAACATAGGTTCACTCTCTTGATCGGCATCTAATCAAGAAAGGTCAAGGTTCCCTACTGTCATCTCATCTTGTAGCCACATCGCTGTATTGTCTCTAACCAGGGGCTGAATTGTCTCTCTGGTCAGACCTGAGCTTGCACCTTCTCCTGAGTTTTCAAATAAACTTTGGAGCCACCTACCAAATTCCTAGACAGTTGGACCAGCCTGCTCTACAGAGGCAGTGGCAGTCGACACTATCCCTTCTATGGACCTACTTTGATAACCGTTCACTGGCGTACTACACATAGACATACCAGAATTTAGTGTTCTCTAAACAATCCATCTCAGAGGGGGGAATCCTATCTGGTTCATAGTTGGATCTGCAATTGCAGCACAAGGGGTATTATATTAAGTCAGAACTAAAGGAGTTGGTAAATATCTTCTCATACTCGGGTCCAAAGGAATGTTATCTGTTGCACCAATCCCAGTAGTAACTGATAAAGTATGTGTTGTGTTCCATTTTGATCCCGGCTTATACAGCTGGACAACTGGACCTATAGTGACCGGAACAGTAAGTGCATCTGGGACGTTCAAAGCAATCAGGTTAATGGGGGTACTTAGCCCTGTAATCCCTCCCGTTGCATTTTAACTCATATTTACTGGTGCTGTAGCAACTCCTGAAGTTTCATTGACTCCTGCACCATCCATTCCTTCCTGTTGAGCTTCATTATATGAGAGCGAACTGGGTGACAATAATGCGTCCAAAAGATCATCACTACAATCCCTATGAAAGGCGCCATCCTCACTCACTACATTTTCTGTCTCTTTCCCCTCTCTCTTTTTCTTCTTCTCTTCCTTTCCTGTCTCTGTTTCTTCGCTTGTTAATGCAGGATACAGTCTCACTCCCTTTATCATATTGGTTCTCTACCCCTTTTGATCTGCATCCCATCTAGTATCAGCATTAGTACGCACCGTCTTTCTGACTCTCCCCTGATATGTTTCCTTCTGCCTATCCTGGGTCGCTCGATCCCAAGCACTTAATGATTCATACTATGCGAATCTAGGCGGGGGTTTCGTTTCATATAGTACTCTCCTAACATTTTCAATGAGTCTCAAATCGAATGTGCCAGAGCATGGAAACATCAATGCATCATCTTTCTCAGTGATTTTTTGCCATTGGTAAGCTAAATATATTTATAGAGTCCTACCTTTATACTCACATAATGACCTGGCATATCCTCAGGTGGTGCCTCTACTCCGTCTCAAACAGGTATCTTTACATCTCCACTAAATATGTCTCTTACAGCCTTAAAGACTTTTATTTTTCAACATTAAATAAACAATTTCAATGATATATTTGTCTCAAACTAGGAAATAATTTCTCTTGCCCACAGTTCTCATTCAACGTCAACAACTACTACCAGTGCGGCTCTCTATGATGTAGCCAATCAATGCCAGTGTGACTTTACTCCAATAAACCAATTCCAGGGCAGCACACTCACTCCTTACAGCAGCCAACCCTCTTTTCCAACTTTTCACAATCGCGTTCTCTCTGAAATGTTTGCGCAAAGAAAAATGCAAGTAATTTCAACAATTAACTTTGCCTGCTCCTCTAAAGAAATGAAAAAATTCATACACACCAGAAACGGTCCACAGTAACACTTTCTGACCTACCCTTACGAATGCTTGACCAAAACCTCGACCAGTGGGGTCTCACTCAGATTGAAACAGTTCCTACCTGTGCACTGAGATTCACTATACCAACTGTAGGAAAGTAAGATCTGCTTCTTATGGTTACCCCCACTATTTTTGCTTGATGTTTCACTGTTTTTGACTAGTCTGACAGGGATCCTCCTAATCAGGACCCCGGTCCATCTGCTTTCTCCTTTAAATTGTTACACATGTACTTTGGTACACTCCAGATTGGATACCGTGGTACCCTTATAAGTCCCTAGTATATGGTGCCCATGTACCCAGGGCATGTATTATGCCACCCATGAGAGGCCATGCAAAATGGAACTAAAGGTCTGCTACTGCAACCTGTGTAAGATGATGCATGCACCCCTTACGTTAGATTTAGGTTCACTATATCTATAGGTCACTACACTTAAAAGTTATAAGTTATCCTTATAGCAGGCCTTTCAATCCTGAAGGCAGGGTGCTGGGTTTTTAGTGAGAGGGTGCCCCTGCATGAGCAGAGCCCCTCTGCAGCCTTCGTAGACCATTCTCCCGGGTTTTCTCTGACTCAGCCGGACATATAGGAAGATGTGCATTATAACCTTGCGGTAAATGCTATCTCGAAAACCGCTGCATGGAAACATATTGTGTTTGGTATCAAACACCTTGAAATCATACCTTCACACCGGTAACCGGTATGGGAGGAATGATTCCACCCTTCAGAAGCAACCTTCGTGGGGTCACTGGTCTTTCCAGTGCCAGCCTTCTCGACCCGGACAGCAAAAAATGGATGCTGCCGACCAGAGACACACTTCTGCCCTCCTGCTGCTGAGCCAAACTCGAGCAGAGGAAGGCAGCACAATAGGCATCCTGTCACAGGGAGGTGTGACCAACTACCAGACAGGATTTAGTGTATTGGGACTGGGTGGGTGCCCTCTGAGAGTGCCTGAAAGTCTGCACTGGGGGCACATTTGGTTTCCCTGTGCATAGTCCAGCTCAAACCAGTTCTGGGAGCCATTGGCTCCTGCTCTGGTGCGAACCTGGACAAAGGACATGGGTATAACCACCCCTCTGTCCTGACCCTCACCTAGGAGGGTCCCCCGAATCTGTCCAACCCTCTCCTGTGGGTACAAAAGGACTTACCTGGCTGTAAGACTTTAGATTTTATGTGGACAAGATTCTACAAGAAGAAACCACTGACCTTCAACCGTCGGGACACTCAGGACTTCGCTGGTCTTTGACTGGGCCCGACTTCGTCTCCCTTTCCATCCCAAGTTTTGTCTGTGCCCTTTCTCCATACAGGCTTCATGCAGGACCTGTGGTGCACTTAAGACTACTGAAGAATCTCCCTTGGAGTGAAGGAGTCACTACCCTGCAACTGCAGGCACCGTAACACAACTGACCAGTCTGGTGCTCCTGAGCTTCTGCGGACTCCAAAGAGTTCAGCAACACAGGAGGTGGGTTTTCAAAGGTCCCTGAGGTTGAGCTGCCCTCTCAGCAAGTCTGAGGCCACTATCCATCGTGGGAGCTGCATAAGCCGAACCCCTGTGCACCGTGTCCATTTGCAGTTTTATATGCTTTTTGGCGATTCCTGAGCTTGTGCATTGGACTCCTTGTAGTCCTGATGCCGAGCATTATTTGCACCAAAGACTCCCAGCCTCCTTGCACCGGGTGCTCCATGGGCTGTTACTTTGCAATCTTGCTCGAGGTCGCCTTGCGACTCCTGGTCCTTTGGCCTGTGGGTCCCCCTTAGGGTCATCTTGATCTCTGTTGGGCTTTCCTGGTTGCTCCAGACATGCCCTGACTCCCCATTGCTTGGTGAGTCCCCTGGACCTTGCAGGTCCACACCGTAACCTGCTTGACCTTCCTGCGTGAGTTGCTTTT
Source organism: Triturus cristatus (assembly GCF_964204655.1). Classification (NCBI taxonomy): domain Eukaryota; kingdom Metazoa; phylum Chordata; class Amphibia; order Caudata; family Salamandridae; genus Triturus; species Triturus cristatus. The sequence continues at coordinate 657,618,337 of NC_140592.1, read as the reverse complement.
GCCAAGGATTGTTGGTGCTCCAGCCGGACATCGACCGTTCAGCACTCGACATCCTTCATGGGACAGCTCACCTCTGGCTACTGGTCATCCTCAACATCTCCTGGTCCTGGTGGCTGCAGAGTCAAGCATCCCCACTTTGCATCTGAAGCATCCGACATCGGTGGGCATTCGTCTACCGAGCCCCTGGTCACTCTAAAGTGACCCAGACTCTGTCTTCTCTGCTTTCAGGTTCCTTCCCTCCAGAATCCAGGATTGGATTCCTCTGGACACTTTTCACCTACACGGCAGCAGTACTTCTTCACAACCTTCAATTGAGAACGGCGGCAGTTTCCGACACCACTCCAGACCTATGCACCCGGCTCCTCTGGGATAGGTAACTTGGGTACTATGGTATCCACTGGTGGGGTGGCTCTCCAACCTCATAAGTTCCATAGGGTTTGCTCGAAGTCCTCCTAGAAGGGTCCTTAAACTTTAAAACTGTAACCACAACTTTCCCATAGAATTGTACGGCGCCCACGGTCGTGTTAGGACACTGCACCCATCCTCCGTGGGGTCCCTATCTACTCACCTTGGATGGTTCCTTGTGGTCCCAGCAATTCTACGTGCTCTAGGCTGTGTCTTGACCCTAATCGTGAATGTTATACCACTATTTTAGTATATGGTTTGGTGTCCCCCTGGAGCCCCCTGTGTATTGTGCTACTTACAACTGTTGTATTGATCTCGTACTGTGTGCTTTGTGTTCTATCCTCATGTAGAGGATACTAGAGAGTGTTATATTAATACATACATATTTTTATATAACTACTGTGTGGTTCTCCATTCATTTAGTCAATAGAGGAGATGATATTCTGGTAAAACAAGCTGCTTTACATTCCTTCAAGATTAAGCCTGAAGGCTGCTCTCCACAGCTACCACTAGGATAGCTCTCTAAAAGGTTATCTTTGACCTCATACATCATAAGGGTTGTTTGGACCGGTGCAAGGTGCCCACTTTAATTAGTGAACAGCATACACCAGTCCAACTTCTCACATTGGTGTGCAGCGGTTGGGATTTAAGCCTCCATTGTTTTACCAGATGAATCTCTTTGTATTGATTAACTGAAAACCACTAAAGTATTCAGGCACATATAATACTTAAAGATTAGAATAAGTAAGTTCTACTGAACTTCGGGTTGGGTAGTTAAGGGTCTAGCACATCCTTTCTCCAACCTGAGAGAGTTTAGTTCTCACAAGGTTAGGTAGGTGCATACACAACACCACACTAGTGATGTCTTCTAAAGGAGAAGCTATGGCTCTTTGCCTTCTAGGTACAATGGTCTTACATTTCAGGAATTGAAAGCCATGTGTGGTTCTACGAAGGTGAAGACTGGGAGAAATGCCAACACCCAACGTCTCATAGGGATGTTAATCTTGAATGACCTTAGAAAGACCCCTGGGTCAGATAAGGTAGAAAGGATGGGTTGGGCAGGGAATGAATACAGGTCAGGATGTGACACTTTTTATGACCTAGACTCAAACCCTGGCCAGGAGGATCTAAATGATTCGAACCTTGACAACTTAGACCTTCAGGAAGAGGGTGGAGAAGGTCTCAGTGGCCCTCTCTTTACTCCTGGAAAAGTGCAGAGTTTACCCCGGAGATCTAGATCTCCCTCTGCAGAATCTGACCATTCAGGATATTCTATAGGGACCTCCATATTTCATAAGAGAGATAACTCTTATGAAAGGCAGTGCCAATTTCTAGAGCTTGAGAAAGTCAAGCTTAGGCTCATGCACGAGCAATTGGCCCTAGATAAGGAATTCTTAGAGCTCCAGAAAGCTTGAAAGAAATTAGGACTAGAGTCCCATGGTGGCAGCAACAGTGTCCCTAGGGTTAAGGAGTATACTTATGACCATAGGAACCGGAGCAAGATAGTCCCTCCCTACCATAGTGGGGATGACATCCAGAAAAGGATAACTGCTTTAGCGAGGGCCTGTGAGGTACAGATGGTCCCCCAAGAGCAGATGGAAGCTATCTTGTGGCTCTCCTTTGCTGACAAAGGAAGAGATAAGCTCCTCACTGTTAGAGAAGAGGATGCTGAAGAGTGCTCTCATGATGGCTTTGGCTTAACCACTGAAAAGTACAGGATTAGGTTCAGAGACACCCAGCAGACACAGACTCAGGACTGGGTAGACTTTGTAGATTATGCTACTAAGGCTCTGGAAGGCTGGTTCCTTGGAAGCAAATTGAATAATTTCAAGGGATTGTCCAGTTTGATTATGAGGGAGCAGATCCTTAATAATTGCCAAAATCAGTTGTTGCTTCAGTACCTCATTGACTCTGATCTGACTTTTCCCCCAAAATTGGGAAAGAAGGAAGATAGGTGGGTAAGATCCTGGGTGGAGCAGAAAATCCAGACCACAGGTGGTGGCCAGAAAAAGCAAGATGCTAAACCTTCAGATTAGGGTGGGGAGAAGGGTAAAGACCAGAAGTCATAATCAGGGCCCTAAAAACCTGCATCTGGAGAGGAGTCACAGTCTAACAAAGGGAAAGGGAGAAATAAACCTTGGTGCTTCCTGTGTAAGGAGAAAACCCATTGGACAAGGGATGCCAATTGTTCAAGGGCCAAGGATCCTCAAACCACCCCCACTGCCCCTAAGGCAACGGTTCCCCCTAGTTCAGCTCAAAGTGGTGGTACAGGGAACAAGGGTATAGTAGGGTTAACCCTGGGTTCTGAGATGGGTTCTGGCCTAGTCAGAACTCCAGCACAGGCTGTTCTTGACTGTGATGGAGGCATAGATATTACTCCTACTCCCACACACACTGCCTCGGGACCACCACCTCCCCGGAGCTTTGAAAAAGTTGGGAGGTGGGGCCTTGCGGCCCCCCTCCAGGAGCCCTAGATGGCCTGGGGACCGCCACCCCCCCAGGGCCGGCTTCAGTAATATCCCGGGATGCCCACCCCCGGGACATTGCAGTTTGCAATGACAGGGCTGGAGCATGGCTCCCGCCCTGTCATTTCAAACACTGCTTCGCTTCATGGAAGGGAGAGCAGGAAACCTGCCCTTACTTCCATGAAGCGAAGCAGAATTGCTTTTGGACAAGGGGAGCTGCATGTCAGCAGCTCCTCTTGTCCAAAAACTATGCCAGCTCCCGCAGGAGACGGTGAACCGGCTTGGACCGCAGTGGCATTGGGGCTCCCCTACGGTCCCCAACATGAGGCCAGGCCCCGGGAGATGTGGTCTCCGGGCCGAAATCGGCCTTAGAAGGGGGGCCGCGCAGCCCCTTTCCAATTTCTTTTTTTTTGTAAAAAAATTTGCTCAGGCCCTGGGGGTGGGGTCCCCTGGGCCCAAAAAATACTAAGAGAAGAGGGCCACACAGCCCCCCTTCTACAAATATAAAAAGAAAAGAAAAGCTGGCATCTCGCCAGAGGCCCCGCCCCTCCCTGCTCCTTTCTGCAAATGCCTCCTGGCGAGTTCTGGGTTGGGGGATTAAGTCCCCTTGAATGCCAAGGGTCCTTAGGGGCCAACTAACCCACCAGGTACCTCCAGTAAACCCCATACAGTAGGATTGCTGAGAGGTGGTCGAAGGCCATGCCCCTTTTTACAACAGTCTGCAAACGTGCCTCTTGGTGCAAGGCTGGTGGGGCGAAGAGGTCCTTTTGTGTCCTGAGGACATCAGGACTAAAGTTGACTTCATCCCCCGAGCAGCAGTGCACCAGGAGGCGCGTTTGCGGAGTGGTGTAAAAAGGGGGAGTGGCCTCGGTTTCACCATAGGTTTCAAGGACATTATAGTTTGAAATTAGAATTGAAAAAACCCTGGAAGTTCACTGAAAAAACCACAGGTTTCAGGGACGTTATAGATAGTTGGACATTTCACTTGTACAAAACCAGAGAAATTCATCTGTTATAGTTTAGTTGAGCTAACTATAACTCGCGCTCCCGCAATGCACTGCTGATGACGTCACATATTACATCACTAATGACATGGTCAGTGATATCGCAAATCAGTTACTTCTGTTTTAAGTATAATCCCTTCATTCTCTAATTTATTAAGCTCAGCTTGCTATGCTTGCACTAAGGTGTCATGAGTCCGATGACGAACTGCGGACTTTATTGCCCTTTGACACTGACAAGTCGCTCATATACGTCATCTCACCCTTTGTACAGGGAGGGCTAGAGCACTTTAAGAATAACCCTCAAGCGGAATCCCAGGGGTTGTGGCCCATGACGTCATCGGAAACCAGCCTATCAGAGGAGCAGGCGGCCAAAACCAGAGGGACGAACTTCTCTAACTGAGCGGAAACTGGTTTCCCCGGAGCAGGAGCAGAGTTTGTGGCGTGGACAGCTGGAGCAGACCGAGGCGGAACATCATCTGAAACGAGCCGAGCGGTTACAGAAGAGGATACCGAGGTGAAGGCTGCTGCCGCAGACAAAGACGTCAAGCCAGGAAGCCAACCAGACCGCGCCACGCCCAGCCACCCTCCTGGAGGGGGGTGGCTCAACAAGGTACGGGTGAAACTACAGGGGTTCACGGGACACGGGAGGGGGAAGGGTGCTGTTTAGAGGGAGGAGGGAGGTCACATCGGGGCTCACTTGGTGCCGGTTAGAGGTGACTTCTTCCCTCACTCCTAGTCCCTTGATATGGGAAGTGCCCACTTCCCCTGCTACTCATTCCTGTGTTATTTTGTTTTTTTGTTCCTTCCCACCTACACCGGTTACCGACTCCTGTGAAGCGGAGCACCTGGTGCCCAGCCCCAAGTCCAGAAGAAGCCCTGGTGAATACGGGACCATCCCAACCAGGAAATCTGCCCTGGAATTCCAAAGACGTTTATCTCGATTATTTTTTTTTCTTCCTGTTTTTGTGCAAATAAAATATTGTGACCCTCAATCATCTCCCTCTTTGTGGCATAAGGCTAACGGAAGACCGTGTTGTTTACATACTACTGGAGAAGCATAATTTTTCAATACAATTTTGTGGAAGTAGTTAGTTAGAGAACTTACTTTCTCATTAAAGACTTCCATACATTCTTGATGTAGGCCAAGAGAAATACTACTATCACACTATCAATTGATTTAACTATAGCAGGTATTTGTTTTAAAATAATACATGGCTCACTATTCTGATTATACTGTCACCCTTGCAAGAAACATAGATTTTACCAGCTGCATATGGCCTTTGTACTCCATCCTCGTTGCCAATGCAATGAAGATGGCCACACACATAGGAGAATGATCCAACTTAAATATTTTATTGAAATAAGCAGGATAAATGAAACGTCACAGCCATCCCCTCATTATCGAGGAACCAACTGTGACCTCAAGTCTGCCCCTGATATTCTACCTACTGTGTTCTACATTCCTTAAAGAGCATTCACTTCTATAGACATTACACTATGGGCCAGATGTGCGACCCGTTTGCGCATGCAAAAACCTACAGGGCCATGTACAAGCCCTATTTGGCGAGTCGCAATTTATTTGCGACCCGCTAAATAGGATTTGCAACTCAGTATTAGGAAGGGCCATTACATTCCTAATAGTGACCCAAAATGCCATGTATGACTGTTTTGCAACCGCAATTGCGGTCGCAAAACAGTCTCAGTTTACCACCGTTCACAGAAGGGTGGTAAACCACTTGCAAAAGGGAATAGGTCTCCAGGGGACCCCTACCCCTTTGTGACTGTCTCTAAAAATATTCTTAAGGGCAGGCAGTGGTCCCAGTAACCACTACCTGCCCTTAAAAAATTAAACAAAAACGTTTCATTTTTCTTTTATTAAACGCATCCTGTTTCCTTTAAGGAAAACGGGCTGCATTAAAAAAAACTGCTTTATTTAAAAGCAGTCCCAGGCATGGAGGTCTGCTGAGCCCAGCTGGCCACCATACCCGGGAGGGCCAGCCATTCCGAATGGGGCCGCAAATTGCTAGTGCCTCATGAATATGCATGAGGCATGCAATTTGCGACCCGATTGGGAATAGCAATCAGTGTCGCAGACACTGTAGTACATACCTATTTGAGACTCGCAAATTGCAAGTCGCTATTGTGACGCAATTTGCGAAGCGCAAATTCCTTGGTCGTACATCTGGCCCTACGTGTTGGTTCATATAAAGTATATAGATACCACAGTGTTGTAGAGTTGTAAAGGCAAAAAGTATACCTATGGGAAAGGAACATTTACCCATCAGTGCTGAGCCTGGGGTTCTCAAAGTTTCCCATTGGAAGCCTGTCACTTGACACTGAGCAGCGGGATGGTCCCTGGCTTAGCTCGTTGCAAGGCAGTTACTGCTGCCGGTACTCTGAGACTTGGATCAGTGATGATGGAGCAGGTGTTGCTGATGATAATGTCGGTGACTATAGTAATGGGGCACTTGTAGGGACCTGTCTCCACACCATGTCTTTGGGATCAGAGTGATATAATCCAAGAGGAGTATCATGAGTACAACCATCTGTAGTGCTCCAATGGGGCCTTCCGGAAACTTGTCAATAATTTATAACCAACATGGAACTAGCAGAGTGACCATAAATGTGAAACAAATCTACCCCAAGAGTGTACAAGGCACTCCTGGATCCCCCGTCCTTGAAAAAGGCTGCATGGCGCAACGGTGCCGGTGTAGAGCGCAGTGTGCCAGCAAAAGGAGAGGGTGGAACTCTTCCATATCATTGTAAATATGGAGCATTCTGCTTTCTCTCTTTCATGCAGTGCAGCACAGCAAGTTCCCTTGCTGCATCAAGTCCCATGAGATGATAGCAAATGTGTCTCCTGGCCTTCTAACAAGTTAGTTCAGCCATAGCTTCAAGTGTCTGATGTCTTTGATTGGCAATTCTCTCAGGTACAGCTTGGTGTCTTGCTTTTTTATTTATTTATTTATTTAGTTGTTTTTAAATGAGTTCATTTTCTTTTATTTTGTTGTTTATAAAGAATCAGTTTTCATTTTGGCATAACTTAAGAGCATCATCATCCTGCTATTTGTGCTCAGAGTCAACTGACAAACGATAATGATTGAACACCCAAAACCAACCAGCACACTCCTCACCTTTAGCTCTGATTAGAAGTTCAGGTCTAAATTCCAGATCCTACTCAATGTGAAGTTTGCACAGCGATTCGAATTCCAAGGCTCAGTTTTATGATATGATATTTATCAGACGCTACCTGTTTTTTTTGTGGGGGGGGGGGTGATATTGGCAGATCAAACACTGAAATTTCAGGAGGAAAATAGACAAGAAAATTAGAAAAACATGCACAATTTGGGTTTTAAATACAAATTCTGCAAGTTATCCCATACTTTGCATGTTGAAAAATCTGAATGGGGGGTGCTTACAAACCTGCTAATGCCACTACTAATGGTAATCCACATTATTGTCAAGAGTTTACACATTCTAGGCCGGTGAAACCTGGGTGAAGGGATGCAACAGTCATAGAACTGGAAATCCAACTCCTAGTCGAGAAGGTGGTACCTGGTTTAGGAGCCAGCATGAAGACACAGCTTCCAGCAAGAAGGTGGTACATGGCTCAGGATCCAGCACAAGACACAGTGGGATATTTCAAAGTGCATTTAGGGACTGTAGCAGGAGAAATATTTAAACCATTAGCCAATAAAGTCTAAGGCAGGCCCAGAATGATGTTGAGAACATCACAGAAAGCAACATGAGTTTGTAGAGCATCATATATTGATAACTTAGATGTAGTCACCGCAGTGTGTGTTGGCTTGTCCTGCACATTGGAAAGGATTAGGGAAGAAGTGAGCCTCCAAAAATACTTGGGGGCATATCAACAAGGGCTTTATCTCTGCTTTTTTGGCTTTAAAAGCCAAAAAAGCAGAGATAAAACTAGCACCCTATCAACAACAGGGTGCTAACACGCAAATTTGCATGTTAGCACCCTTTTAATCTACGCTTCCCCTTGCATCTCTAATGAGATGCAAAGGGGGCGTTCCAGAGTAAAATAATAGGAGAAATGTCGCTAAGCGACATTTCTCCTATTATCAAGAATATCGCTAACCCTGTTAGAGACAAAAAAAGCAGCGCTAACCGCGGTTAACGCTGCTTTTTTACGTCTGGTATTTTTCTGACTTAGCCATGATATCCTATGGAAGGAGGATATCATGGCTAAGTTTGTCTGTCCCTATCAACAATCTAACGTGAGATTATCGCTGGGTTTCCAGCGATAATCTCACGTTAGCCAGTTAGCGTGAGAATTTTTATCGCTATTGAGATAAGCGTTGCTAATAGCACGTTATCTCAGCGATAAAAATCCACGCTAGCCGGCGATAATTATCCTCACGCTAAGAGCGCTGAGCGATAATTATCGCCGGGTGTTGTTGATATGCCCCTAGATGTCTTGATAGAGTCTCATGATTATAAATATTAAATAAATATTTAATACATTTTACTAGACATGTTGTTAACATGGATTCAAGTCCAGTATTAGAACCTGGAACATTGCTGAACCTCACTGTTAACACACTAGCAGTGACAGGTAGGTGAAACAAGTGCCAAGCAAGAGGAGTAGAGTGCAGAGAATCTTGCATGGAGGAAAATGCTGGCAAGTAGGGTTTCAATACCCTCGCTAACCATAAACATGAAGTGCATAGTTGTAAAATGATTTTACCCTTAGGAAATAGCGCTTTATATAGGTTTAGTAGAGTTATCATAACCAGACTACACTAGACCACTTACTGAGAGTGCATTTTTCAATGTTGTGTACTGTCTTTTGTTTTCCTTTGCTTTTTAGAAAATCATCAAAATTCAGCTGCAGCCTCTGTGTTTCTTTCTGCAAAGGTATAAGCTTTTGCTTCATTAGCCGCCGAGATGTATTTAAAACAGTTTAAAGCTTAATGTACTAAATCTCCTTTGCTATGTTTGTTCTTATGAATGTGCGGATCAATGCATCACATAAAGTTGCATTTCTTATGTTTCTTTCCAATGAAAATAATTTGCAGGTAGGTGGTCTAGAAATGAACAGTTTGGTTGTTTTGCTGTGCAAGTAACATTTTAGTACCATTGCTCTACCTAATAACTCGCCATCAAACTATGTGCTGTATTTGTCTAGAATATTATAAAGGATCTGAAAAGATTATGTTATTAGGACTTAGATTTTAGTTTTTGATATTTGCTTTAGGCATTTTCGACATTATGCTTTAGACATTTTCGACATTATGCTTTATACATTTTCTTTAGACCTTTTCCTTAGACATTCAAACATTTTAGACTTTACATATTTTTACATTTTGCATTGCACATTTTAACAAAAGCTTTGCTCACATTATTATTTTATTCTGATAACTCTGTTCAGAATAGCGGGAACTGCTGTTTATTTTTCATGTGGAACGGGTTATTCACACATGGTCCTTTTGTATTTAAGAATTTAATTCATGCCAATTCCCGATTCTGATTAACTTTTGCTTTCTGTAATTATAACTTTGATGTTTGAATAAATCGGCAAAATAGAGAATTGGAGAAACCTAGTTGTGCACATTTTTTGTAATGGTCTTCGCTGAGTTTTAGAGCACCAGATTCTCTCTTTCCTGAGAATTGACCCTCCTTAATGATAATTATGTTGGAACGTCAACCCATATGCCCGGAATTATCAGCTTTTCTGTGGTATGGGCACAGCCTCAGTATTCATTTGATGTGCAGCCCTACGAGACGGAACAAGAGTTATAACCACCTACAGAAGCATCTTTAGGCTCAAGACGAGTGGCAGAATGAATGGCATTTACACACCATCTGGAGTCCTCCTAAACATCACACCTTTAATGATGTTCCTTTAAATATGCTCATGCTGGTTTGATGGCTCCCTAGACATTAGTCATGGCTCTAAAATAAATACTGATATTTGTAAAGCGCAAACAGCTACCTCACGAGGAGGTGTCCCGGCGCAATAGACCGCTGGGGAACCCATCCTGGCTATCCCTGTGAGATGGTCCCTTTCTGGGTATCTCCAAGGTGAAACCAGGCATCCCCAGCGTCTGTGGGGGGCTGTTGTAGAGATGAGGCAAGCTTAATGCCCAGAGTTGCCGAGTGTGTTCCTGGTAAGCGTAGGTAGCGAGGCGAGAATAGTCCGTTTTGACCCTGGTCCACGACCCTGCCGCATCGGGAATTGAACCCTGGTCCCTGGCCAATTCTCTGCTTACGGGTCTGCCGCCTCTAACCAGTGAGCCACACCTCTCTACGTCTATACTGTGACGTTCGCAAGACTGGGTAGCCTCTAACTGGATCTAGGAGGGTAGTGTCTTGGTTTTGTTGGTCTCCCCCCACCCATGTTCTACTGTTTGTAAAGTTCCATCAATGTTCGATTAGTCATTGGTTGCTGGTTCTATTAGTCTGTGCGATTGCAGTTCTCCTTTGACATCTTCAGTACACTAGACCCTTACGAAAGAACAGGTTTATTAGCCTCATGTTTTTATAGGGGGACTCACTTTCCTATTGATTATCAGTGGCATCTTCCAAATCTCCAGGCAGGGATGGAGCTGACTTGTAAATTCCAACTGTTGACCCCTGTAACATCACAGAAAGTAACATCAATGGCAGTGACATAACCAGAAGTGACATCACCAGAAGTGACATACTCCATGTGTCCCTGAAGAAGGCACTAAACAGAAGGAATAGGGTGATTAAGGCCTAGCAAACCATACTACAGTTGCCACAACATCCATACTCAGTTGCTCAAATTAGAAAGCCACGCAAAGTCTCCTTAAGTTCAGTGCTTAACTCTTAAGAAGTGACGAGGAATTCAGGAACAATGCACAATTAAATGTTCTTCGGATATGAAGAACACAGGATCCAGACACCGATATTGTAATTGGGACACAGTGAAATGTTTAGCCTAAGATCACACAATTTTGCTATTCCGGATGCAGGCATCCGTACTTCCGAGTCGCAGTCACACAGTACACAATGTAGCCACGAGACCCATTCCGTCTTGTGTTTAGTTCTGCATAAATGTTAGATCTTAACACTGAGAATCTCCGTGTACATTTTAGTAACGCTCAGCGGTATAAGCACTAATCACAGGTTTACATTCCACCATTTTCAATGCATCCTTTAATATCCGCCAAATCACTGACATGAGTAAAAGGTGCAATTGACTTTGGTTTATAACCGCACAGAAAAGCGTTCAATGTAAAGCGTGAAGGTGGTACATGAAAAGCAATTACTATTGTAATAGAGTGAGTTATTCTTTCTACCAGAAAATTATAATGCCTTTTCATGTGGGTGTTTTTTTGTTTAGTCAAAGAACAGACTTGCATTCGTCAAACCACAATGGAGACATTCCTACATTTCTGAGGCCTGGAAGGGTGCAGGCGGTGCTCATAGAGTAAATGATGGTCAGTATTTTGAAAGCCTAATACACACTCTTTGAGAAAGCCATGACACAGGGCAGTGTTTACAAGTTGGCATAAGAAAACTGCATGAGCCAATGTACCCTGCATTTATTGCATCGTGTAATGCCATTACCTTAACCAGAATCAGGGTAGAATAAGAACCACTAACCATCACACCAGACTGTTTAATGTGAACACAAATTTCCTACAGAAGAAAGAGTTCATTGAAATAGTGATGCGTGACAATTTTGCCCATCCTTTAGCTGTCACAAATACGTCGCAACGTCATTACAGATACATGACAAGAATGTATGGATCGTTCATGACTCTTATATGTCAAGTATGAACAAAACACTTAGGAAATTTAATATAGAGTGGACCTTCAAACATGCAAAAACAATATGCAAACAAGCGGTTTTATATTGACTATCAAAAATATATATTTTTTTATTATTAGTACTGACAATGTTTTTTTATGAGTATTTTATATCTTTTTGTTTATGTTTAAATACAAAAATATTATTAAAAAAAATCCCAATATAAGCATAGTAATTCTGCTTGTGACTATATCCACCACATTGTAAGTCCAAGATGCCTACTCTAGATGTTCTAACATGCTCACTCATTCATACAGTGTCTGTTTCTACACAATGTGTTGAGTGAAAATAACATACAAATGTTATATGTAATTTCTGGCTACATATAGAATATGCAACGTGGTCACTTTAATTCATCTTCTAATACATGGTTTCCGTATTAAAGAATAATCATGTATGCTGAAATTTATGTCCTACACGCGTTTCGGCGTTACGCCTTCATCAGGTAGCCATGTAGATAATGAAACCTACGAAAAATATGTTTTAAGAAAAACCGTTTAAATAACATATTGGGTGTCCTACTCAAAGTTTCTGCTCCATAAAGAGTCAAATATGATATATATATATTTTTTAATGATTTTTATAATCACAGGAAGTGAGAAAATAATGAATAAGAAAAGAGAATACAGAATGGAATGTATAGCAGATCCTATAGTGGACCTAGTCGAAATACAGTAAAAGTCCCTTCAATCATTTATTAAGATGTGGTGAGAGTCGTTCTAATGAAAGAACACCTACGAAAAGAGCCCTTAGTATGTGTAAAGCTCAAGTTACAAGGGAAAGGTGGCCACTAAAACCATACATATGTATGGGTGCCAAAGATCACAACCAGCTTAGCCAAAAAGAACCAATGGTGCATGCTACTGCATACATAAATTGGTTTCCCTGGTCAGATACGGAGACTCATCTGACCTTATTTTTAAAAATAAGTAGCGGTGATTTCTGGTATTGTAATAATCAATGCACCTTTCTAAAAAAACAAACAAGAATATATAATAAATGATGGAAAGGCTGCAATGCCAGAATTGATAAATATTACAATCTTGTCATATGTCACAGAATGTGGACTGTGTTCGAATTCCTTACCCGATTACACTGGAAACAAGGAAGGGACCTATTATGATGTTGGGTGGACCGCCGCCGACTGGCTGTTGGTGGCAGCCCATCCAATAATCGAACTTAACTGTTTGATCCCTGCATTGGGGCAAAGACCAATGCCTCAGACAAGATCGGAGATCCCTTTGGGGCGTCGGTCAGACAGATAATCCTCAAATGGCGGGGTGCCTTCTCAGGGACCGCCATCAGGATTATGATGTCTGTTTCCAACAGCCTTTCCATGTTGGACTTTCTGGCTGTTGGCTTTGGGGGCATCTAGCAGGACCCTCTTCGCACTGCAGCCTCCACTACAAGGCCTGGAAATGTCCATGCATCGTGCGGCAGGCACCATGTTTTAAAGTGTATATTTTCTATTCCGGCATGAAAGTCTTAATCTGGAAGATTTTATTATTTTAGACTGAATTTAAGTATGTGTTGGGAATCGTAGAGAATGTATTTGTTTTATCTTCTTTTTTTTTTTTTTTTTTAATAATGTGGAATTGCAATGGTTTTTATTAACTGTGCAAATAAAATTTACTTACTTACTTACTTACTATTCCGGCTTGTGCTGCAGCCCACAGCACAAGCCGCAATAGAAAAAATAAATTTTACGACTGCAGTGAAAGCGGTCACATCGTAATATTGGAAGCAGGACCGCAGACTTCTTGTCGGGAGTTAGTTGAAGAATAGATACATTAATGTTCTAGCGATAGAGAGAAAAAGTCGGAGAAGACCTTGATGAAAGAACGTGAGAGCGTTAATTTAAAGGCCTATTCAGCAATGTTTCAGCCTGGCTTTTATGTCAGAAGATGATGTCCTTCCCATGTTTCATGTGGGATATTTGAAAATTGTTGCAGTCTACAACATGAGAAGTGGAGAAAGAAAATAGATCTCTAATGATGCCTGCAAAGGGGTGTTGCCCAAGAAGACTCTTGTGTGATTTAACTTAGGGGCTTATTTACAAGCCCAGTGTGCCACTAGAACGTCACTTTTTTGGATGTTTCGGCGGTGCACAGTGCAGGCCCATATCTATGCGGCCACAGAAAGCCACACTGCATGAATTTCATTGCCTTGTAGGTATGGTGTAAGGCAACACAGTGCAAGTGACTGCGTTGCCTCACACTGCCTCGGGGAGGTGAGCCATGGGCATTGTGGTGGGTGTTCCTATACAACGCCCATGGTTTTTGACACATTCCCAGATTTACAGCATAGGGTAAATCTGGGATTGTGTCGAAACCCTGCGCCTACCAAGGGGAGGCGTAACCATTGTTGTTGTGAAGGAAGGTGTCCCTTCTTGCACAAAATAACCTAATTTCAATGCAGACACCCTTGCGTCATGGTACATGGGTACTTTCTCTGGTGCTAGGCAGCCATTTGTGCACCAATGCAGTGTAAGAGGACAGGAATGTGTTGCATCTCATAAGTACAGCACATTCCTGCCCTTTTCTTTTGATGCAGGGCAGGGCAGTGACAGTGCATCCCTTCCTCAAATTGTTGTAAATTAGGCCCTTAGTGTTCACACCACTGGAGATTCAGACTCTTTGCAGATTCCTTTTCGATTCCTTGCAGATCCCTTAAGAGACTTTACCCTGAATGATTGGAGCAACTATTTTCCAGGACAGGTTTTATGCCTCTATGATTTTTTTGATTCTTTTCTGAGTGCGGCTTAGGCTAACTCTTATATACCTGACCCAAGAGGACTCTGGACCGAGTTTCTGAAATGCTGACACCTTTCATACTTATTTTTCTTTGCCTGTTTTTTATCTCCTTTATGGAAATTTATGATTTATGAGATCTTTTAGAACTTTCTAAACCTTTCTTTTAGCTTGGACTCATGTATAGAAAACCAAATCTGTGATTTTTCTCTGAGTATCAGATACTCTTACTGATCTTTTATATTACTGTGATCGAATTGCTTGTTTTCCTAATATTGGTCGGCCTCAATTTCTTCCGTAGGTTGGGCCTGCCGGTTGTTATTCTGTATCTTTATAACATGATGTTAAGAGCAGTGTATCTTAACTTGATTCAGAATTTGTAATAAACCTTCTGAACCCTAGCTACTTAACCCTGGTCCTCATTGTGTAGCCAATAGGTTGCACTGTTAATTCATTTTGATGGATGTAAATATTAACTCCCATCACCTCTCATATCGGATAGCAAGGTCCATCGGAACGACCAATGGTAAGACAGTGGGCCCAGAAAATGCTAGTGTGTGACGTGGCATGCAAAGTGTATGCACTCAGCATACCCATCTCTTCTCTGGTTTATCATTACATATTTGCTGCAAGGAGACCTCTCTGTAGGCTCCTGGATCACATTGCACACTCTCCTGCCTACTATACCAAGACATGGGAAGGTTGTACAGGCCACTCCTTCATTAATTAATATCACGCTACCATTACTCAGTAACAGTACCTCTTCCCGTTGGGCTCCTATTTTGGTAATTATCGCATACCCCCTAATGGCTGGGTCACCTGCCAAAACGCCAACAATCGCCTCTTGGTTGTACAACTATATGAGCCCTGTAGGAATACTCTAAGCAGAAAACATTGCACATACCATCACTTTTATCTTTTGTGCAAGGAGAGCTACCTTTAGGCTCAGTGGCGGCTCCTCCGCAGTGGCGGAGGAGCATAGCCTCACTGCCTGGTTTAGAGCCAGCAAATGAAAAATAAAACGAGGTTCGAGCATCCATTTAAGTTTCATTTACTGGCTCTGAGCCAGCTTGTGCAGAGAGGGGTGGGGCACTGGAGGAGGAGTGCTATGTTTACTCCCTAAGTGCACATATGTGTTTGGTCGGCCATCTCAGGCTGACCAAAACACATATGCCCATTTCACTTTCTCCAGCATGGTTCAATTGAACAGCCGGGCTGGAGAAACCCCCACAAACTCGCTAGCCTGGGTGAAGCGGAGCATCTTCTCAACCCGCTCAGGCCAATCCCTATGCTGCTCTCCTAGCAGGAGAGCAACATGGGTATTGGATGCGAGTCTGTCCCAGGGGCTGGCGGGAATAGGAAGAGAAGAGGAGACGTGAGACGTGAGGTGGCCGGTGGTTTCAGGTAAGTTCTTTTATTTTTATATATCCTAACAGCCCCGTGCACTTCCCCCGTGCGCCTCCTCCCATCTCACCACCCTTTGTTTATGGCAGCCGCCACTGTTTAGGCTCCTAGATAACATTGCAGGTTCTCCTGCTTACTATATCAACACATTGGAAGTGTGTGCAGGTTACCCCTCCATTAATGCCACGTTACCGCTACTCACTAATAATGGGGGCCTGTAAATATCGCCTCTTGGGTGTACCACTATATGATCCCTGATGGAATAACTCCTACCCTCGCTGGCTTCACTATTTACCACAATGACGTCATGATTTCTATTATACTTCCCAGAAATATTCAAATCATGGCAGCACCAACAGCCATAGTTCTGTCTCTTGGGTTAATCCCATTACATGCAAATTATACAGTAACCCTGCCGCCTTGTAATCAAGGCATTTTTCATAGCCCTTTAGTGGTCTATCGGTGTCGTTATAAGGACCTCATTCTGATCTCTGACTCAATCATAAACAGTTTGATATAACAGTCTTCACCGTTTTTTTAAAAACACGATTGTTTTTTATCTGTTTTTTTCATGTCAAAATACAGTTCTTTTTATACCACCGGATATTTTTTCCAGTTCCATTTTCTTCAATACAGAGAGGTTTGTACACTTGTACGCCATGTTCAACACAGCTGCTCACAATTAGGAGTAATTCCTCCTAATAAAGGTAATTCACAGAGTGTAAATACTCCACTCCCCCACCATCATACTAACATTATGGGCAAGGAAGACCGGCAGGATTTCTGGTGGAGATGTATTTTCTATCAGGTAACAGGACTTTTAATTTCGCTTCAAACAGAGTAACTAACTCTAACTGCAAGGGACATGCTACTTTCTCTGTGTAAAATTTCCCCTTTCTCCTTCAATTATTGCAGGCTTCATGTATAGGCTAATTCTTCCTGTGTCCCATGGGGCATACTTTGAGGTGACCTCTGCTGTGTGCTCAAACACTTCCTTCATTTGACTTAGATCTATTGAGGCGTGCAGTACAGCCAATTTCTTCTGGCACTTTCTGTCACTAAATGTAACATCAAGCCTTATATTGTATAAACTGTATGAATATCCTCGTAGCACGCCATCACCCACACGTGAGACGGACACTGCCTGCTCTTGGGGTACAAAACCCTCTAGTGAAGGTGGCCACTGTTCTGTGCTCAAACACTTTTGGTACAGTACCTAGACCTATAGAGGCTTGTCTTAGAACTGATTCCTCTTTCTCTCTTTGTCATTTTGTTGTAACATCAAGCCAAACACTACTTAATCGACATAATTCCCGACACATAAGGGGAACACTGCCTGCTCATGGGTCACAAAAACCTCTGTTCTAGGTATCTATTGTTGTGTGCCTTAGTCATTCTTCATAGTACATCGGTCCATAGAGGTTAGCATTAAAACCAATCTCACTTCCACTCTCTATGAATTATAATAATATTACATGCTATATAAAGTGTCATTTTCAACATGTAAGGCAAAGACTGCCTACACAGTTTACTTCTGTGAGACCCCATAATAATTCGGTATCCAAATTTTCTCTGTGTGTGTAGGAGCAACATCTGATTCACAAAAGTGATTTTTTTTCTTTACTTTTTTAGTTACCTTCACCTTACAAGAAAGAGCGTGCTCATTCCTTGGTCCTCCCTGTCATTAGTGATTGTTTTGCGGGGTGTACAGCTGATAGGGATCGCATGCAACCAGTCAAGACCCTAAATCGTTATGCAGATGCAGGAACATCACACCCCAAGGTCCACAAAAATTCAGAAACTCTTGGACCGTAGAGACGCCCGCAGACTAGTACCTTTCTGACAGGACCGAGCCTTAAGAAAGCCCTTGGCTGGATAGCCGCATGGGCGAAACACATGTTAGCTTTTCATTTGCTGCACCATCACGATCACTTAATTAGAAATAAAATCATGGATTTTTGTGCATGATCTCTGGAATCTTGGGCGTTTATTCCAAGAATCAACCTATAACAAGCAGGGTCTATTTCCTTACTCACAATTGTTTCCTCCCTGTTATTAGCTCACTATATTTATAAACGGAATAGCCGTCTTCTTTATCAAAGTCTATTGAAGGCGCATATGCAGCTATCTGGACTTATTTTGGTGAAACATTGACTCTACAGCAACGTAGTCCAACATACTGTATTACCACTGTACTATTCATACATCTAGCATCTCAGATCAGAGTTGTAAATTACAACTCATGTATTATGTGCCATGTTGAATCAAATAGGGAATCATTCCATCACTATTTTGTCTGTATTAGTTCACCTTGTTTTCTGTTTTTTGTTTTCCCTATAGTTATGGGCTAAAGCCTGAGCCTATACCACTAGTCAAGCTCCAGCAAATGTGTTCACTGGCGAAGAGCGGTAAGTGAGTCAACTTACCTACATTACACATAGAGGGTCCAAACTCCAGCCGTCACCCATACTGGTCTTGATGAAGGCCACCAGACCCATAAGGACATTCCCTGACTGAAACATGTCAACCACAAACCGCTAGATGTTGTGGACCAATAACTTATCCTTTCAACACCACTGTTTTTTTAACCTTGTCCATCTCCTGGTCAAATAAACAGTTGTAAGGAGGAAAGGAGGTAATTTGAACCTTTCACTCATGCCATTACCCAGACAGGCTTCATCCTGGTGGAGGATATAGGTCACTTGGAGAACGGAACACTCAAGTGAAAGACCCGATGATGACACTATCCACCAAACCACACGAGTGGAGATAAAACATACACTGCATTCTGTGAAAGTGTGTTTGAGGGTCTCTGATACAACTTTCTAGAGACTCTGGGACATTGACAAGTGATTCATTCTCCCCTTCTTAATTATAGTTATGAAGAAGGGCCAACAGTAAGGAGATCAATGAGAGCTAGAGTACCTTGTCGGAGGTATTCATCACCTGAATGGACATATCTAACTGTGACTGGAAGAGAGTTCCCTACCCAAGTTCCTCTCCATCAGCTCCCGCTCAGTGTGGTATATTTGTACCCCTAGATATTTGAAGGTGTTGTGTTTCCATAAAAACAGGGCATACCCAACAAGATGATACGAATATCAGGGTTCTGCAATAATGGGAACAGGCATGACTTACCCTAGTCAATTTGTAATCCAGATATGCAGCCAAAGATGTCTAACATCGATATAATCCTTGGGGGGATGGAAAGCGGCTGCTCGCAGGTATATTAGCGTATCACCTGCATACATGGAGACTATGTCAGGGTGATCTCCCATTATATATCCCCAGTCACGTACTCGCGTACAGAGCATATGCACCAGTGGCTCCATGGCCAGAACAAACAGCAAGGGGACATGGGACACTACTGTCTAGTGCCTCTTTCAATACAGAAACTGCCAGAAACAAGCTTCCCAGTGCATACTTTAGCGACGGAGAGTTCATACATCACCCATAGCCAGTAACAAAACTCCCTGCCCAGGCCCATTTTACCAGAAACCCCTGTAGGTAGTTCCAGCCCAGGGTGTTGAATACCTTCTTTATTTCAAGAGGGGTCACCCATCCCTGACTATTTGTCCGGTGTGCCCAGCCCATAATCCGAAATAACCAACATAAATTGAGAAAAGTGTTCCTGCCCAGGATAAACCCATTTTGGGCCGAGTGGATTACTGTAAGTACCATATGCGTAAGTCCAGTTGATATGCTTTACTCAATACCTCATAGTTGAGATTGAGTGAAGAGAGGGGTCTGTCTTATATTAACTCCATGGGGTCTCTACCAGATGTCTGTAGCACCACTATTGAAACTTCTCTCATGCTGTCCAGCAGCTTACCCCACCTCAGCTTCATTATACAGTTTCAACAGACAGGTGACACACCAGGCCCAGTATGTGGAGTAAAACTCAATTGGTAACCAATCTGTGCCAGGAGTTTTCTCTCTAGCTATCTGTTTAATTGCAAAGGTAATGTCTTCCAGTGTCAGTGGGGCATCTAGTTCCTGTTTTAAGAGTGGGGCAAATATCAGCATTTCAAGGGGCAGAAATATGTCGCTATAACACTGAGATGCACTTGCATTGGGGCCCAGTAGAGAGTTGTAGAAAATGCCTCAAATTCCCTGTTGATAGCTGATTGGGAATTCACTACTGTCCCTGACTCCATCTGGAGAGCACCTATGAGGGTTTGGGGTCACTCAGACTGAAGCAACCAAGCCAATAAGCTGCCAGCCTTATCACCCAGGTCATATTGCCTTTTAGTGTACTCCTTGTAGTCAAAGATAGAGAGGCTCTGCAATGTCTCCCTGTGTGAACACCTAATGTCCTGTAATGCATTGATTCACCCCTGGTCCGACACCCAATGTTGCTTCGCCTCCCTCAATTACCCCTTCAGTTCGAATAGTTCCAGCTGAAGACCCCTCTTAATGCCAAAATGTAATGCCATACATTCCCCCGTATCATCACCTTAAATGCATCCCATTCAACCCCCCATATCCGTAGCTGTGCCTTCGTTTTTAGTGAAGTAATAAATAATCAGTTCCCTCACCTGTGTCCTGTATAGTATATCACCCAGTGCCCTAGGCTGGAGTCGCCACATAAGTATTGGTGGTGGGGCATGGCCCTATCCAAAGGTAACCCGCAGTGGCAGTGATCCAATAATGTGCTTGCTATGTATTCAGTCCCTGTATAGGCAGACATTAGTCCCCCACTAGTATACATCAAATCAATACGCGTGTAGAATACATGCAGGTGAGAGTAATGGGAATACTCATGTTGCAGAAGATAGAGGGAACACCACACACCCTCGATGTGCCTGTCATGTGCCCACTGCCCCAGCTGTCTGGAGTTTACCTGTGATTGTGCACCTAGTACCGGGGAAGTTGATCTCCCCAATATCTGGTCTGGAACACAATTGAAATCCCCACACCACAATGTCAGTGCTGTGGGTCACTACAGGAGTGCAAGAGTGAGCGAGTTAAAAAACATGGGTTGTCCCACATTAGGGGCATACAACTACCACCAATGTGAGGGGTTGGCCATCCAACATGCCCTCTGCAATGAAATAGCGACCTCTGGCTCAGTTAAACTGACCTCCGGTGCCACCCACAATAGCACCCCCCTGGCATATGCGGAATATACGTTGCCCAACACCAATCCCGCGCCACCTTTTACCTAGCCTGGTAAGTTCCTCTTTAGCCAAGTGAGTTTCTTGGAGGCAAGCAAACTGTACATTGTGCCTCCGCAAGTATGAGTGGATTCTGTGACACTTACCAAAATTTTCCATGCCCCTCACATTCCAGGACAAAACCGTGCATTCTCTGGAGGTCATGTTATTCCCATTGAGTGCAGTAATGATGTTACACAGTATGATTCAAGAAGTGGACAAGGCCATAGGGTACTGGAGCAGTAAAGCAAGTAAGCACCTATGAACAAACGTTCAACCGTTTCGAACAGTTACCCACAACTCCCACTCCCTAGCCACACCCTCAATCGGTCACAGCCACTTATGCTGGTAATGATTCATTCTATCACTAATGAGTCTCTGCCATGCCGGGAGTGATCCAGCGCAAATAAAACAAAACCATAAGCCTCCGCCACTCCTTCACCCGCTGTCATCCTCATATCAATGCCCACCCTCGCACACAATCCCTGGTGCAAGACTGCAAGAGTCTGCCCACTAATCGCTGCCTCCCTGCATCCCCAGCCCAACTCCCACAAGCACAGTGCCGAATACTATGTTCCAGGGCTAGGGAAAGCCAGGGAATAAGAAAGAAGGAAGAACAAAAGACATATACAACGCTAGAGTAGATGGAATAGGTCTACAGTTGTCAGGGCCATCTGCGGCCCATCCCGCAACTCCTCGGGTAACTCCAGCACCAGTTCGCCTTCTTTTTGAGACTCATTAAGGTCTTCAGAGTTCCTGTCCATCTGCTTAGAGGCCAAGTTTGTCCCACCTTCGCTATTGTCTCTGCTCTTCCCAAGCAGCCTGCTCCTTGGATGGCCTGCATCAGGCGGTGCTGACTTTCAGTGGTGCGTCTCCTGCACCCCCAATGCTGCCAACCACCTTCATTATCCGACGGAGGTGTGCACTGGTGATCCGCCCTAGACTCAAGCCAAGACCACGTTTCCTCTGGAGTGGTGAAAAACAATGTCTCAGTGCGAGATACCACCCTCAGCCTTGTCGGAAACAATAATGCATACTCAGGGTACAGAGGCAGTGTTTCACTTCACTAATTGCATCATGTAACTTGCGGACATCCATTGTGTAATCTGCGAAAATGGTAACACTGTTGTTCTGCACCATCCAGGGGCCTTTAGCACAAGCAATTTGCAATATATTGTCCTGATTGCTGAAATTGAAAAGTCGCGTCACCACTGGTCTCAGAGATGCCCCTGGTGCTGGAGGGCAGTCCGGTACCCTATGCGAGCCTTCCACCGAGAACAATTTAGATTCTTCCACCAAGTGCTTCCTCCGATAGCCATTCTTCTATGTATAGGTCCATTCTTGGTCCTTCTGCTTCCTCTGGCAGACCAACTACCCTGATGTTATTCTAATGTGATCGGCCTTCAGAATCCTCTGCTATGGTCCGTAATTGCGACATCTCCTTTTGCAACGCCTCGATCTGTGCTTGATAATCTGTGACCATGGGCTGTACTGTCTCAATTGCCTGTTTCACATACTGCACTCAGTCTTTTAGTTTTCTATGATCGTCTTTTAAGTGCCCCATGCCAATTATCAGAGAGTCCAGTTTTGGTTTGATGGATGCCTTAAGGCTGCTGACCAACGCCATCAATTTTGAGAACATCTGGGTGTGATCCTGAAGGAGGAGCTCCACCACGAAGGGTGCCGGGTCCGCCATGGTCCAGATCTGTGAGCCATCCTCGTCTCTCCCCTTCTGGGCTTTAGCCATTTGCAAACTATAATTAAGAAGTCTAGGAAACATATCTAGTTAGAGTGGCCTGCACGTTTTGGGTCCCCCTCTCAGACCTTTGACACACAAGGGGGGGTCTTGTTATGGCTACAATTCAATCCCCACAGCTATGGCGACAAGGTGGTATATGCAATCTCGCAGACAGTGCAGCAGCCACAGCACCACTGGTTATGCGAGGCCCCACACCTCACAAGTCGCTGTATAACCAGGCAGTGGGAAAAATGTATCCCAAACAATGCACACCAGCATCAATGCTTAGGCGACAGTACCTAAGTATCCACAGTCCTCCAGGCAGCTAAGTGGGGGATCCTATGATACATTGTGCAAAACCGCCTTAAAGCATGCAGGGGAAGAAATCAGGGGATCCCCTCCTCAGACATACAGGAGAATTGCTGCCATCCACACCCACCTCACAATGAGCTCAGATTCCTTCGGAGAGGCGGTCTGCTCTTTCCTCTGCCATTTCCGGATGGACCCACACCTGCTTCAAGGCCACCCTGAAACACACACACGGTCCCTTCAACTGCCGGAACTGCAGCTACACCAGCTTCAGAGCCGTTGAACAACCTGCCAAGAAAGACCTCAACCACCTTTGATGCATCCTACTGAACACCCGCTCTGTACGCAAACACGCCTTCGAGCTCTGGGACCTGCTCAGCACATCATCCCCGGACGTCGCCTTCCTGACAGAGACTTGGATGAACGACTCCTCTGCACTCGACATTGCCATAGCCATCCCAGACGGCTACAAGATCACCCGCAGAGACCGCACCAACGGATTCGGGGGAGGAATCGCCATCGTCCACAAGAACAGCATCAGGGTCTCGACCAGCACCGACGACACTCTCAGCACCGCCGAACACATGCATTTCCAGATCCACACAGACCCCCCGGACCCCGACCACAGTTCAGCGACTCCATCGCTGACTTCATCAGCACGCACGCCCTGGCCTCCACTGACTACATCCTCCTCGGAGACCTGAACTTTCACCTTGAGAACAACAATAACAGCAACTCGACAACCCTGATCGATAACCTCGACAACCTCGAACTGAGGCAACTCGTCACAACGCCTACCCACTCCGCCGGCCACACGCTCGACCCCGTCTTCTCCGCAAGCACCCACGTCTCCTTCAGCCACACCACCGAACTCCTCTGGGCCGACCACCGCTGCATCCACTTCACCTTCCAGAAACCCACCACACACCACCGCACCCAACAGATCCATCGCCGCTGCTGGAGAAAAATCACCGAAGACCAACTACACACAAACCTCGCTCTCAGCCCACCCACCAAACCCTCCAACACTGACGATGCTGTCCTCAGCCTCAGACGCTGGATCAACAACTGTGCCAACACCCTCGCCCCGCTGAAGAAACCCCCCACAGAGACACCAGCAAGAGGGCTAGCTGGTTCACCCCAGAACTCCTAGCCAAGCAGCCCACAAGGACGCCACCTGCAAACACCATCACCTCATCAGGACTGCTGAGAGGACCTCCTTCAAAGACCGCCTCAACAACAATGCACACAATAGCAAGGAGCTCTTCAACATCGTGAAGGAACTCTCCAACCCCAGCTCCAACACCAACGACATCCCGCCATCGCAAGCCCTGTGCGACTCCCTCGCCCATTTTTTTCACCGCAAGATAGCAGACATCCACGACAGCTTCAACACCCAGACAGACCCAACAGACAGCAACACAACAGGCTCTCTGCACACCATCGAACACAACCTCCTGCTAGCCTCCATCATCAAGACCATGAGCACAATCCCCTCCGGCTCTCCGTCAGACCCATTCCCGCACCACATCTTCAACAAAGCCAGCAGCTCCATCGCACCCCACCTGCGCAACGTCATCAATCTATCCCTCAAGACCGCAACCTTCCCAGAGAGCTGGAAACACGCAGAGATCAACGCCCTACTCAAAAAACCCAGGGCAGACCCTAGAGACCTGAAGAACTTCCAGACCATCTCTCTGCTCCCGTTCCCGGCCAAGGTCATCGAGAAGATCGTCAACAGACAGCTAACCCGATACCTCGAAGATAACAGAATCCTGGGCCCTTCCCAGTCAGGATTCCGCAGCAACCGCAGCACCGAGACCGCCCTCATTGCCGCCACTGATGACATCAGGACCCTGCTGGACAACGGTGAGACCGCAGCCCTCATCCTCCTTGACCTCTCTGCCGCCTTCGACACCGTCTGCCACCGCACACTACGTTCACACCTTCACGCCGTAGGGATCCGAGACAAAGCTCTGAAATGGACCACCTCCTTCCTCTCCAGCAGTACCCAGAGCGTCCACCTCCCCCCATTTTGATCTGAAGCCTCTGAGATCATCTGCGGCGTACCCCAGGGATCTTCCCTCAGCCCGACACTGTTCAACATGTACATGGCCCTGCTTGCACACGTCACCCGACAGCACGACTTCAACATAATCTCCTACGCCGACGACACTCAACTGATCCTCTCCCTCATCAAGGACCCCATCACCGCCAAAGCCAACCTCCACGAAGGAATGAAGGCCATCACCGACTGGATGAAGATCAGCCGACTGAATCTGAACATGGACAAAATGGAGGTCCTCATCCTCGGCTCGAACCCTTCAGCCTGGGATGACTCCTGGTGGCCGACGGCACTGGGGGCAGCCCCGACACCCACCAACCACGCACGAAACCTGGGAATCATCCTCGACTCAACGCTCTTCATGACCAAGCAAGTCAACGCCGCCTCCTCCTCCTGCTTCAACACCCTCCACATGCTCGCAAGATCTACAGGTGGATCCCAACAGATACAAGAAGAACAGTCACCCAGGCCCTCGTCAGTAGCAGACTCGACTATGGAAATGCCCTCTACGCGGGAGCCCCAACCAAGCTCACCAAACGACTGCAACGCATCCAAAACGCCTCAGCACAACTGATCCTCGATGTACCACACCACGGCCACATCACACCCACCTGCGAAACCTGCACTGGCTGCCCGTCAACAAGAGGATATCCTTCAAGCTCATCATCCACACACACAAGGCACTCCACAAGACCGGCCCAGCCTACCTCAACAAATGA
Organism: Triturus cristatus; assembly: GCF_964204655.1. NCBI lineage: Eukaryota > Metazoa > Chordata > Amphibia > Caudata > Salamandridae > Triturus > Triturus cristatus. Next base: position 657,592,521 of record NC_140592.1, on the reverse strand, counting down.
CTTTCCTTCTACATCCCCAACCGCCAGCTCCGCTCCGCCGACCTTGCACTCGCCACCATCCCGCGCATCCGAAGAACAACCACCGGCGGGAGATCCTTCTCCCACCTCGCTGCCAAGACCTGGAACACCCTCCCACTGAGCCTACGACAGACCCAAGACCTGCTGACCTTCAGGAGGCTACTCAAGCCCTGGCTGTTCGATCAGTAGCGCCACCCCCTCCCAGCGCCTTGAGACCCTCACAGGTATGTAGTGCGCTCTACAAATGTTTGATTGATTGATTAATTGATTGATCCCTGTTGGGTTCTCCTTTGGAGCCTCAGTGAGCCAAGTGGGCTGCTCCGGTCGGCGGCGGGCAGCTGTCCATCATGGGCCTTCTTGCCGGGCATTCGATGTCCCTGGCCCCGCACACTAGCACAGCGTGTGTTGCTCAAAATAGATCCCAGGGAGGGGGCTCCGTCAGTCAAAGGCCCGCTCTGCCACCTCTGTCCACCTTTCAGGGCTCGGAATCCTCATGGTGCATTCGGGCACGGCCAGAGGCCTTTGCACTTCCGTGGTCCGGGGCGGGCCCACAATCAGTCCTCGTTGCTGTCCTCAGTGATTCCCCTCCAACCTCAACCACATACTGCTCCTTCACCAGTGTGGTGGGGGGTTTTACAGCAGGAGAATTGAAGTAGTGGATCGGAGCTCGTGTTTAAGCGACCACCGCGTCCGCCATCTTGGACACACCACCACAGAACATTACAGACTTAAAGAAGAATTTGAAAAGGTTAACAGCAACAGGTGCTTGGAAAGCAATAGGGAAATTATTTTCTGCTTTAGATAGATGGTTTGGAAACCTAGGTAGTGGAATTGCTGGAAGCAGTTTGAAACCCTTAGTGAAAATTGCTCTTAGTGGACTACTCTTGTTTGTAATATATAAGGGATACAAACGTGCACAAATGAAGAAAGGGGTAAAGAGAAAAAGAGGAGATATAGAAGTAGACAGAGCAAATATTATGATGACAGGAGATTTCTGGAGGACCTAGAAGAAAGGTGTTGAAAATAACCAGATTGTGCTTTGTCCATCTGATAAGACATTGATGTAATGCCATCAGAGAGGGTATTGGTACAACGCAATTGTGCCCATCCTTTAGACATCACAAATACTTTACAGCTTCACAATAGATGCATAACATGGATGTGCAGATAGCACTAGATTCTTATAGTGTCTAACAATATTAAAATTAAGTTTTGCATTTGACTTTATTACCAAAGTGCATTTACTATAAGACGAGGAAATGTACTCGAACTATGTGTTTAACTGTATTAAATGAGAAATAATAAACAATCTGTACTTAGTAGACATGTACTCACTTTAAAACTGGAAGTCCGACTTTCACAATGTGTGCCTTAATACTTTGAATAACATTTACTGTTTAGATAACTGGATAAGAACCATCCTCACATATGTAGAATGTGATTACCTTAGAAACGACGAAAGGTTTATGTAATGCGTGCATTAACGTTTAATATATTTCATTTAAATGTAGTTCTTATCCATACTTACAAATGATTACTCAAAACCTTTACTGTATGCTTTATGTAACTTGAACCTAATGTACTGATCATTCAGAATCTTTGGTGCTTAAATGTGCACACTGTAATTCTCCCCTGTCGTTTCCGCCGGGGCGAGATGCAAGATATGAAGCAAGGTCTCAACTTCCCACATCCACCCGTACAAGCCTAACGGCATCAAAGCCAACACAGTGGAAATGGGGGGAATAAACAAGGAAAGAAAAAGGGAGACAAGTCAACAATGCACTTCAGGTATGGATATTCTCGTTGAGTGGTCTTTATTTGGTTCCTGTAGTGGAAATAAGATTGTGGGTATTACCACATACATGTAATCTGGTGATAACGCTTAAAAACTGTCACATGGCCAATGGGGATATTGTCTTCTTCTCTAGGTTAGCATGAGCACGCTGCAGCTTGCCGCTGCTTTGCGCATGTTACTACACTACTTTATTTTTGCAATAATTTCTATGGCTGTTTTCACATGAGAACTCATCGCTGTGTTCACTCCTTGCAGGTTCGTTTGATTTTGACTCACCATTGTGAGCAAGGTCAAATAACAATGCCTCTTGTTATTTTACTCTGGCCAGGCCTTAGCACTTAAACAAAACATACTGATGCAGCTGGTGTTTGGACAACGTACTTTGGTTTTATTGGAATTCACCAATCAATCAATCAATCAGGGAATTTTAAGCGTGCTACTCACCCGGGAGGGTCCCAAGGCGCTGGGGGAGAGGGAGGTGAGCAGCTCTGTTTAGTAAAATCCCAGGTCTTGTGCTTCTTCCTGAAGATGTTCAGGGAGGGGGCCGTCGGATGTGAGTCGGGAGCTTGTTTCAGGTCTTGGCCACGATGTAGGAGAAGGGTTTTCCATCTGTTCTGGCTCTGCGGATGCGCAGGGTTTCAGTCTGGTCTGCGGATCACAGGTTTTTCTTGGGTATGTGGGAGGAGATTCTCTTGTTGAGGTATTGGGGTCCTGTGTTGTGGAGGCATTTGTAGGCATGGGTGAGTGTCTTGAAGGTGACTCTCTTCTCGACGGGGAGCCAGTGGAGGTTGTGCAGGTGCTGGGTGATGTATTTGTGTCGTGGGAGTCTGAGGACGAGTCTGTCTGCGGTGTTCTGGATGGCCTGGTGTTTGTGGAACAGGGATTTGTTGATTCCGGCGTAGAGGGCGTTCCCAAAATCCAGTTTCTGGTTATGAGTGTGTGGGTGACGGTCTTCCGTGGTTCGGGTGGGATCCATTTGAAGGTCTTTCAGGGGATGCAGAGGGTGTTGAAACAGGTGGAGGTGACGGTGTTGACTTGTCGGTTCATGGAGAGGGAGGAGTCGAGTACAATGCCGAGGTTTCGGGCATGGTCTGTAGGGGCAGGGAGGCTGCCGAGAGTGGAGGGCCACCCGGTGTTGTCCCATGCAGAGGGGGAGGGCCCACGGGCAAGGACCTCTGTCTTCTCTGAGTTGGTAGGACACACTTGGGGAGGGACCTTCCCATGGAGAAGAGCTAGACAGCACCTATGATGTAGATCTACCATCTATAGGCTAAGGCATGGGGTCTGCAAACAAAGCCCAGAGATCTTCTAATATATAAAAATACTGCTTCTTAGCAAGGGGAGGGAGGTTAGGCTCTATGGTGTTTTCAAGATGACATCTCCCTTTATGATTTATGGACTAGCTGCTATGCTGACTGTATTTGTACTATCCGTTTTCCTGCTTCTTGTGGCATATATACTGCATGTTAATGCACGTTAGCTAAAATAAATATTTTAAACATTTTTGTGTCTCTGTCAAATCTTATTGTGGACAAGTACAAGAGTGTGGGCGAAAGGGTGTGTCTTGTTACCATGATTGCTGAGAGATCTGGGAGTGTTGTGTTCTGGGGTGTCTAAACATTTTTTCTCTGTGAGTGAGTAGGAGAGCAAGTGAGACGCTATAGCTAGTCGGTCCTGGGCTCATGGGTACTAAGGTGGTAAGATGAATCAGTCCCTATACACCAAGGTCGTATAATCCTGCGCATAGTTCTGTTTTTGGGCAGAATCCCTGCAACAAAACAATTAGTGTGATACTACTAGCTATAACTACCTGTGTAAGGTCCCTCTTCTGCTTAGGTATATATGATATCAGAGAGCAGAATCAGCTGTATCATCTATAAGGTAGATTAAATCTTTAGGTGTTTTCTACTTAGAACAATGGGACAGTATAGTTAAGTATGTGTATGGAATAACTAACCTAAGAAATGATCAGCCTGGAATCCAATTAAAGCCCAACTTATCCACATCCATTTTAAAACCAGGAAAAAACAAAAAACATATTCTCCCCAAATGAATAAGGTTAAAGAACATAAATTAAACAATACCCAAAAATGTGCCGGGATAAGGTACAATGAAAAATCAGCCCCCTAAATAATCAGGAGACAATTTTATATTTATATTGTTCTTACAGCCATCAAGCAGTGTCAGCAAGGAATCAGAATCTCCATACACCGTGAAGACATACATCAGATAAGTACATACTATTCAAAGCAAATCGAATGTTACCGCCTAAGGAGCGTGGATTCTTTGTGAACTGTTTTGTCTTTTTCTTTTTTATATTTCATGAGCCATCATGAAGACTCCCATGGTGCAAGACAAGAAGCTGAGATGCAGAAAGTGGAGCCCAACGATGAAACACCGAAAAGCCATTTAGGAGCAGTGTGAAGGACCCCATGGTGACGGACGAGCAACAGAGATGCAGGAAGGGGAGCACGATGAGGGAACACCAATGAACGCCTGACCAACCCAGGGGAAATCAGGTTAGTGTTTAGAGGGGCAGGACGAAAGACTCTCACCCATCGACTAGACTAGAATAGGCTAGGCTGTGCTGGCAGTGGCAATGCCAGGATATTCGTACTGGCTGCAGACTGCCGCCCAGTGGGATCCTTGATCCAGGCAGAGCCAGCGGTCTCCTGGCGGTCTGACTGCCACACTCATAATACTGTCAGCGAGTCCGTAGTGCGGTGGTGGTTGGACCGCCAACACAAAGAACGGCATCCATTTGGACCGCCGTACTCGCAATCAGGCCCTTAGTGTTCGCATCGTTGGAGATTCAGATTCTTTGCAGATGCCTTCTAGATTTCTTGCAAATGCCTTCAGAGACTTTCCCTGAATGCTTAGAGCACCTTTTTCCCTGGACTTTGAGAGGTTTAGACCTCTATACTTTTTTGATTAACTTAGGCTAATACTAACATACCAGACCCAAGATTACTCTTGCCCGAGCCTCTGAAATGCTGACACCTTTCCTACCTACTTATTTTTTCTAGCCTAGTTCTTATTTCCTTTATGGAGATTCCTGATTTATGGGATCCTTTAGATTTTTTGAACCATCCTTTTAGTTGCGACTCATTTTAGGAGATTAGAAATACCCATGTATAGACAACCAAATCTGAGATTTTTCTCTGAGCATCAGATACTCTTACTGATTTTTTGTATTGCTGTGACGGAATTGCATGGTCCCACTCAATTTCTTCAGCAGGTTGGGCCTGCTTGTTGTTATTTTGTATCTTTATAGCATGGTGTTAAGAGTGATGTATCTTAACTCGATTCTGAATTTGTATTAAATCTTCTTAACCCTAGTTACCGATTCCTGGTTCTCATTGTGTAGCCAACGGGTTGCACTGTTAATTTAATTTGATCGCTATAAATGTTAGCTTCCGTCACCTGTAAGTTAGATAGAAAGGTCCATCAGAGGAGAAATGGTAAGCAAGTGGCCCAGAAAATGCTGTAGCTTTAGGAATCTAAAAATAGTATAATAATTATAGTAATTTCCATCCAAACTAATTGTTAATGGCACTCAAACAGGCTGCATTCTTGTATGTATTTGGGTGACAATAACAAGGGCCAACTACTGTCGACAGCATAAGTTCTAGATCATGGCTCCAACAAAGTTTTTTTTCTATGTTGCCTTTATAAACTTTCACTCCCATGAGACCATTAACCCCTTGTATGCCCATGACGAGCTGGACTCGTCATGGAGCACAGTCGCGCTGTGCCCATCACGAGTCCAGCTCCAGAGGGATTCCCTTTGTGCAAAAATAGCCTCGGGAGCTGGGGAAGAGCTTCCCCAGCTCCCGAGGCCCCCCCCCCCCTTTCACTGTAATGACGATCGGCGCGCACGTCGCGCCGACGTCGTTACAGTGAAAGTGAAACTGAAATAAGCCAAGAGGCTCATTTCAGTTTCTCTTTCTACTTGCTCAGGGGGCTATCTCAGCCCCCTGAGTACGTAGAAAGACGGGAGAGGTATCATCTCCCCTTTCCAATGGTACCCCTCCCCAGTGGATACCTGCTTGGAGATCGCCACAGGAGGGCGATCCCCAAGCAGGGATCCACCCACTAGGCACCAGGGACGGGGGAGCGGCCCCTTGGGCAAGGGCCTTTGCTCCCCCCATGAAACTTTGGCAAAATGTAGTCTTTTTGCCCCCCCTGGGGGGCAGATGGGGGCATTAGCCAATCTGCCTGTCGTGGGTACTTGGGCCTCCCACACGAGTGAGGCACCGTTTTTATCAGGAGACCCGGGGGAATGCTGGGTGGTAGGAAATTTGTGTCAGCCCGGTGATGCCTCAACTTTCCCACACAAAAATGTGTGAAAAAGGTGATTTTTTCAGCTAAATTTGAGGTTTGCAGGGCATTCTGGGTAAGGAAACGTTGGGGGATTCACGCAAGCCATACCTCCCTGGAATCCCCCGGGTGTCTAGTTTTTAGATATGTGTGGGTTTGGTAGGTTCTCCTAGGTGGCCGCCGAGCACCGGCCAAAAACCCTGGTGACCCCCCTTGCAAAACCAGGTCGTTTTGAGGTAGGCAATTTTCATGTCGCCTCAATACGTTTTGGGGCCTTGCCTGCTGCGGGTACTTGGGCCTCCCACACGAGTGATGCACCGTTTCTATCGGGAGACCCGGGGGAACGCTGGGTGGTGGGAAATTTGAGTGAGCCCGGTGATGCCACAACTTTCCCACACAAAAAAGTGTGAAAAATTAGATTTTTTCAGCTAAAATTGAGGTTTGCAGGGGATTCTGGGTAAGGAAACATTGGGGGATCCATGCAAGCCATGCCTCCCTGGAAGCACACAGGTGTCTAGTTTTCAAAAATGTATAGGTTTGCTAGGTTACCCAAGGTGCCCGCAGGGCTAGGGTTCAAAAACTACAGCCAGACATTTTGCCAAAAAAGGGTCATTTTTCACTGCGAAATTGAGGTGTGACCACGTTGCATTTTGCGCCGTTTCCTGTTGTGGGCACTAGGCCGACCCACACAAGTGAGGTACTGTTTTTCTCGTAAGACTTTGGGGAACGCAGGGTGGGTGGAAATTTGTGGATCCACGCAGATTCAGGAACTTTCCAACACAGAAATGTGGGGAAAATTTGTTTTTTTTGTCAATTTTTTAGGTTTGCAAGGGATTCTGGGTAACAGACCCTGGTGGGAGGCAGTCAAGTCACCCCATCCTGGATTCCCCTGTGTGTCTAGTTTTCAAAAATGTATAGGTTTGTTAGGTTTCCCAAGGTGCCCGCAGAGCTAAGGTTCAAAAACTACAGCTAGACATTTTGCCAAAAAAGGGTCATTTTTCACTGCGAAATTGAGGTGTGGCCACATTGCGTTTTGCGCCGTTTCCTGTCACGGGCACTAGGCCGACCCACACAAGTGAGGTACCTCTTTTCTCGTAAGACTTTGGGGAACGCAGGGTGGGTGGAAATTTGTGGATCCACGCAGATTCCGGAACTTTCCACCACAGAAATGTGGGGAAAATGTGGTTTTTTTGACAAATTTTTAGGTTTGCAAGGGATTCTGGGTAACAGACCCTGGTGGAAGGCAGTCAAGTCACCCCATCCTGGATTCCCCTGGTTGTCTAGTTTTAAAAAACTGTATAGGTTTGCTAGGTTTCCCAAGGTGCCCGCAGAGCTAGGGTTCAAAAACTAGAGCTAGGCACTTTGCCAAAAAAGGGTAAATTTTCACTGCGATATTGAGTTGTGACCACGTTGCGTTTTGCGCCGTTTCCAGTCGCGGGCACTATGCCTACCCACACAAGTGAGGTACCATTTTTATCGGGAGACTTAGGGTAATTCAGATTTGTAAAGGAATTGTTATTATCTATTGACTTTCGAAGCATTTCTGCCTTCCAAATGAAAGATATTGTGTAAAAAACAAGTCATTCTAAAAAATGACTGATAATTCTCATGCTAGTATGAGTATTCCCAATTTCAGAAATGTGCAAATATATACTGTTTCTAAACTCTATATTTTGTTCCCATTTCAGAAATACATAGGTGTCTTTCATACCAATTTTTCAATGTACACATTTTTACAGAATAATTACTATATACCCGGTACATAATAAAAAACCATTGCAAGTTGCTGCTCAGTTTTTGGCTCTGGGTTCGTCGGGTTCTTGGTGAACCTACAAGTCCTATATATCCCCAAAACCGGTAATGTCCAGCGGATGTAATGGTATATTGCTTTCAAAGAGCTGTCATAATTAGAAGAAGTTACAGGTGAAAACGTTGACACAAAAGGCTGTTTTTTTCAACTAATTTTCAATTTATCCTATATTTAACTGTTAGTTTCTATAAAAAAACCTTGATGGATCTACACAAATGACCCCTTGCTGAATTCAGAATTTTGTCTTCTTCTCGAAAATCTATAGCTTTCCAGGATCCATTATTGCTTTTGTACCCATTTCTGCCATTAACTGGAAGGAGGTCAAAAGCACAAAAAATAAGCAAGGTTAGGCTATGTCCCAGAAAAATGCCAAAACTGTGTAAAAAATTTTGGGTTTCTGACAAAAATCTGGTATCCCCGAAAAGCTGGGAAAATGGTGATTTCAACCCTGCAAACCCTTTTTTGATAACATTTGCAGGGAAAAACCCAGATGCTTTCATTTGCAGCCCGTTTTTACAATTTTTCCGAAAAAAAACAAAATTTTGCTATATTTTTGCTCATTTCTATGACCCCTCTTGGAGAATCCACAAACCTTGAGTACCTTTAGAATCCTCATGATGTTGGAAAAAAGGATGCAAATTTGGCGTGGATATCTTATGTGGTCAAAAAGTTACAGGGGCCTCAGCGCGCACTACCCCAAATAGCCAAAAAAGGGCGTGGCACAGGAGGGGAAAAGGCCTGGCAGCGAAGGGGTTAAGTGGGGTTCCTGGATCTGTTGTTTATTATCCATTGTAATATAAAACAAATACCATTCTGACAATTCATTATTGCTTCTGAATGAATGTTTGATAATATGAATCATTTAGCAATCCATGTTGCAATTTATATTTCTCAATTTACAGCCCTCAGTGGGTATATTTCACAATATTATTTTTCATAATTTTGACTATGGTCATATTCTCTTATTCCACATATGGTTAATGCATTCCATTTTAACATTTATTAGTGCCTTCGCCCTTGCGGTCGAGCCCCTAGCTATTGCTCTACGTCGTGACCAGAATATTTGGGTCAAACCTATGGCGGGCACAGAGCACAAAGCCTCCCTATTTGCTGATGACCTTCTATTGTCTTTGTCTTCTCCTGTGACGTCCCTTCCAGCGGTGGCGTCCCTTTTGGGGACCTTTGAAGCTTCCTCAGGATATCGCATTAACCTCACCAAATCCCATGCTCTTAATCTCACACTTTCAGCCCCAGAGATCCAGGAATTGCGGGACCTTCTTCCGGTCCAGTGGAATGATGTCTCGATTCGCTACCTCGGGCTGGATCTCACCCCTACACTGGCATCTTGGACCTCGGCTAACTGGCCCAGATATAGAAAGTCCATTCGGGACGAGACGCAAAGATGGGAAGGTCACCACCTTTGCCGCCTGGAATGTGAGGGACGTCGTATCATTCAAGATTTCTTCCAGGGCACGACCCTTCGCACTTTTGAGCAATGTAAACAGGCCTTTCACCTTTCTGACACCGCGCGCATGCAGTATTATCAATTACGCCACTGGCTCAGCTCTCCGGATTATACTCGAGAGGCAACCCGACAGCAGACCCCCTTTGAGTCTTTGGTCCGCAGATTTGATGGTTCACGGGGGCTGATCTCCAGAACTTATTCTGTCCTGCAACAATCCCAACAGCTCCTGCCTCATGGATACCAGACGAAGTGGACGTCTGATCAGTCCACCAAGATCTCCCCGGAGGCGTGGGCTCGCCTGTGGAAAGATATCCCCAAGGTGTCCCATAGCATTCCCCAGCCAAATCCCATGCCCTTAATCTCACACTTTCAGCCCCGGAGGTCCATGAATTGTGGGACCTTCTTCCGGTCCATTTGACTCATGTCTCAATTCACTACCTCGGGCTGGATCTCACCCCTACACTGGCATCTTGGACCTCGGCTAACTGGCCCAGATATAGAAAGTCCATTCGGGACGAGAGGCATAGATGGGATGGTCTCCACCTGGCGTGGTTGGGGCGCCTTAATGCCGTTAAAATGTCTCTTCTTCCCAAAATACTTTACCTTTTTCAGTCTCTTCCTACCCCCATACCTCGGACGGATATTTTGGCCCTCCAGCGTGACTTTAATAAATTCAGCTGGGGGAAATCACGACCGCGCTTCTCCCACAAAATCCTTCTTCTTTCTAGGTCTCGAGGGAGACTTGCGTGCCCTAACCTGCTGGAATGCTATTGGGTCTGTCACCTCCGGTTTTTCTCAGAATGGATTGTCCAGAGAGCGAGAAGCATTGGTTTCATATGGATCGGGCGGTGACCTGTCCCCCTTTATGGGACCTCACCTGGATCCCGCGCGAAGCCTGCCCCCGTAGTGCTTAAATAGCCACTCCGACGAGAATGGTATTGGAGATATGGAATAAGTTGGCGGTGTACCGGGGTCTTACGACGTTCGCTTCTCGGAATACACCTCTAACGCGCAACCCTCTGTTTCCCCCCGCCGTACCGCCTACCACCTTTGCCGCCTGGTCTGTGGAGGGACGTCGTGTCATCCAAGATTTCTTTCAGGGCACAACACCTTGCACTTTTGAGCAATGTAAACAGGCCTTTCACCTTTCTGACACCACGCACATGCAGTATTATCAATTACGCCACTGGCTCAGCTCTCCGGATTATACTCGAGAGGCAACCCAACAGCTTACCCCCTTTGAGTCTTTGGTCTGCAGATTTGATGGTTCACGGTCACGGGGCTGATCTCCAGAACTTATTCCGTCCTGCAACACTCCCAACAGCTTCCGCCTCATGGATACCAGACGAAGTGGACGTCTGATCTGGCCACCGAGTTCTCCCCGAAGGTGTGGGCGCGCCTGTGGAAAGACATCCCCAAGGTGTACCGTAGCATTCCCCAGCGCGAATAGGCATATAAATTGATGACGCGGTGGTACTATTCTGCTACTTGCTTACACCGGATGTTCCTGAACTCTCCCTCACTTTGCTGGAGATGCTAAGATGCCAAGGGGGACTTCCTGCATATTTGGTGGTCCTGCCCAGGCCTTATGCTGTTTTGGCAGGAGGTTCTTAGTAATATCAAAGACGTGGTGGGGTTCCCGATTCCTTCTGACCCGTCCTTAACGATTTTGAGCATTAAACCAGGCATGCTTAACGCAATGACTGTACCGGATTGGCACCTCATCCTCCGCTTGCTAGGTGCGGTGAGGCAGTCCATTGCTGCCAGCTGGAAGAAGCCCCACCCCCTCCATTGCAGCCTGGTTCCTGCAATTGTGGGATGTTCTGGCCCTCAAACCACTCACGGCATGCCTTAACCATACTGATACCCGATTTTACCATGTCTGGCAACCACTTATACGACACTTCACTAAAACTGAGCATTCCTGCCTGATGTCCCCTAGGCTATGCACTTTGCAACTTGTTGAAGACTCCCTTGCACCTTTTTCTCGGGGTCAAGAGCCGAAATCTCCGAGTCGCCCTTTTTAACCCTAACAGGTGCCCCGCTCCACTCCGGTGTCCAAGGACCCTCACTTCGGTCTCCGGATCCCCATGGCACGCCTGCCATCGATTCACCCCCCCCTATCACCCCTCTCCCCCCCAAAGGGAGGCTGCCCTCTCTCTCTGTTGACCTTCTTCTCTTCTATTTCTATTCTTTTTTTCTTCTTTCCCGACAATTTTTTGTCTTCTCTTTGGTGGTTGTTTTCGTTAACTTTTTCTGAAGTATAGATTGTTTCTCCATGCTGCAATGTAATGTTGTTCCTTATGGGGTGGGTACACCACCCAAGACATAGGGAGTTTTAGTCGCTTAGTCTTTATTGCATATTCAGTCAAGTTTCTGTATTGTTCCTGTTCTACTGGGTGTTCAAACTCTGTATGGGCAGCTTTATTTTGACCCCCCTCATAAGCCCTCCTCAGACTCTGTGGCCTTGTTACTTGATCTCTGGGAGGACTCTGCATCACGCCTATTTTACCTCACTAGATTTGTTGGGGAAAGGGCTATTTTGATGAATGGATTAATGACCCTCTGGTATAATCTTCACCCTCTTTTGTGCTGAACCTCTACTGTTATCACTGCAGCGATATGTACATATGCTTTGCTTGACTTCAATAAACAGAATTTCAAACAAAAATTTACTAGTGCCACTCTTAAAAGAAACCACATCTTCATGGCATTTATATTTGTAACCTCTAAGTTGGTGTTTTTGTTAGCACTATCATTAGTTTATATTAGTCTCATTTTATCCTTTTGTTATTGAAATCAGACAGGCCCTTTTGATTGTGGTGAGTTTGTGATCCTTTCTTTGTTGTAGCTCAGTCTGTAAGCCTTGTGAGTGGATTGCTATTCTTTTTCTTGTCTATCCATTATTCTTACTTTACTTTAATATCTTTATTTCGACTACAAAGAGTCATAAAAGAAAGAACACAGGAATAAAACATAAAATTGCAGATATACAATATATGATAAAAATGCATCCTCAATACACATTATAGCCAGAAAATGAATAATTATCAAATTAGTAAAACACAGAAGATAGCCTTGAGACCAATCATCCAACATACACAGGAACATATAAAACAAAATGATCTCATTATTACATAGACTTTCTTCTGGTTTTCCACATTGCATCTAGAAATTTGCTGACAGCAAAAACGGTTAGTGGTGATAAATCCGTTTTAAGTATTCGATAAGCCTCCAAATGTTTCCTAAAGCCCCATTTTTTACATAGAGGAACAATCGACTTATTCCTAGAGGCTGTGTACAAAGGACAAAAGAGGATTACATGGAGATCATTTTCGGGCTGGTCAGTGCAGAGGGGACAGTTAACAATAGATGGAGGGTGCCATTTGCTCGTGAGAGCTCTGATTGAAAGCGAGTTGTATCTCCATTGGAGATATAATTTTCTAAGGGTAGAAGGATAAATATCATTCAGCACTATCTCAAACTTATAATAATCTTTGATTAAGAGAAATGAGCTTGTCATGGGACCCAATTTATCAGAGACCAGCCAAACCGACAGGTTGCTTCCATAGTACATTTTAACCAAATCTTTATGGGATATAGTTTTGGATGCGTCTTCTGGAGAACTCCACAAAGAAGGGCAGCCCAACCTATCAAACTCTTCCTTTATATATTTTAACCAAGGAAGTTTTTGTATAGTTTGGTATTTCAATAAATCCAAAAATTCTAGTCTGTAGGTATTAAGTTCAGGGGTTGCCCAAAGACGCTGCCAAAAGGTTAAGGGCTTTAGGCCTAGTTCCTCCTTTATGGATCTTATTCCTAAATCTAACCTAAGGAGGAGAAGGGGAGTACTACTAGGAAGAGATAATAATTGCAGAAGAAATTTATTTTCGATGGCCACAATTGCTTGCGGGCAATTGTGACCCCACAGCTCGGCCCCGTAAGTTACTGCCCCTCTGGCCTGCATTTTATAGATCTCTAGAGGCGGACCAATAGGTTTTGTGTAGGAATTATTCCAAAGTTTGATAATCCCCCCAGTTTTCTGCGTTAATTTTAGTTGGGATTTGGTCCGGTGTTGAGTGCATAGAAAGTTTTCATTTATGGTCACTCCTAAGTACTCAAACATCCGTACTCTCTCCAAACTAACACCACCAATGGTCGGATTTGGGCGGGATTTTTTAGGGGGATTCATAATCATGAACTTTGTTTTGGCCGTGTTAATTTCCAGCCCCCTATCTTGACAGAAGGAGACGAAGCCATCCAAAACTTGCTGGATGCCCATAGGGGACTTAGCAAGTAGCAGAGTATCGTCAGCGAACATGATCGCCGAAATCCCCACACCAGCGAGCTTTGGTGCGTCTCTGTTGGAAACCGCACTTAGATAGGGGATGACTCCATTTACATAAAGACAGAAGAGGGTTGGTGCCAGGACACAACCCTGGCGAACACCCCTGTTAACAGGGAAGCTAGATGATAAATTACCCTCTCTCCCACATCTGACCTTAGCAAAATTATCAGTGTGGAGTCGTATTATAATGTCGAGAAAGGGGGGTGGAATTCCTAAATCGCGGAGAACAGCCCATAACTTGGTTCGTGGCACTAGATCAAAAGCTGATCGCAGATCTACAAAAACAGTATATAGGGATCCGCCCTCAACCATGACCGTCTTCCAAAAGAGCATATTGAACCTGAAGATCTGATCAATAGTAGATACACTTTTCCTGAAACCAGCCTGGTAATGGCTCAAAATCTCAAACTCGTCGATCCAATCCAATAGGCGATCCAAAATCAGCCTAGCGAAGAGTTTTTGGGCTACATCATCAATTAGACTAATAGGCCGATAGTTGGCTGGGAGAAGAGGCGAACCCTTCTTAAAAATGGGGACCACCTCCGCACCCAGCCAAGTAAGAGGAATCTTCATGCCCCTAGCAATTCCATTAAATATAGTTAAGAGATAAGGAGCCCAGACTCTCGGTTCATGTTTATACAGATCACCGGGCACCCTATCGAGACCAGGGGCCTTTTCCGCAGGAAGTGCCAAAATAAATCCATTATTCTACTCCCTAGAAGTTGTATGTGTAGTTCCTCATCCTTGTTTATTCATATGGTATGTACATCTGTAATATAATGATATATTTGGATTCCAACTCTCAACTGTAAAGTTCTATACCCACTTCTCTCACTCATAGAGAATGTACTAAGTGCCAAATAGCTTAGTGATGTTTAATCTTCCACATGTTGTTTCGTTTAGTGTTTTGTGATGCCATAAGTCGGATTTATTTTATTCACTGCTCTGAGGTGTACGGCTATTCTCTTTCGCAATGTACAGGTTGAGCTCCCCACATATCTCCTTCCACACTTACATTCCAAGATGTAAATTTCACATTGTGTGGTACATATTATTATTTTTTTAATGTCCTCATTTACCTCAGGTTCTGCCTCAGCCCAATAATGCGAAAAAACAAGACAGACCACATAAGGGCATCCGGAAATTGACATTTTCTTCCTGCAGGTACATCTCTCTCAGAATGTCCGATTTATGGCAGCTGCGTCAAATGTAAACAGGAGGCATTGCAGCGAGACTGGAGAGTTTTACAGGTGTAATCATTGGACAGATCTATAAGTTATAAATCCTCATTACCCATTACTTCCCCAAGCATGTAACAGAGCCCAAAATCTTTTTCTCTTACAGTCTTTCCTTAATAAGTCCATTTTAGACATGTAAAAATGCTGTGGTGAAGTACCTCCCACCCATTTACGACAGATTTCTCTCATGGCCAATCAGATTGCATAAAACAACAGGTCTCTGGCAATGCCTAGAACTACTTCCATTACTCCAAATTAATCAGCGATAGGAGTACCTTAATTTGTAGGCCCAAAATACCTGAGACTGTTGTTTCCATATCATCCCAAAACCACCTGATTTCTGGGCATTGGTAAACCATATGAAAATCTGTCGCTTTTTCTAGAACACCTTTTGCGCATATGGTAGGACTCTCTTTTCCCATCTTTGATAACTTTTCGGTTGTTATTTATGCCCTGTGGAGTCAAAAAAGGTGGTTTCTTCTTAAAAAGCAGGCTTGACAATAAGATATAATGTATGCATCAATACTTGCCACACATTTTGTAACTGCTCCCTCTGCAAGCATCTTTCCCACAGTTCTTCTGCCAAACTGAAATCTCCATCCATAGTGTCTTGTAATTTCCAATACCAAAATAAGACTTCCTTGTTTCCTGGGGGTTTTCAAATCAGTTGCTCTTCCAAACTGTTTTCCATACCCAAGGGCCGTTTCCATCTGGAGTGTTAAAAGGCAATCTGAAGTCAGTCAGTTAAAAGGCCCAAGCATAATATTGTATGTCTGGTAGGGCTAGTCCCCCTTTCTCCCTTTTTCTTCACAGCTTTTATCAAGAGATCTCGATCCCCTTATATGCCCAAATAAAAGCATTTATTGCCTGCTGGACTTTATCTATTAAGGATTTCTCAAAGTGCAGGGTGATCGTATTAAATAAGAAAGAGATTTTTGGCAATATCGCCATCTTGACCAGATTAACCCGCCCAAGAATCATTAGGGGAAGATGTGCCTATCCCTCAATTACCTGCATAATTTTACTTGATAGTTTACCTAGATTTATTCCTAAAATGTTATTTACATCTTGTCAGATTTTTAAACCTAGGTATTGCATTTCCTTCTTAATCAACAGATTATCCATTCTCTGATTCCATACCATAACCTCTGTTTTCACCTCATTTACTAGGTAACCTGACAACTTGCTAAACTCTGAAGCCAAATGTATTGTGGCTGGCAGAGCCACTGCAAGGTCCGAGGAGAAGATCATGAGATCATCTGCATATAATGCTACCTTCCTCACCCATTTCCTTGCGATAAAGGAGGAAGGTTTGCTGCCATTCTAAGTTTATGTGCTAGGGGCTCTATATAGAGGTTAAACAAGAGGGGGATGGGGGCAACGCTGTCTTTTGCCTCTAAGTATTTTAAAAGATGAGGATCGGTTCCCATTCACCAAAACTCTTGCTGAGGGATCTTGGCATATTGGTTGAATTGCTCTACAAAATTTACCCCCAAGCTCATATTGTTTCAAAACAGAAAACAAATATGACCACATTACCCTATCAAAGGCTTTTGAGGCATCTAAAGCTATTACTGCTAAGGTGGCTGAACAAGTTGTTGCGAAATCAATAGCTCCTATTAACCCATGTGTTAGCTCATGTAAATATCTTCCTTTAATAAGCCCCTTCTGGTCTTTATGAATCACATCTTCAGCTATCTTACTTTATCTCCCTGCCAGGGTTTTTGTAAAGATTTTGTAATCCGTATTCAGGAGAGATATCGGTCCATATGATTCGCATCTAGTAGGGTCCTTTCCTGGTTTCAAAATAAGAGTAATTATCACCTCATTCTAGGAGTTTGGTAATTGTACCCCTTAATCTAATATCTCTCGTATTGTCAAAAATGGGTTTAACACCTCCCCAAGGATTTTATAACGCTCCGCTGGCCCAGCATTTTTGCCCCTCTTATTTGACTGTAAGGCCATACTAACTTCCTCCTGTGTGATACCCTGATTTAAAACCTTTTGATGGGCAGCATCTAGGGGTTTAATAGAGTCTGCTAATCAACCATTACCCCCCTGTGCTGCTGCTATGCCCTCCTCCGAGTATAAAACCCAAAAGTAATCTTTAAATGCCTCTTCTATCTCCATCTCGCTGCTCAGAATATCACCAGACTGCACCTCCTTGATTTCTTTAATCTGATTACTATTCTGGTCCACCTTGATCTTCCTAGCTAAAAGCTGCCCTGCTCCCTCCCTATACTCAAAATGTGCTAGCTTGCTAGCGTCCCATCTTTTTTCAATCCGAGTTTGGAGAATTTCTTCCATTTGGTTTTTCAATAAATGCAGTTTTTTCTCTACTGCGGTCCTACCATCATCTGCTATACTTATTTTTATTTCGGCCTCTAACTTTTCCATTTCATTCTCTAACCAAGAAGCTTCATTCCTGTATTTTTTTTTTTGGTAGTAGACTGCGCTTGTAATTTTACCTCTACTAAATGCTTTTTTTGTGTCCCATATTATACCAGTGGAAGCTGACCCACTGTTAGTCTTAAGGAAATTACTTACTTCTACCTTCAGATTTTCCCTTACTTCTGTATCTGCCAGTATGGTAATGTCTAGCATCCAACTCCTTTCCATAAACCTGCTAGTACCCCTAATTGTTATTGTCACTCTTGAATGATCTGACAGATGGGCAGTCAAGTCAAGTCAAATCAGCTTTATTCGGTGTAAGATGTACAACCATAAAAGTGTACTAAAAACAAACATACTTAAAAAATCAAGAAGTGCAATGTACATGTTAAAAATGTTCAATTGATATACACATATTTTTGTAAAATACCAATGAATCACTACTGGGAGAGAAACATACTTATTGATCAGGGAGTAAAATAGAAGTTAAAAAAAAGTCTAAGCCTTGTTAAATAAAATCTGTCTTGCGTGTTCCATACCAAAGTTAAATATGTTTGTGTGAGGTTCCCTGTGAGACTGAGTCGGAGTGGGTGCCTGCATGCGGAGAGAAAGGACTGGTATGTTCCAGGTTTGACTGGGCCGGTAGTGTGAGTGGCTCACATTGAGTGTGTGTGTATTGCCAGGGTGTATATAGATCGACTCAGGGAGGACGCTCCTACTGGGTGCGTCAGGACGGCGAGATGACAGATGCGGGCATATGCAGCAGAGAGACGGGAGGAGATAGTACGTGTGCGGTAGGCGGGGCGGGTGGGGGGGGTTAGTGATAAGGCTGGAACATTCAGGGATTATGTTAGATTGGCGGGCTGTGGAGGGCACGTGGATATTCCTGCTTAGCGATTGCTCGCTACATTGGGGTATGGGGGCGGACACGGCTTTGGCCGACGGCGCGTCCATGCTCGCGGTTTTCTCTCACTCCATGATTATTGCAACGCCGCCGGTCCCTCGGGATGTCGGCTAAATGGCTGTGTATGAGTGACCTCAACTGCCCACGCGAGGAGCTGAGCCTTCGCGTTGACGTGGGCCGGGAGGGCGATGCTATCTGTACTGTTCCTTTGTGTTAATAAAGGTTTTTGAAATAAAAAAATTAAAAAAAATAATAATATGTTTGTGTACCCTCCACCAGGGGGATTTCACAGTAGGTAGTATCACTTTGTTTCTGTCTTGCATCGTCAAGTCTATCCTGTTCTCTGGCAGAAATATATATCTCAACTTCAGATCGCTTTTACTAATGTCTTGGATAGACGCCGGATCCATTTTGGTGAATCTATCTTACAGCATTTAGTAAATTATGGATATGCTCTAGCCAGGGTTTTTTTTTACTATGGTCAAGGGCCAGACAGTCTTTTATCAGTTCTGTGGTAAGTTTGATCTCTTCTTTTGCCCACAACCCTCGCCAGAATGAAAGCCCTGCGATATTAATAAAATCACTTATATACAATACCGACAGTTCTTTATGTATTATGAAGTTGGCTATAGAATTTGGGACTGCCAATACTCTTTTTAAAAATGTATTTTCTTGTGTTTGCAAGGATGTGGTATTTGCTCTCCCCCATATAGCTAACCCATAACAGGTACCCGTCACACACTTGGTTTTATACAAGGTGGGAATTTCCCTTGCGGGTTTATTTCCCATTTTGGCAGAGAACCTGAAAATTCCTTCAATGATTCCTAAATATTTCAGATTACATGAATCAATGTGGGTTTTCCATGTGCCCTTTCTATTAAAAAGAACACCTAAATACGAAAAAGTTGGAACTCTGCCTATAGCTACTCCTCCCACGTGATGTTGTCTATGCTTCTGCTTGGTGTTCCCACGTGTCATTACAAAGGTTTTAGTAAGGTTTAACGGTAAATCCTTTTCTGACATGTACTGAACAAATTTCTCAATTAGATGTTGTATTCCATTCACTGTCCTTGATAAAAGGATAGCATCATCAGCATAGATTAATACGGGGTTTGTGCGTTTTCCAACTTTTGGGGCATCTGCAATATCCTTTTGTAAGAAAGGGTCCAAATCATTAATATATAAAGAGAAAAGCAATGGCCCCAGTACACAACCCTGTCATAATCCCCATTGTAACTCTACAATCCTTAGTACATTAGCCCTTCGTTCCAAATCATACTCTGGAAGTTAAAAAAGTGTAAATCTGGGATAAATACATAACAACATCGATTGGTTCTCCTTGCTCTTTCAAAGTTTGCCACAATTTGGCATGATTAACGAGATCAAATGCACTTGTGTAATCTACGAAGCAAAGGTGTAGAGCCCCCTCCTTAGCTAGGGTATATTTTCCTATCAGTAACTCCAGATTTAAACACTGTTCTACCATTCCAATACCCCTTCTAAGCCCATACTGGGCTTCTGAGAGAATATTATTCTCCTTAGCCCATTCTTCCAGCCTCCCCAGGAGGATGGGCTTTCTTCTACCCAATGTATAGGATATCCTCTTTATGGCTCCAATCTACAAAAATGTAGTCAATCCTTGCTCTATGCCCATATTTCTTATTATGGAATGAGGCACACTGCATATTTTCGACCCTCTCTCTCCATAGGTCACAAAGAGCATGTTTTTTCATCATAGCTTTCAAAAAGGATTGTGAATATGGAGTAGATAGCACTCTACTTTTATTTGATTTATCTAAGTTTACGTCCATTATCACGTTGAAATCTCCTGCCACAATTATGGGGCCAGGAAAATGTAACAAATTTGAAAACATGGTTTTAAGTGGCTCACAATCATCGTGGTTTGGACCATAATATCCTACTAATGTTAATGACCTATCACTTATCTTTATATTTGCTATCATCCACTTGCCCTCCTTATCCGCCCTCATATCCAACATCCATATTTTTGCCTGTTTTCTTACTGCTATTGCTATCCCTCTTATATTTGCACTCTGATGTGTACATACCATCTGTTGTACCCTTCTTTGCCTTCTGAATAGCTAAACACATTCCCTTTTCACAAATGTGTCTCCTGTAGGATCAACATCTGTGCAGGAGAATCTCTAAGGTGCTGTAATACCTTGTCCCTTCTCCCCTTTGTGTGTAAACCATTAATATTCCACGTTAAAATCTGAATAGACATTCCCCTATTCTTCTAAATATCTTATGTCTCTCTTAGGTTTTTGAGAAAATTGTTATCATTTATTCCCACATTCTCACCACCCAGTGCACCCCCGTCTTTCCCCCCACCCTACCCCTGGAGAACCCATCAGTTCTTGTCCCTGGACCTGATGTTAGTACAAATGTTCTTTTTTGTGCCACAAGCACCCACCACCGAGAAACAACATGCATACATATCTATACACCCCCCTAACACCTCACCAATAACCCTGAAGAAAAGCAAAAAAATGCAACGGTCATCCTAACCTGTAGCTCTACTTGTATGTATATCATCCTCTAGTTTCCCGCTCTTCCTTTCTTAATAGCCTGCAATACATCATCTTCTTCTTTTGGGCTTCTTAACACATGCATTTTATTATTGTACATTACTCTCAGGGATGCAGGGAATTTGAGCTGTGCTGTCACCCCTATTTCTTTTAATTCGTCTAAGCGCTTTCCCAATTCCCATTGTCTATGTAAGGTGACCCGTGTTAGATCTGATCTCATTTCAAATGGGAAGTCTTTAACCCTTAGTGTCTTCAATTTCAATGCACATAGAAGGATGTTTTCCTTTAGGGCGTACATTTGAAAGTTAATGAGGACCATCCTTGGCGTAACCTTATTTGGGTTTTTTCTGAAAGGGTCTCTATGTACCCGTTGGATATCTTTTGCAATGTCTGCCTCACTCTCATCGATCTGAACCGATGCCTTTATAAGCGAAACCACGTAAGCCTTTAGATCATCACCTTATTTCCACTCTGGGACGTTCAGTACCCTCAAGTTATTCCTTCTTAAATTGTTTTCCAGCTGTTCCAATTTCTCCGGCAATCCCTGCTCATCACCTGTAACTCCATTTTACTAATATTTTGGTCTTTTTTCAGCTCCCCCACCGTAGTTTTAGGCATTTGCCTCCCTACAGACAGAATATCAATCTTTTTTCCAAGGCCTCACTGAAACCACGTATCTGCCCCTGATTTGCTTCTGATACTGCAAAACCCTTCCTACTATCAGCAGTGAGTGAGGAAAGCATAGTCTCTAAGGAGCTTACTGAGGTCTCTACATTATTTTTTTCTTCTCCTAGTTTTTGTGAGGGTATATCTAGTAAGAGTTTCCCCCATCCTTGTCTTGTGTAGGGTCATCCACCTGGGGCCCCGCTTCCTCTGTATTAACACCATTTAAAGCTATGTCTTGATTAATCCACTCTGAGCTAGAGTAAGTCTCCCCCTGCCACCTTCATTGTCATAACTAGTTTATCCCTCATTTCCCTACAGCAGCTTGCTCCTGTTCTTGGAGAGTTACTACGGGCGGTAAAACCTTAAAGAAGGACCTCAAGGAGGGGGTCATTTTTACCTTACTCTCCAAAATATCATTTCTTCTCTGCGTTCTCCCTGTCCTTTGCACCTCATTCCTGGGCTTTTCTTCAGGTCTACACAAATGTGATTGGGGGTAAGGTCCTCCGTACTATGAGTGGCAGGCAAACCAATTGAGGGAGTATTTGATGGATGCTCAAAGAGATGTTTTTTACCTCCCTCAGTTAAGTTAATAGCCTTTTTATTTTAATTATTTGGCCAATATTATATTTCCACCCCAGGGATAGCCCCCCTACTTCTTGTGTGTGAGGTTTCTTTGCCGCCAAGGTGTTTTTCCTATTTTTCCTCCTCCGTGCCCTCCCCAGCAGTTAGTGAGCCTTTCAGCCCTCTGGGTCCCGCGGGTGCAGCGTTTGTGCTGACGCTGCTCCCTGTGACCCGGAGGAGACATCACTCTGCTGCCCTGTGGTTCTTCCTGAGCTCCAGAACAGCCCTAAGCCAGTGAAAGTTCCAATGTCCATGTCCCAGCTCCGCTGCCTCTCCGCAGCCTCCACCGATGCAGCAGGCACGGTAAGGCACATCAGTCCATTGTGGCGGGAAGGGGGTTTAGTTAGCCTCGGTGGTGGATGCCTTATGGTGCTCTAGCACCCTGCACACAGCACGGCAGCCATGTTCTCTCAAACAAACGTATGGTATATATTGTTGTCTTTGTGATATTGATCCATTGGTTATTCTTATCTTTAAACCATTTTGTTTTGCAATTTTCACATCCTGTAATAGCATGTTTTTTTTATGGACACATTTTTGGAGTGAATAGTATTCAAAATGACTATGAGAATTTTTTTTGTTTAGTGGTAGTGCCTTCTAAATGTCAGTACTGAAAATTCAAACAAATTGCTGTCAATATCAGGATCTTCCTTTATCACATGCCAAGATTTTTGTAATATTCTTCTCATTTGATAATGTTCCTTGCTGTATGGAAGTATCGGTTTGATTTTGTCATCTGGAGTCTTCTCTGCTTAAATTCGATTCTTACCGGCATCATATTTGATTTCTGCCTAGATCTAATTTTTCAGCTTCCATCACTCCTTGACTGTATCCTCTTTTCTTAGAATGTTTTTTTTTCATCAATACAATCTCTTTTGTATTCCACAGTTTATTTTAAGTCTTAGAAATACTCCACATGGGCTGCAATTGATCTGTGATTTTTGAGGAAACTTATAACTATGCAATATACTGTAGTTGCTGTTTCTTTCTGATGTGATGTTGCCTTATTTTTTCCCTCTTTCACACAGATTCAGAAAAAAGTATTAATTGGTGAAAATAATTATAGAAATGATAGTAATATATTCAGTAATATAAATTTCATTAAATGTTAAATTTAAAAAAATCGATATGTGAAACAACAGAAGACACCAATAGACAGTATCTGCAATAGCTGTCATCACATTGTAAAGTCTCCATGGGGCATATCAACAAGGGCTTTATCTCTGCTTTTTTGGCTTTAAAAGCCAAAAAAGGAGAGATAAAACTAGCGCCCTATCAACAACAGGGTGCTAACATGCAAATTTGCATGTTAGCACCCTTTTACTCTACGCTTCCCCTTGCATCTCTAATGAGATGCAAAGGGGGCGTTCCAGAGTAAAATAATAGGAGAAATGTCGCTAAGCGACATTTCTCCTATTATCAAGAATGTCGCTAACCCTGTTAGAGACAAAAAAAGCAGCGCTAACCGCGGTTAACGCTGCTTTTTTACGTCTGGTATTTTTCTGACTTAGCCATGATATCCTATGGAAGGAGGATATCATGGCTAAGTTTGCCTGTCCCTATCAACAAGGTAACGTGAGATTATCGCTGGGTTTCCAGCGATAATCTCACGTTAGCCTGTTAGCGTGAGGATTTTTATCGCTATTGAGATAAGCGTTGCTAATAGCACGCTATCTCAGCGATAAAAAATCACGCTAGCCGGCGATAATTATCCTAGCGCTAAGTGCGCTTAGAGATAATTATCGCCGGTTGTTGTTGATATGCCTCCATATTTCTTACAGGGAGGTGGGCACTGTTGTAACCGATACCACAATCCTGTGGCTATAGTGTGAGATACTGAAGAGCTTCAAGTGGATGTCTATGCTTGCCTGAATTGGCATTAGGTTATTGATGTCAAAATCAGGGAAAGATAAAGACAGAAGATCATCAACGTACTCAACTTCAGGATACTCATTATAAGCCCACTCATCAGGCTCTAAAGTTACCATGCCAAGTTTCTTCGAGGTGTGAAAAAGATCGGAACATGTCCATAATTTTTATCAACCCCTATCACAGGGCCTTTTTGCAAGCTACAACAATTAATGAGACTGGTTCAAAAGGAGAGTGAAACTTGCCAGTAGGGTATTGATCCCACATAACTTCTTTATTTTAAGCCTTAATTCTACCTCCTTTGGAATATCTCTGGTTAGTCATTTGCTGGTTACTTTCCTTGACCAAAGGTCTCAGATATTTCTTTGTTAATGATTCGAGCAGGCGGATCGCCTGATCATGTTGATTGGCATGGTTTACAACTGACCTTCAAATTTCCCACTCACATCTCAATGTCTGAGAAAAAGACTTGTTGGCAAACTTTCATCTTAGTCTTGGTGGCTCCTTTGTAGCCAGCATATGGTAGTTTGATAACGCTAGGTATAATGGTGATAGGGATTATGCTTCGATTTCTTCATTGGAGAAATTCTTTCAGAGGTCACTGATAATTGTTTGCGCACATGATGGAGTGCATTGGGGGCCTTTCTGCCCACTTCAGTTCTATTCAACTGTCCATGGAGAATGTTTTCTATTCACATTGTCCTGTGGTATGTTTTGCAATTGAAAGCCATTTATCAAGTTGGTAGAAGAAATCTATTTATCCAGATTTTGAGGTTTGGATCTGGAATCATCCATTTCCAAGTGCACATAGTCTCCTGTTTCAAATCCACCAAGTTTAATCACACATTGATATGAATACTCCTGCAGCAGCAAAATCTGTTTTTCTAATCTGGGTGGAACTTTGGATCTGAACCCTGTAATAAAGGAAGAAGTGAATTTTGGACTGTGAAAACCCTGAACTGGTTGCCATATAAAGCGAGATAGAAATGGCAACAACTCCAGAGGATTGCAGTAGGCTCCTTTTCAAATGTGAACTCTGTTGTTCAGTTGCTGTGAGTGCACAATTCACATATGCAACTTGTTAGAAATGGTGGTCTCTAGTTGGAAGAAGTAGGTACCTCTGTCCAAATAGGGATCCTTGCTTCTAGTCAGGGTAAGGGAATACACACTTTAGATAACCCCTGCTCACCCCCTTGTTAGCTTGGCATGAGCAGATAGGCTTATTCAAAAAAACAATGTGCAAAGTATTTGTACTCAAAACACACAGTAATGCAGTGATAATACCACATATTGGCACCACACCAGATAAGAAAAAGAAATAATCTTTATTTAAACTCAGCAGGACCAAAGCAAGCCTAAAATATGATTTTAGAACAGTCTTTGCAAAAATAAAGCTTTTAGAAAACAAATAGCTGCACCTGGGTCTATTGCGACGTTGTGACAGCAATAAATCCAAAGTATGGTAACAACCACGAGGAGCGCAGCTTCAGGTACGGAGTCACATGGACCCCCAAACAAACAGTACCTTGGAAACAAAGTCTATGATGATGCATTGCGTTGTGGAGGTGAGGCGTCGGTGCTGAGGTCGAGGCTGGCTCCCTGGCTGCAACCGGGGGGGTGACGTGTTGTGTCCGCAAGGAGGCGACATTTCGAGTCCAGGATAGAGGAAGACGGTTGCGTCGGTGGTGAGGCATCAGTTCTGGTGATGATGCAAAGTTGCCGAGTTTGTGGAGTCAACCTTGGCAGTTATCAGCACCCTGATAACACAATGCAGGTGTCGCAATGACAGAGTTGGTGCAAGTGCTGCCATCGGGCAGGGCGTAAAACTGCAGGCGTCGGCAGGTATCAGAGGGTGCCGAGTCTGTGGTGGTGGCCGGATGGTGCATTGTCCACTTCTCGAGCGGTGCCCCCTGGCCTGGGTGAAGGTTGTGGTGTTACAGCGGTGTTGGAGATAGGTTTTCTTGTTTCTCTTAGGTTTCTTCCAGCTCCCAACAGCAGGAACAACCTCCAGAGGCTGAAAATTGGAATAGGCACTGCCTGGCAGGCCGGAACTCACAGTAATAGAGTTCAGGGGAGCTGGGGGTGAAGTCTGTGTCTCCCTGAGACTTCAGAACTGAAGGGCAGCACCAGGCCCTTGGAGATTCTTCTTCGAGCAGGTTCAAAGCAAAGTTCCAGTCCTTGTCCTTGCCTTTGCAGAAACAGCAACTGCAGGCCAGCACCACACAGCACACATCAAAGGGGCAGTACCCCTCCTCACAGCTCTTCAGCTCTTCTCCTTGGCAGATGTTCCTCTTGAGTCCAGAAGTGACCTAAAGTGCTGGGTTTAAGGCCTACTACTTCTATCCCATTTTGTCTTTGTTCTCTTTGTGCAAGGGTCCCTGAGCCCAGTCCAAACCAGTTCTGTCGTCACTGGTGCAGTATGACCACAGGGTGTGGAGACAGCATTGTGCAAGGGAGACATGCCCTAGTCAGATGCAAGGAAACCTCCTCTCACTACTCTAAATGTAGCCAAGCCCCATTCAGTCAGCTCTGAGTCCTCTAGGAAGGGCCAGGCACACCTCTACCCCACTTCCATGGCTGTCTACAGTGAATGCACATCCCCAGTCCCTGTCACTCCTAAACCAGACAGTCAATCCACAAACAAACAAAGGCACACAGAATGGTTGAACAAGAAAATGCCTACTTTCCAAAAGTTTGCTTTGTTCGCCCTAGGTTGGCAGGGTATGCCCAGACGTGGGTCCCTTGCTTACTTTGCCACTGGATTCAAGCTAGCCTGGCTGATGAGGGCTGTTAGCCTGAATCCGGTCCCAGGATGCTTGTTTACGGTCCAGGGAAGAGATGGCTTGTCAGTTCGGGCTGGACTGTTCCCATGAGACACAGGGTCAAGACTGATTTGCATATAGCTGTGTCTGAACTGGGGTGGCAAAGTGAGCTAAAGAATGATGATGGATTCAACCCAGATCTGTGACTGGGGGTGAGTGTTTGAAAAGTTTCCAGCACTCAATCCATCATCTCCTTGTGTTTGCTACTCTCTCAAAGTGGCATTTTCAAAAACACAATTTAAAAACCATCTTTACTAAAAGATGTGTTAATAAATTCTAAGTTCAGAGAACCTAAACGTTATTCCTCTATCTTGTTCCAATGAGAGGTTATACTTGTAAGATGTTACAAAGTATTTCCAATTCTATCCTATGGGGCAGATAGCCTTTCAACAGTGAAAAACTAAATTGGCAGTATTTCACTATCAGGACATGTCACAACCACCTGTACATGTCCTACCTTTCAAATACACTGCACTTTGCCAATGGGGGTACCTTGGGCCTACCATAGGGGTCACTTACATATAAGAAAAGGGAAGGTTAGGGCCTGGCAAGTG
Source organism: Triturus cristatus (assembly GCF_964204655.1). Classification (NCBI taxonomy): domain Eukaryota; kingdom Metazoa; phylum Chordata; class Amphibia; order Caudata; family Salamandridae; genus Triturus; species Triturus cristatus. The sequence continues at coordinate 657,565,151 of NC_140592.1, read as the reverse complement.
GGTGTACTTGCCAGGTCAACGTGGCATTTTAAACTGCGCACAGACACTGCACACTGGGATACCTTTTTAGGGCTACTCATGTGGGTGGCACCATCAGTGCTGCAGGCCCACTAGTAGCATTTGATTTACAGGCCCAGGCACATTTAGTGCACTTTACTAGGAACTTACCAGTAAATCAAATAGGCAAATCAGGGAGTACTAATTGTAATAACAATTTACACAGAAAGCATATGCACTTTAGCACTGATTAGCAGTGGTAAAGTACCCAGAGTCCTAAAGCTAACAACAACAGGTCAGTAAAAATTAGGAGAAAGAAGTAAAAAGTTTAGGGATAACCCTGCAAAAATGGCCAAGTACAAAACAACTTCAGCCCAGATATCGTGAGTTTGTAGTTGCAGTGTTGTTTTAGCTAAATTAACATCTTTGGTGTTTTATAATGCTATGCTATATTGTTTTGACATGTTCACAGAGTAACGGTCTTAAGATGCTTTGGCTTGGTTCTTAAGTTCTTGATAAACCAGCTATCATATGTAACCACCAACAGGGAACTCCAGATCTCAGACACAGATTGTGGTGCTGCATCTCTTTTGATATTCTGAACTTTCTGTGGATCATTGGCTGCACATGTGATTAAAATCAATTTTCATAGATTTACTTAACACTTAAGTTAATATGATGTTGTGTTACAGATGGGGTATGGTATAACACATCATCACTGACATTAATCACTCCAGTCATCCCAAACAGCACTTAACAGATCCAGTTTTGGAAAATATCAGTGAAATGGAGAATCCAAAATTAAAATCTTTACATTGGTGAAGGCCCACATAAATAGAAGCAGTGTTCTTGTTCCTTAACGATTTATCAAGAAGATGCAACTGTTCTTAACCAGCATATACACCTTTTAATGTGCAACTTACATTTGATAGCTTTGGTGGACATTCTCATATCAACACATACACACAGTACCCTAGACAGCTTTAAGCAATCACAATGGGAGAGATCTTTGACATGGGGCCATTAACCTTCTTTAGTATGTCATTTTTTTCTAATTTCTCTCTAGTTTTGCCTTCATTTGTCATCACACGAGAAACTGAACTCTCTGAAACCGCAAAGCTGCTAGTTGAACAGATTTGTTGATATATAGTTTAACAGTATTGTCCTTGATGTAGCCAATTCTATGAAAGAGGTCATCATATTGCCCCAATGTGTCAAATTCACAGATTGGGATACTGAATACAAAAGTGACAAGTTTCAGTCCCTCTTGCACCTGGTGAGAGTGCCACAATTAGTTATGTTGACACAGACCTCATGTGATTTTGGTGATAAAAATCCGGCATTTAGCAGAGGCAAAGTACGCCCAAATGCACAGATTTTTGCATGATTAGCTAACAGCTTCAGTCAGGCTAAATAGAGGTAAAGTATTTTCAAGTGTTGATGAGCACAATAATTGGTTTTTCCAGAATGATCAAATGGCACTTGTGATGTGACTTCTTCTTGGACTTTGCAACCGCAGTACTGAGATTACATTGACATGGCATTCTTCCTCTTTATCATCTAGAGCACGGGTACTCATAGTACGGCCCGCGGGCTGCCAGTGGCCCGGCAAGCCGTCTTTAGCGGCCCGTGGACCTTGCAGACATTGTATTTGTGTTTTAAAAAAAAAAGAAATTTAAGAGTGCCAGCAAACATCGCCACAGCAGTGCGGACTCCGAGAAACTCTGCTCTGTGGGGGCTGGGCGATTCCAGCAATAGTCAGAGTGGAGATGCAGGGGCGCTGAGAAGAGGTTAAATATAACAAAGCCTCATTAACAAATAAATGGTCTTTTAAAGACCTGTGAAGTAGTTGGGTGTGGCTGTGTGTGGGCCCAGGAAGCTGTCTCAGCTCGGGCTGCCACACACGCGGGGGTGATGTGACAGAGGGAGATAGAGTGAGGGAGATACTGGAAGGGAGACAGAGAGAGGGAGACAGAGGGTGGGAGACAGACAGAGGGAGACACAGGGAGAGAAAGAGGGAGGGAGACAGAGGGAGGGAGACAGAGGGAGACAGACAGAGGGAGACAGCGGGAGAGATAGAGGGAGGGAGACAGAGGGAGGGAGACAGAGGGAGGGAGACAGAGGGACGGAGACAGAGGGAGATAGAGAGGAAAACAGAGGGTGACCGACAGAGGGCGACAGACAGAGGGAGACAGACAGAGGGAGGGAGACAGACAGAGGGAGACAGACAGAGGAAGACAGACAGAAGGAGGAGGGCGACAGAGGGTGGAGGGCGACAGAGGGAGAGAGACCGACAGATGAAGGGAGACAGAGGGAGGGAGACAGGCATTCATTACCGGTACTATTTTTTATGCGGTAAAGTCTAGTAAGAATAACTCAGTAAATATGAGAGGCAGAATCCGTGGTATTAGAGGTTCTAAAAGACTTTATTCCTCTACAAAGGAATTACAGTTCGAACTGTAGGCTTCAAATTCCATCACCACAAAGGTTCAGGAAGGGAAGGCAATACATTATTGACAAGTAATGATATTTATATGAAAAGTATTACATTAAGACAGATGCAAGAGGCGTAACAACTGATAATACAGATAATGATACACATACGTAATGAAAAAAGGCGTAAACATAGGCGTAACTAAAAACGTCATTAAACATGATGTCACAAGTGGGTGGATCCATAAGAGAATCCTGCAATGTCAGCAGAAATATTTGGCAGAGATGCGCGCGCAGCCGCATGACGTGTGATTGACGTGCAACTAGAGGGTGAAGGGGACTTGACATTTAGCTCTACATGTGGAGACAGAAGTCTGAGGGGTCATGTCAACCTAATCCCAAATCATATCTAATATCTTATGTTTAAAGAACTGTATTATCCAAAAGGAAAGGTCTCTCGGACGGAGTCTATTCTATACTGACTGTTAGTGCGTGTACAAGCGTCTAAGTGTCTACATGAGATGAGAGGGGGCAGGAATCTTCCATGGTAACAGGGGCTATGAATTACTTGCATGAGGACAGTGAGGCCTGGCCCTTTGCACGGTAGCTGGAGGAATGTTTACCTAAACTACTAGACAGGAATGCATCGGATGAGGAGCGGAGCAGATAATCTTGAAGGTGAAATACAGTTTTTGGCAGGCAACAGGCTGGATCAGGCACCGTTAGCCGCGCAGGGAGTAGGACAAAGTTCATGGATACAGATGCAGGCTCGGACTGGAGCTTTCAGAGGCAGAAGGCAGGAAAAGGCTTGATGGCAGAATTCAGGGCCTACTCGCCTGACTCTGTAAAATGTGGAAAGTGAACCACATAAAGTCGGTGGCCTTTCATACTTAGGAATGGAATATCAGACCCATTCATGGCGAATCTGAAAGAGGACATGTTGACGGTGGACGCACATGTATTTGCGTCTTCATAACTGGAACTGGAGGGAACATACATGTACTTGTAGCATGCACATGGAGCCGTTGGGGTCTACGATAGGGGACATAACTGATCACAAAATTCATATTTCCTCATTCCCTCCTTGTCCCCTACCGACCCTCAGGAGAAATCGATCTTCATCAATCCATCGATCTGTTCATATAGCATCATTTGTTCTTCTTTCTTCTTCCGGGATCTTGAACGAAAACTTGGATGCGGGACACACGATGTGGCACACAGACCACAAATCGCTGGCCCACATTGTAGACATAAGCAGCAACTGAATAGTATGAGAAAGCCAATACCTAGGAAGGATAGGATCCTCCATCCCCAGGCTGACAACACGCTCCAGAACCAACCGGACCAAGTCCAGGTGCCTGGACTCTGGTGTATCTGGCTTATAATCTTATGAAGGCGAGTTATGGCTTTATATACTGACGGCGAGTTTTCTGGTATGAAAACACAGCAACTTGATCCGATGACCCTACAAGCTCCGCCCCTATCGGCCAGGATGACGTCAAGGACAAGACGATTTTGAAGCACAACAATCCGCATAGCAGACTGCTCTTCTGTTAAATTGCCTAAGGCGGAAGTAGTCTCGTTCACTACTGCTTCAAGGGTTCTAGTTAATCTACGTATCAGCTTACTATTAGTGACTGTACCTATATAGGGAAAGAAACCTTTATTGAAATCTGTGTATTGCTCCCATGCCGTTTCAGTGTAATCGACAATCGGGAGATCTCTCGGCTGTCTGTTGTGTACTAAATGGGTATTTCTGTGATAATCAGGAGGGGCTAGGAAAACAGGTGGCAGAAGGAATGCTATGTAACAGGTACCATCCCAATCTAGAGGTAGACGTATATATGCGGTCTGGCCACATATGAAGTAGGAATGACGGGAAGCTCTAAATGTAGACTTGCCTTGATCACTGAATTTTATTACAGTGGTGCATTTACTATGGCCCATGTGTATGGAACCATTCTTTCTTACACATAATTCCCCTTTAACTGGGAATACTGACATAGCGGGCAAGATTGGCGTAGCTTCGGATTCAACATTCAGAATCAGGAGGTTAAGTGTAAAATTACCTAATCCATATACTTCATTTTCTAGATCAGTTCCTGTTCTTTTGGGAAGTCCCTCCTTGTTAGGGTAGCAGACTTTAAGCAAAACTAGGTTCAGGTTTCCCCATACCCAGTTGTCTTGATAAACTACTGAATTTGAATCTAGGGAATTAATCAAACTAAACCATGCTCCACAGGAGCCATTGTGTGTGAACGGATACGGAAAGAGGGGCAAAACTCCCTTATAGTTCTGATAGGGAGGGAGTCGGCCACATATCCAACAATTGGTAGCATTACTGGTCTGATGGGAATGATGTAACATACTAATGAAAGTGTTGTTGCACAGCGCAAATCTATAGGACAACTCATGCGGAGGTAATTCGCTAAAAGAATGTTCAGCAGTAACATTGTAAGCACGCTTAGAAATAGGGTAATACATATGTAACAATACACTAGAAATGATGATCAGAAGACTTAGAAAAAACAAAATTAATAATGTAACTGTGCAGTGACTACGAAGCGATTTACAGTACGCATGTTTTTTAAGCTTTATCTGTCTATTTCTCTCTCTATTTCGGTCTAGAGGATACATGTCAGAGACAAATTCAACCGATTCACCTTGGAGAGGACTTAAACAATCAAATTGTCTGACTTGCTAGACCTTAGTTTCAGTTTATAGAGTTCGTTTTTTGTTTGTTCAACCAAGGGGAGCTTTGAGTCTGTCTGTGAGGGAATGCAGGGCTGAGTGTTCACATCGGACGGTAGTCCATAAAATTTCTTGATATGACTCGAGTGCAACCACCCTTTACGTCCCTCAACCTTCACGGCTGTCCTTGTTGTCAGCAAGACGAGTTTGGGCGACTTCCACCTGGGCTCCAGCTGGGTCTTCCGGTCGAAGTTCCTCACAAGAACCAGATCACCTGGAACCACGTCATGGGGCTTCACCTCAGTGTTATCGGGAAAAGCTGCAGCTACCTGTGAACGACAAGATTGTAGTGCAGACATCAAGGAAGCCAGGTAATCTGTCAGCATATTGCAGTCAATATCAGTGATTTTGCGAGGTATAGGCGTCCCCCACATATTTGGTGGTCTACCGAAGATCACCTCGTGCGGGGATAGCCCTGTTCGAGAATGTGCTACCATTCTCATATAAAAGAGCGCAACTGGTAAGGCTACTATCCAATCGACACCTTTTTCTCTACATATTTTGGACAATCTGATTTTCAGAGTTTGATTATGACGTTCCACGAGACCTGCTGCCTCGGGATGTCGGACACAGTGGAATTTCCATTGGTAACCTAACAGAAGTGAAACGTGTTTCATTAGTTCAGATGAGAATGGCTGGCCGTTATCTGAGTACACGGCACGTGGCAAACCGAATCGTGGGAAAAATTCTCGAACTAACTGTTTGGCAGTAGTCGGGGCAGTGTAATCTGAAACCGGGCAGGCTTCTGTCCAACGGGAAAGAGCACAGACAACTACGAGAACATATTTGAATCCTCGACATCGTTCCATCTGGATATAATCCATCTGGAGGACTTCAAAAGCATGATCGGGAGGTTGAAATCCACCCTGCTCTACGGGGATGCTTTTACCTGGATTAAACTGACAACATATCATACAGGTACGTACTTTCTGTTTGGCTGCTGCTCGCAAGTGTTTGTTGAACCAAATGTGTTGAATGCTGTCTAGCATAGCTTTTTCTCCTAGGTGCGCTGGACTATGTATTGTGTTAATGATGACTTGAACCATGGAGTCGGGAACAAACCATATAGATTTTTCCTTCGTCATCCATCCTTGATCCGTTTGGATCCCTCCTAATTCAGTCCATTTCTTTATTTCTTCTGGTGTAGCATGTGTCTGTATGTCAATTACATCAAGGGCGGGATCCTTAACTGTCATGCAATGTGTTGGTGTCTGAACTATTGTCTTTGTCGTGTCAGTTGTATGAGTCTGATTCTGAGCAGTCTGTTTAGCTGTTCTGTCAGCTAGGTCATTACCCTGAGAAATGATGTCGGTAACTTTTGTATGAGCTTTGCATTTCATAATCGATATTGCAGTAGGTAGGTGAATCGCGTCTAATAGAGCTTGAATGAGGGGTCCGTGTTGGATGTGGGCACCGTGAGAAGTTAAATAACCTCTCTCTCGCCACAGTACGCCGAAGTCATGGACGACTCCGAATGCATAACGTGAATCTGTGTATATGTTGACTTTCTTATCTTTGGCTTGAATACAGGCTTGTGTCAGAGCGATGAGCTCTGCTGCTTGAGCTGACAAAGTGTTAATACAATTTGTTTCAACGACCTCAGTGTCTGTTGTGACTGCGTACGCGGCCACTAACTCTCCTGTACTTGTTCTCATACATGAACCATCTACATACAATGTCAGGTCTGGATCTGATAAAGGGATGTCTGTCAAGTCTTGTCTGGGTTTCGTCGTGATAGTAATGACTTCAATACAATCATGTGCTAATGGATCTGTTCCATTTACTGGCAAAAGTGTGGCAGGATTTAATGTATTACAACGTCTGATTTCTATGTGTGGCTGAAACAATGTTAATTCATAACCTGTGAGTCTTGCTATAGTCAAGTGTTGTGTTTGTGTGCGGTTCAGGAGAACCTCTACTGCGTGTGGTACTTGTACTGTCAATTGATGTCCTAGCACTATGGCATCGCTTTGTCTGATTGCTAAAGCTGTTGCTGCCACCGATTTCAGGCACGCAGGAAGATCCTGAGCTACTGGATCTAATGTACTAGAGAAATAAGCACATGGTTTGTGTGATCCTGCTTGTTCCTGAGTGAGTACTGACAAGGCAGTACCTTCGCATTCTGTAACAAAGAGTGTAAACTGTTTACTGTAACATGGTGTTGCTAAAACAGGTGCTTGGCATAAAGCTTTCTTTAAGCTTTCAAAGGCATGTGTGTGTTCTTGAGTCCAAGGGAGGACAGTCGATGTGGCTGCCTCCTGTGTTGTCAACTGAATGAGTGGTTTTGCTAGAAATGCATATTGAGGGGTCCACTGCCTACAGTATGAAGTGAGACCTATAAAAGCCCGCACCTCCTTTTGTGTCTTGGGTGGTGACATGTTAGCAATTAACTGGATGCGATCAGGTGTAAGCTGTCTTCCCTCCTTGGACAGCGAGTGCCCAAGGTAAACAACTCGCTGGACACAGAATTGCAGCTTAGAAGGGGACACCTTGTGCCCCTTGTCGGCCAGAAATTTTAAAACCGTCAGTGACGCTGTTTCACATTCAGGTTCGCTTCGGGCGGTGATCAGCAGATCATCGACATATTGAAGCAAGGCAGTGTTAACTGGCATGTGGATACTGTCAAGTTCTCGCTTCAGTGCTTGGCTATAGATGCTGGGGCTTTCTGTGAATCCTTGAGGAGCGCGTGTGAATTTAAAACTTCGTCCATTTAAACTGAATCCGAACAAATATTGACTTTCCGGATCTATTGGGACGCTAAAGAAGGCATTCTTGAGATCAATTACAGTGAAGAACGTTGCTTCTGAATGAATAGCGGTTAGTAATGAAGAGATATCTGGGACCACAGGGTATTGTGGTACAATACATTTATTTAATTCGCGCAGATCAATAACTAATCGATATACTGGTGATGCTTTTGGATCCGTTCTTTTAAGAATCGGAATTATCGGGGAATTGCATACATTGGAGTCGGTTTCTACAACTACTCCTTGTGCAATGAGCTCGTCAATGATTTGCAGCAAAGCCACAGCAGCATCTGGTGGTAACTTGTATTGTCGCATTCGTGGTAGTACTACTCCTGTTTTTAGTGTGACTCGATATGGTGTAATGTTCATGCAACCAACATCAGTGGGGCCTTGCGCCCATAAATGTGTAGGTAAATTCTGCAGCCGGTGATCCATGTCTCTGGACACGTATTGACCTTTAAAGTCACGTAAAAATAATCGTACTCCTTCCGGAGAACAACATATTATAGCTCCTAGAGCTTTCAATGTTTTTATACCTAACAAGTTTTCTGGACATGATTTAGTAAGCAATAAATCTGTAGTACGTGTCAATGGACCAACCATAAGTGGAAGGGGTTGCGTTACTTCATTAATGATAAGCTTTCCTGAGAATCCAAGGGAAATATTCTGTGAGCCTGAGAGGGGTGCCCCTGGAACTTCACTGCGTCGTATAGTTGTTCTGCTTGCCCCTGTATCAAGTAAAAACTTTCTGTCTTCCCCTAATAGTTCACTATGTACATAAGGTCCCTCTTGATCTACAGGAACCTCGATAAGGGGTAAGCCAACTTCCCTCTCTAGGCTATTTCATGTGTATCGCTGATAATCGGGATAGTCATTTTGTGCATACTGGTGCATCTGTTGTGTCGTTGCTTGTGTTGCAGCAATAGGCTGCGCTTGTGGTGGTGCTACGGTCTGTTGTGGAGCTACCTGTTGCGGAGCTGGCTGTTGCGGAGCTGACCTAGATTGTGCATGCTGAGGGATTTGTTGTTGATTCTGATCCTGTCTAGGTGGACGTGGTCTTTCCTGTGTTCTACCCGTGGCGATATTATGTTTCAGAACTGGACAATCGTGTATATAATGACCTTGTTGTTTACAATAGTTGCATGTCCCTTTCGCCGGACCTGCGGAATCACCCTTTTTATGACCATCAGCTGGAACTGACTGGGCAACAAGCATTTTCATTTTCGTATCTTTCATACGTCTTTGTTCATGTTCTTGTTCTTCTCTAATTCTATTGTGGTGATATTGTAACATCTGTAACATCTGTGACGGGGTGTTACCTTGCCAAGTACTCTCAAATTTCAATACTCTATTCTTAACTTGCGGCAGGGAATTTTCAACTAATTTTGTCACAAACAGATGTGGATATGACTCGCTACTTGCTTTTATGCCACTATTTATACCAAAACATTTTTCAAATCGGGAATAGAAATCACTAGTGTCTTCATCTTGCTTTTGTTTACAGGCTGAGATTGCACCCCAGTCTTCCTTTTTCGTAGTTAATAAACGTGGCAGTACCTGCACTAGTAATCCTGGTAGTGCTGTAGTCTTTTCCCCAAGCCCTGATCCTGCAGCTCGGGCCTTTTCTTCGTTTTCTAATGCTTTCCAATCTATCTTTTGGTCTCCCACCTCCCATTCCTTTTCTTTGAGTTTCTCGTAAACACCGGCAGGCATTAACACTTTCAATATTTTCATAATGTCGGGGTAGGTATACTCTCCCATGAGTAACATGTCTTTTATCTCACGGTGGAAACCTGCTGGATCCTTGTCATGGCTGGGTACTACTTTCTTCATTTCTAATAATTCAATTTTAGTTATAGGCGTGTACACAAACACGCGTGTAAAATTATTGTCTTCACCTCTTATTGGGTGTACTTCGCGTAACGGATTCTGTCTGTCTATGTGATACATTTTTCTTCCCATAGTGGGAATTGGAACGTGTTCTGGGCATACGAAAACTATATACTGGTTTCGAAATTCTAGAATTTCTTTAATTAAATCAGTACCTGACCCTCTCCATTTATTCGTGAGTAGTTCTGTCAATATGTCAGGTAAGGGTCCAGGATCGGAGTGTTGGCTTTTATATAATATAAGGAGGTGTTGAATCATGTATATACTAGCTAAACGCTGTTCGTCTGGGGCAAGATTCAGAAACGTGTGTGCTAGTGCATCATCACTGTATTTGCTGGGACTGTCAGCCCATTGTACTGCTGACCTAGCTAATTCTTGTTCGTCCATGGAATCGAGCATATGGTACCCCCTTCGATCTCGGAGTAATTTATCAGCGGCTTGGAATAAGTGTTCAGGGGATCTTGTATTTAACATAGGGGTTTGAAAATGTCTGTTACATTCTGGACGTATCGGACCTATCGGATCATTAAAGCCTCTAGTATTATTATGGGGTCTTCCTCTACCTACGTAAGCTATCGTTTCTAATTGTTCTGATTCTTGCTCCTCCTCTCCCTCTGATTCAATTCTGTCTGCTTCTCGTCTTTCTTTATGTATTCGTTCTACTTCCTTGCGGATCTTTCGATACATGGCGATTATACACGCCTGTCTATCATGTTTCTCGTCTGATATGTTCTGACCCCATTTGGCAAGTTTTTGCATGGTATCATGATCTGCCTCAGGCCTGTCTTGGTTCCTGATCACGCAGTTTATGAAAAAACGTAGTAGTTGTCTTTGTACATCCACTTTCTGGTATTCCATAGCTTCGTTAATACTTTCTGGGCCTCGCCCTGTTTGGACAAAGTGATATATATTGTCTAGGTGTTCAACCATTCCTGGTATCGTCATTAAATACAATGTAGCTCGTCGTATACGTAGTGATGATAGTAGCAATCTGTCCTGTTTACCTGGCACTGGATCGTATCTACAATCCACAAGATGTTCTTTAAACATGTCGGATGTCGCTAGTTGGGGTGTACGTTGGAGTGCTAAATCTCTAAGGGTCTGTTTATTTCGCGGCGGTGTGGCAAACATGTCTGTCGTACCTCCTGTAGCACCATCTGAGGTGCTGGGCAAGAAAGGATTTGTTGGATGTAAAATAGAAATTGTAGATGCGGGAAAAACGGTAGAAACGGACGGACCTGTGGGAATGGGCGTAGGAGTTTGTTGTTGCGGGGATACAGACGGATGATCTTGACGTTGAACACCATCGTCATGCGGTGTGTGTGGTGTGGCATTAGCATACTCGGGAGCTACGTCATCTAAATAGGAGGAAAGGAAAACATCTTTTGCTGTTTTAGGATGCGTTTTGGGATGTGCTTTTGTCGGGAGCATTGGAGGTGGCAAGTCTTTTGGTATTTCCGGGGTAGCCTTAGGTAACCCTTCGGCCAGAAGAGGATACATACCATTCATAAGGGTATTTCTTTGTCTATCTACTTGTTCTGCTTTTACTCAGGTACCTTCCTCAATTAATAAATTTTCTCGGGTTTTATTCGAATTCTCCCTACCTTTCTCTTCCTGTCTGAGCGCTTTTTCTGTACGTCTATATGATTCTTTACGCCATAATTCAATGGCATCTTTCTGTGACTGTCTGGCTTTCTTTTTCAATAATTCTTCTTCTACTCTCATGATGCAATCTGCATCCCAGGTCCCAGCTGCGGGCCATCTCTGACTTTCTGGTAAATCCTTGGTGTAGTCCACCCATAAATCAAGAAATAACACGGCATCTAGGCCATGCTTATGATACATAAAGTATCCTGGAGTGTCCCTAGGTGGAATGGGAACAGCTTCTTTGAGTACCCCCTTTCTGGTTTTGATCTGTCTTAATTTTGAAAAGAGCGGCATTTTTAGACCTTATTATTTGAACACACTTAATACAAAAAAACACAATAATGAACAATCATTCACACCACAATATGTAGAACGTATTAAAACATTTAACATTTAACAGTTTAACGAACGATGATAACTAATAGAAACTAGTTACTGACATAATACTAACACTAGATAATACTTAATTATATGCAAGACATACTAGATATACTGCTAAACAGTACAGATACACTGCTGAAACAGTGCAGACCGGATTTGTGTACCCAAACCCGTCTTGACCGGCACAACCTATGTGCACGTTTAAATGCCTCCCCGGCAATGGTACTCACCGGGTAGCGCGGAACGGAAGGCCTCGGAACTGAACTGAAACTGGACCGGACTGGACTCGACTCGACTGGACTCGGAACTTCGGAACCTGGTGGGCCTCTGTATACCTCGGATCTTGCTCTCTCAGCTAGGCTCTGGTCGGAATACTTCGCACTTCTCACTGCCTCGTCTGGGTGTTGATCGCAGCCTCAGTCACCCCCGCTTGGCCAGAGGGAGATACAGGAAATCCTGCAGGTACGCGTTTTTGTCCGTTCAGCTGTGGCAGGAGACCGGGCCTGCAACGCACCTCCGGCGCGTGAGATGAGAAAGTGTCCCTGTTCGGGCGCCAATTTATGTGGTAAATATTTCATTACCGGTACTATTTTTTATGCGGTAAAGTCTAGTAAGAATAACTCAGTAAATATGAGAGGCAGAATCCGTGGTATTAGAGGTTCTAAAAGACTTTATTCCTCTACAAAGGAATTACAGTTCGAACTGTAGGCTTCAAATTCCATCACCACGAAGGTTCAGGAAGGGAAGGCAATACATTATTGACAAGTAATGATATTTATATGAAAAGTATTACATTAAGACAGATGCAAGAGGCGTAACAACTGATAATACAGATAATGATACACATACGTAATGAAAAAAGGCGTAAACATAGGCGTAACTAAAAACGTCATTAAACATGATGTCACAAGTGGGTGGATCCATAAGAGAATCCTGCAATGTCAGCAGAAATATTTGGCAGAGATGCGCGCGCAGCCGCATGACGTGTGATTGACGTGCAACTAGAGGGTGAAGGGGACTTGACATTTAGCTCTACATGTGGAGACAGAAGTTTGAGGGGTCATGTCAACCTAATCCCAAATCATATCTAATATCTTATGTTTAAAGAACTGTATTATCCAAAAGGAAAGGTCTCTCGGACGGAGTCTATTCTATACTGACTGTTAGTGCGTGTACAAGCGTCTAAGTGTCTACATGAGATGCGAGGGGGCAGGAATCTTCCATGGTAACAGGGGCTATGAATTACTTGCATGAGGACAGTGAGGCCTGGCCCTTTGCACGGTAGCTGGAGGAATGTTTACCTAAACTACTAGACAGGAATGCATCGGATGAGGAGCGGAGCAGATAATCTTGAAGGTGAAATACAGTTTTTGGCAGGCAACAGGCTGGATCAGGCACCGTTAGCCGCGCAGGGAGTAGGACAAAGTTCATGGATACAGATGCAGGCTCGGACTGGAGCTTTCAGAGGCAGAAGGCAGGAAAAGGCTTGATGGCAGAATTCAGGGCCTACTCGCCTGACTCTGTAAAATGTGGAAAGTGAACCACATAAAGTCGGTGGCCTTTCATACTTAGGAATGGAATATCAGACCCATTCATGGCGAATCTGAAAGAGGACATGTTGACGGTGGACGCACATGTATTTGCGTCTTCATAACTGGAACTGGAGGGAACATACATGTACTTGTAGCATGCACATGGAGCCGTTGGGGTCTACGATAGGGGACATAACTGATCACAAAATTCATATTTCCTCAGACAGAGGGAGGGAGACAGACGGAGACAGGCAGAGACAGACAGAGGGAGACAGAGGGAGGGAGAGGGAGGGAGACAGAGACAGAGAGAGAGGGAGAGGGAGCCAGAGGGAGACAGAGAGAGGGAGACAGGGAGACAGAGAGAGAGAGGGAGACAGAGGGAGGAAGACAGAGGGAGGCAGAGGGAGGGAGTCAGGGGGACACAGAGGGTGAGAAAGGGAGACCGACTGAGGGAGACAGACAGAGGGAGACAGAGGGAGGGAGACAGAGAGAGGGAGACACAGAGAGAGGGGGACAGACAGAGGGAGACAGACAGAGGGAGACAGACGGAGACAGACAGAGGGAGAGAGAGAGAGGGAGACAGAGAGAGGGAGACAGAGGGAGGGATACAGAGGGACGGAGACATTGAGAGGGAGACAGACAGAGACAGACAGAGGGAGACAGACAGAGGGAGAGAGAGGGAGGGAGAGAGAGGGAGGGAGACGGAGAGAGAAGGAGGAAGATAGAGTGAGTGAGACAGAGGGAGACAGAGAGAGAGGGAGAGAGGGAGTGAGAGTGAGGGAGATAGAGAGATAGAGAGAGGGAGGGAGACAGAGAGAGAGGGAGGGAGACAGAGAGAGGGAGACAGACAGACAGCCAGACACAGAGACAGATAAAGACAGGGACAGACAGAGACAGAGAGGGAGACAGAGGGAGAGAGACAGGGACAGACAGATAGAGGCAGAGACAGGGACAGACAGATAGAGGCAGAGAGAGACAAAGAGGCAGAGGGACAGAGAGAGAGAGAGAGACGGAGAAGGAGAGGGAAAGGGAGAGGGAGATGGAGGGAGACAGAGGGAGAGAGAGGGAGGGAGAGGGAGGGTGACAGAGGGTGACAAAGAGAGGGAGAGGGAGGGAGACAGAAAGAGAGGGAGGCAGAGGGAGACAGAGAGAAGGAGATAGATAGAGAGAGGGAGACAGAGGGAAGGAGACAGGGGAGACAGAGAGAGAGAGAGGGAGACAGACAAAGGGAGACAGACAGAGGGAAAAAGAGGAAGGGTGACAGAGGAAGGGAGACAGAGGGAGGGAGATGGAGGGAGACAGAGGGAGACAGACAGAGGGAGACAGAGAGAGAGAGGGAGACAGAGGGATGAAGACAGAGGGAGGCAGAGAAAGGGACAGAGACAGACAGATAGAGGCAGAGACAGACAGAGACAGAGAGACAGAGAGGGAGACAGAGGGAGAGAGACAGGGACAGACAGATAGAGGCAGAGACAGGGACAGACAGATAGAGGCAGAGACTGAGACAGACAGAGACAAAGAGGCAGAGGGACAGAGAGAGAGAGAGACGGAGAAGGAGAGGGAAAGGGAGAGGGAGATGGAGGGAGACAGAGGGAGAGAGAGGGAGGGAGAGGGAGGGTGACAGAGGGTGACAAAGAGAGGGAGAGGGAGGGAGACAGAAAGAGAGGGAGGCAGAGGGAGACAGAGAGAAGGAGACAGATAGAGAGAGGGAGACAGAGGGAGGGAGACAGGGGAGACAGAGAGAGAGAGAGGGAGACAGACAAAGGGAGACAGACAGAGGGAGAAAGAGGAAGGGTGACAGAGGAAGGGAGACAGAGGGAGGGAGATGGAGGGAGACAGAGGGAGACAGAGAGAGAGGGAGACAGAGAGAGAGGGAGACAGAGATGGAGACAGAGAGGGAGAAAGAGGGAGACAGAGGGCGGGAGATAGAGGGAGACAGACAGAGGGAGACAGATGGGGACAGACAGAGGGAGACAGAGAGAGAGAGGGAGCCAGAGGGACGAAGACAGAGGGAGACAGAGGGTGACTGACCGAGGGATTGAGGCAGAAGAAGGGAGACAGACAGAGGGAGGAGCATGACAGAGGGAGCGAGACAGATAGAGAGAGACAGAGGGAGACAGACAGACAGTGGGAGACAGACAGAGGGAGACAGAGGGAGGGAGACAGAGGGAGAGAGCGGGAGGGAGACAGAGAGAGGGAAACAGAGAGAGAGAGAGAGAGAGGGAGACAGACAGAGTGAGTGAGACAGATGGAGACAGAGGGAGACAGAGAGAGCGAGAGAGATAGAGAGAGGGAGGGAGACAGAGACAGAGAGAGAGGGAGAGGGAGCCAGAGGGAGACAGAGAGAGGGAGACAGGGAGACAGAGAGAGAGAGGGAGACAGAGGGAGGAAGACAGAGGGAGGCAGAGGGAGGGAGTCAGGGGGACACAGAGGGTGAGAGAGGGAGACCGACTGAGGGAGACAGACAGAGGGAGACAGAGGGAGGGAGACAGAGAGAGGGAGACACAGAGAGAGGGGGACAGACAGAGGGAGACAGACAGAGGGAGACAGACGGAGACAGACAGAGGGAGAGAGAGAGAGGGAGACAGAGGGAGGGATACAGAGGGACGGAGACAGAGAGAGGGAGACAGACAGAGACAGACAGAGGGAGACAGACAGAGGGAGACAGAGGGAGGGAGACAGAGGGAGAGAGAGGGAGGGAGAGAGAGGGAGGGAGACGGAGAGAGAAGGAGGAAGATAGAGTGAGCAAGATAGAGGGAGACAGAGAGAGAGGGAGAGAGGGAGTGAGAGTGAGGGAGATAGAGAGATAGAGAGATAGAGAGAGGGAGGGAGACAGAGAGAGAGGGAGGGAGACAGAGAGAGGGAGACAGACAGACAGCCAGACACAGAGACAGATAAAGACAGGAACAGACAGAGACAGAGAGACAGAGAGGGAGACAGAGGGAGAGAGACAGGGACAGACAGATAGAGGCAGAGACAGGGACAGACAGATAGAGGCAGAGACTGAGACAGACAGAGACAAAGAGGCAGAGGGACAGAGAGAGAGAGAGAGAGAGACGGAGAAGGAGAGGGAAAGGGAGAGGGAGATGGAGGGAGACAGAGGGAGAGAGAGGGAGGGAGAGGGAGGGTGACAGAGGGTGACAAAGAGAGGGAGAGGGAGGGAGACAGAAAGAGAGGGAGGCAGAGGGAGACAGAGAGAAGGAGACAGATAGAGAGAGGGAGACAGAGGGAGGGAGACAGGGGAGACAGAGAGAGAGAGAGAGGGAGACAGACAAAGAGAGACAGACAGAGGGAGAAAGAGGAAGGGTGACAGAGGAAGGGAGACAGAGGGAGGGAGATGGAGGGAGACAGAGGGAGATAGACAGAGGGAGACAGAGAGAGAGAGGGAGACAGAGGGACGAAGACAGAGGGAGGCAGAGAAAGGGACAGAGACAGACAGATAGAGGCAGAGACAGACAGAGACAGAGAGACAGAGAGGGAGACAGAGGGAGAGAGACAGGGACAGACAGACAGAGGCAGAGACAGGGACAGACAGATAGAGGCAGAGACTGAGGCAGACAGAGACAAAGAGGCAGAGGGACAGAGAGAGAGAGAGAGAGAGACGGAGAAGGAGAGGGAAAGGGAGAGGGAGATGGAGGCAGACAGAGGGAGAGAGAGGGAGGGAGAGGGAGGGTGACAGAGGGTGACAAAGAGAGGGAGAGGGAGGGAGACAGAAAGAGAGGGAGGCAGAGGGAGACAGAGAGAAGGAGACAGATTGAGAGAAGGAGACAGAGGGAGGGAGACAGGGGAGACAGAGAGAGAGAGAGGGAGACAGACAAAGGGAGACAGACAGAGGGAGAAAGAGGAAGGGTGACAGAGGAAGGGAGACAGAGGGAGGGAGATGGAGGGAGACCGAGGGAGACAGAGAGAGAGGGAGACAGAGAGAGAGGGAGACAGAGATGGAGACAGAGAGGGAGAAAGAGGGAGACAGAGGGCGGGAGATAGAGGGAGACAGACAGAGGGAGACAGATGGGGACAGACAGAGGGAGACAGAGAGAGAGAGGGAGACAGAGGGACGAAGACAGAGGGAGACAGAGGGTGACTGACCGAGGGATTGAGGCAGAAGAAGGGAGACAGACAGAGGGAGGAGCATGACAGAGGGAGCGAGATAGATAGAGAGAGACAGAGGGAGACAGACAGACAGTGGGAGACAGACAGAGGGAGGGAGACAGAGGGAGAGAGCGGGAGGGAGATAGAGAGAGGGAAACAGAGAGAGAGAGAGAGAGGGAGACAGACAGAGTGAGTGAGACAGATGGAGACAGAGGGAGACAGAGAGAGCGAGAGAGATAGAGAGAGGGAGGGAGACAGAGAGAGGGAGGGAGAGATAGAGGGAGGGAGACAGAGAGAGAGAGAGAGAGAGAAAGATATGTGTATGCCGGGTCTGGTGGCTCAGTGGACGAAGGCATCCGCTGCAGGGGCCAGTGTTCAACCTCATGGTCACAGTTTTCTTTTGCTCTAGCCCCACCACTCCCCACTGACCCCACCCCCACCGGTGCGGCCCTCGTCCACAAACCACACTGTAAATTTGGCCACCGAGAGAAAGTTTGTGAGTACCCATGACCTAGATCATCTTGCTCTTTCATCACTGATTCGTTCTCATCACATAGTCTCTTATCTTTGCACATATTGCAGGGGCATCGAAGCTTTATAAGATTTGTGGTAAGGGAGTGGAGGGATGTACTTTATTGAAATGATTAACTAGTTGAACATGTCTTCCTTTGTGCTCGGCATATAGTTGCATGTGGGTAAATTTCTCCAAGCATACCACAGTAACAGTGAGGTAGTTAGACTTATTTTTGGTGATTCTCGATTCTCTGCCAATTTTATGTTGACTGTATGACTTTAAAAAGCAGGGTTCATGTATGATGTCTGGACTCCTGAAAGTTGATGTTAGTGGCCTAGTGTTAACATGTTGGAGACTGGCATCCTTGCACACCTTGGGGGAATTACACCCTTGTATGATCTGTGACCTAAATTTTCTCACTTTGATTCCTGAACTTGTACATATTATTGACTTTGGGCAACGGTGCATGGAAAATGGCAATGGTTTCCTTTTGACCCTTGTTTGGTCTGTCTGAAAATAAAATATTCATAGTCAGTTTGGATTGTGTGCCAAACTATTGATTAAGGTATGTTGGGACTGGAATGTCCTCTGCATGATCAATGAGTGTGTACCCCTGCTCCGAGTGCCCCACTTCTAATGAAACTGGTAATTTGACTTTTTGTTTGCCCCTAGCATCACTGTTAAGACAGCGTTTGCACAGAAGCCTAGATCTGTTTCTGGCACTGCAAGATTCAGATCCTGATCTGTGATCTGGAGACACATAAATAACCCCAGTTTTTGGGCATAGTACTGTTTGTCATGCCCTGAGAAAGTCAGATAGATTTGTTATGGTAATGTACCATATTTTGGTGACTCATTGTTGCAACTAGACCATTTTCTCTGTGTAACAGAGAATATAGTCTACTGACCCCTCTCATGTAATGGCCTGCTGATATGTGAAACAAGGTCCCTGAGCTGACATTCCATGTGCATGTCGAGTGCATTTATGTGCATGGACTGTATTAGAACACCATCTGGTAAGAGCCTAAGTACTGGGAACAGTGCAGCCACGGACGGTAGCGGGAGTAGCTGCCGGGCGGTGACGTGGGGAGGGGCAGAGTGGGGGTAGTAAACTATGGATTATGGAGGTTTACAGGAAAGTAAACATATAAATAAATAAAACAAATTTTGTTGCGCGCACCGCATCGCATTTGGGGATGCAGTGCACGCAACGAAATTTGTTTTTTTTATTTATATGTTTACTTACCTGTAAACCTCCATAATCTATAGTTTACTACCCCCCACCCTGCCCCTCCCCCTCCCACTACCGTCCGTGGCTGGAACAGTGTGATCAATATTGGTTATCCCCTGTTTAAAATGACCCACAATCAGGAATAAATACATCTTCCCCAGACAGTGGAACGATGGAGACAGGGGTCCCTTGGAAATTCAATGAGGACTTTCTTAGCCATGGACTGGTGATTTGTTCTTCCAGATAACTACCATTCGGTAGGTGGTAGGCATCAAGGGGGGTATCAAAGGGTGTCTCAAAGGGTGTCTCAATATAGCAAACAGAATTTCAACCCTGTGCCATATTCCCTAAATTGTGCTGTTTAGTATTATATGCTTCTGTGGATGGACAATAGGTTACTGTATCTGTTGTTTGACCGTTTAATTTTGAGCTCTTTTCCCCTAGACTACCACCCTAAAAATCCTCAGACTGCTTGCCCTTGCTACCCTGAGAGTTAAATGTGGAAAGGGCTGTATTTTGCAGAGCTGCAGTTTGCAGAGCTAAAGTATGATGGACCACAGGACACCAGTGGCATGCGACTTTAACCACCAAGGTTGGTCCAGGAGCCATATCTGACCTGTGGCCCCTTCAGCCCTAATCGGTCAGACATATGTCAAAGTAATCAAGCCAAGACTACAAGACCCAAAATACATTTTCTTTTTATTAAACCCCGGGGATGGAGAAAGGTGGAGGATTTAGGTGTATGTTCTTGTGATTATTTCTCTGTGCCGGACACAATACATTTTATATTCTTCTGTGAACATCTGTTGCACATTCGGAAGCGCTATATTCTTCCAATTTTAAAAGATAAAGGATTTTCACAGGTTAGACCGGCACTCATGCATTTACAGATGCTGTCTAATGTTGTGGAGATGTTTCGCATAGCTAGTTTTCTTATTGCTGCAATAAGGATCATGAAGAATAAATGATTATAACTGTGTAGATTATGAACTTGAGGGATAATAATGTGATTGATTGCATATTTCATTTTAAACTATTTGGTTTTTAGGATTGTAGGGTCTTCTCTATGTATTATATCTTGGATTGTAGATTTGTGCTGACCCTACCTTGCTGCTAATTGATTCTTTTAACTTTTTATTCCTCTTTTTAATTCCATGTATAGCATGCTTTTATGGTTTTTATTAACCAAATAAAGTATTTTGACTGACTGACTGACTGACATTGGGTTTTATGGGAAGCCCAGTGCTGGTATCTGTCCGTTATGACACGGAATGGTTTGGAAACCCTGGAATCAACAGAGAATGCAGGACCATGTTAAATCATGACAATTTTTTTAAGGTGAAAGTCTGACAGGTTTCCCCCACTCTCCTTCTTCAGTGCTTTGTAGGTTTCAATATATCAAAGGCATACTTTCAGAAAAAATCAAGACGCAGGACACCATGTACTTAATGGAAAAACAAAACCACACAATCCCACACACCCCACATTGTATTCCTCTATTGACATCATAAACTTAAACACAGCCACACAGCTAAAGTGGGGCTTAACAACTTCCCTGCCCATTAGACCATGTTACAGCAGTCCAATTACACATAGAGCATAGATCTTTCTTTACACACTTAAGAGATTTGAAGAATACCTGCTCCTGGACTTTTCTAAGAGAATAAGTCAGCTTCCAACATAGTCAGATGATGGGTGACACAAGTGAAACGTACTAGGCCTGTATGAAGGGGGCTCTCCCTCATTTCCTTCTGATGAATGAACCGCTTTTATTTTCTGTTCAGTCTCCAAAAGTGAATAGCTGCTGGAAGCCTTTGTCCATAAGTTGCATCTAGTGATTAGTGAAGGGTCTCCCTTCCTATGTCTGGGAATAAGAGGGAAGGACCTCCAAATTGTTTACGAGCTAGTCATAAATCTGTTTGTTTTCTACATTGTGGTACGCTTTCCAGTGTACATATAACATTTGGAAGTTTTGCTGTATTCTGCTCTCAGTACACATGTGATCAAGCATGAAAGTAGTCATCAGAAAGAACAAGCTGCATTAGCAATATGTTACTTCTGTTCACCTGTTCTCTGTCATTCACTGGAGCAGCCTTCATACTTTATTCCCGAAAATCTGCCTTCTTCAACTGCTAGTAATCCTGCTTTCCTTTTTAGGTTTTGCCTGCACAACTCTTGAGCTGTGCTTGTGAAATCTATTGTATTTAATATATCTTAAAAGGGACTTACATCCTGCCTTCCTTTTTTGTTGGTCCATGTGCTTGTCTCTTCACTTTTATGCCTTTTCATTGGTTGTATGCATTGTATTTTCTGTTGTTCCATGTGTCTTTCTCTTATCAGTTTCCCGTAGCCGAGTTACTCATTCTCATACCCCACCTGTCGCTTTGATAGGCGGAACTACTTTAGTTTGCTTACTGCACACTACATTTATTGTTTACAGTCTTGCCACACAAGCCTTTTGTTTGTGAGCTGGGACTGTGAATTCTGTGAATTCTTCAGTTCTAACAGGGAGATATGCATTAACCCTTTCGCTGCGGCGGGAATTCCGCCGCAGCGCTGGGGGGGGGGGGTTTGGGGGCAGCACGGTGGCGCGGTGCTCATGACGGAACCGCTCCGTCATGAGCCGCGGTTGAGCTGTGCTCATGACGGAGTGGTTCCGTCATGACTCCGCCCACTGTGCTAATCGCCCGCACAGGCGGGGAATTAGCGCTGCGTGGGCGGCGCGGCCGCCAACGGCCGCAGCATGACGGAACCACTCCGTCATGAGCACACGGCGACCGTGGCTCATGACGGAGCGGTTCCGTCATGAGTGGGGAAGGGGTTAACATCGCTTGTCTGCCTTATCAGGGACAGTGGTCTCCTGGATGGTCTGTGA
Source organism: Triturus cristatus (assembly GCF_964204655.1). NCBI lineage: Eukaryota > Metazoa > Chordata > Amphibia > Caudata > Salamandridae > Triturus > Triturus cristatus. The sequence continues at coordinate 657,543,064 of NC_140592.1, read as the reverse complement.
ACCGAAGTTTATGGACTCTAGCCAGGCTGACTCTAGCCAGGCTGAAAGTTGGCGAGTGTTGTGAGCAGGAATTAAGGGACATGCTGCCTCTTTATTTCTTCAGAATTGCGGGCCTGCTTCTTCATTTACCCTGCCAGTAGCCAGACACTTGTTTACATTCTTGTTTTATGTGCGTGCTGGTGAATTTGATCTTTCGAGACCTGCTGTATTTCTTGCTTGTGTTACACTGTGGGTGTGTTCGTCACCCGTATTAAGCCGATATATAAATGATGAGTTCCATTAACATTTGTAACTTAGTGTAAGATTTTATCAATGAATTACGCAGTCTTTTGCTAAAGGTTCATTTTGCATTTCTATTAAAGCATGCAAATGAACTTTTCTTAAAGATATCAGGCTAGTAGTTCACTAATACGCAGTCTCATAAATATGCAAATAAAGGGCAAGCCTCATGCATGTGCCTTAAAAAACGTAGCAGACATCTTAGAAAGAAAGCTGGTGCGCAAACGTTTTTATCCGTGCGGTTACACTACTCATTGTGCAGACTGTTGGGAGCTTGTTTATTGAGTTTTCAGCATGCACTCAGAGTGCTTGCCTCTTCAGTCCCTTTCCTTAAGACCACCTTCCTCCCACTGACCTTGCTGTAAAACTCTCCCCTTCCGTGGTATCAACATCCTCCATGTGTCTCCCCTCACTCCATCGTGTTTAACCCTTTCGCTGCGGCGGGAATTCCGCCGCAGCGCTGGGGGGGGGGGTTTGGGGGCAGCGCGGTGGCGCGGTGCTCATGACGGAACCACTCCGTCATGAGCCACGGTTGAGCTGTGCTCATGACGGAGTGGTTCCGTCATGACTCTGCCCACTGCGCTAATCGCCCGCACAGGCGGGGAATTAGCGCCGCGTGGGCGGCGCGGCTGCCAACGGCCGCAGCATGACGGAACCATCCGTCATGAGCACACGGCGACTGTGGCTCATGAGAGAGTGGTTCCGTCATGAGTGGGGAAGGGGTTAAGATCCTCCACTCAGTGTCTACGTCATTAGCCCACTGAACTGATAGTGGCTTTTTCCTGAGTAAAGTGGCTGCACTCAGATATTTCTCTTACAGTGATATGTCTTGTGTCTTGGGTGTTTTCCCGGTCGGGTGCTTGCACGCACCACAGGCACGCACACAGGTATGCTCTGGATTAATGCCTGGCTGCTGAGGGTAGCCTCCTCCTCACAAACTCGGCTCTGGGAAGCTTAATGTTCTGGCCAGCAGTCCATCCCAAAGCTGCGACTTCGCAGAGCGGTCATGGGTGAATTTTAATAATCTCTTACAACCTGCAGTAGAGCTGTATTCCTATTTCCAGTTTCCATCAAAATACATAAAACATGAAAGAACAGATCTGGCAGGAAGCAAATGCTTATAGTTTAAACTTGAATAAATTCATTTTCAGCTAATTTAAAGGCAGAAGATGGTAGCAGAGCAATCCTAGACAAGGAAATGCACGACAATAGGCAGGTAGTAATGGGCGAGGCAGTCCTGCGGGTTCTGTTCATGCTACAGAGATTAAAATGCATTTTCGAGCACAACAGTTTGTATTTATTAGAGGTCGTATCTCTTTTTAGGTCTCGCCTGACCCAGCGCATGCGCTGCTCTGGCGAGACTTATTGAGAGGGCTCCAAAAGGTGCTACCAGGCCAGCCTAGAGCTACAGTGCATGTGCACGGGCGCGCGCGCCTCGCTTTACCGCGATTACTTTCACTTTCACGGCCGCACGGCCGCTTTGATGTTTGATCGTGATCGCGATCACTTTCACGGCTGCACGGCCGCTTTGCATAGCCAATAGGTCTCGCTTTTGGGACCTTATAAGTATTTTTTAGTTATGGAACTGTTGCATGGCTAAACACTTATAAGGTCCCAAAGGCGAGAACTATTGGCTATGCCAATGCTTGTTTTTATATGTGTGGAACTCTCCTTGCGATGTTCATTACTGCGAATAACACAAAATAGTAGTTACTACACATATTGCAATTTTATTGCCCACTCCTAACAAGGCCCCCAGTGTTTACAACTCCGTGAAGCTGCAATGCTTTGCCAATAAGCCCTATACAATAAGTTAAGAGTATAATATTTCACCTAAACACCTGGAAATAAACGTCTTTACCCAGCCTGCATTCTGGAATTAATATTTTATGCTAATAAGGTCATCCCCCTTCTGTCCCATGAGCTCCTGCGCTTGTTTCAGACCCTCTCTGAGGAGACAGCTGGCAGGCAGAGACGTTTTAAGGCATGGCCAAAATGGGCAGTTGCCAGGGCCTCCAGATTCCAAGGGTCCCCTGGAAAAGTAAACTTTAATCTCTCTCAAGCTCAACTATGCCTATTTCTATACTGACCCGTTCTTCTACTTCCTGCCTACCTCTACCTCTGTCTCTCTTTGTCTGCTTCATCTTAAGGATATGTGGGGTCCTGGAAAAGATTTACTTAAATTGCTTTGTACTATAAACAGCACAAAAGTGAGTGATACAATTCAAAGTTGTTATGAGCAGGAGGCCCCACAATATGTCTTGCCCAGGGCCCCAACAATCCTTAAAACAACACTGCTGGCGGCACAGTAGCACAATGTGTTATTGTAAATAAATACATTATGACAGCTTCCTCGCTCTCCTGGATTCAACAAGAGATCCTTGCTAGTGTTTAATCTAGCCCTGGACTTTAGGGGTGGGGGTGGGTTTATGCACACCTCACCGCTTGTTAAAATGTGTTATCTCCTACTACATGTAAGTGCATCTGCATGCCATCTCCTCTCCTCCCGGGTGCTTTTCTCAAATTGTCCAGAGCTGCCAAAATCCATGTGTTTTCAGGGCCTCTCTATCCCTTCCGAGACCCGTTCCTGCGGCTTCCTTCTTGCTTGAACCTTCCCACCCTCGTTCTTCTTCTCCCCACAAACAGAGGTAGTTGGCCTCCTCATAGCCATACACGTTGCTCCTTAGTTTATAACTTCTGTTTGTTAGTTGTTTTTTCTCCCAGTTTCTTGCAAATGCCACATACATCCCATGATAAAGCGAGAAAAAGCCGGACGTCTGTTTTTATTTTTTTGCAGATTTATGTAGCGTGAACTCGCCCCCGAAGGTATTGGAGCACTTTACATGAGCACCGGTTACGTTACACAAGGACACATTCATTTTTTAGGTCTCGGCGTAACGTAAGCAGCGCATGCACTGCACTCGTCATACGAGGCTTCTTGGAATTTATACGATTCCAGAAGCCTTGTTCTAGCTCCGCCTTCAGTTTTGATTCGTGCACGTCGTTTGGCGTCACAAATTATGCCAAAGGCAGTGCAATGATTGCACTGAAGGCATGTCACTCGCTGATTGTTGCCAGCCTGTCTCTTTTGATCCACGCCCAGTGGAATTGGATCTCTTACTGGCGGCGGGAGACAGTGTCCCCTAATTAGCCTCTACGCACATTTTTGTTAGCCTTCGCCTTTGGCAAAGGCAGCCACGTGTTTATTTTTGCATCGCGCTTTCACTTAAAGTGAAAGCGCGATGCAATTATAAACAAGCGGCTGCCTTTGCCAAAGCCGAGAGCTTGTTTTTACATCATTCGTTAACTGCAAGAGAAACAACCAGCGCTATGTAAAAAACTTTCATCGACCCAGCCTGCAGCTTGCACATTTTATTACGAGGGACAACATTCTAGGAAAATCTAAAAACAGCAATCTCCTGTAATTGGTACAACTATCGTAGAGAGAAAGAGACGTGAACATTGGATAATCATAAAACAGTTTACTAAAGCGCTTCGATGCCAGATATTTTTACAGCAACAAACACAGTAGACGGTTCGTCTTATAGGAACTTCCTTTTGCCGTCAGGCAAGAGGATGGAGACAGTAAATAAAGTTATTCACCCAGGATCGCAAGTATTGCTCAAGCGGGGGAGCCGAGTAAACCACAGTTTTCTAACTTCATGGATGACAGTTTAGCACCGAAACCACATGTCGCCCATAGGCAGAGTGCTGAATGCAGCCGTTATGAACTCTACTTTTAATAAAGAAAGAATGAACGACCCTAAGGGAACCGATTCCTGCTCCAGAGTACCAGCTACCAAGAGGCGAGGAGAGCCGGTGCAGCAGCGTCCCGTTCCAGATCCCCCTGGCGTCCACCCCGGGACTTCCATCTCACAGGTTCTCCCTTCAACCACAGCTCTTGGACAGGAGGGCAGAACACCTTCCCTTTGAAGTGGGGTTTGCAGCAGAGCAGCGTTACCAAGTTTGCCACGGGCCTTCATGCAAGTGAGGAACATAGTTGCAGCTGGTGTGCCAGGTGCCACCGCACCTGCTGCACTAATGCATGCTTCGCCCTACATGAACTGCGTGCACTGAAGCAAGTGCAGAGTTAGGGAGGAGCAGGTGCTCGGTGAACGAGGGAGGTGGTCCAGGTATCTGCCAGTCCAGGAGCTGAGTGATTCACATTCTAGGCTGGTGCCCTTGATAGGCCGGTGGGGCTGGAGATGGGGTAGTGACGTTGTGTTATGCCTGGAGCAGAGATATTCCCGTTCTAGGCCGTTGGGGCTGGGTAGCGGTGTTGACATGCTGACAGGCCGGTGGGGCTGGAGAAGGGTAGTGACATGCTGACAGGCCGGTGGGGTTTGAGAAGGGTTAGTAACAAGCTGACAGGCCGGTGGGGCTGGAGAAGGGGTAGTAACAAGCTGACAGGCCGGTGGGGCTGGAGAAGAGGTCGTGGGGCTGACTGACTGACACTGACTGAAACTGACTAACACTGACTGACTGACATTGACTGACTGACACTGACTGACACTGACTGACTCACACTGACTGAGTGACACTGACACTGACTGACACTGACTGACTGACATTGACTGACTGACACTGACTGACTGACACTGGCTGACTGACACTGACTGACACTGACTGACTGACACTGACTGACACTGACTGACATGACTGACACTGACTAACTGACACTGACTGACTAACTGACACTGACTGACTGACACTGACTGAAACTGACACTGACTGACTGACACTGACTGAAACTGACTGACACTGACTGGCTGACACTGACTGACTGACTGACTGACACTGACTAACACTGTCGGACACTGTCTGACTGACACTGACTGACTGACACTGACTGACACTGAGTGACTGACACTGAGTGACACTGACTGACACTGACTGACTGACACTGACTGACTAACACTGACTGAGACTGACTGACTGAGACTGACTGACTGACACTGACTGACTGACACTGACTGACTGACACCGACTGACTGACACTGACTGACTGACTGACACTGACTGACTGACACTGACTGCCTGACTGACACTGACTGACACTGACTGACTGACAATGACTGACTGACACTGAATGACTGACACTGACTGACACAGACTGACACTGATTCACATCGCCCTCAATGCTCACCCCTACATGGAGGTGCCAGCCATTCCATTTCTCAGAGGTGCAGGGCACTCATGGTACACAGGGAGAGTGCCACATATGTACACAATCGTTCAAGGTACTCGAGAAAATGGAAGTAGAGGTGGGCTTTACAGGGCTATCATTTTACACAATGAAGAGGACACACATGAACCCAGAGGTACAAGCCCTGTTCACTGTACACGGAGGTGCAGGTTGTTCCCAAAAATACACAGACATTCACTGTACTTTAAGATGCAGTCACTCACTGCACGCAGACATAGGCGCAGAAATAAGAGCCACGGGCACACACGCAACACAGACCCCTACAGAAATAAATGCAGGTACATACTGGGTGCATTCACTTACTGTGCACAGAGGTACTCAAATCAAACTTGTACAGGGGTACAGAATTCTGCCGTACACTGACGAACCCTGTATACACAGTCAAAGCACCACCAGTTCACAGGAGATACAAGCACACGCTGTATGCAAACATCCTCCCTTGGCCTTCTCTTACCCCCAGTTCCTTCCGCTACCCCCTGAGGCTAGGCAATATTTCTCTCCATGTGTTCCCATACCTGGCGTGTCACGCAGTTTGGTGCTTATTTTCCCTCCATGTTAAAGAATAGTAGATGTTTCAGCACCCCAGCAAATGTGTTGCATAGCTAAATACATATAAGGTCCCAAAGGCGAGACCGATTGCATTGCAAATGCTTGTTTTTTAGATTAAGTGATTTGTGGACATAACCCCGAGGATCGAACCTTGGTTCTAGCACCAAGGTCGGCAGCTCTAGCCGTCAGACCACATCCTCTCCTTTATTGCTTACTTATTTACTAAAGCTTATTTTAAAGCACTCAGCCTCTTCATCTTCTTAACCTCTTCCACTTCCGTCTCTTTCAATTGTATTTGTTGTTGCATTTGATAGTCGTTTGGTTAGTTTGTACTTTAGTTGCAGATCTTCATTTTCTTGTTGTTTACTGACTTTCTACCCACGTTGTTCTGTTTTGAAAGTCATCTGCTTTTTCTGCGGGTTAGTAAATTGATTATATTTGTCCTACATACACTATCATCTGGTTTACCTGATGCGTTTAAAATTGTCTGTTCACCTCTGTTCTAACCTCCACATCCCCTTCTAATGCTTTAACACTTTACAATTTGACACTTTCTTCTTGTTATAATTTCGAAAGCTAGCAGAGATAGCACTCTAAACGTATTTGTGTTCAGGAAAAAAAAATCAGCTCTTGAGTGTATTTTATGGAGTTGTCAAATGGTTTTATATCCAGGACGCCTTTCCAGTTCAGTGGATTCCTTAAAACAAATTCTGTTATCAGGAGTGTAGGAAAAATAACACGTAGACCACAAGTTCCAGAATGCACAAGTATATTGCATGCAGCATTGCCAATATTCTCATGTTCATGCATGGGAGCTCACCCAGTTCGATTTTTTCTTTAGCATTGCTAGGATCACGGGTCCCAGAATGCAATGCAAAGTGAGGAAGACCGAGGGGCAGATTTACAAGCCCCCTGTGCCACTTTTGCGTCATTTTTAACAAGGGGAAATTTACGCAAAAGTGGCGCAAGGGGCTTATAAATCTGCCGCCTATTATTTTATTCTGTATCATAGTTCTAATCCTGAGAAGGCTGGAATAATGCAGCCAGTGGCGCTCCCTCGCTTTAGAACCCACAAAGTGTAGGGTCACTGCTTTAACTCCATCAGCACCCTTTTATTGCATAGCAATATATTTTAATATATGCTGTAGGTCATTCATAAATTATGTTTTTGTGTATTTGTATGCCCCCAAACAAAGCTGAAAATGTGCACCATTAAATGCACATTGGACCACAAGTACAAAATAATACAGCTGATAGGAGCGCTTCCAGCTGGCATCTCTTCATAATTTCAACAGCACGCATGATTATCACAAATGTGTGTCCAAAAATATTGTCTACATTATTATATTGGGAGGCAAGTAACATCTGCCTGCTTATATCTCTAAACTAAAATAATTACAGACCTCGACCTCTACCCCAAGCATTGCTAAAGTCATTAGGGGGCATATGTATGAAAGGAAAAATTAGTCGCAAATGCTGCGAATCGCAAAAAACAGCGTTTGCGACAGATTTTTTGCTATTTCATATGTATGACACACTTCCACACAGAAAAATAAGAAATCGCTAAATTAACGATTTCTTAGGCTGCGAAACATGAAAACAGCAAATTTCCTTGCGAATACTTAATTTGCAATTTCTTAGCTTAGCGAAAATCGCTATCAAGAAATCGCAAGCTAAGAAATCGCAAACACATGTATGAAAAATTCGCAATTTGCGATTTTACGAAATTCGCAATTTAAGAAATTGCTATTAACACCAATTGCTTGCAGGTGGTAAACTGGTGCAAGGTACTTAAACCACCCCACAATGCAACAGACCCACCCACAATGGCAGCAATGTTCGTGATAGCCAGGAAGCTGCGTATTCGGGCCCTTGCTCAGAGGAGAAGGAGACAGGAATGTATATTCAGGCTGCGCATCATCCTGTTCCAGAACACTGAAGAGGACATCTATGACAAGTACAGACTGCACCCACAGACCATAATGGACCTGATTGAGGAGCTGAAACCCCACTTGGAGCACCCTACACGCAGGACACAAACAATTCCCACACATGTGCAGGTCCTGTGCTCCCTGCACCTCCTGGCGTCAGGGAGTTTTCAACGGGTCATAGCAGAGGTTGGTGGGGTGTCACAGAGTGCACTTTCGCGCTTCTTCCATGCCTTCCTAGATGCAATGCTACTGAGGCTCTCACATCACATTTACTTCCCCACCACCCAACAGGCATTACAGCAAACGATACTGGACTTCTACCAGATTGCAGGTTTCCCCCACGTCATTGGCTGCATTGACGGGACCCATGTGGCCATCACACCCCCAGCAGAAACTGAATATGTCTACAGGAATCGGAAATGCTACCATTCCCTCAACATACAGATTGTGTGCAACGCTAAGTATCACATCACAGACATCGTAGCCAAATACCCCGGCAGTACACATGACTCCTTCATCTTCAGACACAGTGGAATACACAGACGTCTGAGTGCTGGAGACTTTGGGGAGGGGTACCTGCTTGGTAAATACATTGCACACATCAATACATCCACTACATCACTTGAGGGGGGGGACATTGACTTACCTATTGTGTTTTTGTCCATGCAGGTTCAGTGCCTATGCAGTGCGCGACTTCATCCTGACCCCATACCTGGATCCTGCAAATGCTAGTGAGAGGAGCTACAACAGGGCACACAGATCTACACGCTGCGTCATTGAGCGAACCTTTGGAATCCTGAAGAGCCGCTTCCGGTGCCTGCATAAAAGTGGAGGCGCACTGCAATACAGCCCTGAGACCTGCTGTAAAATCGTGGCAAGCTGTGAAATGCTACATAACATGGCAATGAGGAAAGGCACCACAATTGATGTGACCGATACAGACACATCGGATGACGAGCGCCCTGCTCCCCCTGCCAGACCAGCACCAGGAGTTGGAGCAGCTGCTGGACGCCAGAGACGGACTGAGATCACACAAAACTACTTTTAGGTGAGTATGGATGAAATGAGACAACAAAGCCTGATGATGTATCAAGTGTTTAATCACACTTCACATGCAAGAAATAGTAATTGTCCCCAGCACATGTTGTACACACAGTGCAGAGAAGGCACAAGTAATAGGGCAAACAGCCTTTTCGGGTTAATGCACCCGTGTTGTAGGCAGTGTCCCCGCAGATGATCACCTCCGTCGCTGCCGTCCAGGGTGAGTGCCCCCCATGGTGCTCCCTTGGCCTGCTACCTGTCTGCCACTGCGGCGTCTTTCACCTGGCAAGGTTGGAGTGATACTGCTGCGACTTGATGTGTCCTCACTCTCAGCAGAGGCCATTAGTGCGCTGCCACCAGCATTGGCTGTCTGCAGCTGTTCCACAGCAGTGGTTACCTGCGCAAGCCCTCGTGCAATGTCCTGGCAGCAATGTGCCATGTCCACCTGCATTGTTACGCTTCTGTGTGTCAGTGCGCAGGTGGTGGTGCAGAGGCGGTTGACTGCCTTTGTATAATTGTGTAGGCGTGCATTGGCACGTCGTCCAGCCCTGTCATTGGCAGCTTGGGTGTCCCTCAAAGTGGCACAGAGCTCATGTATTGCCGCTACCATGTTCCTATTGTCCTGATGGATGCGGCATAGCTGGCGATTTATTGACCGCATTGCCTTGCTTTGCAGGCGCTGTTCCTGCAACATGCACTGTTCCAAGCCGGAGAACACGGACCCTTCTCCTTCTGTTGCAGTGCTGCTCCTGGGCCTTGATCTGGATGTGGCCTGTGCCCTTTGCCTTGATGTTGGTGCGTCATGACAGGGCATTTCTGTCACACCCTGACTCCCCTCTCTCCTGTTGGTGTCATCGCCTGTTGCTGGGAATTCCTCGTCAAATGGAGGCAGTGGGGGCACATGTGCGCGCTTCCTGCGCTGAATTGGCTGCTGGTCTGTGTCATCGCTGGAGTCCGCAGGGTCTGCAGGCTCCAATCCCTCAGCGCTGTCTTCTTGTGGCATGCCATGTGCTGTGGATGTAAAGGGGACTACATGAGTTTGTGTTACTGTCTGCATGTGGCACTCAATAAAGTTACAATTCTTTGACGGCTAACCTCTGACACATTTTCATTCAATGATCCCCAAAACACATATGTTGCATTTAATTTTGATGGTGTCATGGACACACAGTCAGACACAGTACTACGAGTCCCATGATGCATTGCTGTGTGTGCTGTAAGACCTGGCCTGGATTGACATTTTGGGAGTTTACTATGCACATTTGGGGGAGTGTGCAAGGGATGGGGAGGAGTGCAGGTTGATTTTGCATGCATCTTACCTTGTCTGCTGGATGAGGGGTCGGAGCTGTCTATTGCAGCCACACCACCAACGCTCTCAGGCAGGAGGGTAGACTCCACGAGCTCCTCATGGGGGGTTGGCTGCTCTGCAGTGGATGGTCCTCCTCCAGTCTGATTGGCATCCTTGAGTCTGGCTGCCACCCTCTCCTTGGACCTCTGGCGCATATCGTACCACCGCTTGCGCAGCTCCTCGATGGTACGTGTGGTGACTCCAACAGCATTCACCTTGCTCTGTATTTCCAGCCAGATTTTCCTCTTCCTGGCCTCTGGGACTTTGTGTGCCTTCTTCCCAAAGAGGAGCTCATGGCTGCAGACCATCTCCTCAATGAGGACCTCCTGCTCCTTTTCAGAAAACTTGTGTTTTCGCTTTCTTTTCTCAGCATCCTTGCCCTGCTGTTGTTGTTTGGGATCCATTGCTGGTTGCTGTCTCCAGGAAAGCCTCCTCACACTCCACAAGCAGCCTCTGGGTGTGGCTCAGGTGAGCAGGTGCAGGCAATCACTCCAGTTTCCTGTTTGTGATGTCATCAGCCTGCACCAGGCTTGCAGATACGCGTTTTTGCGATTTCTTAATTTGCGAATTTCGCTATTAAGAAATCGCAAAACGGGATTCTGCGATTTATTTGCGACTTTTAAGTAATCGCAAATGATTAGCGATTTATTTTTACATCCCGTTTAGCGAATCTGAATTTGCGAATCGCAAAATTTCGCAAATTAGGATTCGCTAGAGGGGAGTTTGATACATATGCCCCTAGGTTTCGCCTATGCGAAAATCTATTAGCTTTGTCAATAATTTTTTACTTCTTGCACAGCAGTTCCGCTGCTGTGGAACATGGCTAAAGTAAATAAATAACGCTATGACACAGTCAAAGCTGGCCACGCCATAGAGCTTTTTTCTAACTTAAAGCCATGTTGCAAAGGAGGTCAACTCTCTCCACCAGGCACTAGCATGCAGTACAAATCCAGAGCCTACTGGCTGTGCTAAATCTGTGCAATATTCTGTCTGGTTATACTTCTTGTGTACATGTACCATGGCGTATGTTCTCCGTACATTTGTGACTATTTGCTTCTCTTTATCTCGCTGGCTCTATTCAAGTAGACAGATATGCATTCACACAAAAAAAGACATACTACTTCATACATAGAGAAACAGCTACATACGAGATGGGCACACATTTGTTTTGTTGAAATCTTTTTGTTATATTTTAATTTAATTAAAGAAAACATTAACCTGTACATTACTTGGATTTAGCCTTCACATACAAGAGATCACATTCAGTATTCTAAATCTAGAAGAACATCCACCATTCCTGGCAAAAAAGATATTAATAGCACAAACAATAGGAAACAATAGGAAAAGCAATGAGTTCTATCCATATAAAGTATAAAAATGTAGTGCAACGTAGAACAAAACCACAACCCTTTGCGATTCCTTAGTCAGTGAGAAAATATTAGTTAAAATTAATTTTTAAAAAACATGTTACAGTGCTGCTATGTAACCTGTTTTTTATTTTATACATTTTTGAGATACTTTTATATAGCTCCAATATCTCCTGGAGGTACAGGAGCGCTTTATATTATCAGCAGTTACTTCATTCGAGCACACAAGTAACTAATCACCTCCCCTTTTAAACCTGCGTCTCTCAATTTTTTTTTGTTTAAATCTTTTTATTGACATTTCTTTTTTATCAAACAACAACCATAATGCAATGGTATCATACCAATTTGGCCACAATAAGGGTCTGAGGATGATGATACAATGTTCCATTGTGCGTTCACGTATTACGTACGCGGAAGTGAAGAATGCCCCTTATAAAGATGCAAAGCGCTGATCATAAGGACCCAAAGAGGCTTTGTGGTATACAAGGCACCTGCGCTCTGTACATGATGCATCACGCATTTGAACTGTGGGAGAGGGGTACAATAAAAGAAGGAGAAATTAAATCAATTCAGGGAAAAGGGGTGAGTGCCTGAGACCTGTTGCCTGGTGTAAGTACGATTGGGTTCTCTGCTAAGTATAGGTGATGTGAGCTGTATGCTGCAGGGGTCTAGACAGCGCTTGCAGGACTCTGCCCTCGCTGTGTCTCCATGGGCGCACTATCAGAGCTTACCATCTCAGTTGGTTGGATCCCCAATCCCCCTGAGAGTTCTCTGCGGAAGCCCCCAGGCCCTGCAAGTCTGATACCATGGCCGCCCAGCTACTGCCAGGGGAAACTTACGAAGACCCAACATGTCTTCCCTTCTCAAGGCTACTCCTTCTGCCCTAGCCCAGTTGAGTAGTTATTGGTGCCAGGCTATTGCGTGGGTGTCTATCTGTGATTTCTACCGTGCTTCACTACAACCAGGCCTAAGTCCAGAAACTGGGAGGTGGCCCTGTTTTTCTTATTCCTACTATAGAGATGTAATATATATACCACCCAGCAAAAAGGGATGCTGGGCCCTGTACAATTGGCCAGTGTAGCCGCTATGTTAGTCCAGTATTCACCCTGCGTGGGGCAATGCCTCAACATGTGCAGAAGATCTGCGTCAGGTAGCCTGCATCTGAGGCATTCAGCGTCCGTGAGATGGAAATACTTGTTAATCTGGGCTGGGGCTTTCTCAATTTTATTTTAGGGTCAATTTTATACAGGAGCGCTTTGTATTACTACCAATTACTGCACAATATATTGCCTTTCTCAAAAACAAGTCATAACACTTTTACGGAGTTTCTTTAACTTGTATTTCACAACTGCTCACGAAGCTAAAATGTACAGAAAAATATATATAATTAATCACATAGGCGAAACATATTGCATTTACCAATACTTGTTTTAATTTATTTTGTTTCCCGCTGAGAAGAAATCCCCATGGAGAGCATTGGAAAGCACAATAAGTAGGCAATAGAGTTGAACACTGTAGAAGAAACAAATATTGGCAAGCTAATAGGTCTCGCCTTTGGCACTGATTGGCATTGCTGATGGTTTTAGCAATATAATACTGATTATAGATTGCATATTTTATGTAAGTAAAGGCTGTAGATTTAAAAAAAATATTTATGAACACTTTTTGATTTAATGCAATTTTGTATTATAATTGGAATTTACTTTACTAAGTATTAAAAAAGTGAAGTGTCTTGGTTCAAAAGAGCTGAGTGATTGGGTTTTCCTAAGCTCATGTGGTACATATGAGCTGGGTCACAATTAGGTGTTCAGGGTGTTCTGGTTGTAAAAGGGTGTATTGAGAGCTCTGGAGCAGACAGCCTGAGTCAGTGAGACATAACACTGTTCAGATTTCATGCTCATCCAGTCCTTGGCCTCTCTCCTGTGTGCACACAGTGATGGTCCTGTACAGGGTTGGACTGTGGCAGCAAAGAGGCTCAGGCACCAAAATAAATGTGACCCCTCATTTCTGAATTGGAATGCTAAATAGGTGTCCCTTTTTTGCAAATTATGAAGATGCGCTCTGTAAGTGTTTTGCAAAGTATGGAAGACTGTATGAATTTTAACTTGCTGCAGGTAATACTTGTTTCAATATCAGGAAATAAACAGTAAAAACCAGCCCAGCAGCCAATAAAACAGGCCCACAAACAGGCCAAGGAACGCCCCCCGCACACTAACCTGTCAGACCGGCCCCTCTGGCACTGCCCCATTGTCCTACAGGCCAGCCCGCCCCCGGTCATATATATATATGTATATATATATATATATTCACTGAAAAAACCATAGGTTTCACACATGTTATAGTTACGAATTAGCATTTAAAAAACCTTGCAAATTCACTTAAAAAACCATAGGTTTCACAAATGTTATAGTTAGCTGGACATTTCACTCGTAAAAAACCAATGAAATTCCCCCGTTATAGTTAGTGCAGGCAACTATAACTCACGCGACCGCAATCCTCTGCTGATGACGTCAGATATTACATCACGGTATTTAGACACTTATTTACCCATGTCTTCTTCCATTAATCTTTAGCTATACATATATTACAAATATTTATTTTTCAGAAAGACACATATGTCATCAGTGATGTAATATCTGACGTCATCAGCAGAGGATTGCGGTCGCGTGACTTATAGTTGCCTGCACTAACTATAACGGGGGAATTTTATTGGTTTTTTACGAGTGAAATGTCCAGCTAACTATAACATGTGTGAAACCTATGGTTTTTTAAGTGAATTTGCAAGGTTTTTTAAATGCTAATTCGTAACTCTAACGTGTGTGAAACCTATGGTTTTTTCAGTGAATTTCAAGGGTTTTTTAAATGCTAATTTATGTATGTATTTTTTATTTTTCTTATGGGATTTTTAGCGTGCGCGCACAGTGCGCGAACCTCGCTTAATTTTCCGTTAAAAATTTTTTAAAAAAATTTTTACGTATGTTTTTTCAGCATACGCGCACAGTGTGCGCACTCACCATTTTTTCGAAAAAAAAATAAAATCTTTTTTTTGTCCTTGGGGGTCGTTCTGGGACCCCTGACAAAGGCTAGGGGGTCAGGAACTGTCCACCCTGCCCCCTTTTCACATTCTCCACCTTTGTTTTTCACCCCCTCAGACTGCGAGAGACAAAATGGCGGCCGAAACTTCCTGGTTCCGACCGATTCGAATGTTTACCGACATCTAACAACCAATCAGAATTGCGCTCGCGCACGGCAGGGTGCGCGCACAGTGCGCGCACGGTGCGTGCGTATAGATATTTATATGCTTTTAAGTGCTATTTTCTCAGGAAATACTGAACAGATTTACACGAGACCTTCAAAAGGCACTTCCTTGACCTTATGGCTACCTCTCTGCCAAATTTCACGTAACTCTGTTCAGCCGTTCGGGCTGTACCTTCGACTAAATGTCCTATGGAAAAATGCATGGGGAAAATGCGTTTTGGGACCCCCCCTTTTTCTCGGCCCCCGCTTGACGAATCACCCCGAGACTTTCAGGGTAGGAGCTGAACGGAGCGCACCATTTGTTTTGAAAATTTCGCGAGAATTCGTCAACTGGCGCCAAAGTTATTTAAAATAGAATTTTGAGATTTCCTATGGAAACTAGGTTGTAACTATAACTGTCTACTGGCGACCGCCAGTAGATTATATATATATATATATATATATATGTATATATATATATATATATATATATATATATATATATATATATATATACATATATATATATATATATATATATATGCATCCAAATTCGTCCAAAGATTTAGAGACGCACACAAAGGCAGGCGGACCCAGCATCGGTTGAAGAGTCCTTTATTCAGCTAAACCAGCCTCGCGCTGCACATTTTCTTTTCATTTTCCCTACGCGTTTCGGAGCTCCTGCTCCTTGATCACAGGACTCAGCATCGGCAGATACAACAGAACACGTGTCCCCAATCCGCTTTTATAACGCCCTCTAATGGGCTCCTTAATCCAAATGCTTGCTGGGATTCGTGGTTCTTGAGTCACAATATGACCCATCGTGGGTTCTGCCTTCTGCATATTAAAAGTCACGGACTCCAAATGGAGCCTGCAGTGCGTGTGCTGGCTAAAATCCATGCAAACCAGCCTTTCTGCAATCGGACACAGAGGTCTGTGTCCACAGTCCACAACTCCCTTGTGGTGGTGCTGTCTCTCCGACCTGGACCGGCCGGTAATATGCATCCAAATTCGTCCAAAGATTTAGAGGCGCACACAAAGGCAGGCGGACCCAGCATCGGTTGAAGAGTCCTTTATTCAGCTAAACCAGCCTCGCGCTGCACATTTTCTTTTCATTTTCCCTACGCGTTTCGGAGCTCCTGCTCCTTGATCACGGGACTCAGCATCGGCAGATACAACAGAACACGTGTCCCCAATCCGCTTTTATAACGCCCTCTAATGGGCTCCTTAATCCAAATGCTTGCTGGGATTCGTGGTTCTTGAGTTACAATATGACCCATCGTGGGTTCTGCCTTCTGCATATTAAAAGTCACGGACTCCAAATGGAGCCTGCAGTGCGTGTGCTGGCTAAAATCCATGCAAACCAGCCTTTCTGCAATCGGACACAGAAAATGTGCAGCGCGAGGCTGGTTTAGCTGAATAAAGGACTCTTCAACCGATGCTGGGTCCGCCTGCCTTTGTGTGCGTCTCTAAATCTTTGGACGAATTTGGATGCATATATATATATATATATTACCTACTGGCGGTCGCCAGTAGGTAGTTATAGTTAGGACCACGTTTCCATAGGAAATCCGCAACATTCTATTTTGAATAACTTTGGCGCCGGTCGACGAATCCTCGCGAATTTTTCAAAATAGGTGGGGCGCTACGCTCCGCTCCTACCCTGAAAGTTTTGGGGGGATTCATCAAGCGGGGGCTGAGATAAAAGGGGGGTCCCAAAACGCGTTTTTCCCATGCATTTTTCCATAGGACCTTTAGACACAGCTACAGCCCGAACGGCTGAACAGAATTACTTGAAATTTGGCAGAGAGGTAGTCCTCAGGTCAAGGAAGTGCCTTTTGTAGGTTTGGTGTAAATCTGTTCAGTAGATTCTGAGAAAATAGTCTATAAATCAATATATATATCTGAGCCAGCTTACGGTGCGCTTACGGTGCGCTTACCGTACGCGTACGGTGACGTGCGCGAGCGCGATTCTGATTGGCTCTTAGATCTTAGTAAACATTCGAATCGGTCGAAACCAGGAAGCGGCGGCCGCCATTTTGTGTATTTCACTCAGAAAAAAAAGGGTGATATCTTGAAAAGGGGGCAAGGAAGAGAGTTACAGACCCCCTAACATTTGTAAGGGGGTCAAAGAAGGACAGAAAAGTACAAAGAAAACATTTATTGATTTTAAAAAAAATCACGGGGTACGCGTACGGTAAGCTCACCGTACGCGTACGGTACAAAAAAAAGAAAAAAAAGAAATGAAATGCAGATTTAAGTGTTTAGATATTAGGGGGCTCTAAAAAGAGCCGTTGTGTTTATGAAGTGATTTTTTATTGGTACCTACAAGTAAGTACCGATGCAGAGTCTAAGGTTCAAGAGGAAGACTCTGTTCCCTTCATCAGTGAAGTGTACACCATCTCCTCTATAAATGTCTTGCATGTCGTAACGCAAGTTGTTGTGGTAAATGGAACCCATACCATAGTCACCGAGGAAAGCAGAAACAGATTTGTTGACGTGCTTTCTTGCTTTGTCAATCTGCGGACAAAAATGATTGTACCAGTTCCATTTTTGCCTTTGGCATATGTTAGAAAACACAAAGGCAGTTTTAGGGAAAAGTGAAAACAGTTGTGCAAAGGTGTCCTTCATAAGCATTTCCAGACCTACCCCAGTCAAAGTGCCTAGGTCATTGCCACCACAGTGCACTATTATGAGGTCAGGGTGTTGGATTTGCATGAAGGATTTCACCAATGGCATCAATTGGTGCCACTTTAACCCTCTCTGACCAATCCATTTAATGTCTCTCACCATATCTGTTTTCTCTGCATACTTTTCACTCCAGAAGACATAGCTGTGCCCTACAATCCACACTGTGAACATCTTCAAAGGAGAACTGGATGCACTCAGGAGGTGTAATTCAGTAGAATGGTAAAAAGAAATGAAAGACAGTTTGGAAATGGAGGCATACATATTTTTTTATTATAAAAAAGAACTGATTGGCTGTTTCTTACCATTCTAGAATAAAAACTAGGCTGTATGTGTAAATTTATAGAAGCATGTTTTGTATTGGTACAGAAAAATGTGTTACTAAAGAACAGTACTATGGATTTGCTGTTAGGTTTGAAAAGTCAAGCACTCCTGCTCTTTGGAAATGAAACATTGTGTGGCGAACTTCTGACCTAACTCCACACAGCAGTGTTCCATGAGCTGTTGCTATGGTAGCAGGCAGAAGTCAAGTTGGGGGAAGGGTACTAGGCAGAAGTCAAGTTGGGGGAAGGGTACTTTTGGAAAAGGGTTGGTTTTCAACCAATAGAAATGTGTGATTACATTTGAAAAAAAGGGGGAAGCACTGAGATTTGAAATTAACATGTATATGTGTGGAAAAAGAGAGGGAAAGTTTGCCATTATCTGGTTCTGCTGAGAGGAGAGAGGTGAACAGAACAGAGATCCTGGCTCTGATAATCTGCTGTTTGAGTGCCACATTTTTTTCACAACTAACTAATTTTAAAGGTGAGTTTAGAGTTTGAGAGGGGATGTATATGGTAAATTAAGAAATGAATAATAGAATTGGAATTCCTTTTGTTGAAGTTGTGTTTATTATTTTCTGTTTTGGGAGAAATTTAAATGTGAGGAACATGTAAAATAATATGGACTATGTTTTCACGATAAATTAAGGTGTACTGGTAAAAATAAGGAATACTTTAAGGGTTTGAGGTTGCACTCAGTAATGCAAATACATACAGCATCAGTAAGGCTGGTTGCCCTTGCTGGAGTGTAGTCAGTCACCCAGGTTACACATGTTGCTGGTCTGAAAAAGCAGTTTGGACATGTGCTGTTTTCAGAATCTGAAAAGTGGATTCAAAATGTGTCAGTCTGTAAAAGTGTTTATCACTTGCCAAAAAAAAGAGTAGTAAGTGTGCTTTCAAATTGGCAAAGAAATGTTGTTTTGTGACTAATATGAAAACATGACTCTGTGTGCAAATAGGAATTACAGGCAGAGATTTATTGCGTATTGCTCTGGTGATTTTACAGTTGCATTAGTAGGAAAGGGGGAGCTATTTTTTTGTATGCAGAAGCAGACTCTTAGCACACAGCCAGCTGCTTATCCTGTGGAATCATGCATAGTATTCACAACCGAGTGGGGTTTGAGGTTTCAGTCAGTAATGCAAATACATACAGCATCAGTAAGGCTGGTTGCCCTTGCTGGAGTGTAGTCAGTCACCCAGGTTACACATGGTGCTGGTCTGAAAAAGCAGTTTGGACATGTGCTGTTTTCAGAATCTGAAAAGTGGATTCAAAATGTGTCAGTCTGTAAAAGTGTTTATCACTTGCCAAAAAAAAGAGTAGTAAGTGTGCTTTCAAATTGGCAAAGAAATTTTGTTTTGTGACTAATGTGAAAACATGACTCCGTGTGCAAATAGGAATTACAGGCAGAGATTTATTGCGTATTGCTCTGGTGATTTTACAGTTGCATTAGTAGGAAAGGGGGAGCTATTTTTTTGTATGCAGAAGCAGACTCTTAGCACACAGCCAGCTGCTTATCCTGTGGAATCATGCATAGTATTCACAACCGAGTGGGGTTTGAGGTTTCAGTCAGTAATGCAAATACATTCAGCATCACTAAAGCTGGTTGCCCTTGCTGGAGTGTAGTCAGTCACCCAGGTTACACATGGTGCTGGTCTGAAAAAGCAGTTTGGACATGTGCTTTTTTAAGAATCTGAAAAGTGGATTCAAAATGTGTCAGTCTGTAAAAGTGTTTATCACTTGCCAAAAAAAGAGTAGTAAGTGTGCTTTCAAATTGGCAAAGAAATTTCGTTTTGAGACTAATGTGAAAACATGACTCTGTGTGTAAATAGGAATTACAGGCATAGATTTATTGCGTATTGCTCTGGAGATTTTACATTTGCATTAGATGGAGAGGGGGAGCCAATTTTTTTGTGCAGAAGCAGACTCTTAGCACACACCCAGCTGCTTATCCTGTGGAATCATGCACAGTATTCACAACCAAGTGGGGTTTGAGGTTTCAGTCAGTAATGCAAATACATTCAGCATCACTAAGGCTGGTTGCCCTTGCTGGAGTGTAGTCAGTCACCCAGGTTACACATGGCGCTGGTCTGAAAAAGCAGTTTGGACATGTGCTTTTTTAAGAATCTGAAAAGTGGATTCAAAATGTGTCAGTCTGTAAAAGTGTTTATCACTTGCCAAAAAAAAGAGTAGTAAGTGTGCTTTCAAATTGGCAAAGAAATTTCGTTTTGTGACTAATATGAAAACATGACTCTGTGTGCAAATAGGAATTACTGGCAGAGATTTATTGCGTATTGCTCTGGAGATTTTACATTTGCATTAGATGGAAAGGGGGAGCCATTTTTTTGTGCAGAAGCAGACTCTTAGCACACACCCAGCTGCTTATCCTGTGGAATCATGCACAGTATTCAAAACCGAGTGGGGTTTGAGGTTTCAGTCAGTAATGCAAATACATTCAGCATCACTAAGGCTGGTTGCCCTTGCTGGATGTAGTCAGTCACCCAGGTTACACATGGTGCTGGTCTGAAAAAGCAGTTTGGACATGTGCTTTTTTAAGAATCTGAAAAGTGGATTCAAAATGTGTCAGTCTGTAAAAGTGTTTATCACTTGCCAAAAAAAAGAGTAGTAAGTGTGCTTTCAAATTGGCAAAGAAATTTCGTTTTGTGACTAATATGAAAACATGACTCTGTGTGCAAATAGGAATTACAGGCAGAGATTTATTGCGTATTGCTCTGGTGATTTTACATTTGCATTAGATGGAAAGGGGGAGCCATTTTTTTGTGCAGAAGCAGACTCTTAGCACACACCCAGCTGCTTATCCTGTGGAATTATGCACAGTATTCACAACCGAGTGGGGTTTGAGGTTTCAGTCAGTAATGCAAATACATTCAGCATCAATAAGGCTGGTTGCCCTTGCTGGAGTGTAGTCAGTCACCCAGGTTACACATGGTGCTGGTCTGAAAAAGCAGTTTGGACATGTGCTTTTATCATGAATCTGAAAAGTGGATTCATAATGTGTCAGTCTGTAAAAGTACTTATCACTTGCCAAAAAAAGAGTAGTGAGTGTGCTTTCAAATTGGCAAAGAAATTTCGTTTTGTGACTAATGTGAAAACATGACTCTGTGTGTAAATAGGAATTACAGGCATAGATTTATTGCGTATTGCTCTGGTGATTTCACATTTGCATTAGATGGAAAGGGGGAGCCATTTTTTTGTGCAGAAGCAGACTCTTAGCACACACCCAGCTGCTTATCCTGTGGAATCATGCACAGTATTCACAACCGAGTGGGGTTTGAGGTTTCAGTCAGTAATGCAAATACATTCAGCATCACTAAGGCTGGTTGCCCTTGCTGGAGTGTAGTCAGTCACCCAGGTTACACATGGTGCTGGTCTGAAAAAGCAGTTTGGACATGTGCTTTTTTAAGAATCTGAAAAGTGGATTCAAAATGTGTCAGTCTGTAAAAGTGTTTATCACTTGCCAAAAAAAAGAGTAGTAAGTGTGCTTTCAAATTGGCAAAGAAATTTCGTTTTGTGACTAATATGAAAACATGACTCTGTGTGCAAATAGGAATTACAGGCAGAGATTTATTGCGTATTGCTCTGGTGATTTTACATTTGCATTAGATGGAAAGGGGGAGCCATTTTTTTGTGCAGAAGCAGACTCTTAGCACACACCCAGCTGCTTATCCTGTGGAATTATGCACAGTATTCACAACCGAGTGGGGTTTGAGGTTTCAGTTAGTAATGCAAATACATTCAGCATCAATAAGGCTGGTTGCCCTTGCTGGAGTGTAGTCAGTCACCCAGGTTACACATGGTGCTGGTCTGAAAAAGCAGTTTGGACATGTGCTTTTATCATGAATCTGAAAAGTGGATTCATAATGTGTCAGTCTGTAAAAGTACTTATCACTTGCCAAAAAAAGAGTAGTAAGTGTGCTTTCAAATTGGCAAAGAAATTTCGTTTTGTGACTAATGTGAAAACATGACTCTGTGTGTAAATAGGAATTACAGGCATAGATTTATTGCGTATTGCTCTGGTGATTTCACATTTGCATTAGATGGAAAGGGGAGCCATTTTTTTGTGCAGAAGCAGACTCTTAGCACACACCCAGCTGCTTATCCTGTGGAATCATGCACAGTATTCACAACCGAGTGGGGTTTGAGGTTTCAGTCAGTAATGCAAATACATTCAGCATCACTAAGGCTGGTTGCCCTTGCTGGTGTGTAGTCAGTCACCCAGGTTACACATGGTGCTGGTCTGAAAAAGCAGTTTGGACATGTGCTTTTTTAAGAATCTGAAAAGTGGATTCAAAATGTGTCAGTCTGTAAAAGTGTTTATCACTTGCCAAAAAAAAGAGTAGTAAGTGTGCTTTCAAATTGGCAAAGAAATTTCGTTTTGTGACTAATATGAAAACATGACTCTGTGTGCAAATAGGAATTACAGGCAGAGATTTATTGCGTATTGCTCTGGTGATTTTACATTTGCATTAGATGGAAAGGGGGACCTATTTTTTTGTGCAGAAGCAAACTCTTAGCACACACCAGCTGTTTATCCTGTGGAAACATGCACAGTATTCACAACCGAGTGGGGTTTGAGGTTTTAATCAGTAATGCAAATACATTCAGCATCACTTATGCTGGTTGCCCTTGCTGGAGTGTAGTCAGTCACCCAGGTTACACATGTTGCTGGTCTGAAAAAGCTGTTTGGACATGTGCTGTTTTCAGAATCTGAAAAGTGGATTCAAAATGTGTCAGACTGTAAAAGTACTTATCACTTGCCAAAAAAGTAGTAGAAAGTATGCTTTGCAATTGGCAAAGAAATTTCGTTTTCTGCCTAATTTCAAAGCATGACTCTGTGTGCACACAGGAATTGTTTTTAGATATTTAATTTGTGAAGGTGTTATTGTGATTTTCATTTATAGGAAAGGGGTTTATAGTATTTTAAGATTTCAAAAGATCATAAAAAATGTAGTAATATATTTAAATAAAATAAAGGATTTTTTTTAAAGTTTTTTTCAGGTATTGCTGAAGAGCAGTGAACAAAATTTAAGATGCCTAAAAAATCCAGACTAAAGAAAGACCACAAAAAAAAACCTATATTTGAAGACAACTGGAGGACCTAAGTTAGTTGGAGATGCTCATGTTGGGAAAAAGAAAAAATCTTCTGGTAAGCAGACAAAAGATTTTTTAAAGAAAATATTCAAAAAAAGGAAAAATGTACAAAATGTCTGTACTGGAAAGAATGTTTTCAATAGAAAAAAACAGGAAAAAATTGAGAATTTAGTTAATGCAAATATACCTTCTGCAACAATAAAGATTAACTTAAACAGAAAAACAGCGTTTAAAGAGATACCTAGAAAAATGTTTCAGAGAAGAGTTATGTTAAAGGATGTGAAGAAATATAAGCAAAAGGCAAAATATTACAAGAGAAAAACAGAAATTGAAGCCATTGCAGCAAAGGCATTAGAATTAAAAAGGAAACTATTCATTTTAATTTTGAATAGGATGCGTACATTAGATAAAATGGTTAATGTACTGAAATCACAAAGCAAAAGGAAAAGAGTAGTGAACAGAACAAACTTTTGTAAAGTGTTTTTAGGAAAATGGATGCATAGTTCAAGTAGTGAACCTTTTTTTAATGAAGAGAGCTATTTTCAAAGTAATAGTTTGCTGCATGCAGTTGACACCAGAGGTCGTGCATATGAAGTGAAAAATGGTTGCATAATGGAGAAGGAGATAATGGTTCCAAGAGATGAGGTACAAGTGATGGCGGATGAGGCTATGGGGAGACGTCCTAAAGCCCCAGTGTACACTTGGAATTGTAGTAGCATTTGCACTGTGCGTCAGGAATCTATTGATAAATTTCGTGAGTTTCTAAGAGAATATAGTAAAAAAAGTGTAAAACAGAAGATTAAGGTGCTTCAAAGTCTAGATCCATGCAGAGTGAGAGAGAATACTGGTTTGCAGGGTCATTCTCTGGCTTGTCTATCTAGAAAAGTGTGTAATAGTGTTTTCCATCATTTTAGGATGCTGGCTGTTCATCATACTGAAATGAGAAAGTTTGTGAGACGGTTGTATTTTGCTAAAAGTCCAGCAATAAAGTTAGATGAATTGAATAGGGCTCTGTTCCGTGGATCGGTATCAGATGTAGAGAAGGTTGTTGATGAAATTCAGTTTTGTTACTTTGGTCCTGAACAAAACAGTGCAGAAAAGGACACAGTAAATGAGGAAGAAGTGGAAGAGAATGTAGAACCCTCTGTAAGTAAGACATTTAATGATCACATAACAAAATTTGCAATAATCTCTAATGAAAGACCAAATATTACTTGTATTTGTTGCCGCAGAACTCATTATAGAAAACAAACTAGGAATGTTGATCTCTACAGAAAGAGTGAAAATGAAGATAATTATAAGTGGAAGCATTTTGCCACATATATATTTCGAGAAAATTGTTTTGAATTGAGTGAAGATCAGCGTATTTGTAAATACTGTTACAACAAGTTAGAGGAAAATAGAATGCCGACCAGAGCTGTACATAATAATTTAGAATTGGATGCTATTCCTGCTGAACTTTCTGAATTAAATACATATGAGTCTATACTTATTCAATGTGTTCATCCGTTCCAGACCATAGTACGTATGGAGCCCAAAACTGGAAAATTACCTCCTTCAGATTTACTGAGAGGTTTAAAAGGTAGAGTGGTGTATTTGCCCTTGGATTTGAAAAAAAATATGGAAACTATTGATGCGGATACTTTGGAAACTGAACCATTAGTTATTCTGGTTAATGGTGTACCTACAAAGAATAAGAAGATTTGGCAGGAGCTGGTAGATGTACGGAAAGTACAAAGAGCAAATTTGTATTTGAAAAGGAATAACAAATTGTATGAAACAATTAATATAGAAGAAGAAGAAGAAGATTTACAAGAAGACACAGAAACACCAACTGGACAAATTGAAAAAGTGGACAAGTCAAAGGAAGAAGAAATTTCTGAATATTTTAGCATACATCCTCTTCATTCAAAAGAAGTTATGGGAGACAATATTGATCTGTTTCAGATGAAGAAAGCAAAAGGAACTCCCGTGAGTGTATGGGAGGAGAGCTTGGAAGCTCGATGTTTTCCCCAGCTGTTTCCTAAAGGAAAAGGAGGACGATACGATGAACGTCCAGAACAGATTCCAGCTTCTGAGTATCGGACTACAAGACTATATGCTGAAGATCCCAGATTTCGACAAAGTATTCCTTATTTGTTCCATCTTTTATTTGAAAGCGACTTGTCTGCACTATCTTATGCAGTAAATCACATTTTAAAAAGTGGAGTACATTTACAAAATGTGTCTGCTAAGGATTTTATGGAGAAAGTGCAGCACCGAGATGATCATTTGGAAACACATCTGATCAATCTGATGGCTTGTCAGCGTGGGACAAATGAATATTGGTACCGACGCCATGGTGAATTAAAATGCATGTTACGAAATTTAGGAACACCAACATGGTTCCTTACCCTAAGCTGTGCTGAGTACGCTTGGGATGATTTACTGGATTTTCTACGAGAGGCAAATTCAAACATTAAAAACATCGAATACAAGACAGCAGGAGAACTGTGCTCATTGGATCCGGTTAATGTTTGCAGATATTTCAATCATAGATTTGAGGCTATGATGTCCTTCATCTGCAATAAAAAAAATCCACCTCTAGGAGAAGTAGTGGATTTCTTTTGGAGAAAAGAGTACCAGGCAAGAGGTGCTCCTCATATTCATATGCTGTTGTGGATCAAGGATGCCCCAAAGTTTGGAACAGATACTGATGAAGCAGTGTTATCTTACATTGAAGAATATGCAACATGTGCTATACCAAAAGGCACAGAAGAGAAAAAGTTAAAGGAGCAAGTTTTACGTTTCCAAAGTCATCGGTGTGGAAAATACTGTCGACGGAAATACAAGAGCAAAGATAAATACTACACTAAATGTCGATTTGGATTTCCTAGACCTGTTCTTTCAAATGGAAGAGTAAACAGTTTTATGTCATCTGTGAGACATACTATCACAAGAAAATCACCTAAGAATACCTACAACCTAAAAAGAAAAGAAGAATCAAAAAATATAAATGACTACAACCCAGTCATTTTATCCATGTGGAATGCTAACATGGATATACAGTATGCAGCTGACAATTCCATTGCTGTTGCTCGATATGTAACGTCTTACATTAATAAATCTGAAAAAACTGAATTGAAAGAAATGTGGGAAGAGATTTCTCACGAGAAGACTGTCAGTAAGAAGCTGTACAGTTTCAGTTTAAAGATGTTATCGCATCGAGAAATTGGATCCTACGAATATTCAGATAGGTTATCTTCTGCAAGTCTCTACTCGAAATCAAGAAGAATAATTTGGGCAAGTTTAGGCCTTGCAGCAATGAGAAATCGGGTACTGAAATCTGTTGGAGAAATTGAATATTTGGCCGAGAATGACCCAGAAAGTACAGATATTTTGAAATCAAACATGTTGGACACATATTATCCCAAGAGAAGTCAACATCTGGAGAACATGTGTCTCTATGAAGTGCTGCAGAACTACATTTATTCACGGAAAGCCGCAGAAGACATAAAAAATGGAAAATATAAAGTCATTGGTGAGGAAGGATGTTTGGTGAAGCAAACAAAAGGAAGTTTGATAAATCACCGGAAGCTGAGTTGCGACACTACTGACAAAAAGGAATTTTACTACTTGGCTCTTTTACAGCTGTTTAAACCATGGCGTTCAGAGGATGAACTACTGGGAGAATTTCAAAGCTATGAAGATTCATTTAATGCTTGCAAAGACAGCATACAATGCAGTACATTCACAACTTATCTGCAAATTTTAAATGAAGAAATTGAACAGGAAACTACAATTGCAGCAGAAGTAGCTAGAGACAGTTCTCAGGACAGCCAAAGTTCAGGAACACTCAGTCAAGGTCCCCTAGGACAACCAATCGTTGAAAATGAAGCATCAATAGCCATGAATGAAGTGGAAACGGCTATGAATCAAGCTCAAGAAGAATTTATAGACTTACAAAATTTGGAAAGACAACTGAACGAAGAGCAGCAACAAATTTATGAAGAGATCAGAAACAAAATTGATCACGGATTTCTACATGAAAAAAAAGAGTGCTCATGCACATCATTTCATCCAATCAGGATGTATGTAAGCGGACAAGCTGGAACTGGAAAAAGTTTCCTAATTAAAGTCATCAGAAGCTACCTACAGCAAAAAACGGATTCTACTTTGTCTTGTGTGGTTACTGCTCCAACTGGGTTAGCAGCATATAACATAAAAGGAATCACCTTACATCGTTTGCTAATGTTACCAGTGGAGCATGAGAACAAAATACAATACAACAAGCTAACTGGAGAAGCATGCTTGGAAGTTTCAAGAGTATTGAAGAAGATGCAAGTTCTCATTATTGATGAGGTGAGCATGGTATCAAACTTAATGCTTGCCTTTGTGCATTTAAGAATGCAGCAAATTCTAAGGACAGAATATGACATGTTATTTGGTGGAAAACATGTCATAGTTTTTGGGGATCTTCTACAGCTTACTCCAGTTAAAGGACAACCAGTGTTTAATACTGTGACACACGAAGACACAAAGAAGTCATTGGGAAGCATCCGTAATGCAAATATTTGGTCCTTCTTTGAGTACAAGGAACTTACTACTAATATGAGGCAAGCAAACGATGAAGAATATGGAAGTATTCTGAAAGATATCAGGATTGGACTACTCACAGAAGTTGGCAAAAAAGCATTACAGAGTCGGCTGCTACATAATTTATTTCCAAAGGAAGAAATAGTTGCAGAGAAGATATACAAGAACATTGCAGAAAAGAAAAGTGTCATCTGCTTAATGCCAACTCTACGTGAATGCTCAATATTCAATGAGGAGCTTTTAAAATTGGAAAAGGAAGATATCAGGAAATTGGAAGCAGTGGACAAAATTGAGGATGGAAGAATTACTATCACATTAACAGGCACACTGAAAAATAAATTGGATTCACTAGAGAAGAACATTTCCAAAACAGCTGGATTAGAAAAAAATCTATATGTTTGCATGAACTGTAGAGTATTTTTAAGGAGAAATTTGGATGTTGAAAAGGGTTTAGTTAATGGAGCTATGGGAAGAGTTGTGGGTTTTATTAATTATCAGAAAAAAGATGGAATTGAATGTTTAAAAATAAAATTTGATCAGATAGAAGAAGTTAAAGATATTTGTCGTTGTTCAGTTCGTTTCATGCTTGTGAAAGACTTATATGTACGTAGGAAGCAGTTTCCGTTTTCTCTAGCATATGCTGTAACTATTCACAAGTCTCAAGGATTGACTGTAGATTGTGCTTTTGTGAACATTGGTTCAACTGTGTTCAAAGAAGGTATGGCTTATGTAGCGTTGTCACGAGTGAAAACATTATCTGGTTTATTCATGATAGACTTTGATGACTCAAAAGTTAGTGCTGATACAAATTGTGTAAAGGAGTATAATAGATTAAGAAGAAGCTATGCTCCTCATTTAGGTCAGTATCCTGTGTTGGAGAAACGTGTAGTTTCTCGTAAAAGGAGAAATGAGAATATCTGTAATGAAGATGTAGAGAGGAGGAAAAAAAAGAGGAGTGATGTAATTGCAAGCAAAAAGAAAAAGGAAAATGAAGAAGAGGTTGTAGGATGTCATTTAGAAAATAGCTCTGGTGTCAACTGCTACGCTAATGTAGTGCTGAATGTTGCATTTTATCTGGAAAGTGTGCAAGAGCAGATAATAGTAAATCAGGGAAAAAGGTTCTGTTCTGAGTTGAGTCTCCTTTTTCAAAAGCTGAGTAATGACAAAACTCAAATAGAAAGTGCTACTGAAATTAGAAAACTTTTAGATGTATGTTCAGGACGAACACAGTTTTCTCAAAATGTACAGCAAGACGCACAGGAATTCTTGATGTTTTTTCTTCAGGTACTGGAAGAAGAAGGGGTTCCCATTGAAAATTTGTTTGGTCTCTCTTATAAATGGGAACATAGTTGTGAAAACTGTTACAATATATGTGGCTCTAATGTTGATTCTGAAAGGTTTATTTATTTAACATTGCCAGAAAGTAAAACAGTCACTTTTGCTAAATTAGTTAAAGATGCTAATCATAGCATGGAATGCAGTGAGTGTAAATCTGAAATGTTTTCAACGTTAATTTTAAAGGAATACGGACAATATGTAATTTTAATGATGCAACGATGTAAAGCTGATGGTTCAAAATTAGATACTTTAATAAAGAAGTTTACAGGACAGCAATTATCAATTTCAGGAAAAACTTTTGTAACAGTTGCAATAATTTTCCATGAAGGACCTACTGTTACTTCTGGACATTACACAGTTTATCTTAAATGTGAAAAAGGCTGGACACTGTGTAATGATTCAAAATTGATTTTCAAGCAACGTTTGCCTTTTGATTTAGCAAATTCCTATCTAATCTTCCTGAAACCAAAATTTTAGAGAGACTTGGCAAGATCTGTACAAAACAATTTTACCATTTTATTGGATTACCATTGGAATTTTCAAAAAACATGATTTTACAAATTATCATTTGGCCTAATGGAAAGGTAACCAATTGTAATGTGGACTTTTTAAATTTTTAATGAAACTTTGGAAAACCAAAAATTTAGACAAAATCGGTAACATCTGCACAATTTAAATTTTGGAATGTTATTGGATTGCCATTGGAAATTTATTCAAAAAAGGTTTTTAAAATTACTATTTGGCCATGAGGAAAGGTAAACAATTCTATTGTGGACTTATTTAATTATTAATTCATCTTTCGGAAACCAAAATGTTACAGACAATCGGTGAGATCTGTACAATTTAAATTTTGGAATTTTATTGGATTAACATTGGAAATTTAATCAAAAAAGAATTTTAAAATTACTATTTGGCCTAAAGGAAATGGAACCACATGTATTGTGGAGTTATTTGAGATATAATATTTTTGGGATTATACTTCTGAAACAAAATTGTCAGACGGTATTTTAAAGAAATAAGTATTGATATAAGATGATATTTTTTAAGAATATTATGCATTTCTATAAAGTTATGTTTATGCAAAAAGACATTCTGGGCTTTTTTAAAACAATCTTTGAGATTGTTATTTTTTTCTTGCCCGCTGTTAAATGATGAATGCAATTGCTTTCACAATTTATAGTGAAATGCAATATATTCTGAAAACAGCAAAAAAAAGGCAAAACATTTTTTTGGAAAATATGTAAATATGTGTACTGTATTATAAAATGTTTTATTAAATATTAATACTTTTTTCTTTTTTTTCAGATTGAGATAGAAAATTTTTGAAAACTTGAACCATTTTTAAAGCAATTAAAATTACATTTAAATTAATAAATAATTTTTTGAGTGGGTATGGTAAGTCAAAAATGTCATGGTCCCTTTTTTCCACTTCTCCACAATCACATTTTCAGCTTTTCATTGTAGTCTCTCAAGGACCTTGTAATGTGATAATTGATTTTTAGTGTTTTTAAAAAAAAAAAAAAAAATTACACGTACCGTACGCGTACGGTAAAAAAAAAATTAAAAAAACCGTACAGTGATGTAATATCTGACGTCATCAGCAGCGGATTACGGTCGCGTGAGTTATAGTTGCCTGCACTAACTATAACGGGGAAATTTCATTGGTTTTTCATGAGGATAATGCCCAGCTAACTATAACATGTGTGAAACCTATGGTTTTTTAAGTGAATATATATATATATATATATATATATATATATATATATATATTATCTACTGGCGGTCGCCAGTAGATAGTTATAGTTAGGACCTATTTTCCATAGGAAATCCGCAACATTCTATTCCCAATAAGTCTGGCGCCGGTTGACGAATCCTTGCGGAATTTTCCAAACATTTGGCCAGCTCCGCTCCGCTCCTACCCTGAAAGTTTTGTGGTGATTCGTCAAGTGGGGGCCGAGAAAAAAGGGGGTCCCAAAACACGTTTTCCCCATGCAATTTCCCATAGGATCTGTTGTCGCAGCTACAGCCCGAACCTCTGAACGGAATGACACCAAATTTGGCAAAGAGGTAGTCCTCAGTTCAGACTCGTGCCTTTTGCATAAATGGTGTGAATCTGTTCAGTAGTTCCTGAGAAAATTAGGGTAAAAAAGTTAGTGATATCTATGGCCGCGGAGGATCCGCGGACCGTACACGCACCGTACGCGCACCCTCCCCGAACCGAGCGCGCACCCTCCCGATCGCGCGCTGAATGCTAATTGGCTGTCGAGTGTCTCTCTACATTCGAAACCAGGAACTGTTGGCGGCCATTTTCTGCCTCGGTAGAAGCGAGGCTGAAGAAGCAAGGGGAATAAGTGTGTAAAACATATAAAGGGGGCAGAGTGGAAATACTCTGACCCTCTAGAGGTGCTTAGGGGGTCCCAGAAGGACCCCCTGGGGCCCTCCTTTTATTTAAAAAAAAAAACGGCGAAATGCGCGACTGGTGCGCGC
Source organism: Triturus cristatus (assembly GCF_964204655.1). Lineage (NCBI taxonomy): Eukaryota > Metazoa > Chordata > Amphibia > Caudata > Salamandridae > Triturus > Triturus cristatus. The sequence continues at coordinate 657,511,588 of NC_140592.1, read as the reverse complement.
CTCCTATCGCGTTGGATGCACGGATCCTCTCGCGGTGGGTTCACGGATCCAAGGGAAAAAAAATGAAATTGTTGGGAGATAAAGATTAAGCTTAAGTGTTTTGTTCTTGAGTGGCTCTAAAAAGAGCCGTTGTGTTCATAGAGAGTTTTTGGTACTTATAAGTAAGTACCTATACAGAGTCTAAAGTTGTTGAGGAAGACTCTGTTTCCTTCATCAGTAAAGTGTACTCCATCTCTCCTATACATCTCTTGCATATGAAAGCGCAGATTGTTATTGTAAATGGACCCCATTCTGTAGTCTCGGAGAAAAGCAGAAACAGATTTATTCACATGTTTCCTAGCGTTCTCAATCTGTGGACAAAAATGATCGGACCAGTTCCATTTCTGCCTTTGGCATATGTTAGAGTACACAAAGGCAGTTTTAGGGAAAAGTGAAATCAGTTCTGCAAAGGTGTCCTTCATAAGCATTTCCAGACCTACCCCAGTCAAAGTGCCTAGGTCATTGCCACCACAGTGCACTATTATGAGGTCAGGGTGTTGGATTTGCATGAAGGATTTCACCAATGGCATCAATTGGTGCCACTTTAACCCTCTCTGTCCAATCCACTTAATGTCTACATTTGGCAAACCTAGGTCTTTGTGAATGCCTTTGTTTTCTGCATACCTTTGGCTCCAGAAAATGTAGCTGTGTCCCACAATCCACACTGTAAGCATCTTGTAAGGAGGTCTGGATGCACTCAGATGGTCTCTGTAAATGAAATGGCAGTTTGGAAAGTAAGATGTTTCTAAAATGGTGGATAAGATGCAATTTTGAAAAAAGACAAGAATTCATTGGTTGTTTAACAACCTTCTACACTGAAAGGTAGTGTGCATGTTTCTGTTTTTTAAACGCATGATTCTCATTGGTTAACAAAAAGTGCATGAAAGGAACAATATATATGATAAGCTGATATGTTGAGAAGTCAAGCACACTTGCTGTTTTGATTAGCAACATTGTGTGTGCTGAACTTGTTACCTGTGTACTCAGTACAGTGTTCCATGACCTGTTTCTATGGTAATGGGCAGAAGGCAGACTGGGGGAAGGGTTGAAGTTTATGTCATTTGGAAAGGGTTGAAATGTTTAACCAATAGAAATGTGTGTTTTCTTTTGAATTTATGTGGGAAGGAATGTGATTTGATGTTTACATGTATATATGTGGAAAATGATAGGGAAACTTGGCCATTCTTTGGTTTTGCTGAGAGGTGCACAGTGCAGAGATTCTGTATAAGAAAATCTGGTGTGTGACTGATATCTGGTGTGTGACTGATATACTTCTTAATCTACAAAACAGCATGAAAGGTGAGTTATTTAATTGTGAGGGGATGTATGTAGTCTATTTAGATTTGAATCAGACTAATGTATTTCTCCTGCTAATGTGTTGGGAGTAAGCTTTTTGTCTACAATCTTATAAACAGTGTGTGTGCATGTAGAAACAATTCTGTGATAAGCATTTGTGTTCTTCATGTGTTTGCAGACAGATAACTGTGCTGTTTTTATATTTTGGTAGAATAAGAAACCAGTCATTGTTTTGAATTTGTGAAATGAGTTATGTTTCTGCAGTAAAATTTAGTACTCCTTGTAGATGAAGAAATGTGTTTTGGTATAGTGCAAGGGAAAGTGTTGTTTGTCTAGAATCACACAGAGAGCCTGTGTGCATTTGGGAACCACTGTGAGAGAAGCATTTAGTAATATCTTGTATTTGCTGACAGATAACTCTTTTAAAACCTGTCATATTGTCAAGTTTTAGTAGCATTAGAAGCCAGTGTTTGCTTATGCGTTGATTAAATGAGTCAGGCAATGATACAAAAGTGCGCTTTTGAAATATGCACATTGTGTGCAGTTCTCTTACCACTTCCATAGTAGTAAATAAGGTTTGGTAAACTCCTAGGGATAGTGGTTGTTGTCTAGAATCACACTGTGAGTCTGTGTGCATTTGGGAACCAATGTGAGAGAAGCATTTAGTAATATCTTGTATTTGCTGACAGATAACTATTTTAAATCCTGTCATGTTGTCAAGTTTTAGTAGCATTAGAAGCCAGTCATTGCTTATGCATTGATTAAATGAGTCAGGCATTGACACTAAAGTGCAGTCGTGAAATATGTAGATTGTGTGCAGTTCCCTTACCACTTGCACTGTAGTGAATGAGTTTTGGTAAACTCCTAGGGATAGTGGTGCTTGTGTAGAATCACACTGTGAGTCTGTGTGCATTTGGGAACCACTGTGAGAGAAGCGTTAGGTAACATCATGTATTTGCTGACACATAACTGTTTTAAAACATGTCATGTTGTGAAGTTTTAGTAGCATTAGAAGACAGTTATGGCTTATGCTTCCATTACATGAGTTAGGTATTGACAGTAAAGTGTAGTCGTGAAATATGTAGATTGTGTGCAGTTCCCTTACCACTTCCAGTGTAGTGAATGAGTTTTGGTAAACTCCTAGGGATAGTGGTGCTTGTCTAGAATCACACTGTAAGTCTGTTTGCATTTGGGAACCACTGTGAGAGAAGCGTTTGGTAACATCGTGTATTTGCTGACAGATAACTGTTTTAAAACCTGTCATGTTGTCAACTTTTAGTAGCATTAGAAGCCAGTCTTTGCTTATGTGTTAATTAAATGAGTCAGGCATTGACACTAAAGTGCAGTCGTGAAATATGTAGATTGTGTGCAGTTCCCTTACCTCTTCCACTGTAGTGAATGAGTTTTGGTAAACTCCTAGGGATAGTGGTGCTTGTCTAGAATCACACTGTGAGTCTGTGTGTATTTGGGAACCACTGTGAGAGAAGCGTTTGGTAACATCGTGTATTTGCTGCCAGATAACTGTTTTAAAACCTGTCATGTTGTCAACTTTTAGTAGCATTAGAAGCCAGTCTTTGATAATGCGTTGATTAAAAGAGTCAGGCATTGACACTAAAGTGCAGTCGTGAAATTTGTAGATTGTGTGCAGTTCCCTTACCTCTTCCACTGTAGTGAATGAGTTTTGGTAAACTCCTAGGGATAGTGGTGCTTGTCTAGAATCACACTGTGAGTCTGTGTACATTTGGGAACCACGGTGAGAGAAGCGTTTGGTAACATCGTGTATTTGCTGACAGATACCTGTTTTAAAACATGTCATGTTTATTTATTTATTTATTTAATTTTTTTTTTTTTATGTTCTCAAGTTTTAGTAGCATTAGAAGACAGTTATGGCTTATGCTTCCATTAAATGAGTTAGGTATTGACAGTAAAGTGTTTCCGTCAAATATGTAGATTCTGTGCAGTTCCCTTACCACTTCCAGTGTAGTGAATGAGTTTTGGTAAACTCCTAGGGATAGTGGTGCTTGTCTAGAATCACACTGTGAGTCTGTGTGCATTTGGGAACCACTGTGAGAGAAGCGTTTGGCAACATTGTGTATTTGCTGACAGATAACTGTTATAAAACCTGTCATGTTGTCAAGTTTTAGTAGCATTAGAAGCCAGTGTTTGCTTATACATTGATAAAATGAGTCATGCTTTGATTCTAAAGTGCAGTTCCATGTAGTATTGTCTTCACTGCACCAGAACTGAAAATTTTAAATTTTTACCCAGGCACTGTCCTAGAAGTAGTCTGATGATTTAGTCAGTTTCTAAGTACTTATGTTGTGAACCATTCATTACCAAATAGACTGCTTCAAATGTCTATGTAGTATGCATGTAGTTCTCTAACCACCTACACAGTTGTTTTCACACATTCATTTCCCTAGTCAGTATCCATACACTTATAGGAAACACCCTGTCAGTCCCTTTGCAGTCTTCTATTGACCCATTCAGCACCATGTAGTAATCCATTCACTGTGCCAAAACCCAAACACTTATAAATTCACTAAGACACTCTCTTTACAGTACTCTAATGATTCAGTCACTGTCTAAGTATTCATGCACTGAGCCAGGCCTTAGCACATGGACTGCTTCAAACCCCTATGCACTATGCATGCAGTCTTCTAACCACCTACATACTTGTCTTTTACACTTTCAATTCCCTAGTCAGTATCCATATAGTACAGCAAACATCCTGTCACTCCCTTTGCACTCTTCTAGTGACCCATTATGTACCAAGTACTAATCCATTCCCTGTGCGAAAAGCCTACCATTTATAAATTCATCCAGGCAGTCTCCTTGCTGTAGTCTTATCATTCAGTCAGTACCCACGTACTCATGCAGTGAGCCGGGCCTTAGCACATGGACTGCTTTAAATGCCTATCCAGTATGCATTCAGTTCTTTAATCAGCTACACAGTTGTATTTTGCACCTTCAATTCCCCAGTTAGTATTCATATACTTCTAGCAAACACCCTGTTACTCACCCAGTGTGTCTCCTTTTAGTACTGTAATCATTCACTCACTTAGCATGTAGTCTTTTAGTGAGGTAGGCTTTAGGGCATGAACTGCTTCAAAGTAGTATGCACTATGTATGTAGTGTTTTAATCATCGTCACACTTGTGGTTCAGGGCTATAGTTTCTTAGTCTGTTTTTATATAAAATGTGTTTGTACAGTAATAGAATACTGTAAATTTGAAAGTTATTAATATACATTTATTTGTGATTCTTTTTTGCAGATACTGTTTTTCAACGTTAAAATCGAGAAATTATGCCAGAAAAAAAAGAAAAAGAAAAGAACAGAGACAGGAGGATTATTTGAAGAAACATCAACCACAAGTATTGAATGAACAAGTTAATGTGGCTAAAAGGAAAACAAATTCTGGTAAGATCATGAAGCAATTTATTAAAAATGTTTGTAGGAGCAAACAGAATGTAGAGAATGCTACAACTTCAGGAAATGTTTTTAGTAAGAAAAAAAATAAAAATAAGAGGAAAAGTAAAAAAGCTAATTTTCAGTCAAAGGAGATAAAGTATGGTAAATGAAGACAAAATCAGTATAAGGAACTACGCATAAAAATATTTTACAAGAGAGTAGTGCATAATTTGCTGAAAGATGTGAAGAAATATAAAAAGAGAGCTTTATTTTATAGAAAGAAGAAGTATATTGAAAGCATTGTGGAAAAGGCTTTTGAAGTAAAAGGGAAACTGTTTATTTTACTGTTAAACAGAATTAGATCACTAGATAAACCAATATATCTAATGAAGGCCAAAAGTAGGAGGAAAAGAGTTATTAATAAAAAAAAAATTGAGATTTTTTTTGGGAGAATGGAAACACAGTTCTAGTTCAGAGCCTTTTTTTAATGAAGAGAGTTATTCACTAAGTGAAAAATTATTGTATGCAGTTGACACCAGTGGTAGAGGTTATGAGGTTAGTGATGGTTGTCCAATGGAGAAAGAGAAAATGGTTGAAAGAAATGCAGAAGAAGTGATAGCTGATGAAGTTTTAGGGAAACGTGCTAAAAACCCTGTATACACTTGGGATTGCAGTAGTGTTTGTAGTGTACGACAGGAATCTATTGAAAAATGATGTAGTTTTTTACGAGTCAATACGAAAAAAAGTCTAAAACAAAAGATTAAGCTGTTGCAAGGACTAGACCCTTGCAGAGTGAGAAAACATACTGGTATGCAAGGTAATTCTCTGGCTTGTCTTTCTAGGAAAGTTTGTGAAAGTGTTTTTCACCATTTCAGAATGCTGTCAGTACATCATACTCAAATGCGGAAGTTAGTGAGAAGGTTGTATTATGCAAAAAGTCCAGCACTAAAGTTAAGTGAGTTGAACAGTGCTCTTTTACGTGGGTCAGTTTCAGATGTGAAGCAGGTCTGTGAGGATATTGAGTTTTGTTACTTTGGGCCTCAGCAAGAGAGTGAAGAAACTGATACATTAGTAGAACAAATTGAAGACAATGTAGAACCTGTAATTACAGAAAAATTTGAGGATGAAATCACAAAGTTTAAGGTAATTTCAGGTGAAAGACCAAATGTTTCTTGTATTTGTTGTCAGCGAAGTCACTATAAAAATCAGACTAGGGGTGTCAATCTGTATTTAAAAAGTGAAATAGAAGATAATGATAAGTGGATGGAATTTGCAACTTATTTGTTGGTAGAGGATTGTTTTGATTTGGGATGTGAGCAGCGTATTTGCAAATATTGTTATAATAAATTAGATGCGAATAAAATGCCTGCTAGAGCTGTTCATAATAATCTAGAGTTGGTTGCTATTCCTCCAGAGCTGATAGATTTAAATACGTATGAGTCTATTCTGATACCATGTGTTCACCCGTTTCAGGCTATTGTTCGTATGGAGCCCAAAACAAGTAAATTACCTCCATCAGAGTTGCAAAGAGGATTGAAAGGAAAAGTTGTGTATTTACCATTAGATTTAAGGAAAAAAAATTGAAACTATTGGTGTAGATCATGCAGAAAATGAGCCACTAGTCATTCTAGTTAATGGTGTTCCTACTAAGAATAAGAAAATCTGGCAAGAGTTAGTGGATGTTAGAAAAGTGCAAAAGGCATCATTGTATCTGTTAAAAAATAATGAGTACTATAGAAATGTGTTTGTTGGAGAAGAAGAAATTGATTTAGCAGAAGATAGTGAAACATTAAGTGGACAAATTGAAAAAGTGGACATGTCCAGATGTGAAGAGATCTATGAACATTACAGTGTACATCCACTTCATTCCAAAGAGGTGATGGGGAATACAATTGAGTTGTTTCAAATGAAAAAAGCAACAGGAAGTCCCATGAGTGTATGGGAAGAGAGCTTAGAAGCTCGTTGTTTCCCGCAGTTGTTTCCAACAGGAAAAGGTGGACGATATGATGAACGTCTTGTGCAGATTCCTGCATCTGAATATCGGACAACAAGATTATATGCAGAAGATCCAAGATTTCGACAATGTATCCCTTATATGTTTCATCTTCTGTTTGAAAGTTGATAAATCTGATGGCATGTCAGCGTGGGACTAATGAATATTGCTACCGTCGACATGGAGCACTGAAATGCATGCTACGGAACTTGGGAACTCCTACATGGTTTGTTACACTAAGCTGTGCTGAGTATGCTTGGGATGATTTACTTGAATTTCTTCGAGAGGCAAATTCCAATATAAAAAATATTGAATACGATACACCTGGAGAATTGTGCTCTTTCGATCCTGTCAATGTATGCAGATTTTTCAATCATAGATTTGAAGCTATGATGTCTTTCATCTGCAATAAAAAGAATCCTACTCTTGGAGAAGTTGTGGATTTCTTTTGGAGAAAGGAGTATCAAGCAAGAGGTGCTCCTCACATACATATGTTGTTATGGGTCAAGGACGCCCCCAAATATGGAACAGATTCAGATGAAACTGTTTTGTCTTTCATTGAAGATTATGCTACATTTGCTCTTCCAAATAGCAGAGAAGAGAAAAACTTAACACAACAAGTCATACGATTTCAAAGCCATAGGTGTGGAAAATACTGTCGACGAAAGTACAAGTCAAAGGATAAGTTCTATACCAAATGTCGTTTTTGATTTACATGCCCTGTATTAGCCAAAGGAAGAGTGAACAGTTTTATGTCAGCTGTACGACATACCATCACAAGAAAGTCTCAGAAAAACACCTACAACTTAAGAAGAAGCGAAGAATCAAAATACATAAATGACTACAATCCAGTTATTTTATCCATGTGGAATGCTAACATGGATATTCAGTATGTTGCGGACAATTCCATTGCTGTTGCTCGATATGTAACGTCTTACATTACTAAATCAGAAAAGACTGAATTGAAAGAAATGTGGGAAGAGATTTCTCACGAGAAGACTCTAAGTAAGAAATTATACAGTTTCAGTTTGAAGATGTTATCGCATCGTGAAATTGGAGCATATGAATATTCAGATCGGTTATCATCTGCAAGTCTATATTCCAAAAGTAGAAGAACCATTTGGGTGAGTCTAGGTCTTGCTGGAATGCGAAATCGGGTACTGAAATATATTCAAGAAATTGAATATTTAGCAGAAAATGACCCTGAAAGTACAGATATTTTGAAAACCAATATGTTGAACACATACTATCCAAAGAGAAGTCATCATCTTGAGAACATGTGTCTCTATGAAGTGCTGCAAAACTACACTTTTAAACGGAATATTACAGAGAACATCAACAATGGAAAATATGGAGTGATTGGTTCTGAAGAATGTCTGGTGAAACAAAGGAAAGGAAATTTAATTAATCACAGAAAACTGAGTTGCGACACTGCTGACAAAAGGGAATTTTACTATTTAGCCCTTTTGCAAATGTTCAAACCATGGCGTTCTGAACTGGAATTACTTGGAGATTTTCCCAGCTATGAAGATTCATTTAATGCTTGTAAAGATAGCATACAATGCAGTGCTTTTGCAAATTATGTGAAAATGTTGAATGATGAAATTGATCAAGAAGCTACAATTGCAGCTGAGATTGTTAGAGACAGTTCTCAAGACAGTCAAAGTTCTGCTGCACTGAGTCAAGATCCACTAGGACATTCAATTGTTGAAAATGAAGCAGCGATTGCAATGAATGAGGTGGAAACAGCAATGTATCAAGCACAAGAAGATGCAATACAGTTAGGAAACTTGGAATAGCAACTAAATATTGAACAGAAACAAATATATCAGCAAGTGAAAGAGCAGATTGACCATGGATTACTTCATGAAAAGAGAGTGTGCTCATGTACATCATTTCAACCTATCCGAATGTATGTGAGTGGTCAAGCTGGAACAGGAAAGAGTTTCTTAATTAAAGTAATTACAAGTTATCTTATCTGCAAAAAACAACTGAGTCGCATTTGTCTTGTGTTGTCACTGCTCCAACTGGGTTGGCAGCACATAACATTAAAGGAATTACTTTACATCGTTTACTAATGCTGCCAGTAGAGCATGAGAACAAATTGGAATACCACAAGCTATCTGGAGAAGCTTGTTGTGAAGTTTCAAGAGTGCTGAAGAAAATGAAACTTCTCAGTATTGATGAGGTGAGCATGGTTTCAAACTTGATGCTTGCCTTTGTGCATTTAAGAATGCAGCAAATTCTTAAAACAGAGTATGACGTGTTATTTGGAGGAATTCAAGTCATAGTTTTTGGAGATCTACTGCAACTGACACCGGTAAAAGGACAACCGGTATTTAAAACACTTGCCCATGAAGATACCAGAAAGTCTCTTGGCAGGGTTGGTAATGTGAACATTTGGAGTAATTTTGAATACAAAGAACTGACAACAAATATGCGACAGGCAAATGATGCTGAATATGGAAGTATTCTTCCAGATATAAGAATTGGAATTCTTTCAAAAGGGAAAAAAGCTTTGGAGAGTCGATTACTTTGCAATGTCTTTCCAAATGAAAATGCAGTTGCTGCAAAAGTGTACGTGGAAATTGCTAAAAATAAGTCAGTGATTTGCTTAATGCCGACACTGCGTGAGTGTTCAATATTCAACGAAGAATTATTAAAATTGGAAAATGAAGAAATTGTTAAAATGGAAGCCATCAATAAAATACTACATGAAGGAATCACTATTATTTTGACGTGTAAGTTGAGATCAAAAGTAGATTGTTTAGAAAAAAAAATATCTAAAACTGCTGGTTTGGAAAATACACTGTATGTGTGTGTAAACTGTCGGGTAATTTTAAGGCGTAATTTGGATGTAGAGAAAGGTTTAGTTAATGGTGCAATGGGTAAAGTGGTGGATTTTGTGAATTATCAGAAAAAGAAGGAATTGAATTTTTAAAAATTAAATTTGATCAGATTGATGAAGTTAAAGAAATTGGTCGTTGTTCAGTTCGTTTTTTGCTTGTTAAAGATTTATATGTCCGTAGGAAACAATTTCCATTTTCTCTGGCATATGCAGTGTCTATTCATAAATCTCAAAGATTAAGTGTAGACAGTGCATTGGTGAACATTGGATCTACTGTATTTAAAGAGGGTATGGCATATGTTGCTTTGTCGCGAGTCAGAACATTATCTGGTTTGTTTTTGATTGATTTTGATGAGACAAAGGGTACTGCAGATGCAAACTGTGTAAAAGAGTTTAATAGGTTAAGAAGGGTGTATGCTGCAAATTTAGGTCTATATCCTGTATTTGAAAAGCGTGTGATTGTTCAAAAAAGAAGGTTAGAGAATATCTGTTCTGAAGATGTCAAGAAGGGAAAAGAACAAGATAATGTTGCGATTGCAGGTAAAAAGAAATTGGACACTGTTGAAGAGATTGTTGGTTATCAGTTTGAAAATAGTTCTGGTGTCAACTGCTATGCTAATGTAGTGGTCAATGTTGTTTTTTATCTGGAAGGTTTGCAAGCACAAATTATGCAGAATCAGGAAAAAAAGATTTTGTTCTCTGTTGCATTCTGTTTATGAAAAATTGACAACAGATAGAAGTAAAATACAATCTGTTTCAGATGTTCGTAATCCTTTGGATGTGTGTTCTGGTTCTACACAATTTACACAAAATTTCCAACAAGATGCTCAGGAATTTTTAATGTATATGCTTACTATTTTTGAAAATGAAGGTGTAGAAATAGAAAATATTTTTGGCCTTTCTTACAAATGGGAACATTATTGTGAAAATTGCATGTATACATGTAGCACCAATGTAGACACTGAGAGATTTCTGTATTTAACATTACCAGACTGTAAATCAGTGTCTTTCAATACATTAGTGAAAGGTGCAATTCAAAACATGGAGTGTAGCCAATGCAAATCAGAAATGTTATCCACATTATTCTTAACAAAATATGGAAAATACATAATTTTAATGATGCAACGTTGTACAGCTGACGGAAGAAAATTGGATACTTTAATAAAACAATTTGTAGCAGCTCAACTATCAATATCAGGAAGGACTTTTGTAGCAATAATTTTCCATGATGGTCCTTCCACCACATCTGGACATTACACTGCCTATCTAAAATGTGACAAAGGCTGGACACTTTGTAATGAAGCCCAGTTGGTTTTCAAACAACGTTTGCCTAGGGAATTACAAAATTCCTACCTAATATTTTTAAAGCCAAGGTTTTTGGAAGATAATTCACTCTCTGAGGAATTTATTATTATAATTTAATAGGACTACCATTGGACAATTTACATGAAGAAGAAGTGCAAAAGTACCATTTGGCCTCAAGGAAATGTATATTTTTTAATTATGGACTTTTTGGTGGTCATTTATTCGGTGATTATTTTAATGCGGCAACATTTACAGTTTTTATAAGTTAAAGTTATAAAATTTTGTAATCTGTAAGCATTTCATATATGTATGATTTGTATTTTATGGTATTTTACTGAGAGTAGTATGTTGGGTTTTTCTTAACAATCTTTCTGATTGTTTTTTTTTGCCCGCTGTTAAGTGATGAGTACCATTGGAATCACTATTTCGAGTGTAATTCAATATATTCTGAGAACAGCAAAAAAGGCAAACAAATTACTTTGTGAAAATTATGTTGTGTTGTAAAAAATGTATTATTATATGTTATAATTTTTTTTTTTCTTTCACAGATCCAAATTTTAAAATAAGCAATTTTTAAGAATTTATATTTGAATGAAAAACAGCAAAAAATGAATACCATTTTTTATTCCTATTACTGTGAAGGTAAGTTTAACTAAGTCTCAATATGCAGAATGAAGAGGCCTGCAAGAAGCTACAAAGTTGAAACACGTTTCTAAGACCACTCTGTTTATGTAGTTTTGAAATCTGACCATAATCAGATATCATGTGACCTGCAAAAAAAGAGATTTGAGGGGTTCATAATATTTCACCTTTTTAGCTGTTGAAGGACCGCAATCATTTCAATCATTCTTCTTTGAACATCTTTGCAGACAAAACTCTGTGCTTACCATCTATCATTCGCAAGGAAATTTAAAAACGGAAATATGTCACTTTTTGTAACATAGTTATTGTGCAAGATACTCTTTTATATTTACAAAGAGAGGAAAAGGCACTCTGTGCACTTTTTATACTCCGTGTAAATACAACCTCATCATTTAGACCACTTTGTGTTGAAAGGGTGTTCTATAAGTGTTGTTGTGCATGATTGCACTTAATACTCATAGAACAAGACACATGTCTAGATTTATCATAAATCATAAATCTCGATATGTGTGTGAATGGTGCACCATTCTACAATTGGTGTAGGAAAGCATAACAAAGAGAATTGTTTTAATTTCTCCACATTTTTATATCTTCAATGCATGCTGAAATGTTCAGCATACATTGAAGGAGAAAAATGAATTTACTCATTGTTTTTGTGCAGGAAGGTGTGTCTTCCTGTAGAAAAACAAACAGCACATGACACAGATATCCTTGCACTATGGTGCAAGGGTGCCTGTGTCACCACATGGCTGCAGTTTAAGCAGCCGTGCAGACAGAAGCATAGGTTTGCAACATATTTATGTACATATGTTGCATCACTGTGCTTCGGAAGTACTACAGCATACTGCAGTTAAAGAGGTTACTGTGTGATGCTGCAGCACTTCCTTATAGTTCTGCACTTATACATTCACCATACGCTACTAATGCATTCATTCAGTCAATTACGTACTACACATACATTCATCTAAACTTTCACACACTAACAAAGACATTTTTTTAAACCAGGAAAGTTAGTTCTTACAAGAACTTTTTTTTTTTCTTCTTTCTTCTTTTATATTTTTTTTTGTTTTTTCTAACAATTTTGTGATTTTTTTGTTTTTTCTGAAAAAAACCCACAAAAAAACAAAACAGGAGAAACCAAACAAAGAACTTCAGGGAACAATAAAAAAAATAAAAAAAATAGCAAATGTGACTTTCTTGGCGGCGGCAGATCAGATCGATCGACTGCTCGCCATAGCACAAAGTCTTATTGCACTTAGTGCAGAACACTTTTAAAAATTGAAATTGAGGACGGATGTCCAAGGTTTGGTCTGATGGATGCACTCTTGATGTGCTCGGCTGCGATGAGGTGGATGGCGCAGGAGCAGGAGTGTTTCTCCTCCGTCGGCACTCTTCTTTTGCAAGATTATTTGGATGAAGGGTCCTCATGTGCTTCATCATACTTGCCGTGCCGCAAGAATATTTCTTGTTAGGATCCCCTCTCGATAGGACTCTTTTGCAAATCTTGCATGTGACCAAGGTGGCATTGGTCTTTTTCTGCCCCTCGGGAAAAGTAAAAAATGTCCACACCACTGAAGTGAAACGTTCTTTGCGTGGTAACTCCGGCAAAAAATCATCCTCAGAAGTATGAGGTGATGCCTGCTGCCCTGAAGCCATTTTTGGTTGAAAAAAGTTAGAGCTAAGTGTAAACTTAGTCTAAAAAATCTTCTTCTCACCAAAGAGGTGGTTCTCCAAAGAAGCTGAAAGAAGAATGATTGAAATGGGTGGGGTCTTTCAGTAGTTAGAACAAGAAGTGTAATGAACCAATCAAATCTCTTTTTTTGCAGGTCACATGGGATCCGCGCACCCTGCGCGTACGCAGCACACACCCAGCGCGCATCCGCGAAATTGAATTAAAAAGAAATATAGGATTAGATGTCAAAATATATTACTTTTAAGACTAAACCAGATTGGTCGCACACTGCTACACCTACCAGGCGTGTTCCCCCAATGAAAATGGTCCCTGAAGGTCAGCGTCGGCGGATACACCTATGCTCGAGTGTGAATGCAAGTATGCGTGGCGTGTGCTATCCCTGGACACGTGTTTCGAGGTAGTTGCCTCTCGTCAGCAGGGAGTAGGAAAATGTGTGGGGTTGCTGTGTAAGCTGCTAAAATCGTTATCAGGTCTAGTACCTCTCGTAGCGCGCAGGTGCGTAACCATGAGTCCGTCGACTCCACCGGCTCAAGGGAGCCTGAATATAAAGTTAAACCAGATTGGTCGCACACTGCTACACCTACCAGGCGTGTTCCCCCAATGAAAATGGTCCCTGAAGGTCAGCGTCGGCGGATACACCTATGCTCGAGTGTGAATGCAAGTATGCGTGGCGTTTGCAGCATGACGAGTAGTGTCGCGACCCATTTACGTAAATTACTTTTAAGACTAGTTTAGAGCTTGTCTTTAATTAATATTCACATGAAATACATAAATATATATATTTTTTAAATGTTAAATACTTCGCGGGATCCGCGCACCCACCGCGTCATAGAAGCAGATGACGCATCGTGGAAGCACGTAAACATCGCGTTACGTACATCAAACGTGTCGCGTATAGGCTGAGAGTCGTGTACCGGTCGCATTGGATTCGTGCACTAACCACGTACCCGACGCATACTATGCGCGGATGCTATCGCGTAGGGATCGAGAACGGTGCGCTTAGGGTGCGCGGATCCAAAAACATGGAAAAAATATATATAAAAAAAAGTTTTGCACATATAGTTAAAAAAATATTTTGAAAAATATAAAAAAATATGTTTGAAAAACCCATTAAGTTCAAATAATATTTTTTAATTTTTAAAAGAATTATTTGAAAAAATACATTTAAAAATGGTGATCAAAAAGTATTTAAAAAAAAAATGTAATTAATGAAATGACACACTGAATTTGAAAAATATAGAAATCCAATCAAAATCATTAAACATGATATCTTCAGAGATAAGTTATAGATAAGAATTAGCATTTAAAAAACCTTTGAGATGTCATTAGTGATGTCATCAGTGATGTCACTGACCATGTCATGAGTGATGTAATATGTGACGTCATCAGTAGTGCATTGCAGGGGCGCGAGTTATAGTTAGCTGAACTAACTATAACAGGGGAATTTCTAGTGTTTTGTACGAGGGAAATGTCCAGCTAACTATAACGCCCCTGAAACCTATGTTTTTTTCAGTGAATATATATATATATATTCACTGAAAAAACCATGGGTTTCACACACGTTATAGTTAGGAATTAGCATTTAAAAAACCTTGCAAATTCACTGAAAAAACCATAGGTTTCAAACACGTTATAGTTGGGATTTAGCATTTAAAAAACCTTGCAAATTCAGTGAAAAAACCATAGGTTTCACACACGTTATAGTTAGCGGACATTTCACTCATAAAAAACCATTGAAATTCCCCCGTTATAGTTAGTTAAGCTAACTATAACTCGCGCACCCGCAATCCACTGCTGATGACGTAACATATTACATCACTCATGACATGGTCAGTGACATCACTCATGACATCACTGATGACATCTCAAATGACATCACTGATGAATGTGTGTTTTTCTGAAAATTAAATATGTTTTATATATGTATATCTCAAGGTTGATGTAAGAATAAATGGGTATATAAGTGTCTAAAAGGATGATTTGTTTTTGAAAAATTGATTGTGTAACTGACTGATTAAGTGTATCTTAGTGAATACATGGCTTAATGAGTAATGTTTAAATATGTAATTTTCTGTATCAGTCTCTCACTTTGTGTATAAGTGGCTGCATGGGTTGGTGAGTAGCTACATGGGTGTTTATATTGGATTTTAGGTTGTTTTTTGAGTATCAGTCTGAGTGTCTGCATGGTTTGGTGGGGGGTTTAACGTAGTGCATAGGTGCATGAATGATTGTCTCTCTGGTTGTATGTTTTGAAGACAGCATGTGTGCATGACTGTATGGTTGGATGAGTGTGTGTATGGGTCTGTTAGTGAGGGAATGACTGTCTCAATAGTGTCTTTATGAGTTACTTATTATGTTTTAAAGAAGTATATTTCACTATTGTTGTATATAAGTGAGTATATGTGAGAGTGAGAGATTGAAATAGTTCCTGTATGAATAAGTATGTTTTTTATGAGTGATTATTTAAAAGAGTAAGTATGTGTAAGTTTCTGTAGAAGTACGTGTTGAGGTGTGTGTATAACTGAATATGCAAGTAAATGGATGTTTGATTCTTTATTAGCATGCGTAACTATGTGTGTGAGTAACTCTATTGATGAGTGGCATTGTGTAGCAGGATGTATAGGTGTATGAGTACATATGATGAGTGAGTACATGTATGAGTGACTGTACAGGACTGTTGGTGAATGAGTGGATGTGTATGTGGATCTAAGAATTACTGAATAGGTTATTGTAACTGGTATTGGTATGTCCATTGTTTTGAAAATTGTAGTCTCTATTTTTGAATGTGTGTATCAAAGGTTATATTAGGGTGAGAGGAGGTCTGCCACTCTGTCACAAGGATGATGTCATCAGTGATGTCATTTGAGATGTCATCAGTGATGTCATGAGTGATGTCACTGACCATGTCATGAGTGATGTAATATGTTACGTCATCAGCAGTGGATTGCGGGTGCGCGAGTTATAGTTAGCTTAACTAACTATAACGGGGGAATTTCAATGGTTTTTTATGAGTGAAATGTCCGCTAACTATAACGTGTGTGAAACCTATGGTTTTTTCACTGAATTTGCAAGGTTTTTTAAATGCTAAATCCTAACTATAACGTGTTTGAAACCTATGGTTTTTTCAGTGAATTTGCAAGGTTTTTTAAATGCTAATTCCTAACTATAACGTGTGTGAAACCCATGGTTTTTTCAGTGAATTTGTATGGTTTTTTAAATGCTAATTCTTACCTATAAGGTGTGTGATTTCCATGGTTCTTTCATTGATCATTTTGTATGATTTTTTTATTATAAATTCTTATATTAAATGTGTTTTTTTTTAAAAAAAGCAAGTTTAAAAAAAAAAAATATTAACTTTATATTCTCTTAAAACACTATGTTTATTTTTTTTAAATTCTGCAATATATTAATTTTGCTCTTCTTTTTTTACCAAACAGGTAAGATATATTAGTATAACATACAAATTCTTTTTTTTTTTTTTTTTTTTTTTTTTACTTTATATTCTCTCAAAACACTTTGCTTAATTTTTTTTAATTCTGCAATATATTAATTTTTCTCATTTTTTTTACTAAACAGGTAAGATATATTAGTATAACATAGAAATTTTTTTTTTTTTTTTTTTTAAAGTGCGCGTACGGTAAGCTTACGGTAAGCGTACGGTTTGCGTAATGTTCGTAATATTTCTACTCTTTTTGCGTATGGTTACGCAATTTACGTAGCCGTGCGTACTGCACATGGGGCGCGTAAGCGTGTACGCTACACGCGCACGTTACGCGGAAGTGTTGGGGAGTGACTGTTATGCGCATGCGCGTGTCTTTTTTACGCGCATGCGTACTTTTACCGTAAGCGCTCCGTAAGCGCACCGTAACGTACGCGCACGGTGGGTCATGTGATCATGAAACAAAACTTTTGATTGGTTTAAAGTTGCTTCAGTTCTAGAACTCTCCTACACCACACCCATTCCCCTCATTTCTGCTTGTGATCCCTTAGGAGAAGGAGCTGACTTGTCTTTGGGATACGATGGCAGACCAGCACTCTTCTACTGAGAGTGAGGCTAGCAGCACCACCATCAGGCAGAGAAGGAGGAAACAGAAGAGCTCTTTTATATGGGAGTATTTCAGTTTTCCTGAGGGTGAGAAAAAAGTCAATGCTGCTTTGGTGACTTGCAAGCTGTGCCAGCGTGTACTATCGAGAGGTAATCCGAACAAGAAGTATTCCTTCGGGAATCACACTATGTTGAGACACCTTCATGATGTACACCCTAGGACACATGCTCGTCATACTAGAGGAAACCCTTCAGTAAGTCAACCAAGCACATCCACAGCAGCTCAGCCGAGTTCTTCTTCGGAAACTCAGCTGAGCCCTTCATCTGTGGGGGCAGATTCACCTTTTTCTGATCCTGTGGAAACGAACCATCGGTTTGCGAGGGTTACTATGCGGTGTTCATTTTGCCATGGTCTAATTGTTCATAGGGAGACCAGTCTTCCCCTCATTAACAACAAAATAGACCAGCACATTTGTCCTACCAGCTAATGTTCCCATTCTTCCTTTCCTCTGTCCCTGCATGAACACAACGGCTCTTTTAAGAGCCAACCTTACCTCTCAACTTTTTTTTATTTTTTCTTTAAAACTTTTGTTTTTTACCGTACGCGTACGGTAAGCGTAATTTTTTTTTTTTTTTTTTTAAAACACTAAAAATCAATTACCACATCTCAAGATCCTTGAGGAATTAATAACTAAATATTAAAAATCTGTTTGAGGAGAAGTGGAAGAAAAGGACCATCTAATTTCTGACTTACCTGACCCACCCAACAATTTAATTTTTAATTAAAATTTAATTGAAATTACTTGAACAAATGGTTGGTTTTTTCGAAAATTTTCTTTCACAATCTGAAAATAAAGAAAAAAGTATTAATATTTAATAAATCATTATATAACACAGTACACGTATTTACATATTTCCCCCAAAAATGTTTTGCCATTTTTTTGCTGTTTTCAGAATATATTGCATTTCACTATAAATCGTGAAAGCAATTGCATTCATCACTTAACAGCGGGCAAAAAAAAAATAACAATCTCAAAGATTGTTTTAAAAAAGCCCAGAATCTCTTTTTACTTAAACATAACATTATAGAAATGCATAATATTCTAAAAAAATATCATCTAATAACAGTAAATATTTCTTTAAAATACCGTCTGACAATTTTGTTACAGAAGCATAATCTCAAAAATAATATATCTCAAATAACTCCACAATACATCTAGTAACATTTCCTTTAGGCCAAATAGTAATTTTAAAATTCATTTTTGATTAAATTTCCAATGGTAATCTAATAAAATTCCAAAATTTAAATTGTACAGATGTTACCGATTCTCTCTAACATTTTGGTTTCCGAATGATTAATTAATAATTAAATAAGTCCACAATACAATTGATTACTTTTCCTTATGGCCAAATAGTAATTTTAAAAATCTTTTTTGAATAAATTTCCAATGGTAATCCAATAAAATTCCAAAATTTAAATTGTACAGATGTTACCGATTTTCAATAAATTTTTGGTTTCCGAAAGATTCATTAGGAATTAAATAAGTCCACATTACAATTGTTTACCTTTCCATTAGGCCAAATGGTAATTTGAAAAATCTTTTTTTTTGAAAATTCCAATGCTAATCCAATAAAATGGTAAAATTGTTTTGTACAGATCTTGCCAAGTCTCTCTAAAATTTTGGTTTCAGGAAGATTAGATAGGAATTTGCTAAATCAAAAGGCAAACGTTGCTTGAAAATCAATTGGGAATCATTACACAGTGTCCAGCCTTTTTCACATTTAAGATAAACTGTGTAATGTCCAGAAGTAACAGTAGGTCCTTCATGGAAAATTATTGCAATTGTTACAAATGTTTTTCCTGAAATTGATAATTGCTGTCCTATAAACTTCTTTATTAAAGTATCCAATTTTGAACCATCAGCTTTACATCGTTGCATCATTAAAATTACATACTGTCCGTATTCCTTTAAAATTAACGTTGAAAACATGTCAGATTTACACTCACCGCATTCCATGCTATGATTAGCATCTTTAACTAATTTAGCAAAAGTGACTGTTTTACTGTTTGGCAATGTTAAATAAATAAACCTTTCAGAATCAACATTAGAGCAACATGTATTGTAACAGTTTTCACAACTATGTTCCCATTTATAAGAGACACCAAAGATATTTTGAATTGCCACCCCTTCTTCTTCCAGTACCTGAAGAAAATACATCAAGAATTCCTGTGCGTCTTGCTGTACATTTTGAGAAAACTGTGTTCGTCCTGAACATACATCTAAAAGTTTTCTAATTTCAGTAGCACTTTCTATTTGAGTTTTATCATTACTCAGCTTTTGAAAAAGGAGACTCAACTCAGAACAGAATCTTTTTCTCTGATTTACTATTATCTGCTCTTGCAAACTTTCCAGATAAAATGCAACATTCAGCACTACATTAGCGTAGCAGTTGACACCAGAGCTATTTTCAAAATGACATCCTACAACCTCTTCTTCATTTTCCTTTTTCTTTTTGCTTGCAATTACATCACTCCTCTTTTTTTCCTCCTCTCTACATCCTCATTACAGATATTCTCAATTCTCCTTTTACGAGAAACTACACGTTTCTCTAACACAGGATACTGACCTAAATGAGGAGCATAGGTTCTTCTTAATCTATTATACTCCTTTACACAGTTTGTATCAGCACTAACTTTTGATTCATCAAAGTCTATCATGAATAAACCAGATAATGTTTTCACTCGTGACAAAGCTACATAAGCCATACCTTCTTTGAACACAGTTGAACCAATGTTTACAAATGCACAATCTACAGTCAATCCTTGAGACTTGTGAATAGTTACAGCATATGCTAGAGAAAACGGAAACTGTTTCCTTTGTACATGTAAGTCTTTCACAAGCATGAAACGAACTGTACAACGACAAATGTCTATAACTTCTTCTATCTGATCAAATTTTATTTTTAAACATTCAATTCCATCTTTTTTCTGATAATTAATAAAACCCACAACTCTTCCCATAGCTCCATTAACTAAACCTTTTTCAACATCCAAATTTCTCCTTAAAAATACTCTACAGTTCATGCAAACATATAGATTTTTTTCTAATCCAGCAGTTTTGGAAATGTTCTTCTCTAGTGAATCCAATTTATTTTTCAGTTTGCCTGTTAATGTGATAGTAATTCTTCCATCCTGAATTTTGTCCACTGCTTCCAATTTCCTGATATCTTCCTTTTCCAATTTCAAAGCTCCTCATTGAATATTGAGCATTCACGTAGAGTTGGCATTAAGCAGATGACACTTTTCTTTTCTGCAATGTTCTTGTATATCTTCTCTGCAACTATTTCTTCCTTTGGAAATAAATTATGTAGCAACCGACTCTGTAATGCTTTTGTGCCAGCTTCAGTGAGTAGTCCAATTCTGATATCTTTCAGAATACTTCCATATTCTTCATCGTTTGCTTGCCTCATATTAGTAGTAAGTTCCTTGTACTCAAAGAAGGACCAAATATTTGCATTACCAATGCTTCCCAATGACTTCTTTGTGTCTTCATGTGTCACAGTATTAAACACTGGTTGTCCTTTAACTGGAGTAAGCTGTAGAAGATCCCCAAAAACTATGATATGTTTTCCACCAAATAACACGTCATAGTCTGTCCTTAGAATTTGCTGCATTCTTAAATGCACAAAGGCAAGCATTAAGTTTGATACCATGCTCACCTCATCAATAATGAGAACTTGCATCTTCTTCAATACTCTTGAAACTTCCAAGCATGCTTCTCCAGTTAGCTTGTGGTATTGTATTTTGTTCTCATGCTCCACTGGTAACATTAGCAAACAATGTAAGGTGATTCCTTTTATGTTATATGCTGCTAACCCAGTTGGAGCAGTAACCACACAAGACAAAGTTGAATCCGTTTTTTGCTGTAGGTAGCTTCTGATGACTTTTATTAAGAAACTTTTTCCAGTTCCAGCTTGTCCGCTTACATACATCCTGATTGAATGAAATGATGTGCATGAGCACTCTTTTTTTTCATGTAGTAATCCGTGATCAATTTTGTTTCTGATCTCTTCATAAATTTGTTGCTGCTCTTCATTCAGTTGTCTTTCCAAATTTGGTAAGTCTTTAAATTCTTCTTGAGCTTGATTCATAGCCGTTTCCACTTCATTCATGGCTATTGCAGCTTCATTTTCAATGATTGGTTGTCCTAGGGGATCTTGACTGAGTGTTCCTGAACTTTGGCTGTCTTGAGAACTGTCTCTAGCTACTTCAGCTGCAATTGTAGTTTCCTGTTCAATTTCTTCATTTAACATTTGCACATAATTTGTGAATGTACTGCATTGTATGCTGTCTTTGCAAGCATTAAATGAATCTTCATAGCTTTGAAATTCTCCCAGTAGTTCATCCTCTGTACGCCATGGTTTAAACAGCTGTAAAAGAGCCAAGTAGTAAAATTCCTTTTTGTCAGTAGTGTCGCAACTCAGCTTCCTGTGATTTATCAAACTTCCTTTTGTTTGCTTCACCAAACATCCTTCCTCACCAATGACTTTATATTTTCCATTGTTGATGTCTTCTGTGGCTTTCCGTGAATAAATGTAGTTCTGCAGCACTTCATAGAGACACATGTTCTCCAGATGTTGACTTCTCTTGGGATAATATGTGTCCAACATGTTTGATTTCAAAATATCTGTACTTTCTGGGTCATTCTCGGCCAAATATTCAATTTCTCCAACAGATTTCAGTACCCGATTTCTCATTGCTGCAAGGCCTAAACTTGCCCAAATTATTCTTCTTGATTTCGAGTACAGACTTGCAGAAGATAACCTATCTGAACATTCGTAGGATCCAATTTCTCGATGCGATAACATCTTTAAACTGAAACTGTACAGCTTCTTACTGACAGTTTCTCGTGAGAAATCTCTTCCCACATTTCTTTCAATTCAGTTTTTTCAGATTTAGTAATGTAAGACGTTACATATCGAGCAACAGCAATGGAATTGTCAGCTACATACTGTATATCCATGTTAGCATTCCACATGGATAAAATGACTGGGTTGTAGTCATTTATATTTTTTGATTCTTCTTTTCTTTTAAGGTTGTAGGTATTCTTAGGTGATTTTCTTGTAATAGTATGTCTCACAGCTGACATAAAACTGTTTACTCTTCCATTTGAAAGAACAGGTCTAGGAAATCCAAATCGACATTTAATGTAGTATTTATCTTTGCTCTTGTATTTCCGTCGACAGTATTTTCCACACCGATGACTTTGAAAACGTAAAACTTGCTTCCTTTAACTTTTTCTCTTCTGTGCTTTTTGCTATAGCACATGTTAGTCAGTCAGTCAATTATCTTTATTCGATTATTAAAAATCATAAAAGAACGAGCAAAAATACATGTCACCATTTCGTCAGATCACAAAATTTTACAAACAATCATTATAGAAGACACTAAATTTTACAGTGAAACATACATAAATATTTAAAAAAGATAAAAAGAAGGGTTTATTAAAACACAACTCATTCAAATAAATGAGAGAAGAGGAAATTCATTTTTCAGAGATAAAGTGCCTGTACCTTGTGCGATGCTTATTTAAGCGTGCTCCTGCAACTAGAAAACTAGCGACAGAAAAAGCTACTTTCATATTAGGAAGAAGTTGCAAAAACAACAGGGCTGGTTTTACCTGAATAAAGCCCTGATTACATAAAATAGGGAACAAATATCTTTTTCTGATCTCAATATAATGACCGCAAAACATAATAAAATGCATAGTGTCCTGTGTTGAAAAATGATCACAGTCACATGGTTCAGCATCATCAGGTCTAGTCCAGGTTCTAAAATTGCCCAGTATAAAATGAATGAAATCAAAGCGAAATCTCGTTAAGAGAAATCGATGATAAGAATTTGTTACCAAAAGGAGGTATGATTCCATTCCTGGAACAGAGGAAAGCATACAGTGTTTCCTTACCATGGTTTTTTTAGCTCTATTGCTTCCCTCTCCAGGGCATATAAATTTGTCAGAATATTTTTGACTGATTTTAGATCTTCATGAGTTATTCCATCTGGAGATGAAAAGAGCTCCGGGCGGCCTGCTAAAATAAGCTGAGTTTTCACATATCTTACCCTATAGCACATGTTGCATATTCTTCAATGAAAGATAACACTGCTTCATCAGTATCTGTTCCAAACTTTGGGGCATCCTTGATCCACAACAGCATATGAATATGAGGAGCACCTCTTGCCTGGTACTCTTTTCTCCAAAAGAAATCCTCTACTTCTCCAAGAGGTGGATTTTTTTTATTGCAGATGAAGGACATCATAGCCTCAAATCTATGATTGAAATATCTGCAAACATAAACCGGATCCAATGAGCACAGTTCTCCTGCTGTCTTGTATTCGATGTTTTTAATGTTTGAATTTGCCTCTCGTAGAAAATCCAGTAAATCATCCCAAGCGTACTCAGCACAGCTTAGGGTAAGGAACCATGTTGGTGTTCCTAAATTCCGTAACATGCATTTTAATTCACCATGGCGTCGGTACCAATATTCATTTGTCCCACGCTGACAAGCCATCAGATTGATCAGTTGTGTTTCCAAATGATCATCTCGGTGCTGCACTTTCTCCATAAAATCCTTAGCAGACACATTTTGTAAATGTACTCCACTTTCGCTTTCAAATAAAAGATGGAACAAATAAGGAATACTTTGTCGAAATCTGGGATCTTCTGCATATAGTCTTGTAGTTCGATACTCAGAAGCTGGAATCTGTTCTGGACGTTCATCGTATCATCCTCCTTTTCCTGTAGGAAACAGCTGGGGAAAACATCGAGCTTCCAAGCTCTCCTCCCATACACTCACGGGAGTTCCTTTTGCTTTCTTCATCTGAAACAGATCTATATTGTCTCCCATAACTTCTTTTGAATGAAGAGGATGTATGCTAAAATGTTCATAAATTTCTTCTTCCTTTGACTTGTCCACTTTTTCAATTTGTCCAGTTGGTGTTTCTGTGTCTTCTTGTAAATCTTCTTCTTCTATATAAATTGATTCATACCATTTGTTATTCCTTTTCAAATACAAATTTGCTCTTTGTACTTTCCGTACATCTACCAGCTCCTGCCAAATCTTCTTATTCTTTGTAGGTACACCATTAACCAGAATAACTAATGGTTCAGTTTCCAAAGTATCAGCATCAATAGTTTCCATATTTTTTTTCAAATCCAAGGGCAAATACACCACTCTACCTTTTAAACCTCTCAGTAAATCTGAAGGAGGTAATTTACCAGTTTTGGGCTCCATACGTACTATGGTCTGGAACGGATGAACACATTGAATAAGTATAGACTCATATGTATTTAATTCAGAAAGTTCGGCAGGAATAACATCCAATTCTAAATTATTATGTACAGCTCTGGTCGGCATTCTATTTTCCTCTAACTTGTTGTAACAGTATTTACAAATACGCTGATCTTCACCCAATTCAAAACAATTTTCAAGAAATATATATGTGGCAAAATCCTTCCACTTATAATTATCTTCATTTTCACTTTTTCTGTAGAGATCAACATTCCTGGTTTGTTTTCTATAATGAGTTCTGCGGCAACAAATACAAGTAATATTTGGTCTTTCATTAGAGATTATTGCAAATTTTGTTATGTGATCATTAAATGTCTTACTTACAGAGGGTTCTACATTCTCTTCCATTTCTTCCTCATTTACTGTGTCCTTTTCTGCACTTTCTTGTTCAGGACCAAAGTAACAAAACTGAATTTCATCAGTAACCTTCTCTACATCTGATACCGATCCACGGAACAGAGCCCTATTCAATTCATCTAACTTTATTGCTGGACTTTTAGCAAAATACAACCGTCTCACAAACTTTCTCATTTCAGTATGATGAACAGCCAGCATCCTAAAATGATGAAAAACATTTGTACACACTTTTCTAGATAGACAAGCCAGAGAATGACCCTGCAAACCAGTATTCTCTCTCACTCTGCATGGATCTAGACTTTGAAGCACCTTAATCTTCTGTTTTACACTTTTTTTACTATATTCTCTTAGAAACTCACGAAATGTATCAATAGATTCCTGACGCACAGTGCAAATACTATTACAATTCCAAGTGTACACTGGGGCTTTAGGACGTCTCCCCATAGCCTCATCCGCCATCACTTGTACCTCATCTCTCGGAACCATTTTCTCCTTCTCCATTATACAACCATTTTTCACTTCATAAGCACGACCTCTGGTGTCAACTGCATGCAGCAAACTATTACTTTGAAAATAACTCTCTTCATTAAAAAAAGGTTCACTACTTGAACTATGCATCCATTCTCCTAAAAACACTTTACAAAAGTTTGTTCTTTTCACTACTCTTTTCCTTTTGCTTTGTGATTTCAGTACATTAACCATTTTATCTAATGTACGCATCCTATTCAAAATTAAAATGAATAGTTTCCTTTTTAATTGTAATGCCTTTGCTGCAATGGCTTCAATTTCTTTTTTTCTCTTATAAAATTTAGCCTTTTGCTTATATTTCTTCACATCCTTTATCAAATTGGACATAACTCTTCTCTGAAACATTTTTCTACGTATCTCTTTAAACGCTGTTTTTCTGTTTAAGTTAATCTTTATTGTTTCTGAAGGTATATTTGCATTAACTAAATGCTCCATTTTTTCCTGTTGTTTTTTATTTATTACATTCTTTCCAGTACAGACATTTTGTACATTTTTCCGTTTTTTGAAGATGTTCTTTAAAAAATCTTTTGTCTGCTTACCAGAAGACTTTCTCTTTTTCCCAACATGAGCATCTCCAACTAACTTAGATCCTCCAGTTGTCTTCAAATATAGGTTTTTTTTGTGGTTTTTCCTTAGTCTGGATTTTGTAGGCATCTTAAATTTTGTTCACTGCTCTTCAGCAATACCTGAAAAAAACAAAAAAAAAATTCCTTTATTTTATTTAAATATATTACTACATTTTTTATGATCTTTTCAAATCTTAAAATACTATTTACCCCTTTCCTATAAGTGAAAATCACAATAACACCTTCACAAATTAAATATCTAAAAACAATTCCTGTGTGCACACAGAGTCATGGTTTGAAATTAGGCAGAAAACGAAATTTCTTTGCCAATTGGAAAGCACACTTCCTACTGCTTTCTTGGCAAGTGATAAGTACTTTTACAGTCTGACACATTTCTAATCCACTTTTCAGATTCTTAAAAAAGCACATGTCCAAACAGGTTTTTCAGACCAGCAACATGTGTAACCTGGGTGACTGACTACACTCCAGCAAGGGCAACCAGCCTTAGTGATGCTGAATGTATTTGCATTACTGACTGCAACCTCAAACCCCACTCGGTTGTGAATACTGTGCATGATTCCACAGGATAAGCAGCTGGGTGTGTGCTAAGAGTCTGCTTCTGCAGAAAAAATAGCTCCCCCTTTCCTACTAATGCAACTGTAAAATTACCAGAGTAATACGCAATAAATCTCTGTCTATAATTCCTCTTTGCACACAGAGTCATGGTTTCATATTAGTCAGAAAACGAAATTTCTTTGCCAATTTGAAAGCACACTTACTACTCTTTTTTTTTGCAAGTGATAAGTACTTTTACAGTCTGACACATTTCTAATCCACTTTTCAGATTCTTAAAAAGCACATGTCCAAACAGCTTTTTCAGACCAGAAACATGTGTAACCTGGGTGACTGACTACACTCCAGCAAGGGCAACCTGCCTTAGTGATGCTGAATGTATTTGCATTACTGATACTGACTACAACCTCAAACCCCACTCGGTTGTGAATACTGTGCATGATTCCTCAGGATAAGCAGCTGGGTGTGTGCTAAGAGTCTGCTTCTGCAGAAAAAATAGCTCCCCCTTTCCTACTAATGCAACTGTAAAATTACCAGAGTAATACGCAATAAATCTCTGTCTATAATTCCTCTTTGCACACAGAGTCATGGTTTCATATTAGTCAGAAAACGAAATTTCTTTGCCACTTTGAAAGCACACTTACTACTCTTTTTTTTTGCAAGTGATAAGTACTTTTACAGTCTGACACATTTCGAATCCACTTTTCAGATTCTTAAAAAAGCACATGTCCAAACAGCTTTTTCAGACCAGAAACATGTGTAACCTGGGTGACTGACTACACTCCAGCAAGGGCAACCTGCATTAGTGATGCTGAATGTATTTGCATTACTGCCTGCAACCTCAAACCCCACTCGGTTGTGAATACTGTGCATGATTCCACAGGATAAGCAGCTGGGTGTGTGCTAACAGTCTGCTTCTGCAGAAAAAATAGCTCCCCCTTTCCTACTAATGCAACTATAAAATTACCAGAGTAATACGCAATAAATCTCTGTCTATAATTCCTCTTTGCACACAGAGTCATGGTTTCATATTAGTCAGAAAACGAAATTTCTTTGCCAATTGGAAAGCACACTTACTACTCTTTTTTTTTGCAAGTGATAAGTACTTTTACAGTCTGACACATTTTGAATCCACTTTTCAGATTCTTAAAAAAGCACATGTCCAAACAGCTTTTTCAGACCAGAAACATGTGTAACCTGGGTGACTGACTAAACTCCAGCAAGGGCAACCAGCCTTAGTGATGCTGAATGTATTTGCATTACTGACTGCAACCTCAAACCCCACTCGGTTGTGAATACTGTGCATGATTCCACAGGATAAGCAGCTGGGAGTGTGCTAAGAGTCTGCTTCTGCAGAAAAAATAGCTCCCCCTTTCCTACTAATGCAACTGTAAAATTACCAGAGTAATACGCAATAAATCTCTGTCTATAATTCCTCTTTGCACACAGAGTCATGGTTTCATATTAGTCAGAAAACGAAATTTCTTTGCCAATTGGAAAGCACACTTACTACTCTTTTTTTTTGCAAGTGATAAGTACTTTTACAGTCTGACACATTTCTAATCCACTTTTCAGATTCTTAAAAAAGCACATGTCCAAACAGCTTTTTCAGACCAGAAACATGTGTAACCTGGGTGACTGACTACACTCCAGCAAGGGCAACCAGCCTTAGTGATGCTGAATGTATTTGCATTACTGACTGCAACCTCAAACCCTAAAAGTATTCCTCATTTATAACAATACACCTTATTTTATGGTGAAAACATAGTCCATATTATTTTACATGTTCCACACATTTAAATTTCTCCCAAAACAAAAAACGATAAACACAACTTCAACAAAAGGAATTCAAATTCTATTATTCATTTCTTAACCCCTTCAGCGCTGCGCGGATTCCCCCGCGGTGCTGAAGGGTTCTAGCGCGGGCGTGGTCATGACGGAACGGTTCCGTCATGAGCACAGCTCAACCGATGCTCATGACGGAACCGTTCCGTCATGAGCATCGAAGGGGTTAATTTACCATATACATTCCCTCTCAAACTCATAACTCACCTTTAAAATTAGTTAGTTGTGAATGAAATGTGGCACTCAAACAGCAGATTATCAGAGCCAGGATCTCTGTTCTGTACACCTCTCTCCTCTCAGCAGAACCAGATAATGGCAATGTTTCCCTCTCTACATGTTAATTTCAAATCTCAGTGCTTCCCCCTTTTTTTCAAATGTAATCACACATTTCTATTGGTTAAAAACCAACCCTTTTCCAAAAGTACCCTTCCCCCAACTTGACTTCAGCCTAGTACCCTTCCCCCAACTTGACTTCTGCCTGCTACCATAGCAACAGCTCTTGAAACACTGCTGTGTAGAGTTAGGTCAGAAGTTCACCACACAATGTTTCACTTCCAAAGAGCAGGAGTGCTTGACTTTTCAAACCTAACAGCAAATCCATAGTACTGTTCTTTGGTAACACATTTTTCTGTACCAATACAAAACATGCTTCTATAAATTTACACATACAGCCTAGTTTTTAGTGTAGAATGGTATGAAACAGCCAATCAGTTCTTTTTTTTTTTTTAAAAAAGAAGTATGCCTCCATTTCCAAACTGTCTTTCATTTCTTTTTCCCATTCTACTGACATACACCTCCTGAGTGCATCCAGATCTCCTTGGAAGATGTTCACAGTGTGGATTGTAGGGCACAGCAATGTCTTCTGGAGTGAAAAGTATGCAGAGGAAACAGGTATGGTGAGAGACCTTGCTTTGCCAAATGTAGACATTAAATGGATTGGTCAGAGAGGGTTAAAGTGGCACCAATTGATGCCATTGGTGAAATCCTTCATGCAAATCCAACACCCTGACCTCATAATAGTGCACTGTGGTGGCAATGAACTAGGCACTTTGACTGGGGTAGGTCTGGAAATGCTCATGAAGGAGACCTTTGCACAACTGTTTTCACTTTTCCCTAAAACTGTCTTTGTGTATTCTAACATAAGCCAAAGGCAAAAATGGAACTGGTCCAATCATTTTTGTCCGCAGATTGACAAAGCAAGAAAGCACGTCAACAAATCTGTTTCTGCTTTCCTCCGAGACTATGGTATGGGTTCCATTTACCACAACAACTTGCGTTACGACATGCAAGACATTTATAGAGGAGATGGTGTACACTTCACTGATGAAGGGAACAGAGTCTTCCTCTTGAACCTTAGACTCTGCATCGGTACTTACTTGTAGGTACCACGAAAAAATCACTTCATAAACACAACGGCTCTTTTTAGAGCCCCCTAATATCTAAACACTTAAATCTGAATTTTATTTCTCTTTTTATTTATTTTTTCTACCGTACGCGTACGGTAGAAAAGCTTTTTTTTTTAAATTAACAAATGTGTTTTTTTTACTTTTCTGTCCTTCTTTGACTCCCTTTCAAATGTTAGGGGGTCTGTAACTCTCTTCCTTGCCCCCTTTTCAAGTTATCACCCTTTTTTTTTCTGTGTGAAACACACAAAATGGCGGCCGCCGCTTCCTGGTTTCGACCGATTCGAATGTTTACTAAGATCTAACAGCCAATCAGAATCGCGCTCACGCACGTCACCGTACGCGTACGGTAAGCTTACCGTAAGCGCACGGTAAGCGCACCGTAAGCTGGCTCAGATATATATATTGATTTAAATGCTATTTTCTCAGGAACTACTGAACAGATTTACACCAGACCTACAAAAGGCACTTCCTTGACCTGAGGACTACCTCTCTGCCAAATTTCAAGTAACTCTGTTCAGCCGTTCGGGCTGTAGCTGTGTCTAAAGGTCCTATGGAAAAATGCATGGGAAAAACGCGTTTTGGGACCCCCCTTTTTTCTCAGCCCCCGCTTGACGAATCCCCCCGAGACTTTCAGTGTAGGAGCGCAGCATAGCGCCCAACCTATTTTGAAAATTTCGTGAGGATTCGTCGACCGGCGCCAAAGTTATTCCAAATAGAATGTTGCGGATTTCCTATGGAAACAGGGTCCTAACTATAACTACCTACTGGCGACCGCCAGTAGGTAATATATATATATATATATATATTTGTAAATTCGTCTCTAATGCTGCCTTGGTTAGGAAGACGAAAGAACGGACCCAAAACTTCGGTGCCAATCACTGAGATTTTATTTCAAATTTCTCTGTACCAGTCCGCCATGACGCGTTTCAGCCCCCACTCGGGCCTTGATCACATAACACGTTGTAGTGGGGAATAGCAGTTTTTAAAGGGGAAACAACACCGGAAATGACCTTATCATGGACATTAAGGAGTTACTACATATCCATAGTTTCAATCTTATTGTATAAAATACAGAAATAATTGTGCGCAAATGTGGATGATTCACAATTCATACTCGTATTTACAAATAAATAATTGTATAAATATACTATGAACATATATACAACATAGAAAAATATTTATATACAATTTCATATCAAAAATAAATTCATGACATATATAATATATATATAAAAAAGTTTTCCTCTAATGCATCCACTGCTACTGTTTAAATGTCCTAGTTGCATAAAATGAATCTTTACTTCCAACAAGATTTAATTAAACGATTCATTGCGCACTAAGATAGTTCGTAATCTCTTAACCCGATTGCGCCCCAGTGGGCCAACTAGTTTTAGATTTCATTTCTATCTTGGTAACATCATCCCAATTGGTCCCCTAATGTCTTGCTAGCAAATCAAACAGATGTTGATGTATAAATACTTACACTCCCATTTTATCAATAAAAGACAGGTAATTTCTACCCTATCCAATCATTTGCCCCCCACTTTACACATTTATAAAGACTGTCAGTCAATTCCTTAACATTCAAGATTGGAGTTTTTTTGTTGCATAGTTTTCCAATTTATTCCTCATGTTTATATTTTCATGCCTTGTTAAAAAGATATACCTCTAATTCTTTTCTATATTCACTCCATACTGATTTCATTGATTTCTCCCTTTCCCCCTGTTGAGATTATACCTCTATCTACTATTTCCTATCTCCACATGGAAATGGAAAAGCAAAAGGAAAGGGGAAAAAATAAAAAAACTCCTATTAAAAACATGGTGCTGCATGCTCCCTACGGGAAAACACTATGAGTCCATACTGTGTCCCATCATAGAGTACAGGATAGGAGAGATTTGAAGTGGAAAATGGATAGTGTAGAGGCTGTAGGTGGTGATAGAGACATTGTTTAGCCATATGGGAACTAGAGACATGTGGAAAAATCCTCACTAGAGTTAAGGCCATTCGGGTTCTTCGTATCTAACTCTATAATGTACCTAGTTTCAAGTAGCCTAAGTTTGGCCTCCCGATTGCCACCACGTTTCAGTGGTAAGACTGTGTCAATGACATAATATTGAAGGAGGCCAGAATTGCTATTGTGCTTCCCTTCAAAATGCCTCGCCACAGGATAGGTCTGATCTTTATTGGAAATCGCCCTGATATGCTGTAAAATCCTTTTGTGGACTGGTAGCTTGGTGCTACCGACATATTTGAGTCCACAGGGACATTCCAAAATATAGATTGCAAATTCGGTTTTGCATGAAAGTCTTTTGCCAATTTCCATGGGCATGGTCTTAAAAGGACTTACAAAATGTGTTTTGCTATATATACCATTTGTAATTTCCAATTCTAATTAGTTACAGCAAAATCATTGTTGTTACTCATTAATATCAAACTGATAGCAAACACTCACAAAGCCAATAGTGTGGTTTATTTTAAGCATATGTTGTGTGATATGTCTTGATGCAATAGTAGAAAACTTTCAATGAGGCCCCTAAATACTAGTCTGGCAGCATTCTGTCTAAAGCACAGGACTGTAGTTCATGTTTCAATTCATGCCCTTAATAACTTCGGCCAAGCCCGTTTTAGCTAACTCCCACCATTTACATCTCAATTAAACAGTGTTGTGCACAATAGGCTTTTTCGTATCGACAGCTAAAAGCTGTCTCATAGGCGGACCTAAAAAGTGTTATGTTGTAAAACTGTGCAGTCCTTGGAGTCAGAACTAAAACTTGTGGAGCAGAAAGTAGCGACTGCATTGCTTCTTTGTGGCACTCACTCTGCAGAGTCTCTGGGAGGGCAGGAGCACAGTGGTGTTACTGCCAGAGTAGGGAGTTGAGCACCTCAGTGAAAGAAAACTGAGGGCCTGGCCTCCTCCACTGTGGAACCCTAGGCCGTGATTTTAGATACTGCGGTTCTTTGTGTTACCGCGCTCCTTTAGACGTGAGCTGCAGTATTTGTTCACAGCATAAGTTGATCCAAAATTTGTACAGGTTATTTGCTCCATGGAAATCAGATTCAGATATCCTCAGGTTTTTTAGGAAATAAATTAAAGGGAGAACACAGGTGGGAGACAGCAATGTGGAGTGCTGGGGTGACGG
The DNA here is from genome assembly GCF_964204655.1 of Triturus cristatus. Classification (NCBI taxonomy): domain Eukaryota; kingdom Metazoa; phylum Chordata; class Amphibia; order Caudata; family Salamandridae; genus Triturus; species Triturus cristatus. The sequence goes on along the minus strand of NC_140592.1, from coordinate 657,478,547 downwards.
ACCAAAGGCGCAGGAGGTGTAACCATGGAGGACCAGGGTAGGAGAATCAACAGGAGGATAGGGGCGGAAGCAGCAGAGGGCATCCTTTGGGGAAAAACAATGTAGAGAACATGGGAAGGGAAGCAAACTAACGGGGAGAGATAACAAGGTGGAGGGCAGGAATAGGAAACCGCCAAGAAGGCAACAGAAGAGAGGCTCACTGGAAAGAGAAGGAGAAAAACATGGGGCACAGCGGGCACAAAAGAAGCACACTGGTGAGACAGCTGGAAAATGCATGCACTCTCAAGTAGTACCTCAGAAATGGACAGTGGGAGGACACAATCATGTGTCCATGCTTCATGTGAGGGACAAACACAAGAAGAAGAAGGAAAGTCCACGTAGGCTTATGAATAAGAAGCAAGCAATTGAAGGTTACAATGAAACCAACGAATGATAAACAATGGCTGGCTGTAAGCCCTCTGTAAGCTAACAATATGTCTCACAATAAACAGTGCATGCGTTGCCTAGTATGAAATACCTACAAAGTATGCAATACACAGCCACTCAAATTCAAAAATATATTAATGTATTAAGGCCAAACCTAAACAAATCTGGACATCTCCATTTCCCTAAGATAAACAGGTAGACCAGCATAAGTCTTCAAGATATATACAGTAATGCTGGGGGTTAGGGGTAGAATAGTTGCAGCCTTAGAAAAACCACTTAGATAACAAGCATTTGCAATGCAATAGGTCTCGCAATTGCGAGATTTTGAGCTATTGCATTGGAAATGACAATGACTTTTATTTATGTGTTTAAAAAACCTGCAATAATAAAAGACATTGTCATTAGGGGTGGGCGGAATTTGCGAAAGTGACTTTCGCAAATTATCGCGAAAATGTTAAAAAATCTCCGCAATCATGCGGAAATATCCCGAAGATGCGGAAGTTTTTTTCCCGCCCGGTCGCTGTATTTTCGAGACAGCGCAAATGGCTACCAACAATCCAACATCTCGTGGAGAACGCGACCGGATCGGGAAAACTTGTCGGCGAACGCGGGGATTCAGGTAAGGCGAGAATGTATTATTTTACAGCGCGAGCAAGAAACAAATTATCGCTAAGCTGCGGAATGCGGAAATTTTTACATTTTCGCGCTCTCCTTGGAACGCAAAAATGTCAAATTATTGCAATTTCCGCGAGCGGAACGGAAATTTAGCCCAGGCCTAATTGTCATGTACAATACCAATAGGTCTAAATTCTAAAATGTGAGACCTATTGCATTGCAAATTCTTGTTTCTTTGCTTACCAGTTGCAGACACTTGGAACCTGTTATCTAACTTCGCTCTTGTAGGAGAGGCTCGTAAACTTGTGTTTCTGCTAAGGGTGCAGTCTAAGTGCATGTAAAGTGTCTTGCACTCATTGCAGGGCAGAGGGTTGGGTGAAAGCAAAGTTGGAAATGGCAACGTTTTGTTTTACATGCGTACACTCGCCAATTGAGAAATGCGGTGTCATTAGTAATCAGAAAGACAATCCACCAACTATTCTAAATAGTGTTGGGGTAATCTTTGTTTGCTACTGACCAACATGCCCTGAAGGCCAGGAGTCCAAATGTTACTACAGTCAGTTAATTCAATTCATTTTTTTGTGTTAGCCATTTGATGCACTTAGAAGCGCTATGTAATAAGAATTTATGACCATTTTACTTTCATTTAAATCCTATGCTTTCAAACTGGAAATACAGAGAAAGTAGTAACATGCATGTCAATAGCAGTCCCACGTAAGCACTCAGAACTGTTGCATTTAGGCAGTAAGGGACCAGTGACACACAGGCAGTTGGGGAGCAGTGACACACATAGTTAGAGGAGTCACACAGAGACCATAAGAGGCCACGAGCAGTCAGAGAACAGTCACAAACAAGTATTCAGAGCAGTCACACATATGAACCCAGACAGCAATTGCATACAGGCAGTCGGAGCAGCTGCACACTGGCACGCGCAGTCAGAAAAAAGTAATTTTCAGTTGATTAATGAAAACATTACCAGCTTTATCCTTTGGAAGCACATTGAACATATTTCACCTGATAGGGGCTCAGTATAAAAAGTTAAAGACCACCCTTAGCTAGAACTGTCTTGTTCATTGCGCAATAGCTGGTATTCAAAATAACTTTAAACCTGCAAGTTATCTTTTCATTAACTTGTAAACACCCCACCTGCCCCTCTGTCCGCCACTCTCGTTGGGTGAGCTACCTAACACGTGATGAGCAAAATGCAAGAGCTTTGAGAGGCTCTGGCTCTGATGACCCTCCAGCAGCAAGCAGGGCACAGGCAAGCAGGCTCAGGGTCAGCAGTGCCTGCACACAAGGAGGTGCTCCCACTCTGCCTCCCCCCACTCGGCTTGTACCAGGCTTGCTCTCTATGGTGCAGGTGTTGGCTCGGTTCTGAGAGCCTGCAGACAGATCCGTTATGCTCCCCGGCTCCTCCCTGAGTAGCTACAGAAAGTGTTGTTTGCTTTACCTGTGCAGCCAGGAATTTGACTGGTGATGCAACTAGGAGGAGCTGGAGGTGTGGCTGCAAGCAGTGTCGGCTCTTCATAACAGAAGCGTGCGCGGCCTCCATTAGTAACAAAAACAAGGCATGCCACGCTTGTGTAAATATCACCCGCCATTGGCAATGAGAAATGAAGTGCTCGGGCCACTCACCGCACCGAACCACAGTACCACAGCATGCAGGATCACTCACTGGGCTGTACCAGGGTAACACGGTAAGTCGGGACCAGGCCAATGTGCTATAAGAGCAGGAGAGAAGCTAGTGATGGGAGCGCCACATTCCCAGTCTTGAGCTAAGCTCTGTAGCCATTCTTAAAGTGACAGAACTACATGGGGAGTTTTACAAAAAAATCACTTGATTGTGAAATTCACAAGCTAGTGGTTTTTTTTTGTAAAAGGCCCCATGCAGTACTTTTATTCGTGCCCACTAGAGCAGGTCGAAAGAGTCACCACCTGTAAAGGAGCAGACTGAAAACTTGGGGCACCAGGTATGATCGTCCGGGGATATTGAAAATCGAGAGGCGTTAATGACACTCTTGCGAGTCGCGAGGAGGGTCGCGGGACTGCAGGGGAACTAGCGCCAAGGCTCGAGACTTTTCCTTGCTCTTGCGAGTCAGGAGCATAAAACTGTTTAGTTACTGGGCAACGGCAGTGAATCATAATCATAAGCTGCATGCGCCGACACGTACTCACACTCGCAAGCAACCTCACAGTTCAAAGCATCAAAAACCAGCCTTGTCACATGACCGCAGGAATATAGTGCTCACCGACTACACATGAACACACAAAAGCGGACGATAACAGTAGTTAGGCGTTGCTGCTTCCGGACTAAATGCACCAACAGCCAATGAAAAAACAGCTAACAAGATCAATGACAAAGTTAAACCAATGGCAAGCAGCAACAGAAATTACCTGGCAATAGGCGGAGTTTCACCCAACATACTGATTACTTGATGCCTCAGAGAGGCAGCGCATGCGCTGCCTATGCAAGATCTAAAAGTCAAGAAAATAACAAAGTTCAAACTCTCCTGTTTGACTAGGACATACTGTGAGGTCCAGTCCGATTGAGTGATTATCTGCATCAGACTGATGGAAGAGGTAACCGCTGTGAAAAATGTATATTTGTTTCTTTGCTATAGCACCATACAATGTTCTGGATTGTGCCTTCAGGTCAATCAAGGCCAGGCTCAGCAGAAGCAAAACCAGTCCAGCTCCTGTTCCTGGAAAAACACAGGCACACATTCCTGCTAATACTCTGAGCAAAAAACTTCCCCCCACCGAAATGCAGTTGCGTGTGATGTCTTTCTCCTTATAAATGTGCGTTACTCAAAAATAATACTGCTTGGTCCTTCCTTTCCTATTTTCTCTTGAAAGCATGAATAAAAGTATCTAAAATCTCTTTTCTTTTTGTGTAGATATAGCCAAAATTATCTTTGTCAAAACATTAGCAGTGATGGAGAGACAAGGTTTTTTTCTTCCTATAAGTGTGATGTTTACAGCACTTTGCACGTAAAGCACCTCAGTTGAGCAGGGAGGATTCAGAGAACACGGTCCTTTGAGCAGACCCAGCACTTCTCTGTCTTGGCTGACAGTGACTTCCTGTAAGTAGTAGACTTATTTGGGAAAGAGTTGTGTGGTTTTCAATAGTTCTTCCAGCAGAGAGTCCACCAAGTCACTAATTCTTGTATGCTGAGACACTCCTTAGAACAAAATTCTTTAAGGTCAAAGAGCAGGAGAATTGGAGTACCATATCACTTTTCAATGGATCCAATCATAGATATCCTGTCTCCTTAAGTTGTAGGTGTTTGCAGTAAATCTAGGGAGTGAGGCCTGATAAAGAGCACTTGCTTAGTACAAACTGATTCTTCCCTCCTAAGCTAGTCGTCTCCCTCTTCGGTTAGCAGGACAGCAAAATAATCTCTTTGATATCACTTACTGTCTTACTATCTTGGCCATCCTGTCCCTTTGCAGGGAGAGAGGCTGCCCAGGTGATGTTTGTAAAGGTGCACCCTGTCACTGGTCTCCTTCTTTCCAGGACAAAGCCCACCACTGCTCACAAGATGTTTTTAATAGAACCTACTGCCGGCACAGCATGCTACCTGGTTGCTGCCTAGGAAAAATGTTTCAGAACCTCAAAACCAGGTTGTTGCTGAGTCAGGGGTGTCAAATCTTGTATGTAGCTTTCATTATAGGGATGGCCCTCAAAGAAAACTGTCCAATATTGTGTGTTTTGGGCACAGTGGTATTTGCATAGTATGGGAGTGTCATTGGGATTCTGTTGGAACTCCTTCCTTGCTTTAAAACACACACACATACACTCACAAACCCACACACGCATAGTATTGGGATGTACGCTGCATGGTATACAACTGTGTTCCATTGTCATGAGTGTCAAATTGTGAATATCAAATATGCTAAACTAGTGTGTGTGTGTGTGCAAAGGCCTGTCCCTTTTTTTTTAAGCAAATTTTCTTAACAGATTTTCATTTTTTGCAATATTACCACTGCAGTACAATTAACGAGTGAAGCGGCACAATCAATATCCTTACATTCGTGAGCACTGTGGCATAAAAAAGAAATTAAAGCCAACAACGCCAGTACCTGCGTGTGCTCACGCTATACATAGTTCGTGCAATCCCAAGTAGTTCCGCTGAAACCTTTCAACAGTGTTCATAGAGTCCGTGTCAGAGATATGACCGTAGCTCAGCACGCCCTTGTCTGCTATAACAACAAAAATACACCCCAACTTGTCCCCCTTCCCCCTCCCTCCAGTCCTTCTAACTTCATATAACAGTGTCCAAAGAAACCATGGTGCCTCAGGCCTGATACATCACGTTTATCAACGTTGACATAATTATTTCTTGGGTAAGGTTGACAACTACAGTCCTTCATCAGTATGCATGCTTGTTATTGTAATCATCTCTAAGAGGTGGGTTTGGAATTACAACATATTTTTTATTGTGAACCAGTTCGTGCCTCTGCAGTATCTAAGTCTTGTGCTTTAAGGGTTTCCAGCGTAACATCCCACTCCAGTGCTATCAGGGTTTTACGTAGGCCCCTGGTCTCTTCCCGTCTGATGGCCACACTTTCTGCGCTACCCCACCTAGTCAGCTCACGATGCCACGTGTATACAGAAGGTGACTTCTTGGATTTCCACTGCATGGTGATAGTCCTTATTGCCAAGATGAGCGATAAGTTCACAAACCTATATTACACCTTGTGTTTAGTGGAGGACCTGTGGAGGCCCAGGATACATGCTTCTAGGGTATCGGGTATGTCCCTTTGTGTGACTGCCTGTGTATATCGCCTAACCAAGTCCCAAAAGTCTCATATGCGTGGGCAAGTCCACACCATGTGAACTAACTCTGCTCCCACCCAGTGACACCTAGGGCAGCAGAGTTGCATTTGCGGGAACATTCTGTCCACACTATGAGGGGTGAGATATGCCCTATGCAATATCATGGTTTGAATATATCTGAATTTTGCGTTCCTCTGTATTTTCCTGGGGTGTTCCAGAATTCTCACCCACTCCTTCTCCACCAGGGCTTGCCCTATGTCATCTGACCATGCATTGTGTAGAGCAGTAAGGGCTATCCCCGCATGGTCACGGATCCCGACATATAGCCATTTAATTAAGTGTCTGCCCCGTCCCATATAATAAAGTGCCTTTACCAGTGCATGCGTAGAGGGTTCCTGTCGATGTGTAGCCCAGTGTGCCTTTACATATTATACTATTGCTGCATGTAATAAATACAAGTGATCCGGCGCCCCTGTCTCTCTAACAAAGTTACCATTATCCATTAGCTGTCCGTCATGGAACAAGTCCGCTATCGTGCTAACTCCTGCCTCAAGCCAGGGAGCGAGAGTGTGCGTCGTTATACGTCCAGTCGCTAACTGTATGCCCAATAGTGGGATGTTGCCAGCATAAGCAGGGTGAGGGCCTGTATACTGGAGTGCCGCCTTCCATCACTGCAACGCCGTGTATAACAGGGGGAGAAGATGCTGAGGGAGTTTGCAGCGTGGCAACAATAGTGTATGCAAAACTCCTCTTGCAATATCGTGCTTGGTGTAACCTATTTCCTGTAAATTATGCCCAGCCGTCCAAAAGGACAACCACTGCAATTGGCAAGCATAATAGTAATGTCTGAGGTCCGGCACTCCCAACCCTCCTTTGTCCGTACCGAGCTGTCATTTTTTTAGGCTTAACCTCCTCCTGCCAGGCCCCCAGATAAGGTCAATGAGCATGGTGTTTTGTAATTTAAAAGTGGACTGTAGGAGCAACACTGGGAGGTTTGTAAAATAGTAGAGTAGGTGCAGGAGGACCACCATTTTGGCAATGGCCACTCTTCCCATTACCGATAACGGTAATGTGGTCCAGAAGGCAATACTAGAGCGCAGGGCTCTAATTGCACGGTGTAGGTTACCGTCTAACATATCGGCGGGTGCCCGGTATACTTGGATACCCAAATACTTAAACGTTTGCGGTGCCACCTGTATAGTCGTAGGCCCGAACAGAATATTCGTGGGCATAGCCTGCTCCTGAAAGAATAAGGCATGCGACTTCGATGAGTTAATGGCCAGGCCCGATACGCGTTCAAATGCGGCAAATATCCCAGGTAAAGGGGCTAAATCCGATGCAAGGTCCTTAATATACAGAATAATGTTGTCTGCATAGGCAGAGAAGAGATGTGTGTTGGGTCCAATCGGGATGCCCACCCCTTGGGCATCTGTGCGCAGTTTTAGTGCCAAGGGTTCCAGTGCCAATATAAACAGAAGCGGTGAGAGCGGGTATCCTTGTCTCGTCCCCTTGAATATAGAGTTTTCGCTGATATATGGCCCCCTTTGCGAACCCTAGCAGTAGGGGCAGCATATAAGAGCCGGAGCCACTTAAGACAATCATCCGGCAGCCCAAATCTTGCTAGTGCCTTGAACATGTACTCCCAATTGAGCATATCAAACACCTGGCGTAGGTCTAGTGATATGCAGCCCGCGTGAGTGTAGGGTGTGGAGGCAACCAACATTAAATAATGCAGTCTCCTTGTATTCAGGGACGTGCTCCGAGCCGGCAGGAAGCCGGTTTGATCAATATGGACCAACTTATTCAGGACATGCAGGAGCCTATTTGCCAGTACCTTACTAAGAATGTTATATTCCGTGGCTAATAACGATAATGGCCGGTAGCCTGCCATATCGGTGGGGTCCCGTCCCGGTTTCGGAAGAGAGACCATCAGCACCTGTGCCGTGGTAAGTGGCAGTGTCCCCTCCGCCAGTGCTGTGTTATATAGGGTTTCCAATTGTGGCAGTAGAGAGTCCATGTATATGTCTTAAAATTCTGCAGGTAACACGTCTGGTCCAGGGGATTTATTACAGGGAAGCCCTTTAATAGCCGTCTTAATTTCTGATTTTGTAATGGGTCCTGATAGGTCTTTCAGGGCTGCTGCAGTCAGTTGTGGACATGGTAGTGCATGGAGAAAGTCGTCGATTCCCGTGTCTCCACTCTCTGTAGGTCTGCTATACAACGCAGCGTAGTATTGGCAGAAGGCCGAATTAATGTCATTTTAGGTATACGCCCTGTCACCTGTCATGGTAGTAATTTCGTTGATCACAACGGCCGGGGGATCATCACGCAGCAATTTGGCTAGCAGTGCCCCTGATTTGCCTGCCTTGGAGTGGCATCTCTGCGTGTAGCGTTGGTGGTCTATGACACATAGGGATTCTAACAATTCCGCGTGTTTAATAAGGGCTTCCTGGAGTGGCGCCTGTTTTTCCCTATCATGTGCGGCCTCCTGTTCTAACCCGTCGTTCTATTTCCGTAAGGGCCTTGTGTACCTCCTGCCTAGCTCCCACTATCACGCTTATGGCCCTTCCGCGTATGACCGCCTTAAAAGCGCCCCATTCAATTAAGCCATTAGAAGCTGTGTTACTATTTTTTGGCAAAATACTGTGTGATAGTATCAGCTATAGCAGTACGGAACACTGCGTCCTCCAGCAACTGTGGCCAGAGCCTCCGCGTAGGGACCGGAGTGGGTATCCTACCCCACGTGACAGTTATCTCCAATGGGTTATGATCTGAGAAGGTGTTTGCTAAATATGTAGCATGTGTGACCTGCATAGCAATCGAATTTGAGCAGTAGATTCTATCTAGTGTGTAGCATATGGATCGGGGAGTAAAACGAATATTCCCTATGTGTTGGGTGGCGCAGCCTCCACACATCGCACAATGCCCAGCCTTCTGCCCAGTTACAGCGTGCCTTCGCCTGCTTAATCATGCCTGCACCATTCAGAGGAGGGTGAGCTCTGTCTAGAGCAACATCCATAATTGTGTTACAATCCCCGCCGATAATCCAGGGGTGCATCTCCCATCCTGTCAGTGCTAGGTTCAAGGTGGTTAGGAAGCCCTCTTGCTCTGTATTCGGCGCATATGTGCAGCCCAATACAACTTGCTGACCATCCAGGGACCCCCTCAGGAGGACATATCGTCCCTGTTTGTCCACTCGCTGTTCCAGGGCTGTAAAGGGCACACCACATCTGATCCATACTGTGATACCACGGGCATACCCCGAGTAGTTAGTAGAGAAAACCTGCCCCCTCCCTTTTTTACGGAGCCTCACTGTCTCCTGCTCTAACAGATGAGTTTCTTGCAAATATATTCTGTGTGCTTTACGCCTTTGCAATTGGGCATGTATTCTATGGCGTTTCTGTATTGAACCCATACCTCTCACATTCCATATGATTATGTTCTATTGGCTGAGCATATGCATTAGAGTCGTAAAGAGATCCTGTGTTTAGGTTGTGTCTTATATGTGTGAGTAGGGGGCCACGTCATAATAAACCAGTAAGTAGGACTGTACCCCTCCCTAAAAAACCCAAAACTCGGTCCGGTCAAAAAACTTTACCGGCCCAAGCAGCCAAACAAAATTATTCCCTGGACAGCAGCAGCATTTGCAGTTTGGGGGACATCGCTAACGCCGCACACGGGGTGCAAATCGCACTCCAGTGCTCTGTGAAGCCCAGGCCGAGACAGAGCCCGGGCTCAAATAAGCATGTATGCACACATCACCGCCATATAATTCAATAAAAAGGATATCGCGTCATAGGTAGAAGTAAGTCACTATATTCGAGTGTCCTGACGGCGGTCAGCCAAACAATCCATCAGCCGTCTGCGGGGTCACGGTGGGAAACAGGGCTACACTTCCCTCGGAGTCTGACCTGTGCAGTTCATCCTCTGAAGAGGCTGAATCCTCGATTAATGCAGTCTCTCGAAACGCAGCAGCTGCTAGAAGTGCCTGTTTCTTGTCCTGTGACGTTGGGCTGTCACGTTTAGAGTTCCCACAGATCCGCCTACTCCGACGTGTACCGGCGAGGTCCGTTCGGCCGGTGGTATGCTGCGTGCCCTGGGCGGCGCTGTCCCCAGCACTGTAGGGTCCGTCACCTCCAACCATTCCTCAGCGTCTTCCGGGCTCTCGAAAAAGTGCGTTTTGCTTTCACAGATGATTTTCAGGCGGGCCGGAAAGAGAAGCTCATATTTTAGGTTGAGATCTCTCAGTTTCCTTTTAACTGCCACAAAGGAGAAGCGTTGTCTCTGTACCATAAGCGTGTAGTCCGGATTGAGCGATATTCTGCTATTCTCAAAATATATCTGCTTCAGTTCTCTCGCTCTTTGCAATAGCATATCACGGTCCCTATAATTTAGTAGGCGGACAATAAGAGGGCGCGGAGGGGCTACCGGTCTTCGTTGACCTGTAGGTATCCTATGCGCTAGCTCTACGTAGTATTAGGCGGAGAGGCCCTCCAATGTGACGTGGTAACGGAACAATTGCTCCATGTAGCGGGCTGAATCCGTTCCTTCGCAACGTTCTGGCAGGCCAATTACGCGTATGTTATTCCGTCTTGTCCTTCCGTGTCTTCGACTCGGTCCATCAGGGTATTTACTTGTTTCTGGAGCTGCTGTATATGAGTCATGTTCTGGGCCTGCTGTGGAGACAGTTCCGACAGTGTCATAGCTAATTTGGCATTGTCTGCTTTGAGCAAAGTAAAACCAGTCGTCAGGGTACCAATTTGCTGATCGATGGCCTTCCTGGAGTCCCTTACCTCCTGAAGGATAAGTTCCAGTTTGTCCAACGGGCACCGCGTTCGCAGTGGGGGGTATGCAACAGGGAGACTGGGACGCCTCGCTAGGAACTGCACGTTCTAGCCCGTGGTCCACACTGGGCCCAGTGTCCTGCTGTTTTCCTTTAACCCGGCCCATCACTGTCATCTCAACCCTGTCAGCAGAGTAATGTCCCTCTTTGTCGCACCCTTGGAGGTTGGGGGGGCACCCCAGCAACAGGCCACCAGCCGCGATCCCACCAAGGAGACGCACTGTCGACCACAGAAGCCCAGACAAGACAAGCAGGCAGTGTTCGCGCCGTCACAGACTGTGGCCCTCCACAGAAATGGGCACCGTGGGACCAGTCAGTGGCCTAGGTATCTCGCACCCACCACAGGTCATTTCTTGGGGGCGCCCAGCACTCCAGTGCAAGCACACACAATGACCTCTACTGCCGGAAATATGGCCCCAGGGCTGCACTCGCCATCAGTGTTCCTTCATGCGCCTCTCCTGATACTACGCACTGTTCTATGATTGGGTCTAGTCACCACACAAGGTTGAGGTGCTCAGTACTCCAGGGCAAATATCCAGGGTGTATTCAGTGCCTCGCGCCCGCTCCTCACCGCCGCAGCAGGGTAAGCCAACTCTCCTCGTAGCCTGGTCCTCTATTTAGTAGGTCCTCCACCAGCACAATATCACACTGGCCTCCCCCGCCTGAAATATGGCCCCAGGGTTGCGCGCACCATCAGTGTACCTCTGTGCGCCTCACCTAGCACTGTGCACTGTCCTAGGAGCGGTCCCGGTTACAGTACAAGGTCGGTTCCATGGCACCAACCACAGGCCGCAGCACATCCCCAGTCCTCGAGTAGTTGCCGCCCTGAGGTCCACCTCCAGGACGCGGGTCCGTTCCTCTGGGCGTGCAGCAATCGGGTGTTTCTCCACGTGACCCGTTGGCAATGTCCTCTGGCCCGTCTTCTCGGCAGATCCGCAGTGAGCACCAGCCGTAGCGCAGCACTGCGCGCCCTCGATTCTGGACTCCTCGCCTTTTCCCCGCCGGCTCCCTGGCTCACAGCCCCCGGAGGTTGCTAGATACGGCAGTTGCGAGCTGGGATGCAGGTCCGATCCTCCGTGTTGCCCAGCTGTTCCAGGGCACCTCACCGGGAGTCCCACCATGCAGCATGTGAGGGTGGAATTTCAGGATATTAGAGCCAGGGCACAGAGCTCAGTTAAATGGCAATGAGCAGAGCTTCTTCTGTGCACATCAAGGGGCTTGTTGATTCTAGGAAGAGTTACTCATTAATGAGGCTTGTGCTCAGTGCCGGACTGGGAACAGAAACCGGCCCTGGCAAACTGCTAGGCCGACACCCTCTGTGGGGCAGGGGGGTGCAGCCGAGCGGTTTGCTAGGGCCGGTTTTGGCCGATTTTGTTAACAGGCGCCGATATTGCTGGCCCCCTGTAACAAAAAAGGCCCCCCTAGGGCCAAAAACCGGCCCTGGCAACCCACCGGGGAAATGTCCAGTGACTGCTATGGCGAGCCCGGTCCTGCTTGGGCTCATTGTCTGAGAGATGGTGTCATAAGCAGAGAATCTCATAGAGAGAAAGGCGTAGCTCTTTGAACTTTATTGAGCATTTCTCAGTTGAGAGACAGACAGATGTAATCTTCAGTTAATCCCTTGGCCTGTGTTGTGGGTCCCTCAAAACTGGAGCCACTCCTGCTTTGGGAGACTGCCCATTTGATAAAGAGCATTACATAGAAGAAAGCACATCAAATGAGCCGACACCCCAACATGAATTTTAAAAGCTAGATAGCAAATCACATATTTGCCTGCATATGGACTATAAAGAAGGGTGCCTGCACCCCATACTTTATCAAAGAGTATCATCTCATGAGGAGAGAGAAGATCACCAAAACCTCTTTGCGGCATGAACCAGGACTGTACTGGAGACCAAGATCTGCCAGTCACTCATCTGTGTGAAACACCATCGCTCAGGAGCCAACAACACTTGACCTGTTCCTGGAGCACCACCAGTCTCACTAACTGCCATGGCCTGTGTCCTCTATTAGGAGGAGTGGACCACTTGGAAGCCTGCCTGCCAAGACCAATAGATTCTGTAAGAAAAAGGACAGAACAATTATGGTGTGAGGCCCAGAGTAGATCCTTGCGAGTTGTTCTTGTTAAATCGAGTGCAAGGCACCTGGTCCAGTTGGGACCGATGTTGTGAGAGAACCGTCAGCTCTCTGGCTGAAGTTGGTAATCCTCTGGGCTGCCGTGAAGTTGTGGGATGTCATCTGGTGTCACTGATCATATTGGGGCAGTCACCTATGTCTGTGGCCCCTATATTGCAGGAGGGAGCCACTGATGACTGCCAAGGTTGTTGTCCATTGCCACTGAGACTGTTTGGGCCATCACCCAGTGCAACTTAGAATCTGAGTTCTTGTCAGTGTTTGTGCCACTCTGGCACTTGTGCCTCGAGGAGACTACAGATGACTGCAGGGACCATCGTCCAGAGGATCTCTACATATTAGGTCAGTTTCCTGTGACCCCTAAATGCCAGGAGGAAGCCTCTAGGACCAATGGGGCTGTCTCCGTGTCAGAGGAGCCCACACAACTTGCAGAGGGACTGAGTAACTGAGAGGCTAGACTGGAAGCAGCCCTGCTGAAGGCCCCTGGTTGGTCCGATTACCTAGGAGGACCACAAAGAAGGAGCTGCTGTGCTTGGAGGGCATCTCTATCTGCAACCACCTCATACAAGATGGCACTGCTGAACATGGGCAAACGCGGTACACGCTGCTCAATTTGGGAGTGAAGGAGAAGACGACCCCCGGCTCCCAGACACTTTGGAGTGATCAGATAAGACTGAAGCAGAGCTAAAGGCCCTTCATGGAAACGTCTGGTAGTTTGCTGCGTTCAACTCGAGAGCTTGCTTTTTAAGGCTAAATCAAGATTTGGATGTGCACACGAGTGTTGGTCACACCTGGGGTCTCCTCCTAAGTTCCACCCGGGAATCCAGAGACAGAGTGGACAGAAGAAAAGAGGAGAAAGAACCTGTGGGGGAATCCAGATCAGCACTAGGCACTAGCCTTAACAGGAGACCGTATATATTTAGTGTGTCGCATTTTGCTTGAATAATAAATACTGTGTTTATGCAAAAATAAGTATTGGCCTGGGCAATCAGTTTGGACAGCTCGACAGCTCGACAGCACTGAGAGTCAAGTGCTGAAGGGATAGTACTTGATCCAGTTACTAAGAGCCCGGAGGAGAGTGGGCTGCAGGACATTAGGAGTAAAAGTCAACAACACACAAGATTGGGACCAGCTGTTCCTGCTTGCCCCAAGGTCCTCTGAGAGGGATTTCTGACTAGGGGTGGGCGTAACTTGTGTAAAAGCATGAAATGATACCAAAAATTAATCAAGATTACCCTAAATTATGCGACGATGCTTAACTCTGCATTTACCACAATTTTCTTTGCGCAAAAGACACAATAGCATCTAAAATGAACCTGAAGATGCCTTTTCCTTTTAGAAAATAGCACTAACTGCAACAGAACTGGAACAACAGCAGCTAGCAGCAGCTTGCATGCTGTTCTTTGCTCTTGGGTAGACATTTTTGCCTCGATTTACTCTAAATTATGCAAACGTCATATTTGCATAATTTTTGCCTCATTTTGCATCAGCAGAGTAACATGAAATTGCTAAAATCACTCCAAATAACTCCAGCATAATTAACATTTCACCCATTTATAGTTCTGACACTCTTTGGGCCCGATTCCGATGTTGTTTGGAAGGCCTTTGGCTTTTCTGGATCCGATTCGTAGCCCTTGTTTACCACTGAAAACTTACACAGGTCCCAACGACAAGGTACGATGCGAAGATCACGTATGCACCGACTAAATCGTTTCTGGGTCCCAAACCTGTCCGTACGACTCGTTCGTAGAAGAATCGTGCCGCCCTATGGAGCCATATTCTGACCGAGCTAGTACAATGCACAATTCGGACAGGCGCTTACCTTGGTCTCAGCGAGATTAAACAGCTATTGTAAGCGTACTTCAGGGGGAAGAAGCAGGCCCTCCTTCACCCGGGGCCCTCTGAATCTGTCGTGGGGGAGTGCCCTTGGCTCCCCCTGATCCAGGCATGCACAATGTGGTGGGCACCATGGGGTGCCTGCCACAGGGTGTACACTTTACCCCACTCACACCTTTTCTGTTATGGGAGCCTGTGTACGCATCTGTACAAGGCTCCAATAGAGTTCAATGGGAGTCTGAGCGAACCGAGTCCGTAAGCATACCTGCAGCATCGTACTCGCTCATTCGGACTCCCGGAGCACGTCTTGCTCGAAAAGCCCTCCGGATACGAGTCGTACGGAGGGCCTTCCTAGCGAGAGCGGAATCGGGCCCTTTGTGCGTATGATTCCCAGAAGAGTTGCAGACTGTGGTTCTCATTGATACCAAGAAGCTTGTACCCTAGGCGGAGCCTACCACCATCTAGACATTCAATACTGAGAAGTAATAAACCCCTTCCAAGATGTTTTGTGCCAAGGGTTGAGAGTGCCCCATCCAGAAGGTTTTGCTAAGGCAGATCATGCTGCCATCATTCAACAACTTCACCCAAAGAGTGCTGTGATAATGCTTCTGTGACTGCTGCGATGGCTGTCGCTGTGCTACTGTAACCTCTGACTTTGATTCACTGCTGACTGCAACTCATCAGTGAATCAGAAGATGTTCCGGCACTCTCAAGATTCGACACCTGCTTGCAAAAACATCGGACCCCACTGTCCTTCTGCTGTGATCCGCACAGATTGCAGCTTGAGTTAGCAGAAGTGAGATTGAATTAAGATGCATGTTTAGGGTACCTTTAGCCTCCAGAATCGGATTCCAAGACCTGTACTGAGGTGAAAGTGTTAAAGCTGAGACTTGCTTAAGGCTCTGAATGCTAGGAACTGAAGTTAAGGGCAATCATAAAAATATTTTTACAGTTTTTATTCTATGTTCAATAAACTTCGATCAAGGGCAGGGATCTCCCTATGGTAATGTATGGAGAAAACCAAAATATTTATCAAACTTGGAGAAAAAATATTTTTATGTTAAATAGTAATATACATTCTGCTTACATTTATATTTTATATATAGAGCTAAATAGAAAATGCTACAGCACTATCAAATTTAATTCAAATTTTTAAAGTAATTATTTTGAATATACTAAATTACCCTAAAAATATTTTTCTCAAGATTGCATTTTTTTTTTAATTACCTAAAGTAAAAAAATGTTTAATATTATGTACTCAAAGTTATTACAAGGGCTGCATAGAATTAATTAAAAGTAAGTTAAATATATTTTATAAAAAAGTGATGTTGAATTAATATTTAAATTTCAAAACCATATTAAAATATTTTTAAAGGAACAAATATGTTTTGTTTTTACATAATTGTTTTAACATTAAATTTGATGTATTTATATTTTTAAGTTTAAAGAATATAATATATTTTACCATTATTTTTTATAGGGTTTATTTTAAGTCCCTATTTCCATTTCTTCAGTGGTGCAGTTTGTGAATAGAAATGGGCTTTCTCTTTTCGCAAGTTAAACATATCAAGACTCACAAATACACACACAATACAGACATTTTAATATAATGATACAGGCGTTTTAATATCATGATACAGAAATATTGAGTGCAAAAAATATTGTTGACAATTTCTTTCTATCTTTTAAGTTAAGAAATATTGTTTTTTAAATGTCTTTAACTATTTTCAATAATTTTACAATTGTATATGTTGTATATTGTTTGTATATTTGCTGTAATGTTTTTGAATATAGTTTGTAATTTTAAGTTATTTATATTTTTTTATTGAATTGTAAAATAGTAATCTATAGTGTTATAGTAGCGGGTTGTGAGGTTTGTAGAGGTACAGGGTGGGAAGTTAGGTATATATAATTAATAATTGTTTTGAATTAATTTTATTTTTTGTTTGATTATTATGTAAATTGTGAAATTAATAATTTTTTGAGGTCTGGGTTGTTAGGTTTATTGAGGTATAGAGTGAGAAGTTAATTAAAAAATAAATGAATAAATAAATATGTATTGATTTATTATTAATATTTGTTACTTAATTATTTAAATTGTGCAACTATTATAATTGTTGATTTTATACTTTAGGTACAGGTTGTTGGGTTTGTAGGGATATAGAGTGGAAAGTTAATTAAGTAATAATTTATGTATAATTAATTATTGATTTCTTATTAATCATTTAATTGATAATTAATAATGTGAATTATGAAGTTAATATATTTTTAAGTTATGTTTTAGGTGTGATTTGTTGGGTTTGTAGGATAATAGTGTAGAAAATTTGATAAGTAGTAATTTATTTATAATTAAATTTTGAATCATTAATAATTTGTTAACTGAAAATGAATTATGTATATTTTGAAGTTATTATATTTTTTAAGTTATGTGTGTAGGTGTGGGTCATTGGGTTTGTAGGGGTATAGGGTAAGAAGTCAATTAAGTAATCAATTATTAATAAAGATTTATTAATATTTTAATTTGTAATTAATTATGTCGAGTGTGTAGTTAATTTTTTTTAAAGAGTGGGTTATAGGATTTTTAGGGGGTAGGGAGGTAAGCAGTTTTAGCAATAATTCATTAACAAATCATTGTTTATTTATTAGTCATTATTTTTGTATTACTTAATATATTAATTGTGTTATCATTTTTTATTTTAGACATATGTTAAATGACAGAGGAACTTATTCTGACAAGTGAGTCTGAGACCTCATCGGAAGTCACCTCTTTACCAAACAAAGTATTCAATTCAGCTGTAACCTGTAACATATCATCGTCAAGTTCATCCATAAAGCAGCAATAAGCTCTCCCTATAAGACCACGATTACCATTCTTAAAAATTACACGAACGACTTCTGTTGTTAAAGGGAGAGCCAGCAATCCTTTCTCTTGCATAAAAAAATTCCTAATTTGTAAATATTTGAAAAATGAATTATACGTAAGCCCATATTCCATTAATAATGACTGAAAAGACTTAAAACCGTGTTCATCATAGAGCTGCCCCAACATTATAATTCCCTGTTGATGCCAAAATTGCATAACTGAATCCGAAAAAATATCAGGAAACTTCGGATTACCCCAAAGATAAGTGAATTCGTGCCAATCTGGAAGATTAAACTTTTTACAGATGTCTTGCCAGATATGGAAGATATGTCGAATAGTCTTAAATCGGACTCTTTTGTAGTAGTTGGAATCTGACATAGACTGTAGCAAGAAGCCAGTATTTGAACCATGTGCGAACTGGTACGATAACCAAAGTTTCCTTCCCTCAGATCCCTTTATTAAAGACTGAATTCGGCTAATAAAGGCGGCCCAGAAGTAAGTTCTAAAGTCTGGTAATTTGAAACCTCCCTGCTTAAAAGACAGCTTGATGTATCTGAGCGCCCGTCTTGCTCTCCGATAATTCCAGATAAAGCTTCCAACAACACTGTCTACACGCTTAAAAAAAGACACTGGAATTCTGAAGGGAATGGCACGAAAAAAATAGAGGAATTTAGGCAATATATTCATCTTTACTATGTTGCACCTCCCAATAATAGTCAGCGGAAGGTTTTGCCACCTACACAGGTCATTAGTGACCTTTTTCAAAAGCTGTGTATACTTTAAGTCAAATATATCATCGATACAGGCGCTAAGGCACACCCCAGATACATAGCCGAAGTTGTAATACCTAATGAGGTGTGGCAAATGTTGGTGTAAAATTTAAAATAGACTGTGTCTTATTCAAGTTCAGTTTGTATCCAGAGAAGGACCCAAATTGCTGCGCTTCATGAGTTAATTCTGAGATAGTTTCTACTGGCCTTGTTGAAAAAACAGCAATATCATCCGCATATGCGGTGACTTTCAGGGAAATACCATTAAAAACAACTGGTGATATAGACATATTATGAAGTAGATGTTTAATAAAAGGCTCGATATATAATGCGAATAATAGAGGAGAGAGCGGACACCCTTGCCGTGTACCGTGAGCAATACTGAACACAGACGAGGCAAAGCCACTATACTTAATCGTGGCAGTGGGTTTGTAATATAGTTTCTTAATAGCCGAGATAAACCTCCGACCGAGGCCGAAAGAGCCCATCGTACACCACAAGGAGCCCCAGGCCACCCGGTCGAAGGCCTTCTCGGCATCTAACATAATCATCCCAATCTGCTGATCCAGCTGATTTGCTACGTCGAATACGGCTATAGCAGTGTTAATATGCGCAACAGTATCCCTACCAGGAATAAAACCGTGTTGCTCCTCAGACACTAAATAATGCATCAAAGGAGCAAGGCGGGATGCTAGAAGTTTAGAAAAAATGTTGGCGTCTGAATTAATTAAAGATATCGGTCTGTATGAACCAAGATTATCCGGTGGCTTGACTTTT
This sequence comes from Triturus cristatus, assembly GCF_964204655.1. Taxonomy (NCBI): domain Eukaryota; kingdom Metazoa; phylum Chordata; class Amphibia; order Caudata; family Salamandridae; genus Triturus; species Triturus cristatus. The sequence continues at coordinate 657,459,504 of NC_140592.1, read as the reverse complement.
TGGGGAAATACAACAATATTTGTCTTATTCCAAGAAGGGGGAGAATCCCCACCCATAAGTATCCCATTAATCAGATCTAGCAGAATTTGGGCTAAAAGATACCTGAATGTTTTGTAAAATTCGAGTGGTAAAGTATCCTCCCCAACTGCTTTACCCGTGGGCAGTGCCCCGATCGCGAAATTGAGCTCTGCCAGATCAGCATTTCTCTCTAGGCTTGAAATCTGAGAAAAATCCAATAGAGGCAAATCACTCTCTTGTATGTAAGTAGTAGCTAGCTGTATATTAAAACTCGTCACTTCTCTATACAAATCAGTATAAAATAAGCAGAACTGTTCCACAATCTCCTGCGGTTTTGAAAAGACATTACCATTTACCCCAAAAACTTTTTTTATATATACCTTAGCTTTATGATCTGCTAACTGATGGGCCAGTACTCGTCAATTAATTTAAAACTACAACAGCACCACATTTTATTTATGCTGTACTATACTCCAAATGTGATTTCTAAATGGGCTGTCTCAAGTAATTCTATTAAATCTTATTGCCCCAAGTGTAACAAATTTGCTGCAGATTTACGACATATGTTTGTCACATGTCCTAAGCTTGCTGATTTTTGGTGTAGGATTGTCCAGGAACTGAGTAAGTTAACTGGTAAAACAACGGTTTTATCAGAGAAGGAAATCCTATTAGGGCTACTAATGGATAGCGGTAATGTGTCAAATTAATTTGTGTCAATTTTTATGGCATGTGCTCGTCTGACTATTGCCAGGGTATGGATAGAAAAATCCAGCCCCACCATTACTGAATTTTGGCTGTTATTGAGGGGGGTCTACGAAATGGAATTAGCATTGGCAAAAGCAAGGGGACTGAGATCTTTGGTTAAATTTGGACGGCTTTGGTCTAGCCTTCAGTGGGATTAAAAGTATTTTTGTAATTATTTTCGAAACTTGACATGGTATGATTTGATATGACATTTATATAAGTGTTTAGTGCATTTATCCATCTGTATTTATTTACTTATTTGTAATTGTATTTAATGTAATAGAAGAATGTCTTCTTGATTTGTATTCTTTTGTTTGTGGTAGACAAAATGATATGCATCCCTTTTTGTTTTGTGATTGTGACCAATAAAGTTAAATATGAATTAAAAAAAAAAAAAGATATATGTTAAATGTGAGCTGCTAGGTATGCGGGAGTATAGTCTGAGAATGTAATGAAATAATTATTTAATAACTTTTCCATATATATTATTTTAAAAAATTATATTTATTTAAATTTTGTAATTGATTTTTTAATGTATATGTTAAATTTATGCTAATCATTTTATAATTGAATTAAATTAATACTGGTATTAAGTTAGACATCGGAGTTTCTAGGGTTCTATCAATTCTCAAGAGGGCCATTTTGGTGTTGAGGAAAATATATTTACCTGAGAACGGGAGTTTGGGGTTGCTAGTTAAGAGAGAGATCGGGTGGAATTCACCTAGAAGTTCCCTTTTTACCAAAAGCCATGTGGGGGTATAATCTGGGGTTTGGGCAAATCACATTGTGCCCTCTCTGGCCAGGAAGGTGGTTTGATAACTCTTGAAGTCCGCAAGATTAACACCACTGAAATGAGCTAGGAGGCGTGGCTTTTTCATCAGATTCTCTGTCTTTTGTTTTGCCAAAGGAAATCGTTTAATAGTTTGTCAATCTTTTTAAAAAATTCATCTGATAGTTAATGGTAGCATATTTGTAAGGTAATAAATTATGGGTGTGATCATCATTTTGATGATCTCCACTCGATCGCGCAATGTTAAACATTTAGGGATCCATCCCTTGAGTAAGGTTTCTACCTTTCTTAGAGCTTGTGCCTCATTGTGTTTCAGGTATTTCAGTAAGTCTGAGTTGAACTCCAAGCCCAGATATTTCACAAATTTTGGTTGCCAGGTTTGACCTGTGTTGGTGAACAGGGCACTGGAACAGAGATTATTCAAAGAGAGAATTTCAGATTTGTCTTTGTTAAGTTTGTAATTAGAGACTCGGACATATTCTTTGATGATGTGGAGTAGGGCCAGGATAGATTGGCTAGCCTTTTCACACATTATTAGGATATTGTCCGCATATGCCGCAACTTTCCCTTTGAGATTATTGAAGGCGATGCCATGGATGAAGGGGTTGGATCTGATCTTGTAAAGTAGGGGTTTAAGGGTTAGGATGAATAATGAGGGAGAGAGGGGGCACCCTTGTCTCGTGCCTCTTTCTAGTTTGAATGTAGCGGAAAGTAATCCACCAGACCTGATTTTAGCAGACAGATCACTATACAGGACCATGATCATTTTGGTTAAAGTACACCTAAATTAAATTTCCTCAGAGATTCACGGAGAAAAGTCCATGAGACCCTTCTGAATGCTTTTTCAGGATCGAGGTTAACCGCTACTGTTTCAGAGGGCGCCAGTTTAGCCTTATAAATAATATGGCAGAGGAGCCGGTTGTTATCATTGGATAGCCTGTGTTTCATAAAGCCCACTTGTGAGTGCCCGATTAGGCAAAGTAGAAGAGGTTCCAGTCTCTTACAGAGTATCTTGGCATAGATCTTTGCATCCAGGTTAATTAGAGAGATTGGTCTGTAATTTTTAACTTGTGCAGTGTCTTTCTCCTCTTTGGGGATTACAACGATAGTGGCTTCGCTGGTTGTCCAGGATATAGTGTCGGAGTCAGCAAAATGTTGAAAAAGAGGCAGAAGAGTTGGCTTGAGTATATGAGCGAACGTTTTACAAAAGCTGGCAGTATAGCCATCTGGGCCCAGGCTTGCTTTGTTTTTAACAAACAGATTGCTAAGTCTATCTCTTCTATAGAGAATGGGGAGCATAAGACAGCTTTTTCTTGATCCGAGATGTACGGAAGTGGGATTTCTCAGAGGTATTTCACACAGGCTGACACTAGGTTCCCCGAGTTGTCTGTGTATAAAGACTGGTAAAATCTTTAAGTATTTCTAGTATTTTCTGTGGTTTGGTATGTGTAACATTAGATTTATCCATGAGGGAATCAATTCCCTTGTGGTTTTGCTTATGGTTTAGGTAGAAGGCCAGAATTGTCCTTGCCCTGTTTGCATTGCATAGATTTAAACTTTTGAATTTGTTGACCCATATACCTGCTCTTTCACTTAGGATTCTGTTATATTTGTATTTCTTGTTAAGGAGTTTTGAGACTGTTTTGGGGTCCATGTCAGTCCTGTGGGCAGCCTCCAGATCTTTAATATTTTGTTCTAAGGTTAGGAGGTCTTTGTTGTGATCTTTGTTAATTTTAGTTTGTATATTAATAAGGGTGTCCCTTACCATGGCTTTCAAAGCGTCCCAGTGGTTTTCAAAACTCAAAGTTAAGTGGGACCCCACTGAAATGATTACATTACAGGGAAGGACCAAACTGAGATTCTTGACTTTTTTCAGACACATCGTCCTCAGAATCAACAGGGGATTCAGACCCAGGTGAGGGGTCCTCCAATCGTAACCAACAAAAGAAGTCTTTTTTAGGGGACGGCCAACAGAAGCCGCCAGGGAAGTTCAAGCAACAACCTTGGGAAATGAGAACACGGAGACAATATTACAAATCATGAAGAAATCCTCAATTATCTATCTTTCCAATATGATTCTCACGAAGGAACAAACAGAGGTCTTGGAACTGGGGCTTACCTTTGCCCCTGGGGTCACCATGGACTTCATAAATGTCAAGATGGAAATTTTGGAACTTTTCCGTACGATACGTTTAAAAGCATTCTTTATGAATAAAGAGGACATAATGCAACCAGAGGCTTCTGGACTACACAATAAATCCACGTTCTGCCCACCGTCCAATAGCATTCCTAAGAAAATAATTTCATTTGAACATGCTGTGTTGTCTTCACTTAATGTACTAGAAAAAAGCGGGTATACGTCAAGAGAAACATCTCGCAGGATCAAAGGAAAACCATTGCTGCACTGAAGGATCAACAAATAGCATTCATTAAGCCAGCGGATAAGGGTGGGGCTATGATCATCTGGTCCCAGCAGGCTTACCTAGCTGAAGGAAGAAGCCATGTGCAGAATCTATTGTGGTATTGACGTATTCCGCAGGATGCAACCAACGTCATTGCTCAAGAAATTCTGAAAATAGTCACTGAGGGCACAGATCAGGGAATACTAGGACCCGGGGAATCAGAGTATCCGATAAAAAAGCACCCATGGATCCCTATACTTTATTTCCTTCCCAAGGTGCACAAGGATGCAACCAATCCCCCCGGCTGCCCCATCGTGTCCGGATGAGACTCTATTCTGGAACCACTGTCTAAGTATGTAGATGTCTTTTTGAAACCATTTCTGCAGGAAGTTCCATCGTACCTGCATGACACCATGGATTTTATAAATAAAATTGAAAGTTTTCCTTTTGCCCTGGATACACATGTGTTGGTAACCATGGATGTGTCATCCTTGTACACACAGATCCCCCAGCAGGATGGGCTTGATGCTACGGAGTCATTCTTGGAATCCAGACCCAGACCACATCGGAGTTCATTCTGAAATTGGCATCAATATCACTACGGCGGAACTTTCTCAAGTTTGATGATAAATTCTTCGTTCAAAACAAAGGGACCGCCATGGGCTGTCCCTTTGCGCCGGAGATGGCAGTGCTGTACATGGCCAAATATGAACCACTATTTGTGTACCAGAACAATCCATACATTGCCCATATCAAGCAGTGGTATAGGTACATCTACGACGTTTGGTGCCTTTGGGAGGGTCCTGAAACAACCCTAAAAGAGTTCCACACATGACTTAATGATCGTAGCCCGTATATAAAATTCAGTCTGGCGCATAGCAACAAGAGCCTTCAATTTTTTAATGTTAACGTTAAAACATCATCGAATGGGCTGATCACCACGTTGGGTACTAAACCTACAGAAAAAAACAATGCTCTCCATTACCAAAGCTACCATCCCCAAAACCCTAAGGACAATTTGCCCTAATGCCAATTTTTACGTATATGATGTAATTGTTCCAGACGTGAGGACTTCGAGCTACACGCAGAGGCACTTGTCAACAAACTTAGGGCTAGAGGGTATCCACAAAAATTGTTAAAACACTCCCTGAAAAGAGCGTGATTCACTCCCAGGGAACATCTGTTAAAAAAGAAGATCCAGACTCCAACTGATCGTATTGTCTGCGTGTCCACGTTTGGACCCCATACACATCCTGTCAAAAAGATCATACGCAGCAATTGGCATTTAAATGAGGGAACTATACCTAACATCGGGCCCCCACTTTTTGGTTTACAAAAGAACTGGAGCATTGGGCAACAGCTTACCAGCTCAGCAGGTAATCTAAACAAAACAGCCACGATATGCACCATGCTAAACCTTCAGCCCATACAAGAACACCAAAAATGTGGGATATGCTCGGTGTTCAATTCCACCATTGAAGGGACTCTGTTTACTGATGGGTAAAGACATTGGTGCCACAATGAGTTTTCTAATTGTAAATCTAACAAGCATTGGCATAGCCAATAGGTCTCGCCTTTGGGACCTTATAAGTGTTTAGCCATGCAACAGTTGCATAACTAAATACTTATAAGGGCCCAAAAGCGAGACCTATTGGCTATGCAAAGCGGCCGTGCGGCCGCGAAAGTGAAAGTAATCGCGGTAAAGCGCGGCGCGTGCGCCCCCGCGCACATGCTCTGTAGCTCTAGGCTGGCCTGGTAGAACTTTTTGGAGCCCTCTTAATAAGTCTCGCCAGACCAGCGCATGCGCTGGGCCAGGCGAGACCTAAAAATGTGGTGTATGCTATTACATGTCTGGGTAAGAAAATGTACGTTGGCAAAACTAGCCAAGAAGTGCATCAGCGCATTGTGCAACATCGCTCTCGACTCAAGAACAATATCCTCACCGCTCCAATGGTTGAACATTTTGTAGCTTTGAAGCACACATATAATGATTTTAAGTGGACGGTTTTGTCTCTCATAAAGAAGAATCATCAAAGAGGGGGTGACCCTGAAGTTCTTCTGGCCCAGAAAGAGGCATTTCTTATTATAAAATTTGACACAGCTTTGCATGGATTAAATGAGCTATCTGAAATCACGAAATTATAGAAGGGAATAGAACATGTGAGGCCCCTTCTTCGATACTATGTACTACATGTTCCACAATGCACAGGGGCTCATGACCTTTGATGGATGGATTGACAAGTGCTTTCCCGTTTCCATTTTTTCTACTACAGGCAAGTTACACTGTATCTTTATTTACACAAACAGACTTTCGGTACTTGAATGTTGCCAGAGTTAGTGTAACAGGCGGTGCACACTGTCATTCGCAGGAACTGAAAAGGGATCACCACATCCTGAGTCCAGCCAGATCGCATCAACGGCATTTGGCGGCTCTCAGCCATTTAAAAGGTAACATTCAGGTCTTTGCTCAGACGCCTGAGGTTAACCTAGCACCTCGCGTACGAGCGTTTGTACCGTAAATAACACAAATTAGAGCTCTATCATTTAGGCCGTCTCATTTGTTGGTTTTAGATTCCGTGCAACTGAGGGAACTTGAACCACAAGATGATACAATCAAAGTAGGGAAAAAGAAGCTGTGATCCAAACGGCTTCCAGCTAGTCATAAATAATCAAGGGAGAATGGATCACTTGTTGCTGGCACCAGGGTTCAGGTGGTTGTATCTGATATAGGTAAAAAACCATCAATCACGTCAAGATATGTATGGGCGGTATATCTTGGTTCTCCGCCTTTAAATACGTGATAGCATCATCATTGGGTTTATTCCATGCATCCTCCAACCCGGAGGGAACCACTGAATTCTCCAGTAGTGATCAGGGAAAAAAATGATAAAATAAAAAAGTGAGGAGTGCTCAAGTGAGTGATTAAAAAGAAGTGTTCCACATGCTACCTATAAAAAAAGTCTTTATTCTGATAGGTGTTGGGGAAGCGTTAAAAAGGTCAAATTGCAGATAGGATGTGTGATTAATCCTCTGCGATATTAAACGTAGTGATCGGTCGACATGTTTCAGCTCTTGTAAAGCCCAGAGGAGGGTCAGGGAGCTTTCTTCAGGACCTCAGGTGAATAAAGTGAATTGAAAATTTTTTTTTTTTTTTTTTTTCATCAATTACATGTAGAAGTTCCAATGTCAATTCAGATGGACTTCGTCAGGATTAGTACCTATATACAGAAAAAACGGGGGAAAAAGAGGGGAAGTGGATAGGAGCGTCCTTAGTAATTGTAAGGGGTAAAAATCGCCAAAGGAGCTGCAAAATTGACGTAAATTAAACAATATGAAAGCAACTATAAATGGCAAATCTTTATATACTTTTGGTATACATTTTGATCAGCAAGTGAAGTTTTGAACCATCGCTCTTACTAGGAGAACCTAAATCGCAATGCCCTGGGGAGACAGCGACTGGTAGACGGATGTTAGACATACAACAAATATTAGACATACAACAAATATTTATTCATGAAGCGGTTGGGACTGCTCGAGAATAAGGCAGTATATAATGTTAGTGGTTACGTGTTGGTCCGCAAGGAGACCCTTAATGAGCAATACCAGAGGCGATTAGGGGTTATTCTGTCTGCGTTTGTCTAAGGTTGCGGCTGTGAATGTTAAATTAAACACGTAAAGCATCAATGGCGAAGTTTAGCGCGCGCTTCATGAGGAAACATCTTAAAAGCTGCTGATGCTAATCGTACAGACTAGGCGTTCAATTTGACTAAAGAAAAATACCTGATATTTTCACAGTACGAGCTCCGTACGAAGATACAGGCAGCGTTAATACTATGCAAATAAAGACAAGAAGAGACCGCACATTACAAGGGAGATTCAACAGAATAACGTTACGTGTCTTCATGGTTGTGTTGAAGTAGAGGGCTCCGTACCGCATTGGTCCGCTACGACTTGTGCTGACTCTGGTTTCCTGTATGCACATGAGGGCTAGGGGTGTGTCTTAAATAGTGAGTTAAGCTGAAGTAGAAAGAGGACTAGTGCGGGCCGTGTCAGAGCCTATACAACTTTATTCAGTCATGTGAGATGGACACAGATACGGTTGGTGAGGTGTAAAAGTAACCGTTATCGTTGTAATTTCTCGTGGTATGCAGAGAGTACAGTGAGCTGACGGTGGGCTCTGAGTATCACATGGAGTGCGAAGGGACCCGATATTTCTAAATATCGTGGAGAAAGGGGGGCAAGGTTGAAATCTCAACCTAGCCCTGATGGGATGAAATATAGTGCCTTTACAACTTTATTCAGTAATGTGAAATGGACACAGATATGGTTGGTGAGATGTTAAAGCAGCCGTTATCGTTGTAGTTTCTCGTTGTATATAGAGAGTACAGTGAGCTGATGGTGGGCTCTGAGTATCATATGGAGTGTGGAGAGACCCGATATTTCTAAATATCGTGGAGAGTAGGGGGGGGCAAGGGAAAGTTCTCAACCTAGCCTAGTTGGGATGTAATGTGGAGGTGTGATGTAAGCCCTATCTCTGTTTACAATGACATACTCAGCCATGGAATATCGTCATTCAGTCCTATGATGTTAGTTTGAAGGCGGTGAACCCATCTTTGTTCTTTCTGGAAGAGTAATTTCTCTGCATTGGATGTTTTGGATACAAGTGTTTCAAGAATTATCCATCTCAGTTCATTGACAGTGTGTGGATGTTCAATGTAGTGCGAACTCAATTTGGTAGTTCCTCGTCCGCATTTGACGTTGCTTCGGTGTTCGCATATTCTTTGTTTGATCTTACGGCAAGCCATTCCAATGTACCTAAGAGCACATGGGCAGGTTATCATGTAAATTACATGTGTCGTGTTACAGTTGGTATGTTATCTCATCGTCCAGGTCAATTTTGGTGATAAGATGACAGTTTTGGTAGTTTCAGTCAAGGAACAAACAGAACAATTGCCACATGGAAAGTGGCCAGTGACTGGGGGTAGGGACCACAAGGTACTCTGACTTGGATTAGGTTTGACGTCTGGTGGACGTGTGTGTACCAAAATGTCTTTATAGTTACGAGTTCGTCTATTGGCAAACATGGGTTTGGACCAGGTGAGGTTGCCAGACGTGATGATACGCCAATTTTTGTTGATGATTTTCTTGACTGAGTTTGTTACAGTACTGTAGGTAGTGACACAGGTCAATTTTTCAGCAGATGTGACTTGCGGTGTTACCTCTAGGAGGCTTTCTCTTGTCTGGTTACGAGCCCTCTTCTGGCATTTTTTGATTATTTTTTCAGGGTAGTTTCTTTTCCTGAGTTTGTTCGAAAGGTCTTGTGCTTGCATTTTGTACTCACTGAGTTCACTACAATTCCTTTTGAGACGAAGGAATTGGCTGTAAGGCAGATTTTCTCGTAGTGGACGCGGGTGAAAGCTGTTGAAAGAGAGCAGGCTGTTCTTAGCCGTTGTTTTAAAGAAGGTCTTAGTCTTAATGGTGTCATTTTCAACGTAGATGGTGAGATCTAAAAAGTCCAAGTGTTCCTTATCTGCGTCAAAGGTAAACTTGAGGCAAGGGTCTTGAATATTCATCCAGTCGTGAAATGCTTGTAAGTTGGTTTTGGTACCTTCCCAGAGCATGATGACATCATCTATATACCTTTTCCAGAAAAGGATTCTTGGGAGGAAGGGGTTGGTGTCATTTAATATGTAGGTACTCTCAACATTGCTCACGTAGAGGCCTGCCACGCTTGGAGCGAAGGTACTTCCCATGGAAGTACCGTGGCATTGTTGGTAGAGAGTACCTTCATATTCGAAAAAGTTTTTAGTCAGGGCCAGTCTGCAGCATTCTAAGACAAAGTGTCTAGGCGTATGGTATAGCCATTCTTGTTGGAACAGTAGATCTTCCAGGGTGTCCAGGGTGGCTTGTTGTGGTAGGCTCGTATAAAGACTTTCTATATCGAGTCCTACAAGCAGCATTGTTTCACTGGAGAAACTCTTGTCTGTTAGATAATTGAGAAGATCACGTGTATCTTTGAGGTAGGTGGGTGTCCGTTGGACCATGGGTTTTAAGAATTGGTCAGCAAATTGGGACAGGGGTTCCAGAACTGAGCCGATCCCAGATACTATAGGACGACCAGGTGGAGGTTTTCTTGCTTTGTGCACTTTCGGAAGAGAATAGAAGTATGGCGTTCGTGGGAGAGTGGTACGTAAAAAAGAAGCTTCGTTCTTTGAGATCCACCTATTTGTCTCAGCTTCCTCAACCATAAGATTGATAGTTTGTTGTAATCTGGGTGTGGGATCTTCTGTTATTATTTTGTAAAATTTATCGTCAGATAGTAGCTCTTGACATTGTGCGTGGTAGCCTTCTTTATTGAGAATGACAATGCCTCCGCCTTTATCGGCGGGTTTGATGATGATGTTTGGGTGTGTTTTTAGTTCTTCCAATGCCTTTTTCTCTTTGTTTGTGGTATTCATAAACGGTTTTCTGACTGTCTCACCAAGTTGATTGATTTCCTTCATGACTGCTTGTTCAAACGTTTGAATCTCAACTGGGACTTGATGTTGTGCTGGACAAAAAGTTGACTTGGGTCTCAGAGAGGTGTCTCCTCTGTTGGTATTATCTTCTTTACCCTGAAAGAAGGCTTTAGTTTCAATGTTCTGCAAAAATGGGCCACTTCACTTTGCAGTTTAAAAATGTCCAGTGGTGGGGTAGGCACGAAGCCAAGACCTTTGTTTAGTACAGATTCTTGTTCTTCTGTAAGTAGAGTGTCGGAGATGTTGAAGATTAGTGAGTCGTGCTTGTGCTCGGTTTGTCTTTGTTCAAGTTGGACATGCTCCTGGTTAGTATTTGCCTTTCTTGGTCTAACCATGTCACGCCTCTCCTCCTTCCTCTCTGGTTGGACCGGCCTCTCCCTAAAAAAGACGGTGGTTGTTGAGGGAAGGATCCCATATAGGGACCTAATGGAGGTGGTACTGTTTGGTAAGGATTCATCCATCCTTGGTAATTTTGGACAAATGGATGAAAAAGAGGAGGTGGGTGTTCACCAAAGGTTGGTTGCGCCAGGTGTTTGGTCTGCGTCTCAGTTGGCGTCTGTTGGAACCTCTATGGTTACGTTGTTGTGTGGTATCTTCTCCACTGTAATCTGAATTGTTAGAAGAGTTGGCACTGGATTCGTTATCAGATTGGTAGTTAGGTGCTACAAAATCGTCTCTACTGTATGGATGCATTTTCTCTGTGGAAAAGCATTTCAGATCTTTACTCAGTTTTTGAATTTTGTTTTGCGTCAAATATTCCATCGTCTCGTTCATCTCACGGTTAATCTCTTCTAATTTCTTTTTGTATACAGTAATATGTACCATGTTTTTGAGTTTCGCCTCACTTAGTTGGATCTTAATCGTGAGGGCTTCAGTTAGTCTTGTCGCGGTTTTAATTATGAGGACGAGGTAGTCTCTGGTGCACTTCCATGAGATGGCTGACCAGTCTTTTCTGAAGGCTAAATCTTGCAGAAAAATTCTAGGAGCATTGTGGACCCAGAGGCCTCTGGGTGCAGCGTTTGCGCGCAAGTACTCCGTCATGATGACGCCATGGATAGCGGTTTTTACCTGTTCCTTCTTGTCTTCGGATAATGTTTCCCAGTCATTGTTTTGTGCTAGGGTTTGCGTTAGGTCTCCATCTTGTAAGAAAGATGAGGGGGCAGCAAGGATGGCGTTGATTTCATCCAGAGAGTAACTTAAGCCTAAGTTCTCTGCCATCTTCTGGGGAAGGGGGGGGCAAGATCAGATCGAGGTTGACAGTAACCGAGATCTGGTTATTCCTTGTAAATACAGGAATAAAGGGAAGATTCCCACAGCTGTGCGCTGCTAAATATGATACAATCAAAGTAGGGAAAAAGAAGCTGTGATCCAAACGGCTTCCAGCTAGTCATAAATAATCAAGGGAGAATGGATCACTTGTTGCTGGCACCAGGGTTCAGGTGGTTGTATCTGATATTGGTAAAAAACCCTCAATCACGTCAAGATATGTATGGGCGGTATATCTTGGTTCTCCGCCTTTAAATACGTGATAGCATCATCATTGGGTTTATTCCATGCATCCTCCAACCCGGAGGGAACCACTGAATTCTCCAGTAGTGATCAGGGAAAAAAATGATAAAATAAAAAAGTGAGGAGTGCTTAAGTGAGTGATTAAAAAGAAGTGTTCCTCATGCTACCTATAAAAAAAGTCTTTATTCTGATAGGTGTTGGGGAAGCGTTAAAAAGGTCAAATTGCAGATAGGATGTGTGATTAATCCTCTGCGATATTAAACGTAGTGATCGGTCGACATGTTTCAGCTCTTGTAAAGCCCAGAGGAGGGTCAGGGAGCTTTCTTCAGGACCTCAGGTGAATAAAGTGAATTGAAAATTTTTTTTTTTTTTTTTTTTCATCAATTACATGTAGAAGTTCCAATGTCAATTCAGATGGACTTCGTCAGGATTAGTACCTATATACAGAAAAAACGGGGGAAAAAGAGGGGAAGTGGATAGGAGCGTCCTTAGTAATTGTAAGGGGTAAAAATCGCCAAAGGAGCTGCAAAATTGACGTAAATTAAACAATATGAAAGCAACTATAAATGGCAAATCTTTATATACTTTTGGTATACATTTTGATCAGCAAGTGAAGTTTTGAACCATCGCTCTTACTAGGAGAACCTAAATCGCAATGCCCTGGGGAGACAGCGACTGGTAGACGGATGTTAGACATACAACAAATATTAGACATACAACAAATATTTATTCATGAAGCGGTTGGGACTGCTCGAGAATAAGGCAGTATATAATGTTAGTGGTTACGTGTTGGTCCGCAAGGAGACCCTTAATGAGCAATACCAGAGGCGATTAGGGGTTATTCTGTCTGCGTTTGTCTAAGGTTGCGGCTGTGAATGTTAAATTAAACACGTAAAGCATCAATGGCGAAGTTTAGCGCGCGCTTCATGAGGAAACATCTTAAAAGCTGCTGATGCTAATCGTACAGACTAGGCGTTCAATTTGACTAAAGAAAAATACCTGATATTTTCACAGTACGAGCTCCGTACGAAGATACAGGCAGCGTTAATACTATGCAAATAAAGACAAGAAGAGACCGCACATTACAAGGGAGATTCAACAGAATAACGTTACGTGTCTTCATGGTTGTGTTGAAGTAGAGGGCTCCGTACCGCATTGGTCCGCTACGACTTGTGCTGACTCTGGTTTCCTGTATGCACATGAGGGCTAGGGGTGTGTCTTAAATAGTGAGTTAAGCTGAAGTAGAAAGAGGACTAGTGCGGGCCGTGTCAGAGCCTATACAACTTTATTCAGTCATGTGAGATGGACACAGATACGGTTGGTGAGGTGTAAAAGTAACCGTTATCGTTGTAATTTCTCGTGGTATGCAGAGAGTACAGTGAGCTGATGGTGGGCTCTGAGTATCACATGGAGTGCGAAGGGACCCGATATTTCTAAATATCGTGGAGAAAGTGGGGCAAGGTTGAAATCTCAACCTAGCCCTGGTGGGATGAAATATAGTGCCTTTACAACTTTATTCAGTAATGTGAAATGGACACAGATATGGTTGGTGAGATGTTAAAGCAGCCGTTATCGTTGTAGTTTCTCGTTGTATATAGAGAGTACAGTGAGCTGATGGTGGGCTCTGAGTATCATATGGAGTGTGGAGAGACCCGATATTTCTAAATACCGTGGAGAGTAGGGGGGGGCAAGGGAAAGTTCTCAACCTAGCCTAGTTGGGATGTAATGTGGAGGTGTGATGTAAGCCCTATCTCTGTTTACAATGACATACTCAGCCATGGAATATCGTCATTCAGTCCTATGATGTTAGTTTGAAGGCGGTGAACCCATCTTTGTTCTTTCTGGAAGAGTAATTTCTCTGCATTGGATGTTTTGGATACAAGTGTTTCAAGAATTATCCATCTCAGTTCATTGACAGTGTGTGGATGTTCAATGTAGTGCGAACTCAATTTGGTAGTTCCTCGTCCGCATTTGACGTTGCTTCGGTGTTCGCATATTCTTTGTTTGATCTTACGGCAAGCCATTCCAATGTACCTAAGAGCACATGGGCAGGTTATCATGTAAATTACATGTGTCGTGTTACAGTTGGTATGTTATCTCATCGTCCAGGTCAATTTTGGTGATAAGATGACAGTTTTGGTAGTTTCAGTCAAGGAACAAACAGAACAATTGCCACATGGAAAGTGGCCAGTGACTGGGGGTAGGGACCACAAGGTACTCTGACTTGGATTAGGTTTGACGTCTGGTGGACGTGTGTGTACCAAAATGTCTTTATAGTTACGAGTTCGTCTATTGGCAAACATGGGTTTGGACCAGGTGAGGTTGCCAGACGTGATGATACGCCAATTTTTGTTGATGATTTTCTTGACTGAGTTTGTTACAGTACTGTAGGTAGTGACACAGGTCAATTTTTCAGCAGATGTGACTTGCGGTGTTACCTCTAGGAGGCTTTCTCTTGGCTGGTTACGAGCCCTCTTCTGGCATTTTTTGATTATTTTTTCAGGGTAGTTTCTTTTCCTGAGTTTGTTCGAAAGGTCTTGTGCTTGCATTTTGTACTCACTGAGTTCACTACAATTCCTTTTGAGACGAAGGAATTGGCTGTAAGGCAGATTTTCTCGTAGTGGACGCGGGTGAAAGCTGTTGAAAGAGAGCAGGCTGTTCTTAGCCGTTGTTTTAAAGAAGGTCTTAGTCTTAATGGTGTCATTTTCAACGTAGATGGTGAGATCTAAAAAGTCCAAGTGTTCCTTATCTGCGTCAAAGGTAAACTTGAGGCAAGGGTCTTGAATATTCATCCAGTCGTGAAATGCTTGTAAGTTGGTTTTGGTACCTTCCCAGAGCATGATGACATCATCTATATACCTTTTCCAGAAAAGGATTCTTGGGAGGAAGGGGTTGGTGTCATTTAATATGTAGGTACTCTCAACATTGCTCACGTAGAGGCCTGCCACGCTTGGAGCGAAGGTACTTCCCATGGAAGTACCGTGGCATTGTTGGTAGAGAGTACCTTCATATTCGAAAAAGTTTTCAGTCAGGGCCAGTCTACAGCATTCTAAGACAAAGTGTCTAGGCGTATGGTATAGCCATTCTTGTTGGAACAGTAGATCTTCCAGGGTGTCCAGGGTGGCTTGTTGTGGTAGGCTCGTATAAAGACTTTCTATATCGAGTCCTACAAGCAGCATTGTTTCACTGGAGAAACTCTTGTCTGTTAGATAATTGAGAAGATCACGTGTATCTTTGAGGTAGGTGGGTGTCCGTTGGACCATGGGTTTTAAGAATTGGTCAGCAAATTGGGACAGGGGTTCCAGAACTGAGCCGATCCCAGATACTATAGGACGACCAGGTGGAGGTTTTCTTGCTTTGTGCACTTTCGGAAGAGAATAGAAGTATGGCGTTCGTGGGAGAGTGGTACGTAAAAAAGAAGCTTCGTTCTTTGAGATCCACCTATTTGTCTCAGCTTCCTCAACCATAAGATTGATAGTTTGTTGTAATCTGGGTGTGGGATCTTCTGTTATTATTTTGTAAAATTTATCGTCAGATAGTAGCTCTTGACATTGTGCGTGGTAGCCTTCTTTATTGAGAATGACAATGCCTCCGCCTTTATCGGCGGGTTTGATGATGATGTTTGGGTGTGTTTTTAGTTCTTCCAATGCCTTTTTCTCTTTGTTTGTGGTATTCATAAACGGTTTTCTGACTGTCTCACCAAGTTGATTGATTTCCTTCATGACTGCTTGTTCAAACGTTTGAATCTCAACTGGGACTTGATGTTGTGCTGGACAAAAAGTTGACTTGGGTCTCAGAGAGGTGTCTCCTCTGTTGGTATTATCTTCTTTACCCTGAAAGAAGGCTTTAGTTTCAATGTTCTGCAAAAATGGGCCACTTCACTTTGCAGTTTAAAAATGTCCAGTGGTGGGGTAGGCACGAAGCCAAGACCTTTGTTTAGTACAGATTCTTGTTCTTCTGTAAGTAGAGTGTCGGAGATGTTGAAGATTAGTGAGTCGTGCTTGTGCTCGGTTTGTCTTTGTTCAAGTTGGACATGCTCCTGGTTAGTATTTGCCTTTCTTGGTCTAACCATGTCACGCCTCTCCTCCTTCCTCTCTGGTTGGACCGGCCTCTCCCTAAAAAAGACGGTGGTTGTTGAGGGAAGGATCCCATATAGGGACCTAATGGAGGTGGTACTGTTTGGTAAGG
Organism: Triturus cristatus; assembly: GCF_964204655.1. NCBI lineage: Eukaryota > Metazoa > Chordata > Amphibia > Caudata > Salamandridae > Triturus > Triturus cristatus. Next base: position 657,443,335 of record NC_140592.1, on the reverse strand, counting down.
ATTCATCCATCCTTGGTAATTTTGGACAAATGGATGAAAAAGAGGAGGTGGGTGTTCACCAAAGGTTGGTTGCGCCAGGTGTTTGGTCTGCGTCTCAGTTGGCGTCTGTTGGAACCTCTATGGTTACGTTGTTGTGTGGTATCTTCTCCACTGTAATCTGAATTGTTAGAAGAGTTGGCACTGGATTCGTTATCAGATTGGTAGTTAGGTGCTACAAAATCGTCTCTACTGTATGGATGCATTTTCTCTGTGGAAAAGCATTTCAGATCTTTACTCAGTTTTTGAATTTTGTTTTGCGTCAAATATTCCATCGTCTCGTTCATCTCACGGTTAATCTCTTCTAATTTCTTTTTGTATACAGTAATATGTACCATGTTTTTGAGTTTCGCCTCACTTAGTTGGATCTTAATCGTGAGGGCTTCAGTTAGTCTTGTCGCGGTTTTAATTATGAGGACGAGGTAGTCTCTGGTGCACTTCCATGAGATGGCTGACCAGTCTTTTCTGAAGGCTAAATCTTGCAGAAAAATTCTAGGAGCATTGTGGACCCAGAGGCCTCTGGGTGCAGCGTTTGCGCGCAAGTACTCCGTCATGATGACGCCATGGATAGCGGTTTTTACCTGTTCCTTCTTGTCTTCGGATAATGTTTCCCAGTCATTGTTTTGTGCTAGGGTTTGCGTTAGGTCTCCATCTTGTAAGAAAGATGAGGGGGCAGCAAGGATGGCGTTGATTTCATCCAGAGAGTAACTTAAGCCTAAGTTCTCTGCCATCTTCTGGGGAAGGGGGGGGCAAGATCAGATCGAGGTTGACAGTAACCGAGATCTGGTTATTCCTTGTAAATACAGGAATAAAGGGAAGATTCCCACAGCTGTGCGCTGCTAAATATGATACAATCAAAGTAGGGAAAAAGAAGCTGTGATCCAAACGGCTTCCAGCTAGTCATAAATAATCAAGGGAGAATGGATCACTTGTTGCTGGCACCAGGGTTCAGGTGGTTGTATCTGATATTGGTAAAAAACCCTCAATCACGTCAAGATGTGTATGGGCGGTATATCTTGGTTCTCCGCCTTTAAATACGTGATAGCATCATCATTGGGTTTATTCCATGCATCCTCCAACCCGGAGGGAACCACTGAATTCTCCAGTAGTGATCAGGGAAAAAAATGATAAAATAAAAAAGTGAGGAGTGCTTAAGTGAGTGATTAAAAAGAAGTGTTCCTCATGCTACCTATAAAAAAAGTCTTTATTCTGATAGGTGCTGGGGAAGCGTTAAAAAGGTCAAATTGCAGATAGGATGTGTGATGAATCCTCTGCGATATTAAACGTAGTGATCGGTCGACATGTTTCAGCTCTTGTAAAGCCCAGAGGAGGGTCAGGGAGCTTTCTTCAGGACCTCAGGTGAATAAAGTGAATTGAAAAAAAAGTTTTTTTTTTTTTTTTTCATCAATTACATGTAGAAGTTCCAATGTCAATTCAGATGGACTTCGTCAGGATTAGTACCTATATACAGAAAAAACGGGGGAAAAAGAGGGGAAGTGGATAGGAGCGTCCTTAGTAATTGTAAGGGGTAAAAATCGCCAAAGGAGCTGCAAAATTGACGTAAATTAAACAATATGAAAGCAACTATAAATGGCAAATCTTTATATACTTTTGGTATACATTTTGATCAGCAAGTGAAGTTTTGAACCATCGCTCTTACTAGGAGAACCTAAATCGCAATGCCCTGGGGAGACAGCGACTGGTAGACGGATGTTAGACATACAACAAATATTAGACATACAACAAATATTTATTCATGAAGCGGTTGGGACTGCTCGAGAATAAGGCAGTATATAATGTTAGTGGTTACGTGTTGGTCCGCAAGGAGACCCTTAATGAGCAATACCAGAGGCGATTAGGGGTTATTCTGTCTGCGTTTGTCTAAGGTTGCGGCTGTGAATGTTAAATTAAACACGTAAAGCATCAATGGCGAAGTTTAGCGCGCGCTTCATGAGGAAACATCTTAAAAGCTGCTGATGCTAATCGTACAGACTAGGCGTTCAATTTGACTAAAGAAAAATACCTGATATTTTCACAGTACGAGCTCCGTACGAAGATACAGGCAGCGTTAACACTATGCAAATAAAGACAAGAAGAGACCGCACATTACAAGGGAGATTCAACAGAATAACGTTACGTGTCTTCATGGTTGTGTTGAAGTAGAGGGCTCCGTACCGCATTGGTCCGCTACGACTTGTGCTGACTCTGGTTTCCTGTATGCACATGAGGGCTAGGGGTGTGTCTTAAATAGTGAGTTAAGCTGAAGTAGAAAGAGGACTAGTGCGGGCCGTGTCAGAGCCTATACAACTTTATTCAGTCATGTGAGATGGACACAGATACGGTTGGTGAGGTGTAAAAGTAACCGTTATCGTTGTAATTTCTCGTGGTATGCAGAGAGTACAGTGAGCTGATGGTGGGCTCTGAGTATCACATGGAGTGCGAAGGGACCCGATATTTCTAAATATCGTGGAGAAAGTGGGGCAAGGTTGAAATCTCAACCTAGCCCTGATGGGATGAAATATAGTGCCTTTACAACTTTATTCAGTAATGTGAAATGGACACAGATATGGTTGGTGAGATGTTAAAGCAGCCGTTATCGTTGTAGTTTCTCGTTGTATATAGAGAGTACAGTGAGCTGATGGTGGGCTCTGAGTATCATATGGAGTGTGGAGAGACCCGATATTTCTAAATACCGTGGAGAGTAGGGGGGGGCAAGGGAAAGTTCTCAACCTAGCCTAGTTGGGATGTAATGTGGAGGTGTGATGTAAGCCCTATCTCTGTTTACAATGACATACTCAGCCATGGAATATCGTCATTCAGTCCTATGATGTTAGTTTGAAGGCGGTGAACCCATCTTTGTTCTTTCTGGAAGAGTAATTTCTCTGCATTGGATGTTTTGGATACAAGTGTTTCAAGAATTATCCATCTCAGTTCATTGACAGTGTGTGGATGTTCAATGTAGTGCGAACTCAATTTGGTAGTTCCTCGTCCGCATTTGACGTTGCTTCGGTGTTCGCATATTCTTTGTTTGATCTTACGGCAAGCCATTCCAATGTACCTAAGAGCACATGGGCAGGTTATCATGTAAATTACATGTGTCGTGTTACAGTTGGTATGTTATCTCATCGTCCAGGTCAATTTTGGTGATAAGATGACAGTTTTGGTAGTTTCAGTCAAGGAACAAACAGAACAATTGCCACATGGAAAGTGGCCAGTGACTGGGGGTAGGGACCACAAGGTACTCTGACTTGGATTAGGTTTGACGTCTGGTGGACGTGTGTGTACCAAAATGTCTTTATAGTTACGAGTTCGTCTATTGGCAAACATGGGTTTGGACCAGGTGAGGTTGCCAGACGTGATGATACGCCAATTTTTGTTGATGATTTTCTTGACTGAGTTTGTTACAGTACTGTAGGTAGTGACACAGGTCAATTTTTCAGCAGATGTGACTTGCGGTGTTACCTCTAGGAGGCTTTCTCTTGGCTGGTTACGAGCCCTCTTCTGGCATTTTTTGATTATTTTTTCAGGGTAGTTTCTTTTCCTGAGTTTGTTCGAAAGGTCTTGTGCTTGCATTTTGTACTCACTGAGTTCACTACAATTCCTTTTGAGACGAAGGAATTGGCTGTAAGGCAGATTTTCTCGTAGTGGACGCGGGTGAAAGCTGTTGAAAGAGAGCAGGCTGTTCTTAGCCGTTGTTTTAAAGAAGGTCTTAGTCTTAATGGTGTCATTTTCAACGTAGAGGGTGAGATCTAAAAAGTCCAAGTGTTCCTTATCTGCGTCAAAGGTAAACTTGAGGCAAGGGTCTTGAATATTCATCCAGTCGTGAAATGCTTGTAAGTTGGTTTTGGTACCTTCCCAGAGCATGATGACATCATCTATATACCTTTTTCCAGAAAAGGATTCTTGGGAGGAAGGGGTTGGTGTCATTTAATATGTAGGTACTCTCAAAATTGCTCACGTAGAGGCCTGCCACGCTTGGAGCGAAGGTACTTCTCATGGAAGTACCGTGGCATTGTTGGTAGAGAGTACCTTCATATTCGAAAAAGTTTTCAGTCAGGGCTAGTCTGCAGCATTCTAAGACAAAGTGTCTAGGCGTATGGTATAGCCATTCTTGTTGGAACAGTAGATCTTCCAGGGTGTCCAGGGTGGCTTGTTGTGGTAGGCTCGTATAAAGACTTTCTATATCGAGTCCTACAAGCAGCATTGTTTCACTGGAGAAACTCTTGTCTGTTAGATAATTGAGAAGATCACGTGTATCTTTGAGGTAGGTGGGTGTCCGTTGGACCATGGGTTTTAAGAATTGGTCAGCAAATTGGGACAGGGGTTCCAGAACTGAGCCGATCCCAGATACTATAGGACGACCAGGTGGAGGTTTTCTTGCTTTGTGCACTTTCGGAAGAGAATAGAAGTATGGCGTTCGTGGGAGAGTGGTACGTAAAAAAGAAGCTTCGTTCTTTGAGATCCACCTATTTGTCTCAGCTTCCTCAACCATAAAATTGATAGTTTGTTGTAATCTGGGTGTGGGATCTTCTGTTATTATTTTGTAAAATTTATCGTCAGATAGTAGCTCTTGACATTGTGCGTGGTAGCCTTCTTTATTGAGAATGACAATGCCTCCGCCTTTATCGGCGGGTTTGATGATGATGTTTGGGTGTGTTTTTAGTTCTTCCAATGCCTTTTTCTCTTTGTTTGTGGTATTCATAAACGGTTTTCTGACTGTCTCACCAAGTTGATTGATTTCCTTCATGACTGCTTGTTCAAACGTTTGAATCTCAACTGGGACTTGATGTTGTGCTGGACAAAAAGGTGACTTGGGTCTCAGAGAGGTGTCTCCTCTGTTGATATTATCTTCTTTACCCTGAAAGAAGGCTTTCAGTTTCAATGTTCTGCAAAAATGGGCCACTTCACTTTGCAGTTTAAAAATGTCCAGTGGTGGGGTAGGCACGAAGCCAAGACCTTTGTTTAGTACAGATTCTTGTTCTTCTGTAAGTAGAGTGTCGGAGATGTTGAAGATTAGTGAGTCGTGCTTGTGCTCGGTTTGTCTTTGTTCAAGTTGGACATGCTCCTGGTTAGTATTTGCCTTTCTTGGTCTAACCATGTCACGCCTCTCCTCCTTCCTCTCTGGTTGGACCGGCCTCTCCCTAAAAAAGACGGTGGTTGTTGAGGGAAGGATCCCATATAGGGACCTAATGGAGGTGGTACTGTTTGGTAAGGATTCATCCATCCTTGGTAATTTTGGACAAATGGATGAAAAAGAGGAGGTGGGTGTTCACCAAAGGTTGGGTTGCGCCAGGTGTTTGGTCTGCGTCTCAGTTGGCGTCTGTTGGAACCTCTATGGTTACGTTGTTGTGTGGTATCTTCTCCACTGTAATCTGAATTGTTAGAAGAGTTGGCACTGGATTCGTTATCAGATTGGTAGTTAGGTGCTACAAAATCGTCTCTACTGTATGGATGCATTTTCTCTGTGGAAAAGCGTTTCAGATCTTTACTCAGTTTTTGAATTTTGTTTTGCGTCAAATATTCCATCGTCTCGTTCATCTCACGGTTAATCTCTTCTAATTTCTTTTTGTATACAGTAATATGTACCATGTTTTTGAGTTTCGCCTCACTTAGTTGGATCTTAATCGTGAGGGCTTCAGTTAGTCTTGTCGCAGTTTTAATTATGAGGACGAGGTAGTCTCTGGTGCACTTCCATGAGATGGCTGACCAGTCTTTTCTGAAGGCTAAATCTTGCAGAAAAATTCTAGGAGCATTGTGGACCCAGAGGCCTCTGGGTGCAGCGTTTGCGCGCAAGTACTCCGTCATGATGACGCCATGGATAGCGGTTTTTACCTGTTCCTTCTTGTCTTCGGATAATGTTTCCCAGTCATTGTTTTGTGCTAGGGTTTGCGTTAGGTCTCCATCTTGTAAGAAAGATGAGGGGGCAGCAAGGATGGCGTTGATTTCATCCAGAGAGTAACTTAAGCCTAAGTTCTCTGCCATCTTCTGGGGAAGGGGGGGGGGCAAGATCAGATCGAGGTTGACAGTAACCGAGATCTGGTTATTCCTTGTAAATACAGGAATAAAGGGAAGATTCCCACAGCTGTGCGCTGCTAAATATGATACAATCAAAGTAGGGAAAAAGAAGCTGTGATCCAAACGGCTTCCAGCTAGTCATAAATAATCAAGGGAGAATGGATCACTTGTTGCTGGCACCAGGGTTCAGGTGGTTGTATCTGATATTGGTAAAAAACCCTCAATCACGTCAAGATATGTATGGGCGGTATATCTTGGTTCTCCGCCTTTAAATACGTGATAGCATCATCATTGGGTTTATTCCATGCATCCTCCAACCCGGAGGGAACCACTGAATTCTCCAGTAGTGATCAGGGAAAAAAATGATAAAATAAAAAAGTGAGGAGTGCTCAAGTGAGTGATTAAAAAGAAGTGTTCCTCATGCTACCTATAAAAAAAGTCTTTATTCTGATAGGTGCTGGGGAAGCGTTAAAAAGGTCAAATTGCAGATAGGATGTGTGATGAATCCTCTGCGATATTAAACGTAGTGATCGGTCGACATGTTTCAGCTCTTGTAAAGCCCAGAGGAGGGTCAGGGAGCTTTCTTCAGGACCTCAGGTGAATAAAGTGAATTGAAAAAAAATTATTATTTTTTTTTTCATCAATTACATGTAGAAGTTCCAATGTCAATTCAGATGGACTTCGTCAGGATTAGTACCTATATACAGAAAAAACGGGGGTAAAAGAGGGGAAGTGGATAGGAGCGTCCTTAGTAATTGTAAGGGGTAAAAATCGCCAAAGGAGCTGCAAAATTGACGTAAATTAAACAATATGAAAGCAACTATAAATGGCAAATCTTTATATACTTTTGGTATACATTTTGATCAGCAAGTGAAGTTTTGAACCATCGCTCTTACTAGGAGAACCTAAATCGCAATGCCCTGGGGAGACAGCGACTGGTAGACGGATGTTAGACATACAACAAATATTAGACATACAACAAATATTTATTCATGAAGCGGTTGGGACTGCTCGAGAATAAGGCAGTATATAATGTTAGTGGTTACGTGTTGGTCCGCAAGGAGACCCTTAATGAGCAATACCAGAGGCGATTAGGGGTTATTCTGTCTGCGTTTGTCTAAGGTTGCGGCTGTGAATGTTAAATTAAACACGTAAAGCATCAATGGCGAAGTTTAGCGCGCGCTTCATGAGGAAACATCTTAAAAGTTGCTGATGCTAATCGTACAGACTAGGCGTTCAATTTGACTAAAGAAAAATACCTGATATTTTCACAGTAGGAGCTCCGTACGAAGATACAGGCAGCGTTAATACTATGCAAATAAAGACAAGAAGAGACCGCACATTACAAGGGAGATTCAACAGAATAACGTTACGTGTCTTCATGGTTGTGTTGAAGTAGAGGGCTCCGTACCGCATTGGTCCGCTACGACTTGTGCTGACTCTGGTTTCCTGTATGCACATGAGGGCTAGGGGTGTGTCTTAAATAGTGAGTTAAGCTGAAGTAGAAAGAGGACTAGTGCGGGCCGTGTCAGAGCCTATACAACTTTATTCAGTCATGTGAGATGGACACAGATACGGTTGGTGAGGTGTACACGATAACGGTTACTTTTACACCTCACCAACCGTATCTGTGTCCATCTCACATGACTGAATAAAGTTGTATAGGCTCTGACACGGCCCGCACTAGTCCTCTTTCTACTTCAGCTTAACTCACTATTTAAGACACACCCCTAGCCCTCATGTGCATACAGGAAACCAGAGTCAGCACAAGTCGTAGCGGACCAATGCGGTACGGAGCCCTCTACTTCAACACAACCATGAAGACACGTAACGTTATTCTGTTGAATCTCCCTTGTAATGTGCGGTCTCTTCTTGTCTTTATTTGCATAGTATTAACGCTGCCTGTATCTTCGTACGGAGCTCGTACTGTGAAAATATCAGGTATTTTTCTTTAGTCAAATTGAACGCCTAGTCTGTACGATTAGCATCAGCAGCTTTTAAGATGTTTCCTCATGAAGCGCGCGCTAAACTTCGCCATTGATGCTTTACGTGTTTAATTTAACATTCACAGCCGCAACCTTAGACAAACGCAGACAGAATAACCCCTAATCGCCTCTGGTATTGCTCATTAAGGGTCTCCTTGCGGACCAACACGTAACCACTAACATTATATACTGCCTTATTCTCGAGCAGTCCCAACCGCTTCATGAATAAATATTTGTTGTATGTCTAATATTTGTTGTATGTCTAACATCCGTCTACCAGTCGCTGTCTCCCCAGGGCATTGCGATTTAGGTTCTCCTAGTAAGAGCGATGGTTCAAAACTTCACTTGCTGATCAAAATGTATACCAAAAGTATATAAAGATTTGCCATTTATAGTTGCTTTCATATTGTTTAATTTACGTCAATTTTGCAGCTCCTTTGGCGATTTTTACCCCTTACAATTACTAAGGACGCTCCTATCCACTTCCCCTCTTTTTCCCCCGTTTTTTCTGTATATAGGTACTAATCCTGACGAAGTCCATCTGAATTGACATTGGAACTTCTACATGTAATTGATGAAAAAAAAAAAAAAAAATTTTTTTCAATTTACTTTATTCACCTGAGGTCCTGAAGAAAGCTCCCTGACCCTCCTCTGGGCTTTACAAGAGCTGAAACATGTCGACCGATCACTACGTTTAATATCGCAGAGGATTCATCACACATCCTATCTGCAATTTGACCTTTTTAACGCTTCCCCAGCACCTATCAGAATAAAGACTTTTTTTATAGGTAGCATGAGGAACACTTCTTTTTAATCACTCACTTGAGCACTCCTCACTTTTTTATTTTATCATTTTTTTCCCTGATCACTACTGGAGAATTCAGTGGTTCCCTCCGGGTTGGAGGATGCATGGAATAAACCCAATGATTATGCTATCACGTATTTAAAGGCGGAGAACCAAGATATACCGCCCATACATATCTTGACGTGATTGAGGGTTTTTTACCTATATCAGATACAACCACCTGAACCCTGGTGCCAGCAACAAGTGATCCATTCTCCCTTGATTATTTGGAACTTGAACCACACCACATAACAAACAGAGACTTGATGCATTCGATTGCCAAAAAGGTAGGAATATTCATTACTCTTTCAAACAAGCTGATACATCGCGGTGATTCTGACACCCCTGACAGTCAACTTGTTCTGAGTTCTTTCATTCCTGCAGCCTATGACTTGAAGTGTAGGACTATCGTCTTCTTCAACTAGTTTTCACAGATACACTCAATGCTGTAATTCAGGTACAGACAAATACCAGTAGGTCCTGAATTATTTCTGTAATTGTAAACAGGGAAGGGCTGGTTTCACAGTACTGTTTTTTTGTAATTTTAGAGTCCACGACCAAGTCCGAGTCCTGAGGAGAACCTCGAAATAACCAGGGGTTCGAAACGCGTTGGCTCCTGAGCATGAGTTACTTTGATGGGGGTGTGCCACGAGGGAATTAGTTAAACTGTTTTTCCCCCTTCTAGACAACACCTTGGTACTTTATGTAACCCATTCTCCGATCACAGGCAGGACAGGAGACTTTAGCCTAGCAACGAGACAGTGTCCGCCTGGTGCCAAATTTTGAATTTAGGACTGGTCAAGTGCTTTAGACCTGTATATATTTGTTCGCTGTATTACTAATGTACTTAAGTGTTTTCTTCTATTTATTTTTTCACAAATGTATTGTGTTGTATGTATTTATGTTCATTATGTGCTAAAATGATTACTGGATGGTATTGCGTAACCTAATAATGTGTTGTCCTTTCTAAGACATGTATAATTAATTTCGAATGTCTTTGCGTAAAAATCAAATTAAGCTGAATAAAGCTAGTGCACTTTAGAATTGTTGGTCTAAGGTTCCTTTAGACTTAGATATAACAGTCTTCCTGGACACCTTGTTTGTTTCCTATACATCACAATCCTGGCACCAGATATGGAGGTCAGCGGTCTCATATAAAATCTCCCCACTCTTACACAGAATAAATTCTGGTTATTACACAGGACATTCTGGACCCCTGCATGCCTCCATAAGCTCTCCCCTAGAGAGGCCCCATCTTGCTGGAATTGTAATTACCAAGTGGGTGAACTCCCTCATCTCCTCTTCTATTGTAACACGGTCTGCCCTCTTTGGGGCTCAGTGCTTAGCTTTATCCATTCTTCCTGTGGAGTCCTTCTATAGCAGACTTTCTTAACACTATTTAAAGGAATTTTAAATCCAAGCATAAGATCTCGCGAAGACAGTCAACAAATTAATCCTCCTTTCAGCTGCATGTAAAACTATTTTAGCTAATTGGAAGAACACAATTATCACCTCCTTCCAATCCTGGCTAAACTGGGTCTCCTTCCTGAGAGGGGCAGACAATATTTCACTACAAAATTCCCCTTGGATTGTATGCAACACATCTGTCTGGATCTCGCTTGATAATTATTTTGCCACCTCAAAAGCACCATAAAATCCTACCAGGAGATCCACCTCTACAGTCTCGTATACCCCCCCTCGCACGTGCCCAAACATGAGAGCAACTAGACCTGACAACATTGCCCCCTGAGCCCTGCGGTGAATCGTTAGATGGACTTGAACAGATAATCTGAATTGCACCTGAAATGAAATGCTCTATGATCCTCTTGGATGTTACCCACAGACAAAGCGGTTTTCATTCTATACCTACTAGTGCCCCTTTCTTCTCTCTTTATTTACCTCTATCATTTACTATATGTCATAGCATATCTCTTCAAGGGTCTGTCGAGATATCATATGTTGCTTTGCTTTCGCTTGTCAACTGTTGTCTGGTTCAGATCTCTACCATCCATCCAGGTTTCTAGGCTGCAGAAATGTATATCTCAGAATGGTCCTTTGTGTATTAGACTCTTATTTTATTTGATTGTTCTCTCTTCCTTGTTTATTGTTTAGAAAAAATGCTCAATAAAATACTCCTAAAAATAAAAACTACTTGTAATAAAATATGGCCTGTGTTTAAAGTTTTACTTTCCATCCTGTTGCACCGACCGGAGTAGGAATGGTACATTTTGCCTCTCCTGAGCAATGTTCCCTCTAATTTTTTTCCTCTATGTGCGGCAGAGTAAGGTCTCTGTGCGCTTCAGCCAAGTCTATGTGCGCCAAGAACCCAACCGCGTGTGTAGACCCGGGCTTTAAGTTGAATGAAAAAACTAGGGGGGTTTATCAAAGGGGCGTGACCGATGCAATTAAGGGCATGGCTTAAGAGCAATTAAGCGAAAAATCTGTGCTTAGAATAGTGTGCCACCCGACTGATATTTTGCTTCTTATGTCATTGCATCCAGATCAGTGGTCGAAGTGGTGAAATAAAATTAGGGGAACTGTGGGCGGAGAATCAGAAGGCGGGAATAACCTGATGTTTGGATCAGTGGGCGGAGTTAGAGGTGTGGCCAGGATTGCAAAACATCCCAATCGTTAGTATTTGTTTGGCATTTCACTGACCAGTTACAGCTTATTATGCTATGTAATTCAACCAATGGATACACATGATTATTTAACAATTAATATGAGTTATTGACATTAAAATAAACTCACAAAGTGGGATATGTTTCTAATCACAGAATGTCCCAAATATGCTTAAAAGTGGAGGCACAAGCCATTTGTTTCAGAGCCATGGATTTTCTGTTGTCGGCAATATACACAGAGACAATCAATTTTACGTGTGTAAAATAAATCACTGTATGGGAAATGTTACATAAGACAAAGGACAACAAGGTGTAGGAGTCACATGACAACCATATTAGTAGGCAGTATAGTTTAATAGTGATTGATCCGGAGAAACACAAACTCAGAATTTAAAACTTAATACCATGATTGGGGGTCACTTTAATAATCGTTATTGATTTCTATCCAAATGAACACTTTTTGCAAAATTAGGATAATCAAAGGCTTAGGAAAAAAAAACATAAAGCTCTAGTTTATACCTTGCAGTCTGTATGCAGCTCTAAGATGAAAGTTAATAGCTCACTGTTCTTTGTTAGGATTTTAACTTATAAACTTCAAGTAGCAAAAGAATCTTACTGATAAAAGCAGTAACCCACTGACCTATTTACAATATGCGCACTTTGTGATGGGCATGGTACATGTTCTTAGCAGCAGGCACATTAACCCTCTGCACTATCTATGCTGAGGAATTGCCTAGTACTTCCAAACCTTGTGATATTTGGGGCTCACTAACTGCATGCCTGTTGACTATCACTGATGTCTGATTGCTCATGTCATTAATGAACTGTAATCCTCCACTGCCACATTGTATACCTGATTGATTACTATCAAGTGTTTGTGTGTCTATGATTGTCATCTAATTCATTGTCGATATCTCCTGCCACCCCGAGTGTACGAACTGTTAATGTGTCATCAATTGCTACAGCATAACCATCTGTATGTGCTCTTTTTGAATCTGAAATTGAAATAAATTAATTTAAAATTTTTTAAAAAAACCTCTGCGCTTTCTTTCCATGACTCAAAACTTCCACTAAACAAAACTCCGAACTCGCTCTAGGAAGACTTTTATTCACCGGAGTTATCATGACATTTTTATTATTGCTGAAAATTGCTGTAGGCCAGGAAGGAGGCAGCAAGTGCTTTTAAAACCACAATATAAAACGCCCCCACTCAAAGTCATCACCCGTTGCGGTCACACTGGTCGCACTGCCCTAGAGTCAGCTCTTCTACGGGGATTCTGTGACCTCAGTGACAAAGTCACTGTTGCTCTAGGGTCCGCTACTTCGTAGGCCTGCCTGCAAGACTGGAGGTGGACTTCAGTATGGATTGTGGTGGGTAAGCCTTCAAGGTGAACCCACACTTGCCACTGCTAGGGTCCACCTGCTGGTGTTAAGACACCAAGGATTTTCCGGATTTGCAGGGCCTTCTAAGGTCTAGCATGGAAATGTGCTCCCTCCGGAGAGTGGTCTGGGGGACTGCTCATGAAGGCTGAACCTTGTTCCCCAGTTCTAAATGTGGCAGCTCTGCCCCCAGTACTACATCCGCTCCCTCTCTGAACACCATTCTGCCCCACTGAGAGAAATTCACACTGCCTTCAACTACAATCCAATTTGACCTGCTATAAACAACTGGATGCTTAACTTAACGCTTTTACACTCACTATTCAGAAATCAGTGAGTGCTTCTGCCTGAAAACTACAGCGCCCAGAAAGGACCCATTTCAAAGTCCACTGCTTATATGCTCACAAAACGTAAGCAGTATGGTTTAAAAAGACCACATTTGTGAACACAAAGCCGCCGTACACATTTTGTTTTCCAATCCACCCATCAACCAGGTATTGCAGTACCTCCAGGTTTGGTGCACATCCCCACCGGGGGAAAACAGCGCTTGACTGGCAAACTCAGTAAAGTGACGCAAATATATTTGGGGTTTGAATAAAACCGATCTGGCCACTCTAAGAACACTCCGTCTTGCTTTGTTTAGTTATTGATTTTTCATATTTTGAACCTTTTATTTCCCAGGCTGCACTTTGGAATAGAAAAATGTCAAAACGGCATTTCCAGCAAAAGTGTTTTTCTTTTTTGCATCCATTTCACAGGGGAACAAATGAACGACAGAAAGAAAGAGGGTGAGAACCATTTCTTGAGTCACGGTTTTCGGTAAGTGAGGAGGAGCTAGACAGACAGAGAGGGAATAAGAGTAAGAAAGAGGTGGCGCAGCTGCCAGCGTCAGTGCAGAAGCGGACACCTTCCTTGTCTCGTCTGGGCAGGAAGCAAGAGACCTTCACAATGGCCTACAATCAGCCCGCAGTCGTGTTTCATTAAGACAAGACATGCATCAAGTCCAAAAGCACGACGTGTAAAGCACACGTCGTGCTTTTGAACTTGTTACATTTCTTCTCTTAATAGATGCGCGGCTGGGGGCTGATTGTGGGCCATTCTGAAAATATTTGTTAATTGCAGCGCATGACGGTGTTGCAATTAACAAATATTTTCCCAAAGGCCCACAAAGAACCCTCAGCAGCGCTCCATTATTAAAGAAATGCGGCAAGTGCAGGAGCGCCTGCGGGCATAGGCTTCCCGCAATCAGCAAACTACCGTTTTTCGCGCCGCTCGCTATTTAATAAGCGTGCGGCACGAATGCTCACCCAGGATATGACAGAGGTGCGCGCACGCAGCTTTCAGGGAACACTGCTCCTGAGTCCAATGCTTTCCCTACTGTTGCACTGACTGGTGTGGGAACAGTAAATTTTACCATTCCTGAGTCCAACGCTTTCCCTACTGTTTCACAGACTGGAGTGGGAATAGTAAATGTTACCCCCCCCCCCCTGAGTCTAAGGCTTTCCCAGCTGTTTCACTGACTGGAGTTACAATAGTACATTTTACCCCTTCAGAGTCCAATGCTTTCCCGACTGTTGCACCACAGACTGGAGTGAGAATAGTACATGTTATCCCTCCTGAGTCAAATGCATTCCTCACTGCTGCACAGACTGAAGTGGGGATAGTAAATTTTGCCCCTCCTGAGTCCAACGCTTTCCCTACTGTTGCACTGACTGGAGTGGGAATTGTAAATGTTACCCCTCCTGAGTCCAACGCTTTCCCCACTGTTGCACAGACTGGAGTGGGAATAGTATATGGGCCTTATTATGAGTCTGATGCACCTACTATGCTGGTGGTACCATTGCTTCACTGCCAAGCATATCAGAAGTTTCCTCGCTGCCACAGTTTTCATGGCGGTGAGCCACCTGTTGCCTTTGCACCAGGGGATGCATGCAGGGGGGCACATGTGTGCTCCCCTGTATGCATGCACCCCCAGTTCCTGCAAGGCATGGACTTGACAGTCCATGCCCTGCATGAACGTGCAATGGCATTCTCATTGTGGTGCCTTGCTATGGCTCCAGTATGAGTCTTAGCATTGCACCACTACAGGCCAGCCACCGCAGGACTGCCCGACCTTGATTCCAGTTGGAATCTGGTGGACAGTATTACTATGGCTTTAGCGGGGGGGCAATGGGTCACTGGCACGGCCCACTGCCACACCGTCAAAGTGTTCTTTCTATAATTTAATTGTGTTGTTAATATTTTTTTTAATTATATGAATATTATGTTTTTGTGCATTTAAAATTATATTTTTTTACAGTAATTGTTGTAATATATAATTTATTTTTAGTAAAATGTATTTTTATGTGTAATGAAATTGGGATTATTTTTTTAAATGCCCAGTTAATTTGTTATTTTTGTTGTTGTGCATATATATATATATATATATGTGTGTGTGTTTGTTTGTGTATATATGTATGTATATATACATATGTATATATGTGTGTGTACTTGTTATATTATTAAATTTAAAAAAATAAAAAATGTCATATACATTTTAAATCATTATTTTAATAATAGTTTTACATTATATATGTGTGCATAACCATACATATGTGTGTTTGTTTAAATAATTATATTATATATATATATATGTATCCAAAACGAGGCACCAGACTTGGAGGCCACACACGTTGTGAAAATGCTTTATTCCTGCAAGCAGCCCTGCTTCAAAACTGCAGACAGACAGAAATTTCTTTGCCAGAGTAAAGTCCTTACGCGTTTCGGGCGTCCTCGCCCTTGGTCACAGGTCATCTGGTTCATGTGGGACTCGTAGCATACCATAACTCAAGTCGCAGGTTTATAGTCTCGCCCGCTGGGCGTGTCCGCACAATGCATCCTGGGACTTCGAGTTTTATCACACAGTAAGTTTTTCACAGTAACAGTTGCTGGTAGCACATGAAAAAAATAATATTCCACAGTGGGTTTCTGTAATGTTGCAGATATGGCAGGACTGTTCTCCCCTATTACGGAAACCACAACGCTCCTTGTTGCGTCGTTTTGTAACGTCGCTGGACACCACTTCATTCGTGTGGGGGCCTTCCGCGACCCTGGGTCGGCCGCAAATAAATCCAAAACGAGGCACCAGACTTGGAGGCCACACACGTTGTGAAAATGCTTTATTCCTGCAAGCAGCCCTGCTTCAAAACTGCAGACAGACAGAAATTTCTTTGCCAGAGTAAAGTCCTTACGCGTTTCGGGCGTTCTCGCCCTTGGTCACAGGTCATCTGGTTCATGTGGGACTCGTAGCATACCATAACTCAAGTCGCAGGTTTATAGTCTCGCCCGCTGGGCGTGTCCGCACAATGCATCCTGGGACTTCGAGTTTTATCACACAGTAAGTTTTTCACAGTAACAGTTGCTGGTAGCACATGAAAAAAATAATATTCCACAGTGGGTTTCTGTAATGTTGCAGATATAGCAGGACTGTTCTCCCCTAATACGGAAACCACAACGCTCCTTGTTGCGTCGTTTTGTAACGTCGCTGGACACCACTTCATTCGTGTGGGGGCCTTCCGCGACCCTGGGTCGGCCGCAAATAAATCCAAAACGAGGCACCAGACTTGGAGGCCACACACGTTGTGAAAATGCTTTATTCCTGCAAGCAGCCCTGCTTCAAAACTGCAGACAGACAGAAATTTCTTTGCCAGAGTAAAGTCCTTACGCGTTTCGGGCGTCCTCGCCCTTGGTCACAGGTCATCTGGTTCATGTGGGACTCGTAGCATACCATAACTCAAGTCGCAGGTTTATAGTCTCGCCCGCTGGGCGTGTCCGCACAATGCATCCTGGGACTTCGAGTTTTATCACACAGTAAGTTTTTCACAGTAACAGTTGCTGGTAGCACATGAAAAAAATATTATTCCACAGTGGGTTTCTGTAATGTTGCAGATATGGCAGGACTGTTCTCCCCTATTACGGAAACCACAACGCTCCTTGTTGCGTCGTTTTGTAACGTCGCTGGACACCACTTCATTCGTGTGGGGGCCTTCCGCGACCCTGGGTCGGCCGCAAATAAATCCAAAACGAGGCACCAGACTTGGAGGCCACACACGTTGTGAAAATGCTTTATTCCTGCAAGCAGCCCTGCTTCAAAACTGCAGACAGACAGAAATTTCTTTGCCAGAGTAAAGTCCTTACGCGTTTCGGGCGTTCTCGCCCTTGGTCACAGGTCATCTGGTTCATGTGGGACTCGTAGCATACCATACCTCAAGTCGCAGGTTTATAGTCTCGCCCGCTGGGCGTGTCCGCACAATGCATCCTGGGACTTCGAGTTTTATCACACAGTAAGTTTTTCACAGTAACAGTTGCTGGTAGCACATGAAAAAAATAATATTCCACAGTGGGTTTCTGTAATGTTGCAGATATGGCAGGACTGTTCTCCCCTATTACGGAAACCACAACGCTCCTTGTTGCGTCGTTTTGTAACGTCGCTGGACACCACTTCATTCGTGTGGGGGCCTTCCGCGACCCTGGGTCGGCCGCAAATAAATCCAAAACGAGGCACCAGACTTGGAGGCCACACACGTTGTGAAAATGCTTTATTCCTGCAAGCAGCCCTGCTTCAAAACTGCAGACAGACAGAAATTTCTTTGCCAGAGTAAAGTCCTTACGCGTTTCGGGCGTCCTCGCCCTTGGTCACAGGTCATCTGGTTCATGTGGGACTCGTAGCATACCATAACTCAAATCGCAGGTTTATAGTCTCGCCCGCTGGGCGTGTCCGCACAATGCATCCTGGGACTTCGAGTTTTATCACACAGTAAGTTTTTCACAGTAACAGTTGCTGGTAGCACATGAAAAAAATAATATTCCACAGTGGGTTTCTGTAATGTTGCAGATATGGCAGGACTGTTCTCCCCTATTACGGAAACCACAACGCTCCTTGTTGCGTCGTTTTGTAACGTCGCTGGACACCACTTCATTCGTGTGGGGGCCTTCCGCGACCCTGGGTCGGCCGCAAATAAATCCAAAACGAGGCACCAGACTTGGAGGCCACACACGTTGTGAAAATGCTTTATTCCTGCAAGCAGCCCTGCTTCAAAACTGCAGACAGACAGAAATTTCTTTGCCAGAGTAAAGTCCTTACGCGTTTTGGGCGTCCTCGCCCTTGGTCACAGGTCATCTGGTTCATGTGGGACTCGTAGCATACCATAACTCAAGTCGCAGGTTTATAGTCTCGCCCGCTGGGCGTGTCCGCACAATGCATCCTGGGACTTCGAGTTTTATCACACAGTAAGTTTTTCACAGTAACAGTTGCTGGTAGCACATGAAAAAAATAATATTCCACAGTGGGTTTCTGTAATGTTGCAGATATGGCAGGACTGTTCTCCCCTATTACGGAAACCACAACGCTCCTTGTTGCGTCGTTTTGTAACGTCGCTGGACACCACTTCATTCGTGTGGGGGCCTTCCGCATCCCTGGGTCGGCCGCAAATAAATCCAAAACGAGGCACCAGACTTGGAGGCCACACACGTTGTGAAAATGCTTTATTCCTGCAAGCAGCCCTGCTTCAAAACTGCAGACAGACAGAAATTTCTTTGCCAGAGTAAAGTCCTTACGCGTTTCGGGCGTCCTCGCCCTTGGTCACAGGTCATCTGGTTCATGTGGGACTCGTAGCATACCATAACTCAAGTCGCAGGTTTATAGTCTCGCCCGCTGGGCGTGTCCGCACAATGCATCCTGGGACTTCGAGTTTTATCACACAGTAAGTTTTTCACAGTAACAGTTGCTGGTAGCACATGAAAAAAATAATATTCCACAGTGGGTTTCTGTAATGTTGCAGATATGGCAGGACTGTTCTCCCCTATTACGGAAACTACAACGCTCCTTGTTGCGTCGTTTTGTAACGTCGCTGGACACCACTTCATTCGTGTGGGGGCCTTCCGCGACCCTGGGTCGGCCGCAAATAAATCCAAAACGAGGCACCAGACTTGGAGGCCACACACGTTGTGAAAATGCTTTATTCCTGCAAGCAGCCCTGCTTCAAAACTGCAGACAGACAGAAATTTCTTTGCCAGAGTAAAGTCCTTACGTGTTTCGGGCGTCCTCGCCCTTGGTCACAGGTCATCTGGTTCATGTGGGACTCGTAGCATACCATAACTCAAGTCGCAGGTTTATAGTCTCGCCCGCTGGGCGTGTCCGCACAATGCATCCTGGGACTTCGAGTTTTATCACACAGTAAGTTTTTCACAGTAACAGTTGCTGGTAGCACATGAAAAAAATAATATTCCACAGTGGGTTTCTGTAATGTTGCAGATATGGCAGGACTGTTCTCCCCTATTACGGAATCCACAACGCTCCTTGTTGCGTCGTTTTGTAACGTCGCTGGACACCACTTCATTCGTGTGGGGGCCTTCCGCGACCCTGGGTCGGCCGCAAATAAATCCAAAACGAGGCACCAGACTTGGAGGCCACACACGTTGTGAAAATGCTTTATTCCTGCAAGCAGCCCTGCTTCAAAACTGCAGACAGACAGAAATTTCTTTGCCAGAGTAAAGTCCTTACGCGTTTCGGGCGTCCTCGCCCTTGGTCACAGGTCATCTGGTTCATGTGGGACTCGTAGCATACCATAACTCAAGTCGCAGGTTTATAGTCTCGCCCGCTGGGCGTGTCCGCACAATGCATCCTGGGACTTCGAGTTTTATCACACAGTAAGTTTTTCACAGTAACAGTTGCTGGTAGCACATGAAAAAAATAATATTCCACAGTGGGTTTCTGTAATGTTGCAGATATGGCAGGACTGTTTTCCCCTATTACGGAAACCACAACGCTCCTTGTTGCGTCGTTTTGTAACGTCGCTGGACACCACTTCATTCGTGTGGGGGCCTTCCGCGACCCTGGGTCGGCCGCAAATAAATCCAAAACGAGGCACCAGACTTGGAGGCCACACACGTTGTGAAAATGCTTTATTCCTGCAAGCAGCCCTGCTTCAAAACTGCAGACAGACAGAAATTTCTTTGCCAGAGTAACGTCCTTACGCGTTTCGGGCGTCCTTGGCAAAGAAATTTCTGTCTGTCTGCAGTTGTGAAGCAGGGCTGCTTGCAGGAATAAAGCATTTTCACAACGTGTGTGGCCTCCAAGTCTGGTGCCTCGTTTTGGATTTATTTGCGGCCGACCCAGGGTCGCGGAAGGCCCCCACACGAATGAAGTGGTGTCCAGCGACGTTACAAAACGACGCAACAAGGAGCGTTGTGGTTTCCGTAATAGGGGAGAACAGTCCTGCCATACCTGCAACATTACAGAAACCCACTGTGGAATATTATCTTTTTCATGTGCTACCAGCAACTGTTACTGTGAAAAACTTACTGTGTGATAAAACTCGAAGTCCCAGGATGCATTGTGCGGACACGCCCAGCGGGCGAGACTATAAACCTGCGACTTGAGTTATGGTATGCTACGAGTCCCACATGAACCAGATGACCTGTGACCAAGGGCGAGGACGCCCGAAACGCGTAAGGACTTTACTCTGGCAAAGAAATTTCTGTCTGTCTGCAGTTGTGAAGCAGGGCTGCTTGCAGGAATAAAGCATTTTCACAACGTGTGTGGCCTCCAAGTCTGGTGCCTCGTTTTGGATTTATTTTCGGCCGACCCAGGGTCGCGGAAGGCCCCCACACGAATGAAGTGGTGTCCAGCGACGTTACAAAACGACGCAACAAGGAGCGTTGTGGTTTCCGTAATAGGGGAGAACAGTCCTGCCATACCTGCAACATTACAGAAACCCACTGTGGAATATTATCTTTTTCATGTGCTACCAGCAACTGTTACTGTGAAAAACTTACTGTGTGATAAAACTCGAAGTCCCAGGATGCATTGTGCGGACACACCCAGCGGGCGAGACTATAAACCTGCGACTTGAGTTATGGTATGCTACGAGTCCCACATGAACCAGATGACCTGTGACCAAGGGCGAGGACGCCCGAAACGCGTAAGGACTTTACTCTGGCAAAGAAATTTCTGTCTGTCTGCAGTTGTGAAGCAGGGCTGCTTGCAGGAATAAAGCATTTTCACAACGTGTGTGGCCTCCAAGTCTGGTGCCTCGTTTTGGATTTATTTGCGGCCGACCCAGGGTCGCGGAAGGCCCCCACACGAATGAAGTGGTGTCCAGCGACGTTACAAAATGACGCAACAAGGAGCGTTGTGGTTTCCGTAATAGGGGAGAACAGTCCTGCCATACCTGCAACATTACAGAAACCCACTGTGGAATATTATCTTTTTCATGTGCTACCAGCAACTGTTACTGTGAAAAACTTACTGTGTGATAAAACTCGAAGTCCCAGGATGCATTGTGCGGACACGCCCAGCGGGCGAGACTATTAACCTGCGACTTGAGTTATGGTATGCTACGAGTCCCACATGAACCAGATGACCTGTGACCAAGGGCGAGGACGCCCGAAACGCGTAAGGACTTTACTCTGGCAAAGAAATTTCTGTCTGTCTGCAGTTGTGAAGCAGGGCTGCTTGCAGGAATAAAGCATTTTCACAACGTGTGTGGCCTCCAAGTCTGGTGCCTCGTTTTGGATTTATTTGCGGCCGACCCAGGGTCGCGGAAGGCCCCCACACGAATGAAGTGGTGTCCAGCGACGTTACAAAACGACGCAACAAGGAGCGTTGTGGTTTCCGTAATAGGGGAGAACAGTCCTGCCATACCTGCAACATTACAGAAACCCACTGTGGAATATTATCTTTTTCATGTGCTACCAGCAACTGTTACTGTGAAAAACTTACTGTGTGATAAAACTCGAAGTCCCAGGATGCATTGTGCGGACACGCCCAGCGGGCGAGACTATAAACCTGCGACTTGAGTTATGGTATGCTACGAGTCCCACATGAACCAGATGACCTGTGACCAAGGGCGAGGACGCCCGAAACGCGTAAGGACTTTACTCTGGCAAAGAAATTTCTGTCTGTCTGCAGTTGTGAAGCAGGGCTGCTTGCAGGAATAAAGCATTTTCACAACGTGTGTGGCCTCCAAGTCTGGTGCCTCGTTTTGGATTTATTTGCGGCCGACCCAGGGTCGTGGAAGGCCCCCACACGAATGAAGTGGTGTCCAGCGACGTTACAAAACGACGCAACAAGGAGCGTTGTGGTTTCCGTAATAGGGGAGAACAGTCCTGCCATACCTGCAACATTACAGAAACCCACTGTGGAATATTATTTTTTTCATGTGCTACCAGCAACTGTTACTGTGAAAAACTTACTGTGTGATAAAACTCGAAGTCCCAGGATGCATTGTGCGGACACGCCCAGCGGGCGAGACTATAAACCTGCGACTTGAGTTATGGTATGCTACGAGTCCCACATGAACCAGATGACCTGTGACCAAGGGCGAGGACGCCCGAAACGCGTAAGGACTTTACTCTGGCAAAGAAATTTCTGTCTGTCTGCAGTTGTGAAGCAGGGCTGCTTGCAGGAATAAAGCATTTTCACAACGTGTGTGGCCTCCAAGTCTGGTGCCTCGTTTTGGATTTATTTGCGGCCGACCCAGGGTCGCGGAAGGCCCCCACACGAATGAAGTGGTGTCCAGCGACGTTACAAAACGACGCAACAAGGAGCGTTGTGGTTTCCGTAATAGGGGAGAACAGTCCTGCCATACCTGCAACATTACAGAAACCCACTGTGGAATATTATCTTTTTCATGTGCTACCAGCAACTGTTACTGTGAAAAACTTACTGTGTGATAAAACTCGAAGTCCCAGGATGCATTGTGCGGACACGCCCAGCGGGCGAGACTATAAACCTGCGACTTGAGTTATGGTATGCTACGAGTCCCACATGAACCAGATGACCTGTGACCAAGGGCGAGGACGCCCGAAACGCGTAAGGACTTTACTCTGGCAAAGAAATTTCTGTCTGTCTGCAGTTGTGAAGCAGGGCTGCTTGCAGGAATAAAGCATTTTCACAACGTGTGTGGCCTCCAAGTCTGGTGCCTCGTTTTGGATTTATTTGCGGCCGACCCAGGGTCGCGGAAGGCCCCCACACGAATGAAGTGGTGTCCAGCGACGTTACAAAACGACGCAACAAGGAGCGTTGTGGTTTCCGTAATAGGGGAGAACAGTCCTGCCATACCTGCAACATTACAGAAACCCACTGTGGAATATTATCTTTTTCATGTGCTACCAGCAACTGTTACTGTGAAAAACTTACTGTGTGATAAAACTCGAAGTCCCAGGATGCATTGTGCGGACACGCCCAGCGGGCGAGACTATAAACCTGCGACTTGAGTTATGGTATGCTACGAGTCCCACATGAACCAGATGACCTGTGACCAAGGGCGAGGACGCCCGAAACGCGTAAGGACTTTACTCTGGCAAAGAAATTTCTGTCTGTCTGCAGTTGTGAAGCAGGGCTGCTTGCAGGAATAAAGCATTTTCACAACGTGTGTGGCCTCCAAGTCTGGTGCCTCGTTTTGGATATATATATATATATATATATATATATATATATATATATATATATATATATATATATATATATATATATATATATATATATATATATATTATATAATTTAAATATATTTAATTTACATTATATTACTGTTACATGTTAATATATCTAATATTTACTATTTTTAATTATATATCATAAAAAACGATATTTTTTACATATTTTTTGACATTAGTGTAAAACGATATGTGTTCTGATATTTTTGTACTTAGCATTATATGTGTAGGAAAACAATATTTTTGTCATCAATATTTTTGACACGATATTTCTGTAGCATGTTATTTAGGTCTTCAATATTTTGTCAGTAAAACCCTCCTCCACACTTTCTGAATAAGTATCATTATTTATTACTATGTATGCCACTTTTTCTAGCCACTCCCCTTAGTTCTTCAGAAATGCATTACTGAGTTGTAATCTTACATGTGTGAGGATCTCACAAGAGAAAAGAGGGGAGAAGTGGGGGTGGAGATTTAAAAGCAAAGGTTTGTGAATTGCATTTTGTAGTAAGTAAGTAATTCGACTATAGTATCACTTTACATACTACAAAATAGAGTTTTTGACTCGAGCACTAAGGGCCCAATTATGAGTTTGCCGGTCTGCCTGGCGGACCGCCATTGCTGCGGTCGGGAAAATGCTGCAAAGCTGGTGGCTTCCTGACAGCCATATTAATCCAACACTGCCAGGCTGGCGGTGTTGAGCTGGAGCTGCAATGGCAGCAGTATGCTTCAACTCTTAGACTTAGACTTAGACCCTGCACCACATGCTACAGCTATGGTACCACCGATTGCACGTTGGCGCACTGTCACTGGCACTGTTTGGGGCCCCTTCCATGCATTTTCGCCGACCTCCCCACCATAAAATGGTCAGCGGAAAGACAGGTCGTAATGACCACAAAGGTGCTATCATCAGCGCCGCCTCATAGGCCAACACTTCCCCAACCACTGCCAGCGGAAGATCCAAGATCCTGGCATTTGCGGCGGTCTTGTGGCGGTCTGACCCCCCCCCCACTCATAATCAGGCAGTCGGACTGCCAAGGTAGCAGAGGTCGGACCACCACCAAGGGTACCGTGGTCTTCTGACTGCCATAGTCGTAATCAGACCCTAAGTGTGTAGATTAAAGTATGTTTCTTTTATCAATGTAAAGCACTTAATTGGATATTCAGTTATTACGCTTCTGGGTGGTTGTTGAGTGCTGAGATTGTTCACCCCACTCGACCTTTCTAAGAAGCCTGTCACTGCTGACCATCGGTACCACTGCGGCCCAGATTTACAACAAACCAGTCACACAGCACAGCGCAGCACCCAAAGATATGGCACTATTCTACTCTCACTTTAGTGCCGGCACACAACCAGGCTGCTGAGCGCCATGCGCGCACCTTTTCAATGTGTACAAAGGTGCCTGTGTGAGGTTAGCATCGGTTTTCAACTGATGGGAACCCTTCCAGTGCAAAATATCACGCTTGGACTAACTTTAAAAATGTCTGCTCTTTGAATGTGCATAGTACATTGCAGCACACATGCAAAGTGGGTAAAGGTAGGAAAAATAAAAGCATTTCTCCTTTTAACATCTGCTTTCAAATTTCCTACATTTTTGGTGTAAAACTCTGATTATAATTTTTAGTAGATAGTGGTTTGCATCAAAAAACATGAGTGGTTGCAAGAGCGGCCATGTGCCACCCACGGAATGCCCCCTTCATGCAGAGTAATGCAAAGCAGAGCTTACCTTTTCTTACAAACCAACGCAAATACCAATTTGTATTGCTTTGTAAATCACAAAAATAATTTTATGTTGGAATTTTATGTTGGTCGACATTAGAAAAGTAACGCACACCTGTTGTGTATCCTTTGTAAATTTGGGCCCGAGTTTCAAATGATGAAAGGGTTGTACTAGGCTCAGTTTGCAGAATTTGAGGATGGTACCCTGGGCATAAGAGTAAAATGACACCAGCCCCCAGAGATGAAGCCAAGTAGCCCCTGCATGCTCCTTGGCCCTTCAAATGGCATCTGACATACATGCACAAACACACACAAAACCATCTTTTCAAAATGACTTAATCCTATTGATCTCTGATTAGACATGACAGCACCAAAAATTCGAGCCCTGCATCAAAATAGCAAATTTAGGAGAAAGACCTCTAAGGGCCTCATGTAGGAAGCCAAATACCGGTCGGTAACGGCCGATTTTCGTTAATTATACCGTTACCGACCGGTATTTTGGCTTTTGAGATGTAGGGGGAGAATTTCATGATTCGGTATTTACCGAATCGGTAAAATTACCGAATCGGTAATATTACCGATTCGGTAAATTTACCGATTCGGTAAATACCGAATCATGAAATGAGATGTAGGGGGAGTGTGTGGTGGGTGTGGGGACTCGTTATTTACCACCAACTAAAGGTTGGTGGTAAATGACGAATAGGTGAAAAAAAGCATTTTTGTGCACGTTTAAGTGTGCAATGTGGCAGACATACATGCCCTTAGGGCATGTATGTGCGCCACATGTGCACACATGGCCGAATCAGGGGTGCAACAGGGTGTCAATGTGACACCCTGCCACCCTTGCATGTGCTCCCCCATTACTGAATCGGTATTTACCGATTCGGAAATGAGGCATACATTCCCATCAATGGGAAGGTATGCCTCATTACCGAATCGGTAAATACCGATTTGGTAATTACCGAATTTTTCCGATTCGGTAATATTTACCGACTCATTACCTACATTGCATTTACCACTTCATAAATACCGAATCGGTATGATTCGGTATTTATGAAGTGGTAAATGCCAGCCCACCTACATAAGGCCCTAAGGGGCACATGCATCAACAATGCCATTTGCGATTCCTTATTAGCGAAAAATAAGGAATCGCTAATAAGGAATAGCAAAAGGCTATGCATGTAGGAATCGCTATTCAAATAGCGATTCCTTAACTTTCCTTAATTGCTACTAGCAAATTGCGAGTAGCAATTAAGGAATGCCATCCCAATCATTCCTATGGGCCTCCAGGCCCATAGGAATGAATTGGAGATTGCATGAGCAAATAGCGAGTACCAGTAGGTTCTCGCAAATTGCTCATGCAATTTCAAGGGTGCAAGGGTGTCAAAATGACACCCTATTGCACCCCTGAAATTGATATGTGCACATATGTTGCACACACACATGCTCTAAGGGCATGTGTGTGCGCAACATGAAACTTTGAAAAATGCACAAAAGTGCATTTTTCAAACTTTTAGCAAATTACCATGCAGTTCATCTCCATGGTAATTTGCTCCCCCTATTAGCGAATTCGCTAATTTTTTAACTTTCATGCATTGCATTTAAGGAATCCCAAATTGAGATTCCTTAAATTAAAGAATCTCAATTTGTGATTCCTTAAATGCTATCGCTATTTAAGGAATCGCTATTTAAGGATTCCTTAAATAGCGATTTTTGCTTTTGGGTTGATGCATTGGGATTGGGTATTTTTAACTCAATACCGGGAGCTATTAGCGAATCGGTATTTTACCGACTGGATTTTGGCTTGATGCATGAGGCTGCAAATGAGTAATATCGGCCCTACTATTGCAATTTTTAATGTCAGACATTTGTAGATTCCAGGGCCATATAGGATCTTGACAGGCACCCTACATGCTGTTTATGATTTTAAAAATTGTGGCCTGAAAACAAACTGAGTCTGACCTCATAGACACTGGTGGTTACTGGTGCATGTGAAGAGAAGTAGGGGTGAGGAAACTGTAATTGCCACAGTTAATTTTAATGTTAAAGTTATGCATTGCCATAACAAAAACAGAAACTAGGAAGAGATCCCCTCAGCAGAGTTAAACGAGGTCGTAAAATCAAGCAAAGAATTATTAACATATGAAATGGCGATTAAGCAATCTTTTAACGTGTTCCCTGCAAAAGTAACTGGGATGTTAGGCATTATTGCCACAGAGAAAATGATTAATCCCAAACAAATTAAACACTTTACAAATGAATGGTTTAACAGTAAATGTATGACTACCAGGAAAAAATGAATACAAACTAAGTCAGTGGAAAATATCAAACCCTCACATTGACGTAATCAAATAAAGGTATATCGAAGGTGTATTCAAAAGGTAATATTTGGTGAAAAACATTATTTTAGGGCAAGATCAAAATTATTTCAGGGCAAATCAAACAGGCAAAAAAGCCCAACCCTGTCCAACTTGTCAAAGCCTGTAACCACATTATAATGTAAAATAATTTTCAAATAAAATCTTACATTTTTTTGGGTACCTTACACAAATATGTTCACCAAAGTATTTGCCGTAAGACATACAGTCTCCATCTTGGCTCAGATCTGAAGATAATTCTTCTCATGGTCTCAATCAGCTTTTTTCTTAGTTTCATATAGTGCAAACTGGACCCGAAGATATTGGAGTGCTTTACATGAGCACCAGTTACATTACACAAGGACACATTCATTTTTTGGGTAGGAACGAGGAGATTATTTGCGCAGAACCACAGGATGTTGAGCGGACGTCGAGACTGGCCTGATTCTCCAGCTCCAAAGTCGGCAGCTCTGGCCGTTACGCCAAATGCTCTTTGTCCACTATTGACATTTTGCTCAATAAATGAGTGTCTTCGTCCTTCATCCTTTCATAGGGATTCCTGTCTAAATTAAGCATTCGAGCATATTGTATACATTGACCTAAATTCTTAGGTTGTGTAACTGACCCAAACATGGAGTTGTCACAAGCATCCTAAGTAGGCAAAGCGCTTCATGAGCCTCCCCTCAATGCCAACAGCTTCTGCTGCCCTCGGGGCGCTCACCAGAAGCTCCTATCAGTGTTGCCTCAGTCCAGACTGTGAGCACCCGGCATCTCCCATAGAGGATGAGTTCTCCCTTTGTCTCTGCCTATGGCTCCTGTCTCATACACGTTTAGTCTATGCTTCCAGCTAGGGTTGCTGCAGCCAGGAGAAATGGGCTGGTGCAAGCTGCCTCCTGACAAGAGCTCCAGCACTTTTTTGGGGAGAGGATGTGACTTAATTACCAGCGCCACCGATTTCGAGTCTCGGCGTGGCTCAACATCCTGTGATTCTGGGCAAATCACTTAGGGGCATATGTATCAAGCCCTTTTCCTGTTTGCAAACGGTCCGATTCTGAGAATCGGCCTGTTTGCGAACGGGAAAAGGCCTTTTGGGATGTATCATCCCAAAAGGGCATCGCAATTTAGAGAATCGCAAATTTGAGATTCTCTGTTTTACGATTGCATTTAAGGAATTGCAAATTGCGATTCCTTAAATGCGATGTAACAAGCACCCAAGTTGTGCGATTTCTCCTTAAGAAATCACAAATTACCACCAACTTCAAGTTGGTGGTAATTTGCGATTTCTTTGAAAGATGCACTTTTTGCCATTTTTCAAAGTGCCATTTGGCGCACATACATGTATGTGTGCCACATGCGCACACAGGCTCCTTTAAGGAGTGCATTTGGGTGTCCTTCTGACACCCTTGCACCCTTGAAATTATTCTCAATTTGCGATTCTCTGATTGCGAATCGCTAATTGAGAATATCTTCCCATTCATTCCTATGGGCCTCCTGGCCCAAAGGAATGAATGGGAAGGTATTCCTTAATTGCGATTTGCAATTTGCTAATCGCAATTAAGGAATGCCAAGGAATCGCTAACAATTTGCGTATTTTTACTTACATCTTGTTTGCGATTCCCAAATAGCGATTCTCAAAAAATCGCTATTTGAGAATTGCAAATAGAGAATTTTATACATATGCACCCAGATCTCCCCTTGGCTGCCAAATTAGTCTGTCCTTAACTAGTGCTATACGCGCCGGTGTTGCTGATTAACTGCCGCTGCTGAGCACCGGAAACACCGGCTTAAATTAAGCACCCTTGCTGACCGTTGCCTACAGATGCTCCAACTGAATAGAGACTTTAGAATATCGTGCTACTAGAATATCGAAGGCCAAATATATCAAAAAGTAGGTATATTTGGGTAGGTATAGATTTATTTGATCAAAACTGATTCCTGCTGTCCGCGCTTTCCATATATGCACGCACAAACCAAGAGGCGGTGCTGGTGAGAGATGTGGTCGTGGGAAGTCGCACAAATGGTTTTAGCAAACACTAACGTCTCCTTTGAAGCAAAGGAGACGTTAGGATTTGTTAAAACCATTTGTCACTGCACATACATGCACTCAATATTATTAAGCCTGAATGGGTTTAAGTGAATTCAGTAGCAACTGGTACTCCTGTCTGACGATGCCTAGTCAACGTGCATCAGTATCGTAATACATCCACTATTCATGTTAAAGGAGAAATGTCGTCAGAAATAGCCAAATACATTACTGTCGAATCTACATAATGTGCGTTGCCGCCAGCAGACCAGCGGCTGCACATGGTGGTAACCAACGGCAACAGCTTAAGTACCGTTCGTCCAGTGCACCTGGCAATTCAAACTCACATGGACTTATTTTTGCACTGAAAGTCCAGTCTATAACGACAATTGCACTGACGAATTGTAATGTTTGTGTAGCCCTGCTCGTAATGTATTATCAGAAATGCTTAGTTGTTGAAGTCGTATCATCTTGGAGCATAACTGGGTGTGTGCGACTTCACTAAATAATGATATTGCCAAGAAACTAATACAAATGAAGAAGAGTGCTAAAAACCGAAAAAATACAAATGTAAAATCAGTGACCAAAGTGCACCTGGTAGCCTTTTTCAAGAAAAAAGCAACCCACGGGCGTCTTTCTCCGAGACATCGATGACGCTGCAAATGGAGCTGCGCTGCTGAAAATGAGCCGCTTCAGAGAACACATAATGCCACTCCAGGATTTCTTAAAGCGCGTATGAACTTTATATCTGCTCTCTGCAGACAGCGCTGCATGCTGTCACCGACAGCCAGACACATGAAAATGTTTTTTCTTGGAACTTCTGAGGAAACCAATCTGCCATTAAAAATATGGAGCATTTCCTGGAAAGCTTTCACAGGACAGTTTCTCAGAGAACGTGCAGCACGCGCAACTAAGATTTGTATAATTATGCGTACAAGCGTCCTCGGATCATGGCGTCCTCAAATCAGGCTTTACAAAGCCCTGGGATTGAAAAGCTTTCTAGCAGGACTTGGAACTAAAAGTAGCCCTGTCAAAAATATTCGAAGCATATAGTTCTTCTCATCTCTGTTTCTTTTTTACCCATCGATTCTGTCTGTCTCTGTTCTCAGTCCCTGTATGATCTCTCTTCACCCTCACTCCCCATTCTTTCTCTCTTCCATTACCCCTTTCTCTCTGTCTGTCTCTTTCTCTCTCTCGCTCTCTGCCTTTGCTTATTCCCCTCCCACTGAGCCTGCTGTCCTAAACGGGTAGGGGGTGCAAGCAGAGACGTTTTAAGGCTTGGGCAAAGTGGGCTCTGGCCCTGGACCCCATCCTTTCAGGGGCCCCCCTGATACAGCCAGCTCTGTTCTGCAGAGAGCTTTGACCTGATGACTTTGAATAATTCTTAAACACATAGCTTTAAATAAAGTTTTCTTTTAATTTTTTTTTTTAATGTGGCTGATGTGGGAGAGTCTATTGCAAACATTTTGCAGAGAAATGTTGTGCTTGTTTAATGCAACATCCATAAAAAAAGTTTCTTTTAGATTAAAACACGACCTGACATAAGACAAATGGGAGGGTGTCACAGAAATTATATGCAGTGATATTAGTGAGCTGCTGCTGTGTTACAGTATTGAAAACACCATCACTATCCCTGAATATTAAATGTGAACACATTTGGAATTTGGACAAGTGTGCCTGTGCACTCACCAGGCCAAAGAGGGCATGAAAGAGCTGTAACTGGATCATAAATTCAAATCTGTTCCAAACAGGGGTACCCAAAATACGCCCAGCCCTTGACTGCAAGGTAACATGTCCATCCAATATCCGTTTACCTGCTGGGCTTCTTCAGCCCATACCCTTAGTAAGAGCAAAAGTTACCATTTCAAGAATTCAACATGTTTTCTCAAAAGTCAATACTGTCTGAAGGGTTCACACATGACACAAAGCGGTTGTCATTTACCCCAAAGGCTGGGTATAAAGATATTTATTTGCAGTCTAATTAAATCAATAACTAATGAAGAAAGGTTCGGGTTTGGCACTCTCTGAAGCAGCGAAATTGCTGTGGGCTAATGATCCCTAATGATGGCTTAGGGGAGAGGATGTAGCCTCACGGCTAGACCGGTTGATCTCGAAGCTGAGGAACCGGGTTCGATTCTCGGCAACGACACTCAACACCCTGTGATTCTGAGCAAATCACTTAACCTACCCCCGCCTAACAAAAATGACTGTGTTTATCTGTAACAAAACTGATGCTCATGTAAAGTGCTCTGATACCTGATATCTTCGGGTCTAGTTCGCGCTTTGTAGAACTCTAAAAAAACACAAAAGAAAATATCCCAGGTATCTGTGTGTGTAGTGCAGTTGTTAGACCCGAATGTGGTGCCCCTGATATGAAACTATCATATAGTGCCACCATCTGCAATTTAGGCAGTTATCAGAAATCAAAGGAACACAAACTCATCAAATATGTGTAAACACTCTTTAAATAGAAGTCACAGCAGAGACGTTTTAAGGCATGGGCAAAGTGGGCACTTGCCCAGGGCTCTCACATTCCAAGGAGCTGGCTGGTACAGTTAATAGGAAAACCGAAATTCCTGCCACAAAAACTTGCTCATAAAAACAAGCTTCTTTTCATAATTTGACAGCCGACCCCGCTTAACAGAAATGTAGGTCCAGATTTACTAAGCGTTTGGCCCAGGACAAAGCCACAGAAAGTGAGGCAGCAGCACCCACTTTTGCAAGGGGATTTAATTTACAACACTAAAGTATTTTGTGCTGGAAAGGTGCCCTTTTCTAAGCGCAAATAGCACTTTGTGCTGCTTTGCACCACTTTTGTCAAAGGGGCACTACATGGGTGTAACATGGATGGATTAGCTCAAAGTGCCCATTGCTAGATCTACTAAGATTGTCAGATGTCGCTTTGCTTTAAAAACAAATATTTGAAGCAGGTGCTAACATGGATGGAATGTTTTAATTCCTGGAAACATTCCATCCATTGCATGTGTGCTGCTCCCTACAGCGAGGTGTAGGCTGGGACTATTGAATCCTGATTATCGATGGGGCAGAATATTGAGGGACATCAAGTTTCTATTCATTTTCTTACCTGACGATATATATTTAACATGCATAAATGTGGATAGAAAAATAGTAAACCTTATCCTCCTCTGTGAACTTACCTTTTAATATTTTCTCCCTCGATATTGTTGTAATGATATTCTGTCGCGTCGATATTCAGAATTCGATATTCCCAGACACAATCTTACAGCACACATAAAAAGTATGAAATTATTTGGAATAGTTTAGGCACAGGATTTTTTCTAGAAGAATCTGCTTCTAGAACTACTCCTATGCTGGACAGCATGCATACACCTCTGCATGATGCAAAGGTTGTGCTTGGCACTAGGCAGCCTGTTTGTGCACCAAGATAGTGAGCAACACCAGGTAATTAAAAAACAATATGGTTCTGCACTGCTTTCTCCATCCTGAGCAATGCTATGCTGTGCTTAAAAATAACACATCTGCCCATTAGTGTGTATGTCCGGCTGGCCATGCCTTAACCCTCACATTCTTAGGAAATTGGTGGCATTTAAAGTTAAAAAGAATCTTTCTGTGTCATTTGTTTTTCATTACTTCACCTTACCCACTGTTACCTGCTCTCTTAACCTCTTTATTTTCTCTTCTATATGTATATTCATCCTCTCTATCTCAGCTCTTTCTACCTTACCTCTCCCCTAATATACCCAATATACATCACTCAACTTCATCTCCCTCTACCTCACTCTCATGATCTTGACCCTATTTGTGTCATTATCTGTGCCTACTTCTACATCTTTTACTTTCGATCCACTTTCTTTAACTCACTTTCTCTCCGCCTCATCCCTCTCTCTATACCTTACTACTCTTTTTCCATCTGACCTCCTTGCATCTATTCCTTTACATCTCTACTACCTTACCTCTCTCTACTTCTCTCTCATCTCCTTCTCTACCTAACCACTCATCTCACCCCATATTTCATTTCTCTTTCTACCTCATATCTCCCTCACTACCTCATCTATTTCTACCCTACTGCTGTCTCTCACTGTTTAACCTCTAAATTGGCATCATTAGTTCACTACTCATCTCTCCACCTCACTTTTCTCTTGTCTACCTCTGTTCCCTTTCCTTCACTTCAATAAATACCATCCTCCTTTCTGGTGGCCTATATTTCTCTGCCACTTGTCGTTTTTCTCCATCATCAACTTATCTCTCTCTCCCAGTCTCTTTCTTCTTCTCACAAGCACTTCTCTTTCTCTGGACCTGCTTCACCATTTAAATGACACATACATTTACTACCTCATCTATTTCTACCCTACTGCTGTCTCTCACTGTTTAACCTCTAAATTGGCATCATTAGTTCACTACTCATCTCTCCACCTCACTTTTCTCTTGTCTACCTCTGTTCCCTTTCCTTCACTTCAATAAATACCATCCTCCTTTCTGGTGGCCTATATTTCTCTGCCACTAGTCGTTTTTCTCCATCATCAACTTATCTCTCTCTCACAGTCTCTTTCTTCTTCTCACAAGCACTTTTCTTTCTCTGGACCTGCTTCTCCATTTAAATGTAAACTCATCCTCTATACCTAAACACTAAACCTCTTTCTTTAGAGCTCTATCAACATAAATATCTCTTCATTTCACAACTATTTACTTCTGTGTAAACCTCACCTTTCTTTCTCTATTTCAGGTATGTCTCAAAGGCGCTGTTGTAATCCCGCGGCGCGGGATACTTTCTCTGTGGCTGCTCACCGGCTGTGCTGCCTGTGTTTGCTAGCAAGAGGGGACTCCATTTCCCAGAAGTCAACAGTCCCTGATGAGGGGGAGTGGCCACCAAACGCACTCAAAAGCGCTGTTATAATCCTGCGGCACGGGACGCGTGCAGGCCGCGCCAGTCGGAGCCCGGAGGAGGCTGGGTTGGGCCCTCCCTCTATCAACACAAACTTCAGTAAGTTACTGTGCCCAGCCATCTTTTTTTCACAATTTCCAATAGAGTCCATATTTAAAGCCCCCTCAGGATGAGCAAGCATAAGGGCCAGAGTGAGCAACCCGGAGGGGCTATTGTGGGCATTGCAGGAACCCACAATTCTTTTTTAACAAGGGCTACACCAGTCTTAGTGTATGAAATAGAACTGACTGCAAGCTGGCTGTCCTTGGAGCCAATTCCCCAAAGAAGATCCTCTCTAGGGGGCGATACACCTCCTAGAGCCCTTATTCAACCGCCCTCAGCAGACCAGAAGTAGAAACAGAGACATTTACGGGAATGATACTCCAAGTGCTACCACCAACGAGCACTGCAACAAGAGCATCCACTAGGGGTATAGGCCTGATAATGCTCCCAGGAGCCCACACCGAACCGTCAGTGAAGATAAAAAAGGGTGGTGGCCACAGAGACAGAATTCAGCGAATGTCTCCAGATCAGCCAAAAAAAGGGGGAGTGATGAAATGGAAGCTCCTCATAGTGAAGCAAGCCCCCGCTAACTCCCAAACAAACTGAGAGCCCTTTGATGAACGAGGATATGTGGCAGAGATTGGTAACATTGGTGTCAAACATGCTGAACCCCATCTCACTTAGATTAAGCAAGATCGAAGAGAAGCTAGCTGGCTTAGAATCTCAGGCCACACACAACGTTCGTGCGTTAGAGGCATTGTACATTAGGGCCATTCCCTGCCCTGGCCCAGAAACACAAATACAACTATCATCACATAGAACAGAGTTGAACGTGGTTTCCCAAAAAACGGTCCCCGCAGTCACTGCCTTGGTTAATCACTCACATCTCAACCCTGAGACCCACGTCGGCATAACCCCCCACACTCAGGCTTCCCAGCAACATCCCAACGCCTCTCAGGTGGGCCCAACGGGGAAAGTTACATCAAACCACCAGAACCATCATTCCAATACAGCCATTGTAGGCCAGGGAACAACCTCGCCAGGGAGGAATGGATGAAATGGCCAACGAAGGGATGAAAGACCCAATATTGGAACTATGGCCCCTGAAAGACAGACTTTACATCTTCCCCCGGCAGCATCCCCTTTGGTATTGGTGTTGGGGAATGTACCCCTATTGAGGAGGGCCAAATAGAATCCACAGATCAATTAATGGCTAAAGCCCTTCATTGGATGATGCAACAACTCAATGAAGTGGGGGGCAGAGGCAGGTGCCTTCAAAATCAAATGATCACGGCCAGAAGGATAGCCTGTGTGGGGTCAGCAAGGAAGGACTTGTTGGGAGACTGTGTGGTCCTGAATTTTAATAATGAATTTCATGAGATTTGTATTACAGTATTTAGGTAAAGTTCCGTTTAAGAACTCCCAGATTATTGTCCTACCATTGGATCATTTTTACGGACCTTCTGGTACACTGGCTACAGGAGGTAGATTCCATCAGAGGGACTTCCAGGCATGGAGGAATTCATGGGGAAACCCGGGGGCACTGGGCTTAAGGCTGGAGAACAGATTTGCCCCTGTGACCGACCTTGAAGCATGTGACTGACTACACCTAACTGGCCTAAAAACCCAAGTGGAGTGTGAGACTCAGGAGATCTTGACCCCTGTCACCAGAGTGAGACCAGATCCAGTGGAGCACAGTACCCCTCACACTGTGGGTGTATGTGGAAGTATGGGGTTTGTGAATTCATTGTTGCTTCCCATGAAAGAAGGGGATTTTCCCAGGAACAGGGAGACTGTTCTTGGGCAGTCCAGCATCTGCAAATTTGGGCAAGAAGGGTCGGTCGTTGACTGGTTGCACGACTTTAGGAATCGCTCTGCTGCCGAGACCCGACACTTTTGTGCTGAACTGCCTTCTTCTTTTTTGGAACCATGAGTTCGTGTTTTCTAAAGTTGGTACCTTGTTAAACATGCTGCACATCTACCGTGAATAACCTTAAACCTCACATATCCCTAGACCTCCAAGTTGGAACCAAGTCTTCCAAATTATACTAATACCTACATATAGAGAAAGTTGGCAACTAGATAAGATATCGAAATCATTTGATGAAGCAGCATTAATATAAACATCGATACATATGATGTACCGCCTTTTTTGAACTGCTGCACAGTACCTATGTAGACAACAAGGTTTTAGCTATTGGTCTTGAACCTCAAGAAACAAGAATTGTCATTCTCAAAACTAAGAGTATTACCTACTACATCTATAGAAGTAAAAGTTGAGACGGGTTTTCCTGACGAAGGCATACACGCCGAAACGCGCGTAGTGTTCTCATCTACTGCCATCCTTTGAATTGCTTTACAGTCCATCACTTTTTTGTGTATTTTAATTCTATGTATAGTGTTGTCATGTGCAATTTTTGTCATATGTATGTATGTATTAGTTTTTTATAGGCATATAATTACGTGTATGATTTACACTCAACTGAGAATATCAATATAAATAAATGTATATAAAACTATATATTTGATACATCTTAAAAAACAATTTTGTAAAATAAGATTTTTCTCACCAATGAGATATCTTGAATAAAAATATCTTTTCATAAAAAATATGAAGACTGTTTGGTCATGTGTATATGCCTATTAAAATTTACTTTATTGTGTTCTTTGAAGAATAACATATAGAAATATATGGCCAGATATGCGTTATATGATTGTTTAACTTGTACTACAGCTAGCAAATTTCATTGTACATTGTAGGGGTCCCCTTCTTTACCAAATCACAATATTGAAAACACGTCATTACCCCTGAATATTAGATGTAAACACATTGAGAGTTTGATTGAGTATGCCTGCACACCTACAGTGACCTGGCCAAAGCGGGTATGAAAAAGCTGAAATTGGATCATAAATGATCATAAATTCAAAGCTGTTCTGAACAAGGGCCCCCAAAATACATTTTGCCAGGGCCCCCAAAATCCTTGAGATGCCCCTGCTCACCCATACAGCCACCCACACACCCACAAAACAACTAACACAGCCACTCACAGACCAATACAACCACTCACACACCCTGCATACTACTCACACACCCATACAGCCACTCACACACTGACTTACAGATCCATTCAACTGTGCACACACCCACTTACGGATCCTTACAGCCACTCACACACCCATTGTAAGTCCCATACAGCCAATCATATACCAACTAACATACCCATGCAGTCACTGACACACCCATTCATGCACCCATACATTCACTCACACACCTATGCGGCCACTTACACAACCATAAAACCAATGACACACCCAATCACTAACCCAGAAAATCACTCACAAACCCATTCACAGAACCATACAGCGACTCACATACCCATTGACAGACCTACACAGCCCCTCACATATCCAGTGACAGATCTATACAGGCACTCACACAACCATATAGCCACTCAGATATCCACTCACACACAGATACAGTGAAAAAGCCACTCAGATGACATATGATAGAAACAATATCACTCAGTAGTAGTATAGAAACAATAGTAATTTAACTTATGCTGTAGCTTAGTATATATCTTTAAGTCTCAGAAACGTTTATGAAAACTTATACTGACTGGATGATGTCATCAGTGATGTTATCAGTGATGTCATTTGAGATGCCATCAGTGATGTCACTGAACATGTCATAAGCAAAATAATATGTGAGGTCATAAGCTGTGCATTGCGGGGGGCATAAGGTATAGATAGCACTGGTAAAAATAACTGCTGAATTTCACTGGTTTTGTACGACTGGAATCTGAGCCTAAATATAACACCCCTATAACCTCTGCTTTTTTCAGTGAATATGTGTGTGTGAGTGTGATTGTATATTGTATATATATATATATATATATATATATATTACCTACTGGCGGTCACCAGTAGGTAGTTATAGTTAGGACCACGTTTCCATAGGAAATCCGCAACATTCTATTTTGAATAACTTTGGCGGCGGTCGACGAATCCTCGCGAATTTTTCAAAATAGGTGGGGCGCTACGCTCCACTCCTACCCTGAAAGTCTCGGGGGGATTCGTCAAGCGGGGGCTGAGATAAAAGGGGGGTCCCAAAACGCGATTTTCCCATGCATTTTTCCATAGGACCTTTAGACAGGGCTACAGCCCGAACGGCTGAACAGAATTTAATGAAATTTGGCAGAGAGGTAGTCCCCAGGTCAAGGAAGTGCCTTTTGTAGGTTTGGTGTAAATCTGTTCAGTAGAATCTGAGAAAATAGCCTTTAAATCAATATATATATCTGTGGCAGCTTACCGTGCGCTTACGGTGCGCTTACCGTACGCGTACGGTGGCGTGCGCGAGCGCGATTCTGATTGGCTGTTAGATCTTAGTAAACATTCGAATCGGTCGAAACCAGGAAGCGGCGGCCGCCATTTCGTGTGTTTCACTCAGAAAAAAAAGAGTGATATCTTGAAAAGGGGGGCAAGGAGGAGAGTTACAGACTCCCTAACATTTGTAAGGGGGTCAAAGAAGGACAGAAAAGTTCAAAGAAAACATTTATTATTTTTAAAAAAAAATCGCGGGGTACGCGTACGGTAAGCTTACGGTAAGCTTACCGTACGCGTACAGTAGAAAAAAAAATAAAAAAAGAAATAAAATTCAGATTTAAGAGTTTAGATATTAGGGGGCTCTAAAAAGAGCCGTTGTGTTTATGAAATGATTTTTTAGTGGTACCTACAAGTAAGTACCGATGCAGAGTCTAAGGTTCAAGAGGAAGACTCTGTTCCCTTCATCATTGAAGTGCACACCATCTCCTCTATAAATGTCTTGCATGTCGTAACGCAAGTTGTTGTGCTATATGGAACCCATACCATAGTCACGGAGGAAAGCAGAAACAGATTTGTTGACGTGCTTTCTTGCTTTGTCAATCTGCGGACAGAAATGATTGGACCAGTTCCATTTTTGCCTTTGGCATATGTTAGAAAACACAAAGGCAGTTTTAGGGAAAAGTGAAAACAGTTGTGCAAAGGTGTCCTTCATAAGCATTTCCAGACCTACCCCAGTCAAAGTGCCTAGGTCATTGCCACCACAGTGCACTATTATGAGGTCAGGGTGTTGGATTTGCATGAAGGATTTCACCAATGGCATCAATTGGTGCCACTTTAACCCTCTCTGACCAATCCATTTAATGTCTACATTTGGCAAAGCAAGGTCTCTCACCATACCTGTTTGCTCTGCAAACTTTTCACTCCAGAAAACATAGCTGTGCCCTACAATCCACACTGTGAACATCCTCCAAGGAGAACTGGATGCACTCAGGAGGTGTAATTCAGTAGAATGGTAAAAAGAAATGAAAGACAGTTTGGAAACGGAGGCATACATATTTTTTTCATAAAAAAAAAGAACTGATTGGCTGTTTCATACCATTCTAGAATAAAAACTAGGCTGCATGTGTAAATTAATAGAAGCATGTTTTGTATTGGTACAGAAAAATGTGTTACTAAAGAACAGTACTATGGATTTGCTGTTAGGTTTGAAAAGTCAAGCACTCTTGCTCTGTGGAATTGAAACATTGTTTGGTGAACTTCTGACCTAACTCCACACAGCAGTGTTCCATGAACTGTTGCTATGGTAGCAGGCAGAGTCAAGTTGGGGGAAGGGTACTAGGCAGAAGTCAAGTTGGGGGAAGGGTACTTTTGGAAAAGGGTTGGTTTTCAACCAATAGAAATGTGTGATTACATTTGAAAAAAAGGGGGAAGCACTGAGATTTGAAATTAACATGTATATGTGTGGACATTGACATTGGGATACAATGGCAGAACAGCAGACCTCTTCTGAGAGTGAGGCCAGCAGCACCACCATGATCCAGAGAAGGAGGAAACAAAAGACTTCTTTTGTATGGGAGTATTTTTCTTTTCCAGAGGGGGAGAAAAAGGTGAATGCTCAATTGGTCACTTGCATACTTTGTGGTCTGGTCCACTTTATCTCAAAAAGATTTTTAAAAATTAGTTATTAATTTCTCAAGGATCTTGAGATGTGGTAATTGATTTTTAGTGTTTTTAAAAAAAAAAAAAAAAATACGCTTACCGTGCGCGTACGGTAAAAAAAAAAAAAGTTTCAAAGAAAAAATAAAAAAAAGTTGAGAGGTAAGGTTGGCTCTTATAAGAGCCGTTGGGTTCATACAGGGATGGAGGAAAGAAAGAATGGGAGTATTATGAGCGTCTACAAACATGCTGGTCTATCTTATTGTTAAAAAGGGGAAGACTGATCTCCCCAAAAACAATAAGACCACCACATCTTGTACACCTCATTTCAACCCTCCCAAATCGAGGGTTGGTGTCCACAGGAAAAGAAGAAGGTGATGCTCCCACATCAGAGGAAGGGCTCAGCTGAGCTGCCGATGATGTACTCGGCTGAGCATCTGAGGCTGGGCTCTGGTGACTTACTGAAGAGTTTTCTCCAGCATGTCGAGCAAAGGTCCTTGGGTGTCTGTCCTGGAGGTGTCTCTTCATAGAGTGATTTCCAAAGGAATATTTCTTCCTTGGATTTCCTCTTGATAAAACACGACCACAAAGTATGCAAGTGACCAATTGAGCATTCACCTTTTTCTCCCCCTCTGGAAAAGAAAAATACTCCCATACAAAAGAAGTCTTTTGTTTCCTCCTTCTCTGGATCATGGTGGTGCTGCGGGCCTCACTCTCAGAAGAGGTCTGCTGTTCTGCCATTGTATCCCAATGTCAATCCAGCTCCTGCTCCTAGAGAATCACAAGCAGAAATGAGGGGAATGGGTGTGGTGTGGGAAGAATCTGGAACTGAAAGTAGTTTCAACCAATGAAAAGTGTTCTTTCAAGCAGTAATGAGGGGAATGGGTGTGGTGTGGGAAGTTTCTGGAAGTGAAAGTAATTTCAACCAATAAAAAGTGTTCTTTGTAAGTCACATGACCTACCGTGCGCGCACGTGACGCTTACGGTGCGCTTACGAAGCGCGTACGTCACACTCGCGCATGCGTATTACACGCCCCTGCGTAACCGCGACGTTGCTTCCGGGTGTACGCGTACGCTACGCACGTATTGCGTATCGCGCATGCGCATTACACGCCCCTGCGTAACCGCGACGTTGCTTCCGGGTGTACGCGTACGTCACGCACGTATTGCGTATCGCGCATGCGCATTACACGCCCCTGCGTACCCGCGACGTTGTTTCCGGGTGTACGCGTACGTCACGCACATATCACGTAGGCGCGTTGTACTAATGACGTCCAGAGCGCGTAGCGTCAGCTTACCGTACGCGTATCCTATTACGTACGCGCACCGTACTTATGACGTATGGAGCGCGTAGCGTCAGCTTACCATACGCGCACGGAAAAAAATGCATAAAAAAAAAAAAAAACTTTCCATAATGCAGGATATAGTACATATATTATTTTATACAAAGGCTTACAAAAAATGACAAAAAAAAATTTGCATTTAAAAAACCGTACAAATTCACTGAAAAAACCATGGGTTTCACACACGTTATAGTTAGAAATTAGCATTTTAAAAACCTTGCAAATTCACTGAAAAAACCATAGGTTTCACACATGTTATAGTTAGGGATTAGCATTTAAAAAACCTTGCAAATTCACTGAAAAAACCATAGGTTTCACATACGTTATAGTTAGGAATTAGCATTTAAAAAACCTTAGAAATTCAATGAAAAAACCAAAGGTTTCACACATGTTATAGTTAGCTGGACATTTCACTCGTAAAAAACCAATGAAATTTCCCTGTTATAGTTAGTTCAGCTAACTATAACTCGCGCGCCCGCAATGCACTACTGATGACGTCACATATTACATCACTCATGACATGGTCACTGACATCACTCATGACATCACTGATGACATCTCAAATGACATCACTGATGACATCACTGATGACATCATCCTTGTGAAAGAGTAGCAGACCTCTTCTTCCCCTAATATAACCTTAAATACACACATTCAAAAATAGAAACTAAAATGTTCAAAATAATGAACATATCAATATCAGTTACAACAACCTATTCAGTAATTCTAAGAACCACATACACATCCACTCATTCACCAACAGTCCTCTACAGTCACTCATACATGTACTCACTCATCATATGTATTCATACACCTATACATCCTGTTACACAACGCCACTCATCCATAGAGTTACTCACACACATAGTCACTCATGCTAATAAAGAATAAAACATCCATTTACTTGCATATACAGTTATACACACACCACCACACCTACTTCTACAGAAACTTACACATACTTAGTCTTTTAAACAATCACTTATAGAAACACATACTTATTCATACAGGAACTCTTTCAATCTCTCACTCTCACATATACTCACTTATATACACCAATAGTCACATATACTAGTATAAAACATATGTAGTTACTCATGGAGACACTATTGAGACAGTCATTCACTCACCAACACACCCATGCACACACTCATCCACCCATACAGTCCTGCACACAAGCTGTCTTCAACACATACAAACAGTGAGTCACTCATTCATGCACCTATGCACTACGTAATACCCCCCACCGAACCATACAGACACTCAGACACTCATACTGACAAAAAACCAACTAATAACCTATATAGACACTCATGTAGCTACTCACCAACCCATACAGCCACTTATACACAAAGTAAGAAACTGATACAGATATTTTCATATTTA
Organism: Triturus cristatus; assembly: GCF_964204655.1. NCBI lineage: Eukaryota > Metazoa > Chordata > Amphibia > Caudata > Salamandridae > Triturus > Triturus cristatus. Next base: position 657,400,261 of record NC_140592.1, on the reverse strand, counting down.
AAGATTACTCAGTAAGCCATGTATTCACTATGATACACTTAATCAGTCAGTTACACTAAACATTTTTCAAAAAAAAGCATCCATTTAGACACTTATATACCAATTTATTCTTCCATTGACCTTGAGATATACATATATAAAACATATTTAATTTTCAGAAAAACACACAATCACAAGGATGATGTCATCAGTGATGTCATCAGTGATGTCATTTGAGATGTCATCAGTGATGTCATGAGTGATGTCAGTGACCATGTCATGAGTGATGTAATATGTGACGTCATCAGTAGTGCATTGCGGGCGCGCGAGTTATAGTTAGCTGAACTAACTATAACGGGGAAATTTCATTGGTTTTTTACGAGTGAAATGTCCAGCTAACTATAACATGTGTGAAACCTTTGGTTTTTTCATTGAATATATATATATATATATTACCTACTGGCAGTCGCCAGTAGGTACTTATAATTAGGACCTATTTTCCAAAGGAGATCCGCAACATTCTATTTGGAATAACGTTGGCGTCAATTGTAAGGGTGGGCGTAGTTCGCGAAGTAGCACTTCGCGAAGATACGCAAAGTGAAGTTCGCACTACGCGAGCTACGCATAGCACTTCGCAAACTGCGTAGTAACATGTTCGCACTGTGCAAGATGTTGTTTTCAATGATTGCACAGTGCGGACAAGCAACCGGCACTGTGCAATCATTGAAAATGGCATCTTGCACAGTGCGAGCTGTAGTTTTCTGCTGCTCGAGTAGATTTTTACTCGAGCGGCAGCTTTCTCAACGCGAACTGGTAGTTTCTCATCGCGAGCGGTCACGAGCATACGCAACCCCTCGCAATGAGAAACCTGACCTCCTCGCGTTGGGATTCTCGCCGGGAGGTTTATTATCCATGCTCGCGATCGCCAACTTGATGATGCTGATCGCGAACAAGGAAAAAGTCTCGCTGGGATGTCATTTTGCTTGCTCGCGGTCGCCAACTTGACGTTGAGGACCGCGAGCAAGCAAAAAATGACCGCAGCACTACGCAACGCTACGTTACGCGTGTTCGCACTGTGCTACGTGCAGTTCGCGTAGTGCGAAGTAGCGCGATCTTCGCAAACTACGCGAGGGTAGCGTAGTGCTTTGCCCAGGCCTAGTCAATTGATGAATCTTCATGAAAGTTTACAAACTTTTGGCCAGCTCCGGTCCGCTCCTATCCTGAAAATTTCACGGTGATTCGTCAAGCGGGGGCCGAGAAAAAATGGGGGTCCCAAAACGCGTTTTCCCCATGCATTTTCCCATAGGACCTGTTGACGCAGCTACAGCCCGAAGTGCTGAACGGAATTACACCAAATTTGGCAAAGAGGTAGTCCTCAGTTCAGACTCGTGCCTTTTGCTTAAATGGTGTAAATCCGTTCAGTAGTTCCTGAGAAAATCAAAGTAAAATCACATATATATCTGGCCGGACCCTAACCACACATCTCATCGTGAGATCAATTTCCCATAGCACCTTCAGCCACAGCTACGGCCCGAACTGCTGAACGGAATCACACCAAATTTGGCAGAAAGGTAGACCTTGGTTCAGAGTCATGCCTTTTGCTTAAATGGTGTAAATCCGTTCAGTAGTTCCTGAGAAAATCAAAATCAAAATTACATATATATCTGGGCAAAGCCTAACCACACATCTCATCGTGAGATCTGATTGGCTGTCAGTACTTCATCCAAGAAGTGTTGGCAGCCATCTTGGGACCAATATACATGATAGCACCTCATTAAAAAGCATTGCAGTTAATAGAAGGTTTTAAGACTTTAGTTACATTATAAATCATTTGTTGATGGTACCATACTCATTTTAGGAATTGTGGTGTGTTCTAAGGTGATTTTACCATGTGAAAAAGCCTTCTGCTGTGATATCAAGAATCATGTTTGAGAGAAAACTATTTTCTCATGCTTTTCCCACAGAGGTTTTGAAGGTGATCTATAAGCTAAACTGAGAGCATATTTTCTGTAAATTCGCATTATCTTTCTCAGTCAAGTGAGAATGAAGTCTGACATTCTCAGTAAAACATGTACATCCAACAAGGGCACAGACTGTCAGTTGATTCCTTTGTGTTCTACAGCAGCTTCCCAGAGTGTTCTAAAGAACAACTAGAGCGCTAACAGTCCTACTTATGATAAACGTATGGCACACCTGAAGCCATCTTGGTTGGAATAAAGTGGTAACTCTTAAAACATTTAATTTAAAAAGGAACAAAATGAGGGGGTTCATTTTGCCATAGAAAGTATGATTAGTGCTGCAGAAAGAAAAACTAGGGCACATTTTGAATGACTTCTCAAATCCTCTTCTATTTCATTAAAAAATTCTGACATTCAGACTGAAACATGCACTTTCAATACCAGCAGCAGACTTCCCTAGTGAGCAGTAGCTTTACTACAGTGATCTAATAAGCAACTAGAGTGCTAACATTCTGAATTTATGGCAAATGTGTGACACATCTGAATGCCTTCTTGATGGAATCAAAGTAAAAAACTGAAAGTATTTCCTACTGAGGAGACTGTAGTAAATGAGGAAATTAGGAAACATCATAACAAATTAGTCTCCCAAAATGGCCACCAGAGACTCAAGAGCCCAAATGTAGCCCAACTATCACCCAGATGTAGCCCAAGTATAGCCCAATGACAGAATGTGCCAGAGTGTTCTAACGAACAACTAGAGCGCTAACAGTCTTACTTATGACAAAAGTATGGCACACCTGAAGCCATCTTGATTGGAATAAAGTGGTAACACTTAAAACATTTATTTAATTTAAAAAGGAACAAAATGAGGGGGTTCATTTTGCCATAGAAAGTATGATTAGTGCTGCAGAAAGAAAAATTAGGGCACATTTTGACTTCTCAAATCCTCTTCTATTTCATAAAAAAATTCTGACATACAGACTGAAACATGCACTTTGAATACCAGCAGCAGACTTCTCTGGTGAGCAGTAGCTTTACTACAGTGATCTAATGAGCAACTAGAGTGCTAACATTCAGTATTTATGGCAAATGTGTGACACATCTGAATGCCTTCTTGATGGAAGCAAAGTAAAAAACTGAAAGTATTTCCTACTGAGGAGACTGCAGTAAATGAGGAAATTAGGAAACTTCATAACAAATAAATCTCCCAAGATGGCCACCAGAGACAAAAGAGCCCAAATGTAGCCCTAATATCACCCAGATGTAGCCCAAGTACAGCCCAATGACAGAATGTCCCAGAGTGTTCTAACGAACAACTAGAGCGCTAACAGTCTTAATTATGACAAAAGTATGGCACACCTGAAGCCATCTTGATTGGAATAAAGTGGTAACACTTAAAACATTTAATTTACAAAGGAACAAAACGAGGGGGTTCATTTTGCCATAGAAATTATGATTAGTTCTGCAGAAAGAAAAATTAGGCCACATTTTGACTTCTCAAATCCTCTTCTATTTCATAAACAAATTCTGACATGCAGACTGAAACATGCACTTTCAATACCAGCAGCAGACTTCCATGGTGAGCATTAGTTTTACTACAGTGATCTAATGAGCAACTAGAGTGCTAACATTCAGAATTTATGGCAAATGTGTGACACATCTGAATGCCTTCTTGATGGAACCAAAATAAAAAACTGAAAGTATTCCCACTGAGGAGACTGCAGTAAATGAGGAAATTAGGAAACTTCATAACAAATAAATCTCCCAAGATGGCCACCAGAGACAAAAGAGCCCAAATGTAACCCAAATATCACCCAGATAAGGCCACATGTAGCCCAATGACAGAAGTGTGCAAAACATTTGTTTTTTGTGTATATTCAGCTTTATATAGTGCAGACTTGTCAGGTATTGAAGTGCTTTACATGAGCATTGGTTACATCACACAAGATAAAATTCATTTTGGTTGTAGACATGGGGAGATTAAGTGATTTGACCAGAATCACAGAATGTTGAGCTGAAGCAGAAACTCCAACCTGGTTCCCCAGTTGCAAAGTCTGCAGCTCTGGAAGTAACACCACATCCTCTCCCCTAGGTGCAACATTTAATCAAGTGGTCAACTGGATAAAAAAACATAAAGATTACAAATAATTTAAAAGTTCTTTGTCGCTATTTGAAAACTCAGAAAATATGTCCTCATCTTAGTTTGTTAGAGCACTAACCATAATTTTGATGCAAATAAGACCCTCTCATATATGTAATTTCTAAAGGAAATACTCTAGGTATTACAGTTTTGATTACATCAAGATGACGTCAGGCGTTCCACACTTTTGTAATAACTATAGAATGTTAGCAATCTAGTTGTTCATTGGGATACTGTTGAGAGGCAGAGGCCAGGGGCACGGACTCTGAAAATTGAAGGCAGGTAGGAGAGTGCAGAGGCAACAATTTGACCACACTGGGCAGGCAGGAAGGGCAGTGGCAGCACAACAGACTATGGAGGGCAGTGGAAAGGGGGCAGGGGCAACAAACCAACAATACAGGACTGGCAAGAGAGGCTGTAGCAATATAATAGACCATTGTGGACAGAAGGAAGAGGCAGTGGTAGTACAACCATACATGCCAACAGACCTGTTTCAGCCAGGAAACGTCCAATGTTTTTAAGCTCAAATGGGATTTATTTGATCTGTCTCCTGTCTACAATCTCTTCTTTTTCAATGTAACTCAAAGGGGAAAATCAATACCCTATTTTTTTTCAAAATTTCCCTCTTACCAAGTCCAAAATGTTCGCAAGTATGGTACATTGGATCATGGTAGGCAGGAGGAATTGGGGTAGGGACAGAAGAGACATGGAGAGGTGCACCAAACTGACCCTACAGGGCAGGCATCAGGGTTTGCAGCAGCACAATACACCACACAGGGCATTCGGGACGGGAGTGCAGCACAACAATCCATAGAAAGCAATAGGGAGGGGACAGGACCATGCACGTGGACAACAGAGAATAGAGGGGAAAGAGGCAATGGTAGCTAGCTGACCATAATGGACAGACAGGAGAGAAAGCTGCAGCATAACAGACCATAAAGGGCAGGAGGGACGGATCAGGGTCATTACAATGGAACAGACAAGCCAGGAGGGAGGGAATAGGGGTCTGCACATGGAAACAGAGGGCTGGGGGCAAGGGGGCAGGGCAGGAGCAGCAAGATGACCAGGGAGGTCAGGCAGGATGGGCACTAGAAACAAGACACACCATGGAGAGCAACAATGAGTCTATGATGGCATACACACAGACCATGGAGGGAAGGTGGGAGGGGGTCAGGGGCAACTAGCTGACCACACAGGGAAGGTGGGAGGGGCCATGGCAGCACAGAAGACCATGCATGGCAAGCGGGAGGGTTAGTGGCAGCACAATGGCTATGATGGGCAAGAAGGAGGTTGCAGGGGCATGCACAAAGGACCATGGAGGATAGAAGGGAGGGTCAGGACCTGGGCACAGACAAGAGAGTTCAGGGAAGGGGCCTCACAACAGACCGCGCGGGGCAGGCAGGAGGAGCAGTTGCAGCACAACAGACCAGGGAGGGCAGAAGGGTATGGCAGTAAAATGGACCATGGAGGACAGGAGGAAGGGGATAGGGGCATGGCTTGTGGACAGGCAGGGTGGAGGTGGCAGGGACAGGTTACAGTCATCTGACAATGCTAGGCAGGTGGGAGGGGAGGGGCAGCTCAACAGAACACTCAGAGTAGATAGGAGTGGCAGGTCCATGGAACATGGTGGGCAAAAAGGATGGAGCAGGGGCATGCACAAAGACATCGGAGGGCAGGGGGAAGGAGAATAGGGGCAGCATGCTAAGCACAGAGGCTAAGGAGGAGGTCAATGATGGGCCATAGAATTGGGCAAGGCAGGAGAAGGAGAAGGGGACTGGTACATCATACTAAATTGAGGGCAGTGACAGAACATCAGACCATGCATGGCAGGAGGGAGGAGGCTAGTCCATGGATTCACACAACAGAGGATAGGGAGGAGGGGGATGGGGCAGCAAGCTAACTGTTCAGAGAAGGCGGGTATTAGGAACTTTATTGTTTTTAAAACGTGTGTCTGTGCGAACCACTTAAAATATGAACAAGTATGCAGCATAATCTCACTTTTATTCAGGAAGAAGAGGGCGTTTGTGACTGTGACCCCGGGCTCACTTGGCAGAAACACCCCCTGACCCTCCACCCCCCATCGCAAAATGTAATGCCCGTGAAAAGGGTAGGTGGACGCAGTGTTATATAGAACATAGTCCTGAGAGCACGATTGAAAATGAAAGCTAGATATAGTATATGGTATAAACTATGCACCAAAAAGTGTGATATAAGATGAACCGGGGCGTGAAATATAATATGCAATACATTGTGCGCAATGACAGATTCATTGGAGAGCACGAGATAGCACAGGCACTAGCGCGTGCTATGCGTTATGCGCCTTGGAGTGTAATATGCACAGGGCAGTGTTGTGTAACCTAACTAGTCTCTAAAGTTGTAATATAAAATATGTGCTGGGGAGTATAACGTTGCATATGCACTGTGACAAAGATATGGATCCCAGATTGTAATATGCATGGCATAGCGCTGTGCGTTATAACATAGGCATCGAGGAAGGCACGTTAGATGGGGCAATATAACCCGTGTGAAGGCAAATGTGGCATGACATATTCACGGGGTGGTGTTACAGTGCACATGGGCTAGAGAGTGTCATAGCATACGCACTAGCTGGTGGAATACAACACAGAGGTGTGAGGCACTCGGCGGGCACTGGTGGGTGTAACACAGCATTTGGCTCAGCCAGGAGCACGCTGTGACTCTCAAGTGAGGTTCGTTTCCTTTCCAGAGAGTAAACTAAAAAGTATTACACATCCGACGGTGGATGTGTATTTTATTAACCGTGAGCGGGGTTTCTAGCATGGTTTGGTCGAATTGTTTTCGAATCCCCTTTGAATGGCTTGGTGTGCGTGTATATTAAATGTGCCCGTCAATAGCTACCCATGTTTGTATAAATAAACGACAAGGGTGTCTACTTGGAGAGTACCCACCGGCGGGGACGCCGGGGGTAGGCACGGTAGGGCGTCAGACACGTCAGAGCTTCACTAGCGGTGTAAATACATTCCTATGGTTTTTTCAGTGAATATATATATATATATATTCACTGAAAAAACCATAGGTTTCCCACATGTTATAGTTAGCTGGACATTTCACTCATAAAAAACCATTGAAATTCCCCTGTTATAGTTAGTTCAGCTAACTATAACTCGCGCGCCCTCAATCCACTGCTGATGACGTCACATATTACATCACTCATGACATGGTCAGTGACATCACTCATGACATCACTAATGACATCTCAAATGACATCACTGATGACATCACTGATGACATCATCCATTGAGTATGTGTTTCTGAACAATTTTAATATGTTTAATATATATAGGGAAAGGCCTGTTGAAGAATGAGTGGGTGTACAAGTGTGTAAATGGATGATTTTCTTTGGTGCGTAACTGACTCTATAAGTGAGTTATTAAATGTATCTTACTACAGACTAGTGACTAAACTGTGTAAATGTTTGTGTGTGTCTGTATGTTGGTGTATAAGTGGCGGCATGGTTTTGTGAATACCTATATAAGTGTCTATATGAGTTATGGATTGCTTGTCTCAGTATCTGTATGGGTTCCTGAGTGTTTGTGTGGGTAGGGTGTGTCTGACTCTATGCATAGATGTGTGAGGGGGTGATTCTATGGGTGCATGGTTTTAAGAGTGCATCAGTGATGATCTGTATCCTCCCCGGCCATAGATATTTATGTACTTTTAACTCTAATTTTCTCAGGAACTACTGAACAGATTCACACCATTTATGCAAAAGGCACGAGTCTGAACTGAGGACTACCTCTTTGCCAAATTTGGTGTCATTCTGTTCGGCGGTTCGGGCTGTAGCTGCGACAACAGATACTATGGGAAATTGCATGGGGAAAACGCGTTTTGGGACCCCCTTTTTTTCTCGGCCCCCGCTTGACGAATCACCATGAAACTTTTAGGGTAGGAGCGGAGCGGAGCTGGCCAAAAGTTTGGAAACTTTCGCGAGGATTCGTCAACCGGCGCCAGACTTATTGGGAATAGAATGTTGCTGATTTCCTATGGAAAATAGGTTATAGTTAGTTGGATATTTAATTCGTACAAAACCAGAGAAATTACCCCGTTATAGTTAGTACATCTAACTATAATTTGCACCCCCACAAAACACTACTGATGACGTCACATATTGCATCACTCATGACATGGTCAGTGACATCACTGATGACATCACTGATGACATCTCAAATGACATCACTGATGACATCACTGATGACATCATCCAGTGACTGTGTGTTTCTGTAAGTTTTAAATATGTTTAATATATATAGGAAAAGGCGTATTGAAGAATGAGTTGGTGTATAAGTGTCTGAATGGATGATTTAGTAGGTGCATGACTGACTCTATAAGTGAGTGATTAAACTTATCTTGCTGAATGCATGAGTTAGTGAGTAAACTGTGTGAATGTCTGTATCCGTCTGTCTGTTGGTGTGTAAACAGCTGCATGGGCTTGTGAATAGCTACATGAGTGTCTAAATGGGTTATTGATTGATTGTCTGAGTATTTGTATGGGTGCCTGAGTGTTTGTGTGGGTGGGGTGTGTGTGACTCCGTACATAGATGTGTGAGTGGGTGATTCACTGGGTGCATGGTTTCAAGAGTGCATCTGTGGCGGACTGTATGGGTGTGTGAGTGTGTGTATGGGTGTGCTAGTGAGTGAATGTATATCTCAGTTGTATATGTGTGAGTAACTACATATGTGAAAGGAAGTATATATGTGTGTCGGAGTATATAAATGGCTATATGTGAGAGTGTGTGACTGTGAGAGTGGCTGTATGGATGAGTCTGTGCTTGTATAATAATCCACATTTGTAAAGTGCGAACAATCACCCGTAAGGGTCTCTGGGCACTGGGGGCCATCGGGAAGATTAAGCAAGCTATTGCCCAGAGTCACATGGTGCTGGGCTAATCTGCCACCAGGGCTCGAACCATGATCCCCAGATTCCGGAGTCAGTCGCCCTGGCCACGGCGCCACATCTCTTTGATTGTATAAGAACGTAAGTATGTGCTAGTATTTGTATGAGTAAGTGAGCTGGTGTGTGTATAATTGTATAGGTGAGTAAATGGCAGTGTGATTAATTATTTGCATGACTGACTAGGTGTGTGAGTACCTCTATGAATGAGTGGCAGTGTGTGAGTTTCTATATAGGTGTATTAGTGCATATGATAGTCCTGTACTGAGTGACCATAAGTATGAGTGACTGTACGGGTGAGTGAGTGGATGTGTGTGTAAATCTAAGAATCAGTGAGTGGGTATGTAGTTATTGGTGGTGGAATGTCTATGGTTTTGAGAATGGCAGTCTGTAATTTAGAGTGGGTGTATCGAAGGTTATATTAGGGTGTGAGAAGATGCATCAAATTATCACATGGGTGATGTCATCAGTGATGGCATTTGAGATGTCATCAGTGATGTCATCAGTGATGTCATTGACCATGTCATGAGTGATGTAATATGTGACGTCATCAGCAGTGCATTGCGGGTGCGCGAGTTATAGTTAGCTGAACTAACTATAATGGGGGAATTTCTCTGGTTTTGTTCGAATGAAATGTCCAACTAACTATAACTTTCCCTAAAACCTATGTTTTTTTTCAGTGCATATATATATATATATTGCTCCTCCTCACTCGAGTAACTGCCGCCGCACCGTAAGACGGATTATGCTGTCTACGTCCTGCAATGCCCTTGTGGCTTGCGGTACGTGGGCAGCACAATCCATCCTGCCCATAAAAGGATTTTGCAGCATTTGAGGGCCATCAAGAATGGGGACAGGTCATATCCCGTGGCCCGCCACTTTGAGTCTCATCATGAGAAGAATGAGAAGGGACTTTCTTACTTTGTTATCGATTGTGTACCGCTAAATGTGAGAGGGGGCAATAGAGAAAGGAAATTGAGGAGACTGGAGTCAACTTACATCTTGGCTCTCAATACCCGTTCCCCCATAGGTCTCAACATTGAGGAAGATCTAATTACACACCTGTAATAGGATCTGTTTACTAGTCATAGGAAATGGCAGCAGCAATCCCCCTCGACTGTGTTTTTAAAATTTGTTAAAATTGTTTTCTTGTTGCTTTTTGGTTTTGACTTTTATGGTGTGCACACACACAAATTTTCTTTTCCTTTCTTTTTATGAAAATCCTTGTTATAGTTTATAGCAAGATACGTCCTACAGGTAATTAACGAATGCCCACTTGGGCATAAATGTTAAACGTGGTAAGCATGCAATTTTTGCAATTTTTAAATGTATCAACTATTGAAGTTTGACAGGCTGGTGTCACGAATAACAATCCCAGGGATATATGCGATATTTGTGTGATTGTCGTTTTGCGGATGACAGCCACTATCCTTGAAATAATATGGAATGATTAGGGCACCTGCCGGCTTCGATGCCCTTGAGGAGGCATGTTATGAAATTGTTATGATGTTGCATGATTTTGCATTAATTGATTAATATTATATTTTGTATGTTTGCCCAGGCTCTAGTAAGCAAAGAGTCTTTGTACCGTTGGACTACGAGTCTGTTTTCTAATGCACTGGAGTTGTAGTCATATCATGTGACGTGTCACGAGCACAAGAAACTATGTAAATAAGGAACTCGAGTTCAGTTGAATTGTTGGTGATCAAGCCTGCTTGGCAGGCGAAACGCGTACAAATCGGCTGATTGAATAAAACTTTATCGAGCCCAGACACGGCGTCGTCATCCTTTGGCTGCTGGCAGAGGACTGGTGGATATATATATATATATACACAAAAGCATTTCCCCGATTCTGGAGTCCCCGACCCTTCAGGGTGGCCTCACGGGAATGGGCTCGGAGTAACCCATGAAAACACCATCCAGTGAACACAAAAAGTGAGGCCCAAAACTGTTAACCAGGCTTTTATTCCGGCATATTTTAAGCAGCACAGCATACTTCCATTCGCTAACGTTTCGGCGATTGCCAAGTTCACAGCTGGAAGTTCCATCAAATAATTTGCATAGTGCGTCAGTGTGTGCTTTTAAATTGTTAATCACATGACTGGATGCTCGAAATACAAATCCCACAGTCCATTGTTGAAACAATAATGAATAAATGTCATGAAGATTCTCGTTGTTGTTTCACCATAATTGAAAATTTAGAGTTCTTATTTGGCAATGACACTGTGGTTAGTTTGAAGTCATTAATCAGAGTAGCCAGGCGATGTTGCTGTTAATGTTCCTTTTGCCTAAAAGCAAACCTCATTATCAAGCACAATCGTAGAAGGAAAAACCCTCACGAATCCCTTCCAACATGCGCTCATTTATTTGCTGCAATAGCTTTCCTCAATAGGCTGGGCGCATGTGTGGGTCAGACTCCTCAATTGGAATACACAAAAGCATTTCCCCGATTCTGGAGTCCCCGACCCTTCAGGGCGGCCTCACGGGAACGGGCTCGGAGTAACCCATGAAAACACCATCCAGTGAACACAATAAGTGAGGCCCAAAACTGGTAACCAGGCTTTTATTCCGGCATATTTTAAGCAGCACAGCATACTTCCATTCGCTAACGTTTCGGTGGTTGCCTTGTTCACAGCTGGAAGTTCCACCAAATAATTTGCATAGTGCGTCAGTGCGTGCTTTTAAATTGTTAATCACATGACTGGATGCTCGAAATACAAATCCCACAGTGCATTGTTGAAACAATAATGAATAAATGTCATTAATATTCTCGTTGTTGTTTCACCATAATTGAACATTTTGAGTTCTTACTTGGCAATGACACTGTGGTTAGTTTGAAGTCATTAATCAGAGTAGCCAGGCGATGTTGCTGTTAATGTTCCTTTTGCCTGAAAGCAAACCTCATTATCAAGCACGATCGTAGAAGGAAAAACCCTCACGAATCCCTTCCAACATGCGCTCATTTATTTGCAGTCGCCAGTAGGTAGTTATAGTTAGGACCTATTTTCCATAGGAAATCTGCAACATTCTATTTAGAATAACGTTGGCGCCGATTGACGAATCTTCGCGAAATTTTCCAAACTTTTGGCCAGCTCTGGTCCGCTCCTATCCTGAAAATTTCACAGTGATTCGTCAAGCGGGGGCCGAGAAAAAAGGGGGTCCCAAAACACGTTTTCCCCATGCATTTTGCAATAGGACCTGTTGACGCAGCTACAGCCCGAACTGCTGAACGGAATTACACCAAATTTGGCAAACAGGTAGTCCTCAGTTCAGACTCGTGCCTTTTGCTTAAGTGGTGTAAATCCGTTCAGTAGTTCCCAAAAAAATTAGAGTTAAAAAGATAGATATATCTGGGCGGAGCCTAACCACACATCTCATCGTGCGATCTGATTGGCTGTCAGTACTTCATCCCAGAAGTGTTGGCAGCCATCTTGGGACCAATATACATGATAACACCTCATTGAAAAGCATTGCAGTTAATAGACGGTTTTAAGACTTTAGTTACATTATAAATCATTTGTTGATGGTACCATACTCGTTTTAGGAATTGTGGTGTGTTCTAAGGTGATTTTACCATGTGAAAATGCCTTCTGCTGTGATATCATGAATCATATTTGAGAGAAAACTATTTTCTCATGCTTTTCCCACAGAGCTATGGAAGGTGAAATATAAGCTAAACGGATAACAAATTTTCTGTAAATACACATTATCTTTCTCAGTCATGTGAGAATGAAGTCTGACATTTTCAGTAAAACATGTACATCCAACACGGGCAGAGACTGTCAGTTGATTAATTTGTGTTCTACTGCAGCTTCCCAGAGTGTTCCAAAGAACAACTAGAGCGCTAACAGTTCTACTTATGATAAACGTATTGCACACCTGAAGCCATCTTGATTGGAATAAAGTGGTAACTCTTAAAACATTTAATTTAAAAAAGAACAAAATGAGGGGGTTCATTTTGCCATAGAAAGTATGATTAGTTCTACAGAAAGAAAAATTAGGGCACATTTTGAGTGACTTCTCAAATCCTCTTCTATTTCATTAAAAAATTCTGACATGCAGACTGAAACATGCAATTTCAATACCAGCAGCAGACTTCCCTGGTGACCAGTAGCTTTACTACAGTGATCTAATGAGCAACTAGAGTGCTAACATTCTGAATTTATAGCAAATGTGTGACACATCTGAATGCCTTCTTGATGGAATCAAAGTAAAACACTGAAAGTATTTCCTACTGAGGAGACTGAAGTAAATGAGGAAATTAGGAAACTTCATAACAAATAAGTCTCCCAAAATGGCCACCAGAGACATAAGAGCCCAAATGTAGCACAAATATCACCCAGTTGTAGCCCAAGTATAGCCCAATGACAGAATGTCCCAGAGTGGCCACACAGCCCCCCTTCTTAAAAAAATGTAATAAATAAAAGACCGGCATCGGGCCGGAGGCCACGCCCCCTCCTTGCAGCACTCTGCAAATGCGCCCCCTGGCCAGTTGTAAGTTGGGGAATTAATTCCCCTTCAATACTGAGGGTCCCTGAGGGCCAACTAGCCCAACAGGTATCTCCAGTATGCGCTAGGGAGCTGCGTTGCAGACAGGTGTTCTGAGGCCACGCCCCTTTTTACACCTCTATGCAATGCAGCTCTGTGGAGCTTACTGGAGGTACCTAGTGGGATAGTTTGACCCCAGGGACCCTTAGGATTCAATGGGACTTAATCTCTCAACTTAGAACGGCCACAGGGTGCATTTACACAGTGGTGAAGGGAGGGGACGGGGCCTGAGGTGATGTGTGCAAACAAGCCCTATGGGACATTTTAAGTTGGGGAAATAAATCCCCTTCAATCTTGAGGGACCCTTGGTGCCAACTAGCCCACCAGGTGCTTCCAGTAAGTGGCACTGCTCTGCGTTGCAGAGAGTTGGTGCAGGCCGTGCTCCTTTTTACACCTCTCTGCAATGGCGCTTACTGGACATACCTAGTGGGCTATTTTGCCCCTAGGGACCCTCAGGATTCAAGGGGACTTCATCTCCCAACTTAAAACGGCCACAGGGCGTGTTTACACAGTGGGAAAGGGAGGGGACGGGGCCAGAGGTGACGTGTGCAAACACGCCCTTTGGCGCGTTTTAAGTTGGGGAAATAAATCCCCTTCAATCCTGAGGGCCCCTGGGGCTAACTAGCCCACCAGGTTCTTTCAGTAAGCGCCACTGAGCTGCATTGCAGAGAGGTGGTCCAGGCCGTGCCACTTTTTACACCTCTCTGCAATGCAGCTCTGTGGCGCCTACTGGAGGTACCTAGTGGGCTAGTTGGACCCTAGGGACCCTCAGGATTCAAATGAACTTAATCTCCCAACTAAAAACAGCCACAGGGCGGGTTTACACAGTGGTGAAGGAAGGGGACGGGGCCTGAGTTAACGTGTGCAAACACGTCCTGTGGCGCGTTTTAAGTTGGGAAAATAATTCCCCTTCAATCCTGAGGGACCCTGGGGGCCACTAGCCCACCAGGTGCTTCCAGTAAGCGCCACTGCGCTGCGTTGCAGAGAGGTGGTCTAGGCCATGCCCCATTTTACGTCTCTCTGCAACGCAGCTCTGTGGCGCTTACTGGAGGTACCTAGTGGTCTAGTTGGACCCTAGGGACCCTAAGGATTCAAGGGGACTTAATCTCTCAACTTAAAGAGGCCACAGGGCATGTTTACACCGTGGGGAAGGGAGGGGACGGGGCCTGAGGTGACATGTGCAAACACGCCCTGTGGCGCGTATTAAGAGGTAGTTTTAATCCCTTGCCCTATTATATACTAAGGGCTTACAGAGGAGGTCCTGCTAATCACAGGGGGACCCCAACGCAGAGTGCTCCCTAGTGTATGTAGGTGTTTTCACTGTATTCTGAGTGTCTTTTAACATAGCACTGGCTCTAGGACTGGTTAGTCAGACTCAGTTACCACCAGTATCCGTCTGAAAAAGTTGAGGGTACAGGATGATTTTGCAACAAGGCTTCGATCTGCTCTTCTGTTTCTTCTTTCTGCACGTTATCCTTCTTCCTGAAATTTTATTCGTCTTTGAGGACTTCTGTTGCTTCTTTCTGCATTTCTTTTTTTTCTTTCTGTGCGTTTATTCTTCTTTCTTCACATGTCCTATCTCTGTAGGCATAGTTAGAAATTATCATTTAAAAAACCCTAGAAATTCACTGAAAAAAACATAGGTTTCAGGGGCGTTATAGTTAGCTGGAATTTTCACTCGTACAAAACCATTGAAATTCCCCCGTTATAGTTAGTTCAGCTAACTATAACTCGCGCGCCCGCAATGCACTGCTGATGATGTCACATATTACATCACTCATGACATGGTCAGTGACATCACTCATGACATCACTGATGACATCTCAAATGACATCACTGATGACATCACTGATGACACCATCCTTGTGATAGAGTGGCAGACCTCTTCTTCCCCTAATATAACCTTAAATACACACATTCAAAAATAGAAAATAACATTTTCAAAACAATGGACATGCCAATACCAGTTACAACAACCTATTCAGTAATTCTAAGATCCGCACACACATCCACTCATTCACCAACAGTCCTATACAGTCACTCATACATGTACTCACTCATCATATGTACTCATACACCTATACATCCTGTTACAGTGGGTAAAATACTGCACAACATTGGTATTACGAAAAGTCTGTTTTCTCCACATATGTTGAATCATTGCTGCTTAAATGCTTATAAATTGACAGTTGTGTTACATTTTATGACCAAAGAGAGACATAAATACTCAAAATATTTCTAAAAGCTAATTCTAAAAGCTAATAAATATGTTAATAAATAAAGTTTTTAATAAAAAATTATTTATATATTAAAAAACACATTTAATCCTCAAAGTATGTTAAAATTGTCAAAGCCTTTGGTGAATAAATATATGACCAAAGTGCAACAATTTAAGAGGATAGAACAGTATTAGTTTTATGATTGTATATATGTCCCAACAAGTAAAAAATGTCAGCCTAAATGCTATGTTATTCAACTAAATCTTATATTGACAGACAGATCAATGCAGTATTACACACCTAAGTTAAAAAGTGCTAACTATCTGATCCATCCATGGATCACCACAAAGTGCAAGTGCAATAAAAAACTGTAAAAATGTGTGCATCTAAACATATAAAAACATCAAGAAAACAGGTAAAAGAAGGCTAAAACCCACATTCAACAAAGTTAAAATTCGGGCTAAAACCTAACTAAAACCTATTGATGTTTTCATGTGCAAATTGAAAAGGGAAGAGGAATCACAGTCATTTTAACTGAATGATCACAGATCAAACAACCAATAACACACTACCGGGAGTACCCAAAGATTAATAAAAAAATTAGTAAATCGATAAAAATGATTATTATTATTCATAATCCAAAAATGTTTTCTATCCTGAGTAAGCCCAAATGTGTAACACTATAGTACTTACAAAAAACTGATACATCTCATCTGTGTTATTTAAACCATTAGGGGTCTTACTATCTAATTCAACAATCATTTTAGATTCCAGTTGCCTTAAGATTCTTTCCCTGTTTCCCCCACGTCGCAATTTGGGTACATTTTCTATTACATAGTACGTCAAACATTTCAGATCGTTATTGTGCACCATTTTGAAATGCCTCGCCACTGGGTAGGAAGAATCATTATTGACTATGGCTCGCAAGTATTGTAGGATTCTGACGTGCACCTGTAGCTTGGTGCTGCCCACATATCTGAGTCCACAGGTGCACGTCAGAACATACACTGCAAATTCTGTTTTGCAAGTGAATCTACCCTGGATTTTTACCAAATTGGGGCTAAAAGGGGTGGAATATGTATCTGTGTTCACTCCGAATTTACAGGCTCTACAAGAGGAACATTTAATGAACCCCAATTTAGGTTGTAGCCAAGGTCTTGCAGCCGCTAGTTCAGGGAAAGGTTTCACGATCTGTGTTCTCATGGAAGGGCCCTTCCTATGGGTAATCGTGGGTTGTGTCGGCAACATGGGAGCTAATACACCATCTGTCATAATGATAGGCCAATTGCGCTTGACAATTGCCTTAATCTGTCTTTCCTGTCTGTTAAACGCCGTGATGAGTCTGGGAATATTATTCAAATTATCCTTGACTTCCGAATGACTGTTGGAGGATAAAAGTGTAGTTCTAGGTTTAAAATCTACTTTAGAGATTGCCTCATTAAGGATGGATTCCTTCTACCCTCTAGTGCGAAATCTTCTCAGTGCCTCTTGCTTACATATTTCGTAGTCCTCAGACATGCTACAAATATGTTTTAGGCGTGTTAGTTCACCTAGAGGTATGCTTCTGATTGTATGGTGGGGATGTGCACTACTGGCGTGCAACGTAGTGTTCCCTGCTGTAGATTTCCTATGCAGGGAAGTAGCCAGCTGTTTCTCTTTCACATAGATTTTGACATCTAAGAAATCTATCTGTACTGTGCTCAAATGTGAAGTAAATTTGAGGTTATAGATATTATTATTGATTTTGTCAATAAAAGTTTTTGAACTTAACTCATCCCCTTTCCAAATAATAAGGACATCATCAATGTAACGCCACCACTGCATAATATGGGTGCAATAATCATCCTGAAATGTGTTTTTGAGGACCTGCTCCTCCCACCACCCTACATGCAAGCATGCGTAGCTGGGGGAGAAGCAGGCTCCCATTGCTACGCCTCTCTTCTGTACACATACTTCATTTCCAAACAAAAAGTAATTATTAAATAGACACCATGTCACTAAATCTACTAGCATCTTATTATGGTTGTACATTTCTAATGGTCTTGTACCCAAAAAATGTGACAGGGCATTCAACCCTGTTTTATGTTCAATGCTAGTATAGAGGGACTCTATGTCCAACGTGATAAGCAGCAGATCATCCGTCCATTGAATGTTGGTCAGTTTATTTAGTAGATCACCGGTGTCTTTAATGTATGTAGGGAGTTCTTTTACTAGGTCTTGTAGGAAGAAATCTACATATTGTGTGATGTGTTCTCCCATGCTGCCAATAGCTGCTATTATCGGTCTCCCCGGCAGTGGATTGATCAATTTGTGGACCTTAGGAATGAAGTATAACCTTGGTAGGACTGGGTGTTCCACAAACATACAATTTAATTCATCAGTAGAAATACATCCATCTCTTTTCCATTGTAGTAGCTTGCTTTTTAGACCACTTCTGGCTGCATTGTACGTTTTGTGGTCTACTTTTTCATAGCATGTTTTATCGTCCAGATGCCTTTGTGCTTCTATTTTATAATCCTTTTGAGGCCAGAGTACAACATTACCTCCTTTGTCTGATTTGGTTACCAGGATTTCACTTTGAGCTTATGAAAAAACTCGATGCGACTCGAGTTTTTTCATAAGCTCAAAGTATTTTATTTCCTGGTAACTCTTAAGTCGTTTTTTGTGTTTAGTTTGATGGTGTAGTTTTTTGATGTCCTCAACTACCACTTCATGAAAGATGTCAATAGCGTCTTTCGGCATCATCCAGATAAATTGTGATTTCGGTTTGAATGGACTTATACCAGCGCCGCTCTGTTTGATGTTTGCGGCTGCTAAGCGCTCTTGCGTATTCGTTAAATCAGTGTTTTCATGAGTGGCATTCTCAAATAGGTGGTGTAAAGTCAGGAGAGAAGAAACATCCTTAAATTGTAGTTCTATTTTTTCTATATTTGCCTTCTCCTCTGTTTGAGTGTCTTTTAGACCTTCCTTAATGGCAAAAAACGTTTTTAATTTTAGTTTTCGTATAAAGCAGAAAATGTCAATCCTTGTGCGGGTATAGTTGAAATCGCTAATTGGGCAGAACGAAAGTCCCAAAGATAATAATTGCGTCTCTGCTTGGGTGAGGGTGAGGGTGGACAGATTGATGATGGTATTGTCATCTATATCTGTTTTATGTGCCAGAAGTTTTTTTATGGCTTCTTTGTTGTGGCTTTTCCGCCTTTCCCTCCTTCGTATGTTGTTCCTTTTGCGTCTTCTTTCCTTGTTGGCTGTCGTGGTCGTAGCGTTTGGCGCCGATCCAGCGCTAAAAAATCCACCTCCTCCCCTAGGTTTAGTACTCTGCTTGGCATTACATCCCCCATGTTGCTTCCTCTTTCGGATGAATTTTCACTTGTATATATATATACGAAAACAATCCCAAATGTGAAACTTCAAAAGAAGCGGACACGGATTCCAGACATTAAAGTGCAAATGTTTATTAGTGCTATTGTTCACATATCTCCATGCAGCGTTTCGGCCACAACAAGATGGCCTTGATCACAAAACCGCGCAGCAGCATCCCTTTCTTGTTTCAAACCCTTATTACGTGATTAGCTAACATTTCATTCATAGCTACTGACAACAGACTATTGTATATTCATATTACTGTTTGGCGTGAAAAACAGACTGCTGGAGCTTTTGTATATATGCTCATCAGTACTTATTGACTCAATTTATTATTGCAACTTCACTCTTAACCCCTTCGCTGCGGCGCGAATTCCGCCGCAGCGCTGGGGGATTTGGGGTGAGCACGGCGCCGCCATGCTCATGACGGAACCACGCCGTCATGAGTCACGGGCGAGCTGTGCTCATGACGGCGTGGTTCCGTCATGACTCCACCAACTTGCGCTGACGCCCGCACAGGCGGGGAAACAGCGCCGCGTGGGCGGAGCGGCCTCCAACGGCCGCAGCATGATGGAACCACTCCATCATGATCACACGGCGCCCGTGGCTCATGACGGAGTGGTTCCGTCATGAGCATGCAAGGGGTTAAGCAGAAAAGTTCTATAACATCAAAAAGTAATAATAGATTTCGAAAAAAAACATCATTTAAATATTATTATTATTTGTGTATTTGTGTGTAACTAAAAAACTCACAAAAAAGATTTCATAACAATATACAGCAGTAAAAAAACATGGTACATCCTTTATGGCCAGTGTCATCGCCACTTAAGAAAATGCTTGCTAAAGTGCATTGTGTGTAAAGTGCATAGTGCCAAAAAAAAGTGCTTAGTGTGGTAAAGGGCTCATATCGGGAAGACTGTTAGCAGCTGATATGTTCAAATCTAAACATTATCCAATTAAATTTATTGTGCAAATACAAAGTACACCCTTCATTTGCAAAACCCATACATGGACCCAATGTCCATAGAAATGGGTCCAATTCATAAATTATGGAGAAAATTATGTTATAAAAGTAAAGTTCTAAAGATGATGTTATACAAATGAAGTTATAGAAATGAAGTTGTAACAAGTTATAAAAAGTTATGCAAGTCTTTACTGGTATTAAGCCCATTCAATATTTTGGGATCCAAATCCAAAATGAACCTGGACTCCAATTGTTTTAGCAATTTTTCTCTATTACCACCTCTCCTCAAAACTGCCACTGCACCTACAACATAATATTACAGATGGTTTAAGTTGCACAAGTTTGAAATGGCGTGCCACCATATTTGACCAACAGTTTGGGAGAACTTATGAAGATGTTAGGTTTATTAGCATCATCCACAATGAGGAGCACAAGAGGAAAAATACCATTCAGGACGCCCTCCGCTCACAACAACAATCAACAAAATAGACCTGACTGGTTAGGACATATTAATACTTTTTAATTTCTTCAGAAACGGGGGTAGGGTACCACTCTCTCCACCCAACTGGTGGCTTTAGTCAATTGCCAGTCATATCCATTCCTAAATGTCCCACTGAAATATCTTCTAGACACACGTTTATCAGTCCACCCATGAATATATATCCTCACTTAAAAAGGTGTATACAAAAATTGTGTGAAGGGGAGAAAGTACCTCACGTACGCATCACCTGAGGAGCTGGTGATGAAATTGTCACAACGGTTGCCTGGCAATGAAACATGTTGGCCCATTCTTAAATGGTCTGAAACATGCAGTTTGTTTGTAACTTTGAGTAGGCTCACCATATAGAATAAAATTAGGAACTTATACATGTGAGTCCTAACTCAATTTTACTCTGAGAAAAGTGGTTTTCTTGTTCTCACATTACGGGGTCTTGCTCTGACACAAACACATTTTTGTGCATATCTTTCTTCAACAGTTTTTTCACCTCTTGTGTTTTTACACTGGATACTTTCTTCGTTTCTTTTCACGGGTAAGAAAGTTACTAATGATGAGAAACGTGGGCAAAATGGTGAGTACCTACCAGCAGCTCCTCAGGTGATGCGTACGTGAGGTACTTTCTCCCCTTCAAACAATTTGGTGCATACACCTTTTTAAGAGAGGGTATATATTCACGAGTGGGCTGATAAACGTTTTCAGAGGAAATTAAAAATTATTATTATGTCCTAGCCAGTCAGGTCTATTTTGAATTTTATTAGCATGTCAAAATGGAGCAAGGAAACCAATGTACAAATAAAAGCCTTTTGTCTTTGTCAATGACTGTGATTTTATGTTATGGGCGTGAATGCAGTTACAATGTGGAGGGTGTGGGAAGGTGGTCTCAGTCTTGGTTGCCTGTTTTTCATTGCCACTCTTTCTGTTACCAGTTGTATGTGGCTCTGAGCTTCCTCAGACTATTTACTTGAGATGCCCTCTCTGCTCCCTGTCTCTTGCCTTCACACCTTATTACTCTGATTCTAATGCCTTCTCTTACACCCATTCTGCTTTACTGTTCTCCTTTTCCTAATTTCCATCTTTAGAGGCATCCTTACTTCTTTCCCCAGTGCAAACGCATGCAAATACAACCCTGCACAAATGTACAAAGACTACATGTGTTGTTTCCCTTTGCTACCTGTCCCTAAATTTACATTCTATGTCCATACTCTGTTTATATTCCCCAAGCGTGCAGTGCTGACTAATGAATGCAAACCTAGAGAATATAAAAAGCAGCAACCCAATATAGGGAAATAAAGGGCACGGCCATGGAAGGTCCAAAAAGAGATAAGGTGCCTAGAGACACAACACAAATTGTCTTTGTGAGTTTAAGCATGTCTGCGTTTGTATGTACTAGCATTTTAAAGCCAAACCTGCTCACTTTACAAATGTTTCTTGTATGTGTTTGAGGTTTCTTGATTTTACAATTCCTGCCTAGTTTAGCATGGGCTTGTAGTCACACTTGCACGGAGCCACAGGTAGGCAGAGTATGCTGTGTGAGGGAGTAGCTTTGATGCAAGTGTGACTACAAGGGTCCCTGCCCTCCTGTGCAGAGCTCATGGGGCAATGTTAGATTCCAAATAACATAAATTAAGCCAAACTACCATACTGAGTAGTATTTGAAGCAACATACCAATTGGGTATTGTGTGAAGCACATTAACAAAACAATGTATAGGCACTGAGAGAATACGCTAGCCATCAGTTCGAAGTAAAATTAAGGGATCAACTCTATCTGGACCTGACGAAAAGCCACAGGGGAAGGCTTGAAACATGTAGACCGGGAGTAAACACATACATTATATTGTGCGCCTCCAATAACCCCCTTTTTAACCATACCAGCCTCTGGATTCAATAAAGTTTAGGCTCCTAGTGGCCAGGTATTTTTTCAACAAACGTTTTCACCATTTCACAGACCCTGTCACTCCTACATATATGTTTAGTAATATAGTCCTCATTTCCCCAAAAGTGCTCCCACATCTCTGTCGGTCGCAGCACGCCCATCCCGCAGCGGGGCGGGAAGAACCCCATGATGAAGCATGCCACCAAGGGGCCTTTTGGTGGGTGAGGGTTATTTTAGAAAAATAAGTCTTTTCCCTCAGGGAATGCCAACTTTTCTGGAATTATATCAACCTCTACTCCTTAGTGGATTTTCTTTGATTGATTCAGAGTGTGTTCCCACCAGGCTGGAATGAGGAAGTGATTTTACATATCTAATTTGTGAGGGTTAGTGATTTGTTTTTGTAGGTTATTGTCAGATAGGATTTGAGGGAGGATGTGTGGGCATCTTGAACTTTTTCTCGTTACAAATTAGAATCTCAAGGAAAAACCTGCTAACCAGGGGAGATGGTTTCAAGCACACCATTAAGAAAAAAATACTTTTGATTCTAGGCGGGCAGTATAAAATGTTGAGATTAGGTGAAAGAGAATTTGTTTACTGAATTAATCAGTTTGCATTTAAGAGATCATTGAGGATAAAGAC
This sequence comes from Triturus cristatus, assembly GCF_964204655.1. Taxonomy (NCBI): domain Eukaryota; kingdom Metazoa; phylum Chordata; class Amphibia; order Caudata; family Salamandridae; genus Triturus; species Triturus cristatus. Next base: position 657,377,148 of record NC_140592.1, on the reverse strand, counting down.
AACCCCACAGCAGATTTTTCTTTTGTTCCATCAGGTTATATAGGATATTGCTCATAGTGATAATGCAGTGATATTTGGTATTAGCAGAGCCAGGATTCCAGCAGCGGCTGGTGCAGGTAAGCGCTGTGGAGCAGAGGGGATACCGACAAACAATGGAACAGGGCAAATTAAATAAATAAATAAATCCTATTCAGTCGTCTGTCAACATCCCCCCCAGTCCCGCTGCATCGTGCTTATCTGTACCGGCTGGCTGCTGCTGGATTTTGTGAGTGTAATAGCACTAAAGTCACTGTCTTGATTCTTAGGGCAGATCTGTAAATTTCACTAGGGATCCCAGACCTACAGTTTATGATGGCAGCTTTGATGTATAGAAGGTGACTCACTGGTTTGAGAAAAGCTGATTGTTCTGAGGTTGTTTGAGCAGATTGAGCTTTAATTGTGTTTGGAACATCTAGCTTTGTAAATTGTGATAGTACAAATCATTGTGGCGTCGGTGCTAAAGTACTATTTGTGTGTGGGGTATAGAGATACTGGTTCTGGGGAATTGCTCTTCAAGAGATGGTGTGACTAGTGAGGCCAAACCAGGTGATCAGGAGAGCAGCCATGCAACAAGAGTACTCTTGGGACAGAAAGGTGGTTAGTGTGACTGATTAGTTTAGCATGCTGCAACAAGTGAGAATGTAAATAAACAATGAGAATTAAATGGAGAAGTTTTTTGCATGTGTGTTTTTGAAAGATGCATGAAGGTTATATTTCAGGGCCCGCACATCCAGAATGGACTTGCTTTGTTTTAAAGCTATCATATAACAAGTCCCTATAGTGACATAGAGAGCCGAATTATGCCTGCTTTTATGCAGATACACACAAAGGAGCGTTACTAAGTAGGTGTAGCATAGTGCCCTCGGGGACATCTGACGAGTTCACCAGATATAGGAGCTTGATAGCAGAGGGCTGGAATCTATAATTCCAGACCATATCCCACACCCATACCCATACCCAGGGTTCAAAAGTTATTTCCCCTGGAATGTGGAATAACATGAGGACACCAGAATCCTTGGTCCAGTTCTGGATGCCTTTCTACCGTCTGAGGTAATGACCACCTGCTTGGGGCAGATGGTAAATGTTTGTGGGGCCTTTTCTCCTGGATGTTGATTGGGAAGCAGTGGTATCGGGAGGGCAGAGCGTGTTTTGTGTCATCTGGGTAAGGCTTTTTCTGCCCTATACTGAAGAGTGTGGCCAGGTGCAACAGTTGTCTACAAAGATCCTGAAACAGAGATATTGGGCCGAGAATTATCAGGTCTGAAGGTTGTGAACTCAATGAGCCCTAGTTCAGAGACACCGGAAAACTCGCAGTTACTCAGAGTGGAATTCCCCTTCAGGAGAACTCTTCAGGAAACTCCAAATGAAGCCCTTAGGGATACAATGGTTAACACATTGAAAGACACTGCCAAGATGTGTGTGTGTTTTTACCAGATATGTCTATACTCTGGTATGTTTACAAGGGAAAATATTCAGAACACAGTATGAGGTACTCGGATGTTGGCACTTGCATATAGGGACATACATGTGTTTATAGAGTGGTGACTCATACAACAGCATTTGCTTTTCACTGGGTGCCCAGTACTATTTAGAGGTCACAAGTGGAACGGCCGGGCAGGCCTAACTTGAAATATTTGGGCCATGCATTTACTCGATCTGCTTTGCCTGAAGGAGAGCTGTAGTGACACCTCACTGTATATAGGATATTTATTATTGTCAGCAGCGTGTAAGAGTGGTGGGTAGGGTTTTGGTGCCCCACTTGCACAGACCCTGCAGATGAGATCACATGCAAGAAGAATCACACGTGCAGAACAGAAAGGTACCAATTTTCTGAAAGGCATCAGCTACAGAATATATGGTCCACCATGTGGACATTTAGAATTACAGGAGTATTCCAGAAGGGATTTTCTGATTGAAAAGACAGAAAGGAGAAATTATCCAGCCAGTTTGTATGGCAAGTCACTACACTGTAAATAGAGGCAAATGCTGGCTGCTTAAGGTGGAACCAAATCAATTTAGTGCCATTTAACCTGAATAGGACACCAATGTAGGTAGAACCAGAGCTGGAATGTGCCACATTGTATTAAGGGACGGACATGGTAGGTTTAATCAACTTCTTTCTTTGTGTAGGACTTTTCGTCTCCTGCACCACTTCGTTTTCCCTTCTCCTCTTCCGTTCCCTCCCCTTCCTGCCTTTTCCCTCTTTCCTCCCCCTGCCTCCCACTTCCATCCTCGGATCTCCCTGCATGGTCCTAGTCCTGGGCTAAGGTACCATGCATGGTGACACTAGATCTCCCCCCTTCTTAAAATGTTTAGTGTTCACACCTGTTAACAGTTCTTCAATGAGCCGAGTGGATTTCTCTTGACTCTTGGACTTTGCGAGGCCTCAGGTCTTTCACGGTCATTGGCTTCTTGACCTGAGTCATTTGTGTCATGTTCTGACCCTTCCAGCTGGGTGTTGACTGCCGGGTTGCACTTTTTGAAGTGTGACACATTCTGAGTGATTCTTTTGTCTCCAGATGCAGCAGTGACCATAGTCCCTTTACGGCTTGTTACACGTAGGGGTTGGTCATTGTATCGGCTGTCTATTTTTGTTTTTTGTTCTCGCCGGGCTAGCACCCAGTCTCTTTTCTGGATGTCGCATGCTCTAGAATTCCGGCGAGCATCTGCGTATTCTTTCATTTTTGTTTTCTTGATCTTGTCTATTTCTGCTAGTGCAGGGTGATTATATTGGGATTGGGGTTTGACGCAAAGCGGTGTACATGGCGGGTATTCTGGTGCGCGGTGTCCTTCCCAGCATCAGAGTAGCTGGGCAACTATTCGTGCTACTAGGGGGCGTGGTCCAATCACTTCTTTCAGGGCAAGTTGAACGTCTCGCTGTTAGAAATGGGAACTCTGGTTGGCTAAGGCTTGCACCAAAGCCAGGTAGAGACCACCACTCTAGTCAGGGCAAGGGAGTTACACGCCAAAGATAACCCCTGCTCACCCCCTTGATAGCTTGGCACGAGCAGTCAGGCTTATCCTGGAGGCAATGTGTAAAGCGTTTGCGCAGCACACACACACACAGCAGCAACCCCATAGGCACAGCACAAAAGGAACTCCACACAAGGTTATATAAAAAATAGCCTTTGTATTGTCATAAATACATTAGAAACATAATCACATAATATACACTGTGCCAACTGGCACTAGGCAATATTCACAGGGGATTATATACAGGACCGGGCCAATTGGGCCACGGTCAGAACCATCAGAAAAGGTAAGTACATATACAACACAACCAGTCACTACTGGCACAATAATGACCTCAGCATTATCACATTAGGCATAAAACACATTAGGCACAAACCTCCTACGCATAAACACATTATGCAATAGTCCTCATAACCATAAGACACCCACCTAGGCATAAATCATCATAAGCATAAACGCATTATACCATCTCAGTAGGCCTAAACATTACAGCATAACATTTGCATTAGGCATCACAATATTATGCATCACAAGCATAATTACATTATGGAATACCTGTAGGCATGAGCACCATCAGATAAACATCTGGGGCAACACATTAGGGCCTGGCGCCCTACTAATACTCATCTGACCCCCTGGCCAACTGGTCTGTCGCTGGGTTTCAAATGCCCTCTGTCACAAAGTGTCAGGGCTGGAGGCTGCCAATGCAGCAATTAGGAAAAGTGGGCAATGAACTTGGACTAAACGTAGCAGCTGCCCGCTAATTACGGTGCAGCTGTGCAGGCAACAAAATGCGGACGCTGGAAAAGAGGCGCTGGTCTCTGGTGCCCTGTTCTGAGGCTCTCCTAATAACTGTAGCCCAATGGACACCGGCAATGTGCCCTGAACACACCGCGGTGCCCTTGTGAATCCCCACTGGGACTTCTTCCTGGAATGTGCCCCACTCATTGCAGCTGCCCACTGCCAGGCGGGGCAGCTGAAAAACATAGGCACGGGCCCCTCTGGGCCTCCTTACACCAATTAGGCCCCTCGTTGGAGCCCCACGGCTCTAAGAACAAATATGGCACCATTGGAGCGGCCCGCTGTCAGGTGAGGGACTGCTCAGACAGCAAGAAGAGAAGCCCCTACTCACCGGGCTCCTTCGGCGCTGACTGCTCCGGCTGACTTGCTCCTCCGGTCGACGTGGCGCATCGCGGGGCTCTCCTCACCATACGGGAGCCCCGCCGTGCCTCTGGGTCTACCTTGCTTCACCTGGGCCCCCTCCTGGGACCCGGGACTTTAATGAAGAGCCAGCAAGGCTCCGGGCTCCCCACGTCTCTCTCTTCCTGGCCGCGCCTACTCTCAGGCTTTCACTGCCTGTGTTCTGGTGGCACCGGCCAGGGATTGGCTTTGCTGACGGTCCTGCCCCGGCTCAGGCAACAGACGCCTGACTTTCTTTTTCGCGCTCCACGGCACCCGGGTCACGGCGGTGATTTTTCTTTGGATCTTGGCAATGCGGGGTAGGCTCCCGCCTTAAAATATAGCACAGAAGCGGGATAGGCACCAGCCACCAACGAAAGCGGCGGGAAACGCTGGGTGGCACCCGCTTTGAAAATCTGCATAAGCGGGGTGGGCTCCCGCTATGTTTTTAAAAGGGGCATAAAAACGCGGGGTGGGCATCTGCCGATAATTAAAAAGGAGCACCAAAGGCTGCCAAAACACGGCAAAATAAAGGGGCAGTGTGAGGGGAAATCCCACACGTTGCAGCTTCGCGCTGCAGGCCACCAGTGCTCTTTTAAATAAAAGTGAAGAGCACTCGGGGATAAAAGTCCAAAGGAAGCCCTTTATGATGAAGGAGGGGCAAAGGGCTGGACCCAGGCAGGCCAGCTAACAGGGCCCTCCAGCAGGGAGGCAGTCTGTGGTGGCGGTTCCTTCTGGAGCCCAGCAGCAGCAGCAGGCCCCCCTTAAGTCAGGAACAGCACAACACAACCCTTTTCATGGGGTCACAGCCCCTACATTTATAGGACATTTTCCTTTGTGTCACAGCACAGGCTTGGGAAACCAGATGCAACTGGTTTTGGAGCACTCTGTTTACCAGGCTCCTCTTCCCTATTGTTAGGTGGGGGCTCGTCATCAGACACACCACAGGGAGGCGGAGCCAGCATTCACTAGGGCAGGCACACTCCTATTCAGGGGCCAGGGACTTGTCCTCCCACTACTTAAAATGTAGATGTCCCATTCAGCCTAGCACTAACTCATCCTGCCCCTCCTGGAGCCACCCACACCTCACCAGCCCCTGTCACTCAAAAGCCAGACATGCAATTCACATCAGGCAGGCAGACACATAGCACACAGAAATGCCAACTTCTAAAAGTGGCATTTCTAAAATAACCACAATAAATCGGGTGCCCTTTTGAATGTTCTTTAATTGAATCACTGTGAAGGGACGGGTCGCAGTACTGTTCAGCACGCATTACAAATGATGACAGAAACTAAGCTAAATGAACTATAAATAAGGGAAGGAGTGCATCCTCTACCTCTAATCCTAACTTCTAAAAGTGGCATTTCTAGAATAACTACAATAAATCTGTGCACACTATTGCGTAGCATTTATTAATATCATTTTACACATACCAGACTTGACCATTCTGCGCCTTTCATATCAGGATTTACCACTGACACACATCCATCAGGGAATCCCCATGCATTCCTATTGGAGGGCAGGCCAACCTTACAAATGTAACACAGAGAGCGCACGCACTTTACACTGGGCCACAGTGCTAAAGTGCCTAGTGGCCTAAAACCACCAACACTATACAGGGAAAAGGCTAGGAGACAGGCAAAAAGTTTAGGGGTGAACCCGCCAAAAGGGCCACGTCCAACACAACCCCCTTCCAGCCAAAACGCAGGGCAGACCAATCACCACTGTGATGGTCTTCCCTGCTTGGGGCGATAGAACATGGACGCGGGCCCGCAACTGCAGGGGCACCCTCCTGTTCCACGCCACTCTGAACCCATTTGGTTCCCTCTGTAAAAGCTCTCAGGACCAACTAGGCTACCCAACTGGTAGGCCCTAGCTGTCCGCGGCCAGGACCAGGCCCTAGGCCATCCAGACGTATCTGGTCCCTGCCATTTCACAGAGTGGGGGGCAGTAAACCCTGGCACATAGTAACCATTCTCCACTCTACCCCTCATCAGGGCGGTTCTAAACTGCCACTGATCCTCTAGCCTAGGGTCCACACCCTCAGGCTGACCGGAAGTCACGGGCGAGGCTCTCCTCCCCCTACCTCTTTTTCGAGGTTTCCGACCTCTCCTACTCTGAGAGGCACCCTTATAACACAACTCTCCCACCAGTTCAGGACCTCTCTCCAAGAACTGGTCTCCTAACCTAGGGTTTAACCCCTCAGGTTGCACCGGGGTGAGAGGCGAGGAATCCCTCCCTCTGCACCCTCTTCCAGAGTTCTGCACCCTCCCAACTGGAGCAGTACCCCTGGAAGATGAACCGGTCAGGACACTGGTTACAGACGTCCTTCCCTCCAGGTCAGGCTGATCCTGAACCTGGCCTCCCAACCTTGAGTCTAAACCCTTTGGCTGAGTACTTGCCTGGCACTCCAGGACTTCTAGGGACTCACACAGTATCCCTCCGAGGGTAAAACATGACTCATGTGTCGTGTGACAGTCTGCCTGGCACAGATCTCCCATCCCCTGTCCACCTGACAGTGCACAAAGATCCCCCGGAACAGAAGTGGTGTCACCATGGTCACCCCAAGGGGACTCTGCCCTACTGGCCGGTCCCTGACCCACTGGTTCTTCCACGGCGGAACACACCCCCTCTCACCCCTCAATCCGGACTTCTGTACTCTCCCAACTGGAGCGGCACCGCCAGACACCAGAACCACTGGAGCTCTATTTACAGGCGCTCCAGTTTCTCCAGACACTAGGAGATCCTCCTCAAATGGACTAACAGGACAGCCTAGGCTCCCAACCTGGTGTTCCCTGAAGAAACCATCCAGGTTCTGGGACTGGGGTTCGCGCACCTGGGGACACTCAGTCCCACACTCACTCCGACTCCACTGAGACAGGACGTGAGCCCCTATACCCCTCCCACTACACTGGGACCTAGCTGGGCTACTCTGAACCTCTTCCCCAATACAAGACTGGAAGATACGTGAGCCACTACTTTTGGGATCACTCCCCAACGCCTCTTCAGAACCTCTGGCACTTTCCCAGCGGTCTGCTTCCAGTATAAATTCGCATAGGTCAGAAAACCCACCCTCGGCTCAGGCAACAGACGCCTGACTTCCAGTTTCGCACTCCACGGCACCCGGGTCGCGGCGGGGATTTTTCTTTGGATCTTGGCAATGCGGGGTAGGCTCCTGCCTTAAAATAAAGCACAGAAGCGGGGTAGGCACCCACCAGCCACCAACAAAAGCAGCGGAAAACACGGGGTGGCACCCGCTTTGAAAATCTGCATAAGCGGGGTGGGCTCCCGCTATGGTTTTAAAAGGGGCAAAAAAAGAGGGGTGGGCACATGCCGATAATTAAAAAGAAGCACCAAAGGCTGCCGAAACACGGCCAAATAAAGGGGCAGTGTGTGGGGAAATCCCACACGTTGCAGCTTCGCACTGCAGGCCACCAGTGCTCTTTTAAATAAAAGTGAAGAGCACTCAGGGATAAAAGTCCAAAGGAAGCCGTTTAGGATGAAGGGGGGGCAAAGGGCTGGGCCCAGGCAGGCCAGCTCACAGGGCCCTCCAGCAGGGAGGCAGTCCCTGGTGGCGGTTCCTCCTGGAGCCCAGCAGCAGGCCCCCCTCGAGTCAGGAACAGCACAATACAACCCTTTTCATGGGGTCACAGCCCCTACAGTTATAGGATATTTTCCTTTGTGTCACAGCACAGGGCTTCGTAAACCAGATGCAACTGGTTTTGGAGCACTCTGTTTATCAGGCTCCTCTTCCCTATTGTTAAGTGGGGGCTCGTCATCAAGCACACCACAGGGGGGCAGAGCCAGCATTCACTAGGGCAGGCACACTCCTATTCAGGGGCCAGGGACTTCTCCTCCCACTACCCAAAATGTAGATGTCCCATTCAGCCTAGCGCTGACTCATCCTGCCCCTCCTGGAGCCACCCACACCTCACCAGCCCCTGTCACTCAAAAGCCAGACATGCAATTCACATCAGCTAGGCAGACACATAGCACACAGAAAGGCCAACTTCTAAAAGTGGCATTTCTAAAATAACCACAATAAATCGGCGCACACTATTGCGCAGCATTTATTAATACCATTTCACACATACCAGACTTGACCACGCTGCGCCTCTCATATCAGATTTACCAGAGATACACTTCTATCAGGGAATCCCCATGTATTCCTATGGGAGGGCAGGCCAACCTCACAAATGTAACACAGAGAGTGCACACACTTTACACTGGACCACAGTGCTAAAGTGCCTAGAGGCCTAAAACAACCAACACTACACAGGGAAAAGGCTAGGAGACAGGCAAAAAGTTTAGGGGTGAACCCGCCAAAAGGGCCAAGTCCAACACTCGCCTAGTCAGTTCTGCTTGCTGGAGGGCCTCCTTTAGTGTGGCCATAAACCTCTTCACCATCCCATTGGCTTGAGACCACATGGGGGTGATCTTCCGGTGTCTGAAGTTAAGGTGGCTCGTAAAAGTCTGCAAAATCATGTCCATTAAATGGAGGGCAATTGTCAGCTTTAACTAGGGAATCCCCATGCGGCGAAGGTTTCATCCAGGAGTGGTATGATGGTAGTCACTCTTGTGGACGATACATGTTGCGTAATGGTGAACCTTAAGTTCTTGTCCATTATTACGATATTCTTCTTTATGATTTTAAAGGACCAAAGAAGTCAATGGCTACCTGTTGCCACACACTGTCTGGGAGATGAGAAATCTGCAGCAGGGTGTGGTTCTTACCGCCCTACCAGTTGACATTGAGGACAGTCCCGAAGCATGGCTTCGACCATTTGATCGAGTGAGGGGAACGCTTATTTGGTTGCCACTATGCCTCTGTGTCCTTCATGCACCCAGTTGACTATGCCTTGTTGTAGCAGTTGTGGTATGACAATCCGTTTGTCTCATAATATTAATCCATTGTCACTGATTGTGAGTTCATCTTTGATGTGTCGGAAGGGCACCAGGTTCTTTGGGTTGGCTCCTTTGTCGTTTGATGTTTCACCAAGGTGTCTCCAGGAGTTCATTTGAATGCGATTAATTATGTTTTCAATTGTAGCATCTTTGGTCATAGCTTCTGTGATGGCTTCCAGTGGGACGGCCGGTGGTCTTGCTTGATCGATGACAAAGTGAATATATTCTTCAGCCAGCAAGCATCTTGTTTGTGATGTGGTCCTGGGGTGTAGTATAGTGAGCTAGTTTTCTGCTTTCCCGGCTGGTGAACAATGGTATATGTGTATTCTTGAAGGTAAATGCCCCAGAGCTCAATCCGAGGTGGCATTTTCTCTCGGGGTTTCCAAATATTGTTATGAGAGCTTGATGGTCTGTGATTAGGGGGAAGTGCTTCCCATAGATAAAGATGTGGAAATGCTCACATGCCCAGACAACTACCAGGCTTTCTTTCTCTGGCTGTGAGTATGCTTTCTCAATGTCTGTCAGGCTGTGGCTGGCATACGCTACGATGTGTTGTTGATAGCCTTCATCTTCATATTGAGCCAGGATGGCTCCGAGTCCTACCGGGCTGACGTCTTCAGTGATTTCAGTTTTCCTGCGAGGACTGAAATATGCTAGGTTGAGGGCAGAACTCACGGCTGTCTTGATTTTGTTGAACACCTGCTCGCATTTTGTAGACCATTAAAAACACTTGACCTTGTTTTGTGAGTTCACGCTTTCACGCAGGGGATAGTTAATGTTGGTGTAATCCTTTATGTATCGGGCGCAATAGCTGGCCATGCCGAGAAAAGATCATATATCACTGGCGCCTCGTGGACAAGGGGTGTCAGCTAGGGCAGCCACCTTTTCAGGGTCAGGTTGCATTTCTTCACATGAGAAAATGTGGCCGTAGAATTTCAGCGTGGATTTGTGAAACTCATATTTGTCTCGATTAAGTGTGAGGTTGGTGTCTAGGAGAGTGTGGCACACCCAATCCAGAGCTGTGTCATGTTAATTGAGGGTGTCACCGAACACCAGGATGTCATCACTGTAGTTGAAAGAGTTGGGAATGTGATGTTTTTCTGCGGCTGATGAAATGCCAAAGTTGAGGTGTTTGTATCAGAAGAGGCCTTGATGAGTTGAGAATGTGGTGATATAGCCATATTTCTCATGAAGTTCAAGCTGGTAGTAGCCTTTGTTTGAATCCAATTTGAAAAAGACTTTCACCCCATTTAGTTGGGTAATCATGTCACTAATGTGGGGTCCCGGATGTCGTTCTCGTTCTATGGCTATATTTGGAACTCTCATGTCCATGCAGAGGCGCACTTTGTTAGGTGACCCCTGTTTGGGTACTACCACCACTGAGGACACCCACAGAGTTGGTCCAGTTGACTTCTTGATAATGTTGGCTCGCAATAGGTCTTGCAAATCTTCGTCTACACCTTGTTAATGGTGATGTTGAGCCATGGATGTGACTTGTTTGTTGATGTGTAGTCGGACCTTAAAGTGGGCTAATTTTCCGAGTCTGGTGAATAGTTTTGGAAACTTGCTGATAATATCTGGTGTGTCATTCACTTTTTATAGTATCTCTACTAGTTTCAGGCATTCTGCGGTGGGAAAACTGAGATGTCAGTCAGCTGCTTCCAGTGCATCCATGTGTAGAAGCGCACAGCGGTCCTCTACAGTTTATGTTTTGGGTTCATTTTCCTGTATTCAGTAGCACATATGTAGTTGAGGGATGTTCCTGTGTCTAGTACGAATTTTGCTGAATAGTTTACCATTTGAATGTGTAGCCTTGGATATTTCTTTAATTTGTCAGGGTCTGCTACCATGCACACATATTCATCACTGTCTTTAAAGATAGGGGTGAGGCATGATGATTCCCTCAATGACGAGTGTCGAGATCAGTATGTGAGGTGATACCGTGTGCTAGAACTTGACGAGGTAGTTGAGCGTGCTTGCCTGTTGCATACAGCTTTTGCATGGTGGCGAGGTCCAGAGTTGTTTTGGGCTTCTGCTACTACCTTGCGAGATGCTCTTGACAAATAGGACACTTTACCCTGCATGCTTTTACTCCGCATGCCATTACCCTACATTTTTACACCGCAAAACCTTTTACAAGGCAGGGCTTTACAACATAATCCCTTACAACAAATTCTTCATTCCAACGCAATTACTATTCTCACTCCATGGGGGCGTTACTTTGGAGAATGTGTTGTAACAGTTCGAGGTGTAAAGACCTGCATTTTAAAAGTTTGTGCGGTGTAAAAAATGTGGAGTAATGGTATGCAAAGTAATGCATACATTGTAAAGGATGTTTCCCATTCTTGACCAAGGCGATAGCATTGTAGTTGCTGTTGTCAGCTGCTCCTTTTCAAGCTCATGGTCTGGCTTGTGGGTTTAGGGGTTCTTTTTGGTCAGGCTGGTTTCTTGGTTTCACTTGAGACTGCAGTGGGAATGCTTGTTCGTGTTTCTGTTTTTTTGCCTGCTTCCATCTTCCTGGCATGTTCTTCAGCCTGGTCATTGATTCTTGTCAGCTCTTCAATGTCGTCTAGTGAGTAGTGTTTCTACAGCAAGCCACAGCCTAGTTATTCTGACTGGCATCCCACCATTATTCTTAACGGAGGGCGCCTTCCGTGGTAAAGGTATCAAATTCGCAGTAACGGGCTAGGCATTTGAGGTGTGTGATGAAGTCGCCCATTGATTCATCCTTTTCCTGTCAGGCTAGATTGAAGGTGTAGCGTTCATAGTTTAAGTTATATTTTTGGAGGAATTTTCTGCTTAATGCATCTCTCACATCTTGATATGAAGTAGACATGGTGGGCGGAAGTTCTTTAATGACTTGACCATCTTTGCCAATAAGGTTCCGCAGGGCAATGAGTTGCTGCTCAGGGTCGGTGTCTCTGACCCCTTCATGAAATCCTCGAAATCTTCTAAACTGCCTTGCCATCGAGGACCCATTCCGTTACAAGATGTGAGAACCAGAGGTTCTGGGGGGAGTAAGAAGGATACGCCTAGCATCACTGGTCCTGGCTGTGTGTTTTGTGGGGTATCTGGGGATAGCGACATGGATTGGCATTGTAGGTTCGGCAGTATGTAGTCGGGGAGTGGTCTGTTAGACTATGACAGGGCTGGGAGTGCAGAGGTGCGTCGCCGAGGCGATGTGTGAGAATGTGGAGAATAAGCACTTTTCAGAGTCAGCAGGACATCATGTGGACGGAGTCTTGACATGGCTGGGCGTAGGGTAGGCTGCAGTTGTCCCCAGAAGTTTGTCTAGGATGCCAGAAATGGCGGTGCCTGACTTAAAGATGGCCGTCGTGAGCAGTAACAGGGGTTCTAGCCGGGTTGCCTGACTTCAAGATGTCCGCATGTGCACTAGGCTGCAGGAGGGTGGTGAGTCTAGAGAATCAGGAAGTAGCAGGCTCACCCGGATGCAGCGATGGGCCCGTGACAGGCAAGCTGGAGTGGGTGCAGCATGGTACAGGCTCACCCAGAGACAGCCATGACTGTGGCAGGCAGCAGGGACAGGCTCAGAAGTGGGGTAGTGCAGGGCGGGGCATTTACGTACTGCAGTGGTGCCTAAGCAGGCCAAGGCAGGTGGTGCTCCAATGGGGCTGTTTGTCGGCATGCATCAGCGTAGGGTTGCTGCTGCTGGCTGTAGGCCCGGTAATTCGATGCAGGGCAATGTAAACGTGCCGCGGCTGCCGGGCTGGAAACATAGGTGGGTCAAAGTTATCAACTACCTTGTCGCCAGTTGTCATAGTGTATTAAGGGATGGACACAGTAGGTTTAATCAACTTCTTGATTTGTGTAGGACTTTCCGTATCCTGCTTCACTCCGTTTTCCCTTCTCCTCTTCTGATCCCTCTCCTTCCTGCCTTTTCCCTCTTTCTTTCACCCACTTCTCACTTCCGTCCTCGGTTCGCCCTGCATGGTCCTAGCGCTGCGCTAAGGTACCATGCATGGCGACACTACAGAATGGTAAGAATCGATTGTACAAGATACAGAATACGATCAAAGAACCATTTCAGTGCAGCAGCCGAGCAAAGGAAGGTGAGACAAAAATTATGGAACTCCCAGGAGCACTGGAAGAGGATAAACACCAAATGATAAATGAGCTACTGCTTCTCTCATCATCATCCTAGGCAGAGCAGAGACAACACACACAAGCACCTATTGAGCTACATGTATTAGAATGCCTCAGGTTCGGGTATGTCACAGTGAATGTGAAAGTGATTGAGACATAGATAGAGTTAATGAACCTTACATTGAGGATGTCAGATTGCTATACTGAAGATTTGAGATGGTCAGGAGTTCTAGAAAGTGCAAAGCTATTGAATGTTCGGAACAGTTATGAGTCAACATTACAGAGTCTCTAGGTTGATGATCAAAAGGGGTGGAAAACTAAAGGCTCGTTCTGATGACTGTTCTTCAACTTACTGTTGGTGGTTGCCAAGTCTAGTTTTATTAGTAACAGCTCTGACAACTCAAAACTTCTTCTCCCAGCTACTAAACTCCTCTACGCGTTTTGATCCACCACCACATCATTCCAGAAGGTTGAAAGAAAACCTTCTACTACCTCTAAGTCTAAGATCATGGGGAAGCACAAGACAAGGACCCATAACATTGTCTCTTTTCCTTTAAAAAACAATGAAAGAAATAGATAAATAAGGAAACATAAAGCATGAAAAATAAAATTGAATGACTATCACCTAAATTAGTCTAAGTGTACTACACATACTCTAAGAACGTATACTAATATCACCTACTCTTACCTCACATTCTTTGGCAGATTTATTCCTGTCAAAACACTCCTTCACCTTTTCTTAACACACCCACACATGCCAATGGGAAATATTTTGCAGAATTTCCAATTACTTTTCTGTCTTAACCCACCTGAACATCAACTCTAGTGCCAGCCTGGAAGCTGGGTGGGTTTTACTCAGCAAATCAAATTGTGATACATTGGTAACCGAGGGGGGCGTGGTGCGGTAATACATGGCATGGACGTCACAGCATCAATCACATTGAACCAGTTGATCACAAACCACTGGATACACTCTGCCAGAACTCAATTCATGTACTGAGCCTGATCATTAGCCTGGGGGTAGTATATAGAACTTGTCAGTCAGTCAGTCAATGAGTCTTTATTCGATTAACATCATAAAAGACATTCTACACATGTTAAAACAGTTCATATACAATACAGTTCATATTACAATACAGGATAAAAGTTCTAAAACCATAAAGGTATTACATAATAAACAGGTACTTTAAAAATATAATGACAAGCATAATAAAATACAATAAGAGACACGCCAGTCAACCTAATAGTCCATAATATGGTGCTAATTGAAAGCAATTAAAGCCTTATGGAACACATATCACGACTTGAGTTTCCGTGCCCTAAGGATCTATGCCCAACTAATAAATTTGGCAACACCTATTACAACAGGTTTTGATGTATCTGTTTTCAAAATTCTACTAGCAACCTGTGCAGAACGAGTGCTCATTAATCTGCAAACAGGACGAAGCCAAACACGACGAGGGAGTAAATAAATTGGGCAACAGAAAAGGAAATGGTCCAATGATTCGATTGCATCTACACAGAAGGGGCACTTATCACTACCAAGAGGACTCCAGCTTTTGGTGAGACCTCGCAGTGGTAGGGCGCCCACTCTAAACTGGTGATACAGTTTGCGATCAAAATACTTCAAAATGGTATCCCAGTAACCTTCATAGACAGACTCATCCTTAAAAACTAGGAATATGGTGGTCATCGAGGTGCCTATGAGGGAAACACATCTCCTATTCTTAATAAAGCACCAATAGGTGTCCTTTAGGACATTTTTCGGTGGAAAGACCACAGTATCAGGGTTAGCCCAAAGGTCACCCATCCCAAGATCAATCAGCAGGGTTTTAATACCAGACAACCAGGGTATCCTATGCGAACCCTCCAGCCCTTTAACCTCCAGAAGGGCTTTAGCGTAGATCGATAGTTCAGGTGTAGTCCACAGGCGACGCCAAAACGCCAGGGGTCTATACCCTGCCAAGTCCTCTAAAGGCTGGATTCCCAGATCATATAATAGGGGAATACGCGGAGTGGATTGCGGTAGCCCTATTGCTGACCGGAGAAATTTATTCTGGGCGGTCATCAACTTGGACAAGTTACTAAAGCCCCAAATCTCAGCACCATATAAAATGGCAGGCAGAATCTTGGAGCCATAGATCTTCAATAGGGGAGCTATTGGTTTTGTTAAGGAATGTTTATGCTCTTTCAGCAAAGCTCCACCTAATTGGGCATGTTTAAGAGCGAGAAGATCCAGCTGATGAGACCAGCTGCAAGTCTCGCTAAAAGTGACCCCTAAATAGGTAAACACAGCCGTTTGATCCAAACTGACACCACCCAGACAGAACTTGTCAAGTGTTTTACCCCTATCGAACTCAGAAGTTTTTCTACCACAGAACTAACAAATTGGACCTCCTTATTTGAATTGGCTTCTGAAACAAGCATAACTTCAGGCCACTTGCTGTGATAACCCATCATGACCAAACCATACTGGCACTATAGGAAGAGACATTGAAATGGGCCTATCAAATCCATCCCCACTTTTGCCCATGCCCAATCAAGTCATTAAATATGATGCAAAGGTGGAGACGCTGTTGAATCACTCCTTTCACAACTAGCACAAATGACACATTCTTCAATTATCTGATCCACCTCTCTATTCATAGATGGGCACCAGAACATTTCCCTTAGTCCTCTCTTAGTGAGCCTCCAACCCAAATGCATCTCTTGAGCACTTTCTATAAGTCCTCCTTTGTTCAAGCCCTTTGCATACCACCATAGGTGGAACTTCTTGTTCACACCTGATTAGGACTTCATCTTCCACATACAATTCATCAGCAACCTTACTGTTAGCTTCACATCACTGAACTTTAGAGCAAGCATGATTCTAAGTTGACAGCTACTACAAAATAATCTTCCATATCTCCAACATTAATGCCCCCATCGCCCTCCACCAGAAATCTATAAAGAAAATCAGCTATTTTTGTTTTTAGAGCCTGAAATGGGTACTCCCTCAAATTGAAACTGTAACATTGTGGTAGACAATCTGGCTATTCAGGATGTAACTTTCTTCACTTTAGCTCCCCCTAATATGTACACCAGAGGCTTATGGCCCTTCTGGAGTACAAACTTGCTGCTCCACAAAAATGAGAGACACTTTTCAATGGCCCAACAACAACTCGACAATTAATTTACAATAACAGAGTAATTAAGTTCAGTTACCTTGCAAAACATATTGTTACTTAATATCTTGACAGTGGGTTGTTTGTCTTTTGAACCAAATCAAAAATATTTTAGCATTGTACATTCTGTGAAAAGTTCGTTTTTTAAACATATTAGTTAGTTTTTTCATACTGGTAGCCTAATCAGGGATAAACCTAGTATAGAATTCACATAATCCGAAAAGTTATTTCAGACCTTTTTTATCTATGGCTGCCTGGGCATATTCGATGGCCTTGACCAACTCTGGATGTGCGTTATTACCATAGGTATGACATGCCCCGAGAATTCCACCTCTCGTTTCCAAAATTCACATTTACTACCTTTTACTAATACACCACGTTCATGAAAAATGTCCAACTCTGTCCAAGATGGAATCATGAGTTTCACAATTCTTGGCAAACACAGATCATGCCTTCAACACCTTCAAAAGACAATTTACAATCTTCTGAAAACGGGCAAAGTTGACGCCAGCCCAAATAGCATGCAGCAGAATTGAAAGTGCTGCTTCATGTATTAAATGTCTTAAAGTGATGTGAGGAAAGATCCAGCTCTATCGGATGATACATTGCCACTATATTGATTTTACTTAACCACTCAGCACCGTTCAATTGATCCAAGAGTTGCTTTCATTTTGGGATGTAGATGGAAATCACCCAAACTGCTTGCTCAAAGAGAGTAAATCGATGCACACTCTAAGTTCACCTGACCCTTTTCCGTGCTACAAAAATCGGGGAAAGCCATGAAGTCAACTCAACAATTTAAAGTACCCCATGCTCTAACATTTTCTCCAGCTCTTATTTGTAGATCATAGCTTTTATCTCATAGCACATGTGTTCATAATCTTGACAACTTCTTTGATCCTGACTCACTACAGCCACTTTTTGTATTTTCAGTTGCTTACTTTGACACACCTTAAAAAGAATTACGTTTTTCCACAAGTTCTGCACGCAGCATTCATGAGACTTCTTTTCCCTTTCGACGTGAGTGGGAAAAGCACACTAAAAACATACATTTTGCTGTTTGAAAAAGTACACATCGTGCATCTTGGTCTTATTATTTCTGTCAAAACTATTTGGACTGCCCCTGTGGACTCTTTGGGATTGTCAATAAATTCTTTTACTGAGGTTCTTGAAGAATGGTGCGCCAGCTAGCATTGACTCATATGTTACTTTGTCATTTTGCTTTCCATGCCATTGAGGCAAAAGAAGTCTCCTCTGTCTTTGCATGCTACTGACAGACAAGGTAACCCGGATGTCAGAGCATTTTAGGACGCGCGCATTGTGTGCTGTGGCAAAGGCGCGTAGCGCTCGTATTTTAAACTACCTATTTTAGTATTTTCGTTGCTATTTAGTTTGTTTATCCCTGTTCTTAACATAGAGCACCCTCCCTCTCACCCGCATTTAAATCTGTTGTACCACCGCTGCTGATGAGCAAGATGGCGGCCGCAACTGTGGCTGGTTAAGCAAGTGCTCTCCACCTCCACAACGCTTACCAAGTTTTTGTTGCCGTTCAACTAGCCACTCGAGCCCAGGCACGGAGGTTCCAGGGTCCCACAACCGTCGATGATTTCTAGACTCTTCAGGGTCGCTGTAGTTTGGAGGAAGCAGCTCTTCCCACGTCTCCTGCAGCTATCACGGTGCTATCTCGCAAACGCCGGTCCCGATAGCGGCAGTCCAGGAGGGGGTATGCCGGGAAAGAGTTCGACATCACGATCCGGCCGTGGCAGAGGGGCTGGGCTACCCGTGGGGGGCTTGCCAAGAACGAGGCAGATGGCAGCGGGGGAGAAGCCGGCGGAGAAGATAGCCGATAAGATTAGCAAATTTAATCGGCAGGAGGAAATTAGTGCACGCCAGCCCCTTCAGTCTGGAATCACTGTTCATGCTCCCGCGCTGTTGGAGAGAGACGCGGTACACAATAATCCTGCGATTCCAGCGATGTTCAAAATAAATAAAACTCGAGATGGTGTGGCCTCACCCAGTACGCTGAGTAACAGCGGGGGGGGCGCCCCAGAATTTGACCATACAGGACGCGCAGCAAGGCATACAGAAAACTCCGGTAAGCCTAATTCTGCTAAATCCTGAAAAGGGGATTCTGGGAGATGTAGTTCATGGAGGATCGGGGCAAGTCAATGTGGAGGCTGAATTCACTCTGCAACAACGACGACAGAACACTGAAGGGGGTGTAACCGTCTTGGACCAGCCCGGAGCCGGTCCTTCAGAATCTAATGCTAAGTCTAATGCTAAGTCTGGGAGTGTAGAGGCAACAAGAGAGCCGCATGATGTGCCGGACAAGGCCTCGATAGTTGAGGATTTCTTCTCTCTATCTGATAGGTCTTCAGTAGATAGTGCTGTACAAGAATGGCTGGAGGGGGGCAGTATGGGGGGAGAGGAGGAACACTTGGAGGTGTCTATGGATGCTTCGGGCCAAGGCGATCATGTACCCAGGGGAGGGGTAGGGAGGGGTTCAGCGGCCTCTTCTGCCTGGGATGAACAGAACTCTCCTAACTACGCTGCCTCTGCCATATCGGGTGGAATCACCTTACAGGACCAATTAGTGCGAAGAAGTTCAATGTCAGTACCAGTACCAGCACCAGAGGAGATTACATTGGCCACCATCTATGACCTAATCATGACTCATAGAGCGGAGACACAGGCTGGGCTCTTACGCACTCAGAACGCATGTAAGCGACTGCAGAACGCTGTAAGACGGGGGGCTAAAACCTGCTCGGAGGTGGTTATAAGGATGAGTTAGGCTGAAACAAGGATCTCTACGCTAGAAGACGAACTATGCGCTCAGAAGGAAACAGTAGGGTCCCTTAAGACACACAGGGATGAACTCCTCCGGAAGCTAACGGACCTTGAAAATAGGTCCAGACGGAATAACTTAAGAGTATTGGGTGTGCCGGAGGGGAAAGAGGGTGCGGACCCGTTAAGGTTTATGGTTGAGCTGTTTTCAGAGGCATTTCCAGAGTTGGGGCATTGGGACTGGCAAAGGGAAGTCCAAAGGGCATATAGATTTCCGTTTGTACAAAAATGGGGGCAGGGCTCATAATTTCCTAGGGCTATTTTGATCTCACTGTGTAATTTCAGAGCGAGAAAGGAGCTCTATGATCTAGCACGGCCAAATAAAAGGAGAAGTGCTAAGGGGTGTGAGTTTTTTGTCCGCCCGGATTTTTGTCAGGACACGGTTGGGCAGCGATGGAGGCTTAGACAGCTTATACCAGAGTTTCAGGCTAAGGGGGCTCAGGTGTTCCTGCAAAACCCGGCTAAACTGAAGGTTGTTAAGGGTGGTCGCAGTCAGTTTTTTATCTCAGAGATAAAGGCAAAAGAATTCCTACAGTCAATGTGATAAGTCTGATAAGTCTTTATGGCTTGTGTCTGATACTAGTTGCCCTGTATTTACTGTCTTGGAGGTACTTAGTGAGGTACTGTGTAAGGTGTTCCAGTGTACTTTAGAGGGGTTCTAGGGTACTTTAGAGGGTGGTGACGTAGACCTTTTATATTCTCAACAGGAGGGCTCTCTTGGAGTGTCAGCTTATAAAAGCAGTGTAGACTGAAGGACGTGGGATTGAATGTTTTTTGAGGGCTATAGGGCTATGGGTGGTTGGTTGCACAACGGTTCTTTTCTCTTACTATTAAGGTGGTCTTTGGGAGGTGGAGGATGGGCACTGGGCTTTATCATCACTAAGGGAAGGAATTCCCAATGCTCCTTATGGGTGGTGCGAGGGGTGGTGGGTGGAGGGTGGGCTTTGGGGGGGTGCTGGGAGGGGGTGGAGGGGGTTGGAGGGTGCAGGGGTTAATAGATTCAGCAAGAAGTACAGCCTTTATTTTGTATAGTCCTCATCAGGCCGTCTCAGTTAAAGTATGTAGGTCTATATATGTCAAGATTAAAAATGGCTTTAGTACCTGAAAGGAAACTTGCTGTATCAGCTGTATTAATTGTGTTGGATGTATCAGATGCTATATGCCATGCAAGATGTTGGGTGAAAATTCGATCTCGGTAGGGTAGACAATATAATGTTAGGTTTCTGGCATCAAATACGATAAGGATATAGGATGAGGAAACTAATATGTTGCACACTTAACATTTGTGGGTTGAATGACCCTGGGAAAAGAAGAGTTTTGTCCAGAATTATATACTTAAGTTCATGGGACCTTTTGTTTCTGCAGGAGACACATATCGCATGGACGAATAGGGCATGGCTCGGCTCCTTGGGACTCGAGCTATTGGCCTGTACTACGCAGACAGTTAATGCTAAGGGTGTTGCGATTCTTGCTAAAAAGGGATTAATTATAATGAAGAAGTACAAAGTTGATAATTTAGGACGCTGGGTAATGATAGAGGCAGTGGTCTCGCAGCAAGTTATTACATTATGTTCGATATATGCCCCAAATTCGGATGACCCAGTCATTTTTCAATCGATTAACGCAGAATTAGCATGTCATCCACATCCTATGATTGTCTGTGGCGATCTACATATACATCTCCACTCACAGTCGAATTTAAGGACAGCTGAAACTTACGCTGGCAGGAAGCCGCGAGGTTTTAAGAGTCTGCAGGCGCTCGTCCAGGATCAAGGGCTATATGATGTATGGGCAGAACTCAATGCTGGCCAGGATGGATCTACGTATTTTACTGCCCCACATGGGAAAATGGCACGGCTAGATTATTTTTTGGTATCTGGTGCTGTTCTATCGAGGGCTTCAATTAAGATACTCCCTAAAATTATATCAGATCACAACCCGGTAGTTTTGGAGTTCGATTGTTTGGGTTTAATGGCCAGGTCTCAAAAATGGACATTTGATAGAAAGCTTTTGCTCAGTGAGGATTACTGCAATTGGATGGCTAAATGGATTCCCGAATTTATCCAGACGAATATAGGATCAGCTAGGAGAGATATTGTTTGGGATGCATTAAAGGCGGGGATAAGAGGGGAGACATTAAGATTTGCTGCAAGGAAGCGTAAGATAGAGCGCTTAAAGGTTATAGATGATCTAGGGACTCTCTCTCGGCTTGAGCAAAAACTGGCTCAAGAGATAAACTCTGGAGGGAGCGTTAAGGAGGCTCAAGCTGAGGTTGCTGCTTGTCGGGCGGAAATTTATCAAGGCTATGCGGATGTGGCTGCTGCTATTTATTAAACACATAGGAGAGAGTTCTATGAGTATGGGGAAAGGGTTGGTAAGGTTCTCACTAATAGATTACGTCAAAAAGAGGTCGACTCGAGGATAGCTAAGATCAAAGATCTTGATGGAAACTTGGTGGAGACCCCTTCCCTGATTCAAGATGCTTTTAGAAAATACTATGAAAAACTGTATACATCAGAACCGGTCGTAAGCGCAGAGAGGTATTTAGCGGGAAAGGTCTGCCTAGGGGTAAAGGAACAGGATAAAGAGGCATTAACGGAGGAGCTCTCTTCGGAGGAGATTGAAAAGGCAATGATGTCATTAGCATTGGGGAAGGCTATGAGATCAGATTCGATCCCCTTGGAGTTCTACATTAAATTCAAGAAGAAATTAGAGAGGATAATGACCTTAGTATTCCAAGCAGCATTTGCCGGGATTCCCCCGGCTTCTTGGTCTCATACTGTGATAGTCGTCTTTAAAAAAAAGGGAAAGGATCCTCAGGAGCTCTCCTCGTATAGACCGATTTCGTTAATTAATGCTGATAATAAAATCTATTTGAAATGTCTGGCAATGAGATTGGGAGATGTGATCAGCCCCCTTGTTTCATTACAACAACATGGGTTCATTGCTGGGAGGGGGACCACGGACCACGTTAGGCGACTCATCACGGTATTTGATTGGGCCCAGGCGATGAATGCTCCGGTTGGGGTGGCCCTGTTGGATGCTGAAAAAGCATTCAACAGGGTCTCCTGGGAATTCTTATGGGCCGTAATGAGATGGAAGTCGTTTCCTAGTGGGTATATACGGGCAATACAGTCGATGTATCTAACCCCGAGGGCAAGTGTCCGATTGGGGGGTGAGGAGTCACAGACTTTCTTGGTCAACAGGGGCACACGGCAGGGGTGCCCCTGATCACCACTTCTGTTTGCTCTGTTTATAGATCCCCTCATCGAAAGTTTAGAGTCGGACTTGGGTATTCTACCGGTAACCTCGAGGTTATACTCAGCTAAAGTCCTGGCATATGCTGACGACCTTGCGGTTTTGTCATCAGATATGAGTAGTGCTATGCCTAGAATCGAGACTATAACTGGAAATTTTGGTACAGTGTCCGGTTATAAACTAAACTTGGGGCAGACTCAAGTGTTGCACTCAGAGGCCGGGTTTCCTGCGGAGTTAGGGGTGGGGGTGGCCACAGAGGCAACGTATCTGGGTATAATTATCTCACCTCAAATCCAAGACATCCCGAGTATCAATGTAGAGCCGATACTTGCCTCTTCAAATAAAACTCTGGAGAGAATTAATCGGCTGCATCTCTCCTTATATGGAAGGGGCAATGTTTTGAAAATGTCCATCTTTCCTAAGTTATTGTATCTGTTTTGGGCCATTCCTATCCTTTTTCCGAAAGAACTATTTGACAGAATAGAACGAATGTGCTCACGATTCCTTTTGGGATACCGTCGCTCTAGAAGGGCAATTAAATGGCTCTATTTGCCATTGGAACGTGGTGGCCTGGCTCTCCCAAATTTTTACTTATATTACTCAGTCTCGTTGTTTCAATCAATGGGTGTTTTGATTTGGGGTAAGATGGCGGTGCTGGATCCCGCTTTTTTTCCGTCTATATACGAGTGGTGTTTGGGAAATTCAGCACAAGGGTTACTTTTAAAAGTGTTAGAGCCAAGCTACTACAAAAAGACAAGGTTTAAAATTATCCAGGCGGCCTACTCAGTCTGGAAGAGGTTTGGCAAATTGTTATCTATTCCTAGTATTATACGGTATACATCTTTAGATTCGACTGTCTTATCCCCTGTGGTGTTTCAGGACTCTGTTATGCGTAGGTGGTCACAGCTTGGTATTAGGTTAGTAGGAGATCTGCTGGAGCAGGGTGAGATGGTATCTTTTTCAACATTGCAAGACAGATGTGGGGTTGGAAAGGCGGATTTTTTCAAGTATTTGCAATTAAGAAGTGCTTTACAGGCCGCAATTGCGGGGGGGAAATGTTACCCCTCACAAATCCGCATTTTGGATTTAATAAAATGGAAATGTAAAATAGGGCAATTATATGTGGAGCTCATGTTAATACAAACTGATGACTTGGGTAGGCAGGAGGCAATATGGGAGGAGAAAGTGTCGACAGTCAATTTGGACTTACAGCTGGTAATGCGAACGGCCAGTTCTATTTTGCTCAATCATACATGGCTATGTTCAATCTGTACTATACGCCAGCAAGGATAGCCAAGTGAAAGGCTGGTAAGGGGACTAACTGTTCAAGATGTGGACTTTATGCAGCAGATTTGTTGCACGTTTTATTCTTGCCCTTTCTTACAGCCACTTCTTCTAGATATCGAATGTTTTTTGTCACAATTTCTGGGAATACCAATTTCTGTTACGGCCTCATTGGTTTTGTTTGGAATAGAATTTAGTACAGATATGGGTAGGCAGGCGTCATCCAATAGAAGATTTAAGTTTATCTGTATGTCAGTTTTGAGGTCTTGTATAACATCTCAATGGCTGGATGCTGAGAATCCCACCTTCACAAGTTGGAGGGCAAAACTTATTGCTATATATAATACGGAATGGGCATTATACAAACTGAAAGGGACTACAAAAAAAAGCTGGGGGCGGCTATCTGAGAGCCGATCAGAACTTGGATACAGCATTGATATATTTAGTAATGCACTATCGCCTTAACTGTTCCGTTTTCTCTTTTTTTTTTTTTTTTTTTTTTATGTCAAGAAATCAGAGATGTGTATATTTTGATCTTCTATGTCTTTTTTTTTATTTTACTCTCTGTTATAAATAATGGTCTGTAAATAATGAATTGTGCTGCTGAATCGAGGAAAAACTTAATAAATAATAAAAATAATAATAATAAATAAATAAATCTGTTGTACCACCGCTGCTTTAGCGGGTCCGGTCCTGGTGGGGCACGTCATTAGGGGGATTAGGCCGCCATCTTGGAGTGGTGTCGGGGACGTCTGGGGCCGCCATTTTGCGCGGTCTAGCGGTCTTCTACACACATGGGAACCCTATTTAAGGCGGTACCTCAAGGGGGTCAGCCTGGACAAGGTAACCAGGATCGTCAGAGCATTTTAGGACGCGCGCATTGTGAGCTGTGGCAAAGGCGCGTAGCGCTCGTATTTTAAACTATTTTAAACTACCTATTTTAGTATTTTCGTTGCTATTTAGTTTGTTTATCCCTGTTCTTAACATAGGGCACCCTCCCTCTTACCCGCATTTAAATCTGTTGTACCACCGCTGCTTTAGCGGGTCCGGTCCTGGTGGGGCACGTCATTAGGGGGATTAGGCCGCCATCTTGGAGGGGTGTCGGGGACGTCTGGGGCCGCCATTTTGAGCGGTCTAGCGGTCTTCTACACACACGGGCACCCTATTTAAGGCTGTACCTCAAGGGGGTCAGCCTGGACAAGGTAACCCGGATCGTCAGAGCATTTTAGGACGCGCGCATTGTGTGCTGTGGCAAAGGCGCGTAGCGCTCGTATTTTAAACTATTTTAAACTACCTATTTTAGTATTTTCGTTGCTATTTAGTTTGTTTATCCCTGTTCTTAACATAGGGCACCCTCCCTCTTACCCGCATTTAAATCTGTTGTACCACCGCTGCTTTAGCGGGTCCGGTCCTGGTGGGGCACGTCATTAGGGGGATTAGGCCGCCATCTTGGAGTGGTGTCGGGGACGTCTGGGGCCACCATTTTGAGCGGTCTAGCGGTCTTCTACACACACGGGCACCCTATTTAAACCAGCCCTCAAGCGCGCAGCGGTTACGCGCAGCGGGAGTGCCATCCCTGTGCCTGAGTCATGCCAGAGTCCTGCCCGTCTGCGCCCGTCAGTGCTAAGGAGGCGCGAGGTGCGGAACACTCTATAGGTAGGTGGTACATATCCGATGTGCTGATGGCTGCCGCAAGGGGATACTCCAGGGAAGAGTTGCTGTACCTGGGAGGGGTGGCTTCACGGTGTGCCTATGAGCCCGTTAGCCCCCTTCGTGGTCAGTATAAGTGCGCCGGCTGTAACTGGTCGTTAAATGACCCCTCCCTAATCTCCGCTTTAACGGACTCGTCTCCGCGTAAGGCTTCGGGTAATAGGTCAATAACCCCTCGAAACATTACGATCTGGAATTTAAATATTAGGTCCCTATCGAAGCATCATTTAGAAATATGGGATCTTTTACGTGATGAGAGACCTGATGTTTTTTTTATGACGGAGACTTGGCTTCAGGAAGCTGACACCGCAGTGGTGAATCTGGCCACCCCTCAGACTATTCCATCTATACCCTTAATGGGGCATCTAGGGGGGTGGAATTGCTGTGGCTGTCAAATCCTGCTACCCTTGTGACTGGAGGGCAGTAAACCTGGTAGGATGTGAAAGTGCATTCTTTAAGATCTCTATTTCCCATTATTTTGCACTATCTGGTCTTCGTATTTATCGTCCTCCTGGATGTGACACTGCATTTCGAAAGGCTCTCCCGGAATGTATTAGCTCGCTTGCATTGGGGTGCGCTAATTTTAGCATCCTGGGTGACCTCAATCTTCATTTTGATTGCCCTCACATCCTGGCCATCAGCAGCACGTTGACGGATTTAGAGGCTCTCCAGCTTAATCAGCTGGTCACTCTTCCAACGCATGTGGGTGGTCATATACTCGACCCGTTATTTACTAATTTGTCAGGGGCCACGGTAGCTATACCAAGCCCTGTTGCTTGGTCCGACCATTTTTTGGTTAGAATTTTGCTCTCAACTGCTGAACATCCGTATAAGCCCCAGGATAAAGTAGTGTACAAGCGCCATTGGAAAAAACTTAAGCTGGAGGACTTTCACCATTTGTTGGTTACGAATCCGCTTGGCCCTTTTCACAATGTTGAATCTGGGTATGATTTGTTTTGTGACTGGGTCTCTCAGGCCTTGGACATACTGATCCCTGCTGCCTGGTCGAAATGTCGGTCCAGAGAACCCAGCCCATGGTACGACAGTTCCCTGACATTGTTAAAAAAGGCCTGTAAACAGGCTGAAAGGGAGTGGCGGAAGTCTTATAATGCCGGAAAAAAATCAAGGTATCTCTCCACAGTCAAACACTATCACAGAGCTGTGTGTAGAGCTCGGGCTGCCTTCTATTCACATGAATTCAGAGCAAGTCCTAATCCATCCAAATTAATCTTTAAGGTCCTAAAGGACCTGATGGCTAAAAAAGTTCATTCGGCTGATATCCGCTCGGTGGCCCATTGCGAAGATCTGGCTTTGTTTTTTCTTGGAAAAATTCAAGCCATTTACCGTGCCTTTCACACTTCTGAGCCAGTTGTTGAATGTACCAGCCCCACACCAATCATAGGTGACACATTGGAGGTATTTCCTAGTTTATCAATGGATACACTTCTAAAACTAGCCCAGAAGGTAAAATCTGGCTCGCCTATGGATCCCATGAGGCCAGCTCAGTTTATAGATTCCGCCACTATCTGCCTTCCTCCATTATGCCATCTCTTATACCTCTCGCTTGCTACGGGTGTTGTTCCAACTAAATGGAAACAGGCTGTCGTAACACCCATTCTGAATAAGCCTACATCGGATCCATCTAAACTCGAGAACTATCGCCCGATCTCCCTCCTCCCTTGGGCCTCCAAAGTTGTCGAGTCCCATGTGAACGAGGTCCTGACTAAACACCTCATAGGGGCAAACATTCTGGACCCTTCCCAGAATGGTTTTCGGCCTGGTCATAGCACCGAGACCGCCCTGCTCTTTATGACAGAACATCTGCGTGTTACGCTTGATTCAGGTCAGACTGCGGCACTGTTATTGTTGGATCTCAGTGCCGCATTTGACATGGTTTCGCATGGGATTTTAATTCAACGACTCAGGGAGGCGGGTGTTATGGGCCCTGCTCTCGATTGGTTCCGTTCCTTTCTCATTGGTCGGACCTTTAAGGTAGCCACTCCGCCTTTTGAATCTAAGTCCTATTCGCTGGAGATGGGTGTGCCTCAGGGTTCGTCGTTGAGCCCCACATTGTTTAATCTATATGTGAGGCCGCTAGCGGATGTCGTCAAGCATTGGGGTATGACTATGGTCACCTATGCAGACGACACGCAGCTGGCGGTCGTCCTAAGCGGGGACTCCGACCTGGATGCACCCAGATTCCGGGATGGACTATCGGCAGTGGCTAGATGGATGATTATCAACTGTCTCCAATTGAATGCTAAAAAAACTGAGGTCATGATCGTGGGCAAGCGGACGGATCTGTGGGGTGATAGGTGGTGGCCTTCGGAATTGGGTGCGACTCCTGTGCCTGTGTCAGAGGTAAAAAACCTGGGAGTGTGGCTAGACTCTACCTTGAGTTTTAGTGTCCATACAAAAAAAGTGGCAGCCAACTGTTTTGGCATTCTGCGAGGGTTGCGTCCGCTCCTGAGGTTTTTCGATGCCCCCACCAGACAGCTGGTTATCCAGGCATCCATATTATCGCGGCTGGATTATGCCAGCTCACTCCTGTTGGGGACTAATCAGGCTGAAATAGCACGGATGCAACGTGTTCAGAATGCCGCTGCAAGAGCCCTGATAGGTTTACCAAGGTCCTGCTCTGCGGAAAGCACCATCCGTGCTTTGCACTGGTTACCTATGGTGCAGAGGATTCAGTTTAAGACCTTGTGCCTTTCTTATAAAATCCTAAGGAAGACTTCTCCCCAGATCCTTTCCACTTTTTTGGTCCCTTACGTGCCCTCGCGCCCCCTTAGATCTTTAGGCCAAAACCTGGTGGTGGTCCCGCGGTTCAGGCTTTGTAGGGCTGGTGGAAGGTCCTTTCGGGTCCTGGCCGCAAAGCTGTGGAACTCTCTTCCGCCCTATTTGCGTGGAATTGACGAACTCTTGAAGTTTAGGAGGGCTATTAAGACGTATCTGTTTCCATCCCTAGGTTAGTATTCTGTTTCTGCGCGAGTTTCCTCCTTTTCGGTTCTGTTGTGTTTGGGACTTCCTTTTCCAAGCTCCGGGACGCCCCTTAGCTGGGGCAGCTGTGTGCTATAAAAGTGCTGGTAACATAACATAACATAACAGGGCACAGGTGATGTCTTCCAAAGATGCAATACAGATACATGGAATATGTTGAAAATTATCCTTTTACAAAAAAAAAATCCCAAGAACCTTGAACACTTGAAAGAAATGCAGCATTTATGATGTCAGAAGACTGGAGAGCAGTGGCAAATATGACTGTTCCTGGGAGATCACCAACCCTGCTGACCATGCTTGGAGATGAATGGGGGCCTGTGTAGAGCAGCAAGCAGTGCCAAGTTGGCTTCTCATCAACAAAAAGGTTTTTGTGGTCTACACAAACTCCAGGATAGAGGTGGGTGCCAAATCCAGTTTTATTGGTAACAACTCCAACAACTCAACACATCTCCCAGCTCAAAAAATTCTCTTTGCTCTTTTAATCTAAACATTCCAATCCACCCCATATCATTCCAGAAGGCGGAAGCAAAACATTCCAATACTGCTCAGTTTGAGGTCTAATAGAAGCCAAGACCGCGACACAAA
The DNA here is from genome assembly GCF_964204655.1 of Triturus cristatus. NCBI lineage: Eukaryota > Metazoa > Chordata > Amphibia > Caudata > Salamandridae > Triturus > Triturus cristatus. Next base: position 657,348,102 of record NC_140592.1, on the reverse strand, counting down.
ACAATTACTCACCATTACTAAAAAAAAACAAAAAAAACACTGATCTTGCCTGTTTGACACCTTGCATCAAAAGAGTAGAGACAGTGCTTTGAATGGACAGACATTTCTAATGGAGTAGCACTGGCTCAATTAAGGCAATGGATAGAGGAGACTGGCTATGGCAAAGGTACTTAATGGGCAATACGTGCATCTAAACCTGACATGCCTAGAAGTGGTAGCCACAGGCTCCAATCATGGGGGAAAGTTTCAGTAACATGAAGAAAGGAAAACGTATTCAAGAAATGCCCACATTGTTGAAAAGGAGGAAGGAGTGCATATGCAAAGTGAGAGAGGTGTGAGGATTGAGAATGCAGCATCTCCAGATTTGTTTGACAAGGATTAGCAGAATCCCTGCAAATGTGTTAGAAACTGCACCCTACCATAACTGTTGTTGGATAACAAGGGCACACTGTATAACCAACGTCATAAGATAAGGAAAGTAGTTAGCATCAAGTATGCAATCTGGCACCAAGGCAGACTCATCAAAAAGCATTGTGATTGCATGGAAAGGACGCATGAATGGAGTGGTGACAGAGCATAAAATTGCATTACTGCTTCAAGCTGTGTCAAAACCACACCCTGAACAGTACATGAGAATAGCTGGTGACTATCCGATTGACAGAGAACTGCAAAAGAGCCAGCCCAATCTTCTCTGTAGAGTTTTCCTAGAACTGATTGAGGAATCCCTGGAAACATATTCTATTGCCGTTCAGTTGCAGGGCAGGCTGATTAATTTATTTTCATTTCACTGCCCTCCAAATTAGTCTGAATAATGAGATTATCCATCCTAACTTTGCATTGACCCCCTTGAAAAAAATAGTCCTCTGGGATTCTGCTTGTGGGGGCCATTTCTTTGAAAATACCAAGAAACAGTACAGAAAATAGTAGTGCAGTTTTTCAATTTTTCCAAAACAAGTAATATTATCTTGTCTTGTTGGATGATTTAATTCACTGAGAGACTGTAAGAGGGGTACCTGAACACAATAGTGATGATCGTGTGTGAGTGCACGGCAGTGTGGTTGCAGAGCAATTTTTGTACTACTGTGTTTACACAAATGATGTGTACTTGACACTTTCAGCCAGGGATTTATTTTTGGATTGCTTGGAAACCCATTTTAGTTAGATGTGACTAATTTATCAACTAGGGGGCATATGTATCAAGAAAGCGTTTTGGGAGTCCTTACTAGCGAATTTTAGCGATTCGCTATTAAGGACTCGCAAAAGGCAATGTATGTAGGATTCACAATATTAATTGCGATTCCTACGTATTCCTTAATTGCGAATCGCAAATTGCGATTCGCAATTAAGGAATACCTTCCCATTCATTCCTATTGGCCTAGAGGCCCATGGGAATGAATGGTAAGACATTCGCAATTTGCTAGTACCCATTAGGTATTCTCAAATTTTGAATGCAATTTCAAGGGTGCAAGGGTGTCAAAAGGACACCCTGTTGCACCCCTGAAATAAGCATTGTGTCCAAAGGGCATGTATGTGCGCCACAGGCACATTGAAAAATGCAAAAAAGTGCATTTTTCAAAGAAATCGCAAATTACCACCAACTTGAAGTTAGTGGTAATTTGCGATTTCTAAGGGCAAAATCACTCAACTTGGATGCTTCCAGAATTGCATTTAAGGAATTGCAAATTGCGATTCCTTAAATGCATTTGCAGAATAGGGAATCGCAAATTTTGCAAATCCCTATTGTGCGAGGGCCTTTCGGGATGATACATCCCAAAAGGCTTTTTCCCCGATTCTGAGAATCAGCCCGTTTGCGAACGGGAAAAAGGCTCCATACATATGCCCCTTGATGTTTGATCCTGCTGTGCTGGTTCAGAGCCTCACAGAGTGTGAGAAGAAAGACTGAGAGTTACTGTGGAGCTTAAGTCTGAAGATCGGCATTGGGAATGCCTAGTAGTTTCCTTAAGGTTGCATTTGTTGATCAACTTGCCATTGTGAGATCTAAAATACTGATTTAGCATTGACGATTTTGCACAGAAATATTGACAATTTGTTTATTATAGAGTACTGTTTAGCAGTGGCAATTTGGAAGTTGTCTGGTTACAGAGTTTTTTTAATGGCTCAAAGACAGTTTTTTTTCGGGTCTACACAGTGCTGTATGATTATAAATAGGGATTTGCAGGGTAGTGGATTACTCAGCTGTGTACATTTAAATTTGTTGTCTTTACATGTGTTATTACCTTTTTCAATATTATTATACTTGTATTTTATATGATTAGACTTTTGTTAGCACTGATGAAGCAACACCATAATTAAGAAACAAAACGTGTTGACTTTCTGTTTGCTGCTGGGACCCGGGGGCCCCCGGTTGCCTGGTGCAGTAAGGTGGTGCGGTGCACCAGTTAACGATGGCCTGCTTCCGAGGGCGTGGTGCAGCGCATTCTTTCAGATGCTGGCGTTTGGTGCTCTGTAGAGCCACCTGCCCTGGCTCTATCTCTTTGCTTCTAGTGGACCTACTCAGCTGGAAGGCCTCAGGAGGGGCTAGAGCCCCTTTCCCCCTTTTACCTCTGCAGGGACTGGGGGCTCCCAGTTTTGGGATCATGGGTCGTGGGAAGGTTCCTCTGCAGATCCCGGCCCAGACCAAGATGAACCAATTTACAGTCCCACCATCGGAGTCCCAGAAGGACGTGGAGGGGCCGGCAGCCAGGGTGCCCGCTTTGGCACAGCAGGGAACAGCGGAACTTGAGGGGATTCTTAAAGCCATACAAGACTCAATGGACATGGTTGAAACCAAGGTTGATGGCCTTCACGTAGATCTCTCCCATCTGCGCCAAGACCTACGCAATGTGGTGGAAGAAAACAGAAATCCCCTGCGGAGGATGAGATTGCCTCCCTTAAGAGCCAGATATCTAAATTATCTGCCTCAGTGTCAACACTCAATGAAAGAGTGGAAGACGATGAAAACAGATCACGGCGTAACAACCTCCCACTCGTTGGTCTCCTGGAGTCCTTGGAGCAGCGGGGCCTTACCGTGGTACTGGATGGCTGGTTTAAAGAATGGGTTCCTTAGGGCAAGCTGTCCACCTTCTTTGTCATGGAGAGAGCGCACTGCTCGTCGGCAACGAAGTCTCCATCTGGAGCTCCCCCAAGCCTGTGATTCTGAGTCTTCTTAACTTTAAGGATGGAACGAGACCCTTTAGTGGGTCCGCTCTCGGCGGAGTTACAGTTTTCTAACTCTAAAGTACTTATTTTCCCTGATAGCACTACAGCAGGGCAGCAGCGATGGTGCTCATTTGTCGAGGTGAAACGAAAGTGCTGTACACTGAACCTGCGCTACATGCTGGCCTTCCTGACTCGCCTAAAATTCATCTTCCAATCTAAGACTGTCTTCTTTGATACTCTGAACTAGGCCTGGGAATGGGCGACGAAGCGGCGGCTGATGAGACGGCCATCCCCCGAACTGCCCCGAGCTGATGGCCTGCCAGAGCAGTCTTAGGCACTGTCCCACAGACTGCGGAGGGGGGCCGCTCCTGCTCCAGAAGTTCTGTGTTGAGCCGTGGGTGGCAGTCGATGGCCTATCCCGGGGCGACTGTCTCACTCCCAACCTCAATAACAATGAACGACGACCTGTCTCCCATTATTTTTCAATCCGACGAGGTGTACCCAGGCACTCTTCCTCATCGCCTTGACTTTCAAGTCCTCACTCTACTTTGACCCTGTTTCCTTTAGGTACTCGATAGTACGAGCGGGGCTGGGTATGGTGGGAAGCCTATTTGCCTCTCCTCTATTGAACTGGCAATCCACTGAGTTCATCAGTAACTCACGGTGATCATTCTAATGTGCATTCCATGTGGGTTGTACTTACTATTGTTGTTGCATGTTGTCAGGTATTATATCCTGCATGGGTGCCAAAACGCCACAGATGTTTCCCCCAAGTTCACCTGTTTTGGGTAGTTGGTTTGGGTGGCAGATGCTTCCTGGGGTGAAGTGTGGAGTGGAGGATATTAGGGGGGTGTTTCTGTTCGGCCTTTTGGCCAGGTTTACTGTTTTTAATTAGCTTTTCCTTTGCAGGTTGTCATTGGCAGACTCATCTGTTATAATTTTCAACCTTGTTTGGCTTCACACTGCATTCCCCCGTGTTACCACATTAGATCCTGCTCTCCGGCAGGAACCACTTACTATCCCCTATGCATGTCATGGCCCCCCTTAAGTTAACGGTGCTCTCCTGGAACTTCATTGGCCTACTGGACCGATTAAGTGCTCAGCTGTCCTGCGGTATATTAGGCATCGCAGGTCTGCGGTCGTTCTCCTACAGGAGACTCACTTGAGTATGTGCTGCACTTTCTTAGGCCGCTTTGGATATGACAGGGTCTACCACTGTGGCTTTGCCTGTGGCTCGAGAGGGGTCGCAATCCTGCTACACAAGTCCCTACCCCTGGCTGTTGCTGGCCAGCACAAGGATTCACAGGGGTGTTAAATGGGTGTTGAAGGCCGTATGGCTGCAAGTCAATACAATTTCGTGTCATGCTACGTCCCTCTTCCCCTATTGCAACCCTCTCTCCAAAAGCTGCAGTCCTTTCCTCTGAGTCTTCCTCAAGGGGTTATGGTGGTCAGAGACGGCCCGTGTAGGGCGTTTTACCGGGGCGGTGACGTGGCGCAGAGGAGGGGCAGGGTGGGGGGGTTGCAAAATGCGGCATACGGCCGATTACAGGTAAGTTACGCAAAAAATTAATAAAACGAATTTCGTTGCGCGCGCTGCATCGCCAAATGCGATGCAGCGCGCGCAACGAAATTCGTTTTATTCATTTTTGCGTAACTTACCTGTAATCGGCCGTATGCCGCATTTTGCAACCCCACACCCTGCCCCTCCTCTGCGCCACGTCACCGCCCCGGTAAAACGCCCTACACGGGCCGTCGCTGATGGTGGTAACGCTGTCCCTGATCCTGATCTTGATGCCTCCACTGCCTCATACTCTGGTAAGCACAACCTGTCGGCCTGCCTTTCTTCTTGGGCCAAATCCGTTCACCTGTGGTGCTCTTGGCATCCTATCCTGCGTGTACACTCACCGCTCAGCGGTGCATGCCGTGGACTCTGGCTTTGATCTTCTGTGGCTGCCAGTCGGTGGACCTCCTCTCGGTTTAATCTGTGCACATTCTCCCATGCAGCCTTTCGGATCATGGTCCACTTCCATTGTCCTGGGAACTCCAACCGACCACCTTGCACCCGGCCTGGAGATTTAGTGCTAGGCATTTACAGAAAGCTGATAGGGCGGCATTTGTGGAAGACAAATTTGAGGTGTTTTTTAAGCTTAATGTAGGATTGGTTTTCTCAGCAGTGACATTGTGGTCAGCCAAAAAAACCCTTGTTGCATGGCCACCTTGAAGGGTATATCCGCTGAGCAGAGGCCCGTCAACTGATGATGTCCAGCGTACCCTGGCCATAGCCCGCATGGAACTGCGACAGGCCTCTCTTGAGGAGGCTAAGCAGTGCTGGCTGCCTCCATACAGAATGTTTACTGTCTGGTGACAAATCGGGCAAACTACTGTACTGGCTGGCAACTCGCAGTATATCTGACAGGGTGGTACCAGTGAGGTGATTCGGAACTCCTCGGGGCACCTTCAGCAGGAATCCTCCGCCATAGCCCAGACCTTCTTGGATTTCTATTGGGGTTGTATTCGCACCACCAGCAGCCACCCGCTGAAGTAGAGGACCTGCCCCTGAGTGGCATCTCGCTGCCATCCATTCCAGATGCCTTGGTTTAGGAATTGGATCAGGACCTGCAGATTGAGGAGGAGCAGGCAGCTGTGACGGCACTGCAATCCAGAAAGACAGCCGGCCCAGACGAGTATCCTGTTGAATACTATTAGCACTTCTGGTACATCCTATGCCCCCATCTTTTGAACCTCTATAAAGCTGCGGTGTGCGTCCTTTCCACCTGATTTAGACTGTGCCACAATTGTTGTCTTACCTAAGAAGGGCCTTAGCAACGTGGCTGGCACGGGCTGTATCCAGGTGGTTGGTGTGGGGATGTTTTTTTTCGCATGGTGCATCTTCTCTACAGCACCCCAATGGCTTGGGTCCGGGTAAACGGGGTCCTTTCTTACCTATTTCCCATTGAACGTGCCACACACCAGGGTTGTCCACTTTCTTCACTGCTATTCTCCCTGGCGTTAGAACCCCTGGCATGGCTTATGCACTATGATGCGCAGATCTGGGGTCGACGCAGGGGGAGTGGTCTCGAGGAACTCAATGCATTATACGCTGACGACATTCTTCTCTTTCGGCAAAACCTGCAGCACTCCGGGACCTGATGCCTGTCCCTCCTTCAGTTGTACGGCAAGGCGTCCGGCCTCCGGATTTATGAGGGCAAGTCCTGTGTAGTGGAGGTGAGGGGCGATGCTCAGAGGCAGGTTTGGTGCCTCAACGTTCCCATCCGGCGCTACTCATTTAAATACCTAGGGATTCATATGTCCCCATTCCCAGACCTGGTGTGGAACCTTAATTTCCAGGGGGCTGACCCAAATACTCGAGCACGACTTGGGTAGATGAGCAACCCTTCCGTTGAATCCTATGAGGCGTACCGACCTCTTTAAGATGGTGTGTCTGCCACGCTACTTATATGTCCTGGATAATTACCCCACCCCCATCCCCCACAAATGGTTCTACTCTCTGAATGCCAAGATCACCAATTTTGTGTGGGTGGGTGGCAGGCACAGGGTGGCATTTCAGACACTGAGTAAGTCCTCCTTTGATGGTGGTCTGGGGCTATCGGACAGAAATCTTTACTACCTCGCCGCCCACTTGGTGCGATCAATGAATCGTTCACAGGTGGGTGGGATGACCCGGCTTACCCCTTGGAGATCTACTTGCTGAGCTTGGATGGTCTGCTAAATCTCCCATATGGGGTGTGTCTGCCCACTACACTGCGCTCTTGTATGAAGTATCTCGTACCTGCTGGAGGGTGGCCCTTCGGCTCATCGGCTGGGACCGCCAGCTCACTGAGTTGACTCCTTTGTGGCGAGGGACATGGCTGTGTCAGCTCTCAACTCTGGAGGGCTTTGCCCCCTGGGACCGGATTGGGATCTCTTATCTGTGGGATGTCTTTAGATGTGGCCACTTCGTACATTTCAAGAGATGTCTAGGTACTCCCTTTCCAACTCACAGTTTTTTGATAGTTCTAACTACGCCATGCCTTGTAGGCTCACGCTCTCCCAGACAAGGAATTTCCCAAATACAGTCCGCTTGAGGCTATGATTTTCTTTGGAATCAGGGTAGGGGAGCCAGCTCAAAGATTTATCTTTCACTGATCATCCATTGCCCTGATAGCATTTAACATGCTAAGCAGCAATGTGAGGTGTGAGTGGGAGACATGGATGATGATGAATGGAGGAAGGCTTGCATGGCGACCCGTGAGTTGGAGATTTCAGCATGACTGTGTATGGCCCAATTCAATAATCTACACACCACATGCCTCGGCCCCTAGCATTTGCAACTCTTCTCCCATGATGCCCCTGCTGCACGTGTGAGGTGTGTGCTTTTGGCAGCTGATTGTTTTCCATATGGTATGGAACTGTCCAGACCTGAGGCCCTTTCTTCTGTTCTGGGATGCACAGTGCAATTCACACCTTGTATTGTTCTGATGGGGCTGGTAGAGGACTTTGGGGGCTCAGGTGCCGAGCGGGCCTTTTTGGGAATGGCATATCTGGTCACCAAGAGGGAAGTAGCTTGTGCATGGAAGCGGCTAGCTCCACCGACTATCAGGTGTTGGCGTAAGGGGTGGACTGGTGTGCACATCAGGAAAAGCCAGTATTTGTGGCTCATGGCTGTCCTTAGAAGCACAGCCGAATATGAGGCAAATGGTGCTATGTTTTAGCAGGGCATTTGTGTTGCAATAGTGATTTAACTTTTATGGTATTACTGTTTTTACTGCCCCCGTGTCCTTTGCATTCTGACCGCACTTCTGTCAATTTAGCTGACTTAGCTGTAGGCAGCTGACTGAATTGTGAGCTCTGGTCTATGAAATATCTTACCCATTTCCTGGGTATTTTTCTGACTCCTGGGCTCCTCGATCCGCCACAGCTTTGCTGATTGAGTGGAGGGAGCTCAGGGCTGACGTTTGTGATGCAGCAACACCGCACCAGCTGGCATCTTTGGACAGCATCAGTCTAGTTGCTCACTTCACCACACCATAAAACGCAAGCCTGCTGCCGATGTGCAGAGGACAGGCAGTTCTAGCAGATGCTTTGAAAATACTATATGCCACGCTTTTGAATTTTTTACTCCTGTCTTTTAGCAGTGCATCTGTGTTTTAATAGTGATTTAACTTGTATGGCATTATTGTTTGTACTGCTGCATATGTAGGCAGCTGACTGAATTTTACACTCTGGTCATTGGTCACTGGTCACTTTGCCACTGGATTCAAGCTAGCCTGGCTGATGAGGGGTGTTGCCCCAAAACCCGTCCCAGGATGCTTGTTTACGGTCCAGGGAGGACTTGGCTTGGCAGTTCGGGCTGTACTGTTCCCATGAGGCACAGGGTAAAGACTGATTTGCATATTGCTAAGTCTGAACTAGGGTGGCGAAGTGAGCTAAAGAACACTCTGCCATGGCTTTGCCGATTGAGCGGAGGGAGCTCAGGGCTGTGGTTTGCAACAAAGCAACACTGCAACGGGTGCCATCTTTAGATGGCAGTGGTTTAGATGCTCATTTCATCACACCATAAAACTCATTCCTGGTGCCAACAGGCCACCAACGCTCCAAAGATGTACTTGTCCGCGGCTGGACAGCGTCAGGACACCTGGTCCTCCCACCCTCCAAAGCTTTTCTGGAGCAGACTTTTTAGAAATTGGCAACAAAGGCAAGCCTTCCCCCTTGCTCTCTGTATAATTTTAATGTACCAACTACTCAGTACCTTTGTCTAATATGCAGTTTTAGCTTACACCCTGCTTTACTTTACTATCATTGCATGGCAAGGAGGTCAATCAGTTATCGGTACGCCCCCAAACCAGATTCAGGCAGACAGACTACTAGCTATCCTGTCTTCTCCTTTATATGCGGTAGGTCACTTCTAAAGCACAAACATAAATTTACCAATCTCATGGGGTCAGAAAATCCAGATGTCTCGTTCTTATGTCTTCTTTTTTGTGACTGGAATTGTCTGGTGCACCTGGCATACTACCTCATTTTCAGGGAGGCATGGAAATAGCAACTCTTTGTTGTGTGTGACCAGGAGTGTCTGGTGCAATCCATATCAATGCGCATTGGACGTTGTGCCTAATTTCTGGAGAGGCATGGACTTAGCATCTCTTCATGTGTGTGTGACTGGAATTGTCTGTTGAGACACATATCAATGCGCACCAGACGTTGAGCCTCATTTTCAGGGACGTACAGAATTGCAACTCGTCATTCGGTGTGACCAGAACTGTGGGGTGCGACTTGGAGCAATGCGCACCAGGCATTTCCAGGGAGGTATTGAGTTTGAGTTCTATATTGTGTGGGAACGGAATTCTCTGGTGTGACTCATATCATCGCGCCCCAGACGTATGCCCTTGCGGCTAAGGAAGCCTATCCGAGTGTGCCACACGTTTAGGGAAGCTCACAAGAACAGTTAATTGGAAACACAGCTGTACATTTTATTTGTAAGTTTCATAAAAGAGCCCACATTGCCCCTTACTGAAACATCTGCAATGGCTCTCATATGAACACATAATTCCTTTCAAGTACATTGAGAACTTTATGCAAGTAGGCCACATCTCCTGGCTGACAATCCAGTTTTGTCCCACTCAGTTATCAACCAAATATGCTATAATTTAGAGCACCAAGATACTTTGATGATAGTGCACCTTACAAATACGCATGACAAAAATCATACATTTTACTAATCTCACACTCTATACTCAATGTTATTAAGACCCGATTTGTTGCTTGATTTGTGTTGTGAAATGTGATGATTTGTCTGTACTGCTCCGTACTTCAACCACTGTCACCAGTAAATTCATCTTGAATTAACATTAAATGTCGTTGAATGAAAATGTTCAATCCTTTGCTGATGCGCTTATCTTTTTTTTTATACATGAACTGTTATGAAATTATATATATTCAAAATCGACTTTCTAGCACCTTTCAATTGAAACATCATTATTGTTAATTAGTAACGACAGTCGCACGTCTCAGCTAATAATTACGGACATGATGTTTTGATTAATTGCATTCAGATCCTGATATTCAACATCACTGCATCTAAAATAATTTTGAATGTTGTGATACTCAAAAGATAGTTGCTTGATTTGGCAGTTCTTTCTTCTTTTTTTGCCACCAGTTAAATGACATTTTCTGAATAACACATTAACATTCACTTGGTCTCTGTAAAATCTAGTTAAAACTCAGATGTTCTACAAATTAGGTGACACTGTCTCATTGATACAAAATTATAATGTGAGCACTATTCTGCGAGGTTCCGGCTCAATGAAATATTGAGAACGTTCTTAGTGAGCACAATTGAACCTCCAAACGAGTGATCACCTCAGTATCTTGTCCTGTTGTTTCATAGCCACAGTATTCAACTTACATTAGGCTTTGCAAAACAAAATTAGAAGTATGTCATTATAATGTACAGATATGATAGCTCAGAACCTTTGTCGATAAAACTTCTAAAGTGAAAGTTGTCAGTTAGATCCTGCTCGATCACTTTTAAAACATGAATATTTTTTTATTTGATTTTACATTATTGAGCCTTTCCTATAATTAAACCTGCTATTTCTTTAATGGATCCTTTCCTCCATTATTTTCATTTTTTTTTATAACAACTTGTATTTTTCTATTCAGCACCCATGTAGTTTATATAGCACCTATTTTTTGAACAACCAGATAATTTGTGGGCATCACTAAACTGTCATGCATCATAGAGTCTTCTGGATCCAGAACTTTACTGATTGTGTCTTTACGGCCAGGCTCATTTGGCACCTTAATAGGTAAATGCAGTCATTTTAGCATATTCAAAATGCTCTATCAATAAATGTATGTTTGGTCTATCAGACCCGAGCTGATCCTTGGTAAGCGACCGTGCCTCCAGATGTTTGTTTTTTCCTGATTTGTTTTTCAAAAAGAACCAGATGGGAGAATCAGTTCTTCTTCTTTCTTATTACTGCCCCATCATCTTCCAGAAACAAATACCATTAGTTGGCTGGGGGTTCCTACTTTATTTCGCAACATGAAGCCACATTGTCAGAAGCTAAAAGTAATTATTTGATAATCAATCATTCTGATTTTGTCATTTTATTACAATTGTAAACCTAAATATCCAAAAACCCACATTTGTTCCCCACCTTAAATCACAATTAGCCTGATCCTACATAAAAAACAATGTAAAATGATGACCATACACACAACATGCATAGTATGACCTTTGAAATTAAGGTAAAATGATTTATCTCTATTTTTCCAAATTCGCTTTCCCAAAAAATAATTGTCTGCTTTACTCTTAACACTATCATCCATTACTCATTTGTAAATACAGAGTCGGCGATAATGGTCCCCTAAAATATTGGTTGTGGAGGCACATGTACAATGCAATAATAAATGTTACATCTCTGTAAAAAAAACTTACTGCACAGTTTGATGAGCAAACCGAAAAGATGATCAAAATCCAAAAAGGGTATTAGTCCAAGAATAAATATTATTGTTAGAATGAGATTTCTCCTGGCGCTATTTGCCCTGCCTTTACTCCATGAAATGATAATGACTCTGGTCAGCCTATATAAATTGTTTAATATAGTAGTATACACCTATATTTTTAACTTATAGTATGAAATTAAAATCAGGAAAGAAATCTGATTTGAATTGCCTTGTAGTAAAATATATAAACATAACTATTATTATGATTTTGTGACATTTCTTGTGTTTCATCACTGCTTTTATTCCTTTTTCTACCATGTTTTCTTTTCTTTTCTTTTACATCATTTGTCACTTCAGGCTCTCGTTATTTAAGATTGTTGTGTTTATATGTGTTAGCACCTTTCCAATATAATAATGCTTGTATGTTAAACGTTTAGATTTCTGCTAGCCTTGATGAAGGTATGCCATAACTACTCAAGTAACAAAACCTGTGTTGGCTTTTTGTTGCCCCTTTTGGAAAGGATCGGTTCAAAAAGATTTTTGGGAATCAAAGAAAACATTTTTCAAGAAGACCTCTTTTCAACATTCACTTCATGAAAAACCCCGAAACAATATTTCCATGTTTTAGCTTTTACGTATCTACTTACTTAGATATATGTGTACAGTATGGGCTGAACGTGTCTCCTGAAACTGAAGTAAATATAAGTGTCAGTCATGTATGGTATTTGGTGTGATTATAAACTTGAGACCAGTCCTGAGTGGTTGGTCCCTTTCTGAAGTATAAAAGAAAATTCAAACTCTTGGGATAGAGCATAGAAGCTAACACGTCGGCCCCCACCTGAGGGAGGAAGGACATGTTGAGACCAATAGCAGCCTGACAGGGACATGCCCCCAATGTTCCTGGTCTGCCCTAGGTTGAGACCTGTGAGGCAGGGATTCTGATGGGTGGATTGACTCCCTGAGTATTTTAGTGACCAGCAGCATGCTTGGGAGGGTGGTCGTTTGTTGGAGTGTTTAAAAACCAGGAGGGGGGGAAGGGTTTTGGGAGTTCTCTATTTAGATTTACATTATTGGACTGGAACATGCATAGAGACGAATTGAGCTGTATGCCGGGCTACCTGTGGTGGATGGCTGGGAATCAGTGGTGTGCTCCTGGAATCCCTTGAAGAGACTTTTAGCTTGCAGCCAGCCCTGGGAGGACTGCAGGAATGCTAATATATATAATTGCAATGCATATCGCCTTCCCAACGATTTTTTCGTGATGCCCACGGGGCTGTATGTATGGCTCTTCAGAAAACCAATAAAAGTCTGTTTAAAAAAAAAAAAAATAGAAGCCTAGTACTTCTTTAATGCATAAATAGCAAGCAAACATTCAGCATGATCAATAAAATTGCCTACTAATAATAAATCTATTGTTCAATAGTTCATTAAAACCATTCAACTACTATTAAAACACATTCATTACATTTCAGCAAAGAGAAGTATAATAAACCAGTAAGATGTTAAAAAAGAGATTGTGTGCAGTTATAGCAGCATACAATTAGGATGAGTCAAAAAGGAGTTTAAACAAGCATTGGCATAGCCAATAGGTCTCGCCTTTGGGACCTTACATGTGTTTAGCCATGCAACAGTTGCATACCTAAATACTTATAAGGTCCCAAAAGCGAGACCTATTGGCTATGCATAGCGGCCATGCGGCCGCGAAAGTTAAAGTGATCGCAATCGCGATCACGATCAAACATCAAAGCGACCGTGCGGCCGCGAAAGTGAAAGTGAAAGTAATCACGGTAAAGCGCGGCGCGCGCCCCCGCGCACATGCACTGTAGCACTAGGCTGGCCTGGTAGCACTTTTTGGAGCCCTCTCAATAAGTCTCACCAGACCAGCGCATGCGCTGGATCAGGCGAGACCTAAAAAAGGAGCTCTTAATGCTAGGGCAACAATGAAAAAAGTGCTCGGTGTATAGGGCAAGACTCAATGATTATACTTCATGAGGGCAGCTGCCAGACTTTGCATGTTGAGTAATTCTCGCAGCGACTTTGTCGATAAACTTGAAAAATCTCACTATAAATCTACAGTCTTTGCCCTAGGACAGTGATCTATTACCTCCCTAAATAGCGGCTTTACCATCATCCTTATTTCCAAAGCAAAACCAGGAGAAGTGTACGGTACATGGGTAAAATACTTTTTCAGATGGGGCAAAAGCGGTAGGAGCAAGCTACTTATTTCCATCTTTGAGCCACTTTCCCTACATTAAATAGGCCCATCTGTAATCTTAATAATTTGAATTTGTATGATCTTGATAGAGGCAATACCAGATAGGGTGAGACTTCAACTTAATGTAAGTTGGAAGTACAAACTGATTGTAGGTCTTGGCCGGTAACATGAGGTGGTAATTTTTTACTGTGTCTTCAAGGTCCTTCTCTAAAGGTATTTGAAGGTGCAGTATGAATGATTCCAAGCCAATGGTTGAACCATTTGAAGATCTGCCAAGATCTTCCTTAAAGTGGCTTTCCAAGATGATGCTGGGAATTAGGTCTTGGCCAAGATGAAATTTGAAGCTCCAGACTTCTGCCTTTTTTAAATGTGAAACTGAGTTTCAACAGGGTTTCCAAGATCGGTACTAAAAAGCAGTTGTCAGGTTCTTCTCGTAGGAAGAATGTAAGAAAATCTTAGTGAAACAGATAACTAGGCTACGCTTAGTAGAATGGTTCTGCTAAAATGTGCAATGCACAACATGGAATAATAATATGAGAACTTATTTAAATTCAGTATAAGTGTACAATGTAGCTAAGATTTTAGTGAACTTCAATCAGCTACAAAAACGAAATAGCAATTGGTTAACAGAACACATGACAGGAAGTCAATAGCATATTGAAAAATGATTTCAGTTTTAAATTCATCATTATCGTATTCTTCACAATCTTCAAATGTATTTATGGATATGCTGGGACACTGCCCTTATTACTGAATGCACAGTGGATGCCAAACATGCTCATTTTAATAAAAGGTATAGTGTTATTATGACACGAATGATCACAATCTAAAGAAATCTTCATTCCCTAGGTCCCCTATATCCCTTACAACCTAGACCATAGACTGCTCAAATTGAAAATAAAGCTATCTTGGATCTCATGTAATTTCGTCACACTATCCTTATTCTGATCTATCTGCTCATGTACGCTATGGGAGGTATTGGGGAGGTGCATACAACATTCAGAATATACTATTGCACAGACTTCCACTATGGCTACTAGGATGCAATGTGAGACCATTGTTGTTTGGAAAAGCATTATCTTCTGGGTATCAAACTGATCTGTTATGAAACCTAGGGAAGTGACAGTGGCATTTGCTATTTCTTCTATTACTTGAGTATTGTGTCTAGTCTCTTGAATGGGATGTCACATGTCGCAGTTTGAAAACAAAATGGAGAAGCATCTGTTTGTTTCCGAGATCTCGCAACATGTGATATGGGGTGATGGATGTAGCTTTGGGCAGCAGTGGAGGTGCAGATGAGGAGGATGAACCCACAGCTGCACACTCCTGAGTACCAAATCATGGAAACAACAGGTGAGAAGACCAAGGAAGCAGTCCTTGCTTGAGCCCAGGAAAAGGGACTCCAAACAGGAACTCAGAGCTATTAAGACCCGGGATAAGCCTGCAGCATGGGATGGTCAACTGTGCTGCCACTGCAGCACTGGGGAAACTTTATCTACCATGAGCCCTTGCTTGAGCCCAGAAGGAGGTGCTTCAACCAGAAACTCAGCACTCCTAAGTGTCGGGAAAAGCCTGCAATGCAGGATGCTCTGCTTTGCTGCTGCACTGGGGAACCTTCATCTCCCACCAGCCCTTGCTTGAGCTCAGAAGGAGTGATCCAAACAAGAAATCAGCATCCTTATTTGCTGGGAGAAGCCTGTGATGCTTGCGGGCGCTTACACAGGTGAAGATCGGGCCAGCAGCGGGCCGGTCTGCGCCCATCAGAGCCTGGAATAGGATGGACTTGGCCACCCCTTTGACCTCTATTGCTTCGTCCAAACCCTGCACAGTTCAAGACATTATGGGAAAAAGGAAAGTGCAGCATACCTCTGGCAAGAAAAGTATGATGGTACTTCTATTGTATTTAAAACACTCTATAGGAAAGCCCTTTCCTTTTTTGAGAAAAATCTTGAGTTGTATATACCAGGTAGAACTCTATGTTGTGGTGCAGCTAGACTCACAAGGGTTGCTTCCTTCAAGGTTGCCACCTGGGGGGGGGGGGGAAGGGGAGGGGGGAGAAGGTCTTTTTAGAATCCTGGCTCTTCACTGGAACCGTCTGCCAATCGTACTGAAAACTGCCTCATCACTCCCTGCTTTTAGGAAGCAACTCTGAACCTGACTATTTAATCAATTACCTCCTAAAATACTATTCAGGTCATCGTCAGCTCTGCTTTGCTCTGCATAGCACCAAGACGCCTCTGGGCATTCATGCGCTTTTTAAGTTCCATCATTTATTCATTGTTAATTTTCTTAATAGTGCAATGGGGTCATCGAACATGAGCTTGATGTTGTTACGGACTAAATAAAGATTGTTACAAGGGCTACTAAAGACAATCAGGGGGCTATTACTAGTTGTAACCTGGCCTCTCATGCCACTCCAACGGTCTCTGTGGAGACAAGCATTGGCAGTTCCAACAGAAGAGCCTTAAGGTCCAAACCGTGTATAGCTGATGTATCCCAGCTTATTGAGGTGGTTGAGCAGCAGGGCACTAAGAAAAGTTCTGAATTATTGTGTGCTTCATCTTAGCAAAGTGGAAAGAAAGGTATGGTGCCTGTGCCAAATGTGCCTCAAAAAGCTCTTAGTACAGTCCTCTGCTCAGTCTTCCCCAAATAACTTCTGTAAACCACCCCCACTAAAAAGGCTTTGTATAAAAAAAGCTCTAATCTTGCACTTGCTCTTCTAGAGGATTGATTGGTCACTTTCATGGATGCAGTGTTAAACTCCCTTGGGTCTTTAGAAAATGTAATCATGGGGATCAATTCAAGAGCAGAGCTTAGACTCGCTTTGCTTAAGGAAGATGCATCAACCTCTACTTGTGACGAAGGGCCAGTCACCAAGGACCTTTCACCTGCTTGTTCCCCAATGAAGAGCAAAGTCCTACATTTCAATTAGGACACTGGCATGTTACCAATTTTATGTGTCCGAAATGAGCAGTTGCAAGGTGGCCTCGGAGGCTTTCCCACAGAGGTCACCTTTTTTCGATAGTAAGCCTGCCAGGAAAGGTGAATATTGGTTGTCCCTTAGATTGCTGGGTGTGACAGAGATGGTATGCATGGGCCCTGGGTGTGACCCAGGGCCAGCACCTCAATCTTTTTTTTTAGTCTAAAAGTTTTTCTCAGTGCTACCAGTTTCTTAACATTGTTGGTTTCTGAAAGAATTGAGAGATGTTGTTCGCTTGGACCGGTGGTCATGATTCAGATGGTAGGCTTGGCCCCTGGGTGTGATCAGGGTGCGATTTGGATGTTAGGAAAAAGATTAGGATTTAGGAGAGCAGGTATAGCTTGTGTTTGGCCGAGAGGGGCATAGGGTTCTTCGAGTTCTTCCTTTTCTCAGTAATTGTTTTTTCAGTTTCTCTCTCGAAAGCCGATATTGAAAGACTATCGGGCACACTTAGTCCTGTGTATTGTGCAGTGTTTCCCCTGGTCACAGGACAGCATGAATCAGGAGCGGGCTGAGGTATTTTTGAGAAAGTCTTACGTTTTTCTCTGTCAATTTTTCTAATTGTAGTATTGAAATTGATGCAAGGTATGTCTGATGTTTTGGTGATTTGATGCTGTGTTGGTTCTAAATTAATGCAACTATATTTTGTCTTGAGTATTGTGTTTTGTTGATGGCTCAATGTGCTATATGAAGGAGTTACTATTTCTCACAATCCTTAGTTCAAATCAAAGTAAAGTGTACTATTTGCTCCCAAATTCCACAACGCTGTAACAAATGCACTTTCTTCTAGGTTGTGACCCTTCATATGCATTGCTATTTGTTTTTGTGAAATGTTCATGTTGATGCATCTGTGAATAGCGTTGAGCTCATCGTAAGTAGTTAGAACCAGCAATCCCCATGTATATATTTCCCCATGACCAGAGTAGAATTTGAGAGTCCCAAAAACCTGAAAAACGAGGTTGTGTTCATCCCTTAAAAAAAAGTGCCCAACTTATGATGGAGTTGCCATTAAAACACATGCAAACTAGGTTCCTCCACACAGGCAAAAAAACGTAACAAGTTTTGCCACAAATGTATGCATACACTAAGAGACACCTGGCCAAAAGAGGGAACCTCTGACCCTAGCATAATCAAATACAACCAGCGGGGTGAGGAAAGGGGTTCCAGGCCTCTGGTTCCAACAACGAGGGTGGGCAGCAGTGCCGGGCCCAAGCACATAATTATAAGCTGACCCAGAGGAAGATAATAGTGAGAGACAAAAGAGAAATCTTTGCACACCTGTACTGGGACTTGCTAGCAGATGGGCTCAGGATGGGAGCCAATTTGACCAGTCCTGGCCTAGGGGAGGGTAATTTGAACAAGAGGACATGGCTATGGCATAGGATTGCATCAGATACAGGAGGGGATATCCCATTTGGAATTTCCCTTACATGCAGCAATGCTTCATATGATGGGAAAGGAGGCAAGTCCAGGAAAGAAAGAAAAAGAGAGAAAATAGGAAAAGGTTGGGATGGAACCAAGACGTCACTGCAAAATTCCTTAGCTGGAGCAGATGATCCTGGCCAGAATGCTGTGGCCACAATGATGCAGAAGGTGGTGGCACCAAGAGGTGGCGCTATCGAGGTTTCAGAAAGTATACAGCATGCAGTAGCAGGATTTGAGGAAGTGGTGTAGAGAACTCCCAAAGTTAGGACCGGGTCGCAATCCCCTCTCCTCCGTTCCTGGAACCAGATAAGCTGCGGGGCCAAGATGGGTTAGTGCTGCACCCAGTGGATGACAGCCATGCCCCTACTATCAGTGGCCCAACAGTCCGAGGAAGAGCCCACTGTAACAGTGTTGGTAAATAACACGCCCTACAGCTTCCTGATTGAAAAAGGGGCAACAAAGTCATGTCTTAAGGAAGGGATCATCCCCCTATTCAAAGACTCCATGGAGACGCAGGGTTCTTGAGCACAGTTATGAGGGTCCCCTTCACTAAAACCCTGTAGATAGATGTGGGAGGAAGCCACATAAAGGGTCAGCTACCATTATACCCCTCATCTCCCAACTAATCTCCTAGGAAGAGACCTACTGGCCAAACTAAACAGGATGATTCATTTCACAGAAGATGGGACAATGACCTGCTTAACCCAAGGGGTTACCCCATTCCCTGTAGTGCCAGAACCCTCCATCATACTAACAAACATGCCTACAGGCACTATTTTTCCATGATAGACATTAGGAATGCATTATTTAGCATTCTGCTATACCCGACAGTAAGTACCTGACCATATTCACTTCCTGAGGGGTTCAGCTGCTATACTGGAGGCTACCGCAAGGGTACTTTGAGTCCCCCAGTATCTTCAATGGAATACTGAGGAAGGAACTTGCTAACTTTCAATAAAACAGCACCCTGATACAGTATGCTGACGACATCTTGATATGCAGTCCCTCTGAAGACCTATGTTGTCAGGACACGATAACCCTCCTGACTGCACTTGCCAACGAATGGTACAGAGTAGAGAAGGAGAAGATGCAGTATGTACAACAGGAAGTTAGTTATCTGGGCCAACTGATCTCAGCGGCTGGTCAGCAGATCATGTTGGAATGCGAAGATTCTATCACAGCTATGCCTCCATCGAAAACTGAAAATGGTGTGCAAAAGTTTTTAGGACTATGCAAATACATCCGGCAGTCACTCTTAGACTACAGCACACACGTTGCCCCCTTAATCGAGGCAATGAAAAAGGCAAAAGCTGGCCACAAGGAAATAATGTGAACGCCTGAGATGCACAATGCGCTTTGCAAACTCAAATCAGAAATAACGCACTCCCCTGTGCTAGGAACTCCCACCTATAAGAAGGAACACTTCTTGTTCACCGTTCACAGTAGTGGACGTGCTGATCCATTCCTAATGCTTTAGAAACCTCCTGCAATATAAATTAAATTAAGTGTGTTCCCCTGTCACTTGAAAGGTGATTTCAAAACGTGGATTAAAATCTCAGAGTAACCTCTTTGCAGCTGCAATGGCATCTACTATTTCACAGGTATAAGATCCACCCACCCAGAAAACATACAGACTATCACCAACATATCAGAGCATGAAGCACACCTAGTCATCTAGATAAAGTCCACTTGGAGGTGGATGAATCGGCCCCGAGGGATTGTGGTTTTATTCTAATTCCCAACATTATAGGACTGGCAGATGACACAAGAGTTGCAATAATTTTGGGCCATAGAGGGAAAAAAGGGTACATACCATTGTGTTGCAGCGACACCGAATCCGTCCATGGGCAAGTCCATGATACAACTGCGTGTGGTGACCACACACTCTGTGCTGTCTCTCCATACTGCCTCAGTGCCTTGTACACTTCTGCTTGATTCAAAAGTGTTTCACATTCACAGAAGCTCCTTTCAGCAACTGAGTCAAATCTTCTAGTGTAGCTACAGGAAACACATAAATCTGTACAACATACATTGCAGTATCAGTGATTTGTAATAAGGCGGCTTTTCTGGTGGCCGAGGCAGCTAGCACATTTCTCAGGGAAACTTTAGCATGCATGTATTGGTGGGCAGCACACTTCAACACTGTAATCTCAAAACATTCACCAAACTCTATACATGTTGACAATTTTGTTTTGCCGTTCCAGCAGATGTCAGAAATCCCCGATGCACCCAAAGGAGGCCAAAGTCATTCATCATTCCAAGGCTTAGTTCGAGTCTATGTACACAGTTAGAATATTTTTCGCAGCCAAGAAACAGGGTTGAGTGAATGCAATGAGTTTGGCAACCTGAACAAGCAAGCAGCTTTCAACAATTTGTTATAGAGCAGGTAAAGTATTACCCGCTACTCAGACACCTTCAACATTTGTGAGACACGAATTATCTTCAAAGTACATTAATTCACAGTTTTTGTATGGGGTGTCAGTTAAATCAATGTGAGTTTAGGTTACATGTACGGTTATTACAAGACAGTCATGAGTTCCTCCCTCTTCAGAAGTGGGACCAGAGAGCAGGGTTTAAAGTGGAACAGCAGACAAGATTAAAGGCAGACAGTAATAATGTTTCATATCTAGACAATCTGGCAGTAAAAAGGTACAGAGGTTTGGTAGTGAGAAGAAGGGCAACAACCGCACAGGGCACTGTAACAATTAAAATGGCGCACAGGACAGTGTTTTCAGAGGCTTCACCAAGATCGGCAGCAGTGGCTACAGAGCTGAGACACCATGGAAGAACAGCAGTGGTTAGGTTCAAAGCTGAGGAATAATAGGCTACAAGCTTTTTCTGATCCCCACAATCTTGGACCAGTACCTGAAAGGAAAAACCATTGTTTTCATGACAATACAGTAAATGATGACATGATGACAATACAGAGTAAATGTTTTAGTGTAATCAGGGAACTTCAAAGCAAGCATAAAAATCAATGCATGAGCTCAGGCGTGACTATTCTGGCATATTCAAGCAATGGCTTTGCATAGCAGCATAGCTCAGGATTCACTGTCTACAATATCCTGCCATACCCAAGAAAGTTCATATCTGGGAGATAGTCACTAGAATGTGCAAATTACGAATGGTTTTGACGCTCTTGGGTGAAAGCTGTCACTCGTCAGTTGACATTTCAGGCTCTAGGTATTGCACTCATGTAAGGCAAAAATGCAGTTTATCTTTTGAGGCCCTGCACCCCTTCATTGCCAATTCATTGAGGGAAAGAGGAAATCAGCCTTGCAATTATCTACAATAACTGATATCAAAATTAAAGTATTGATGGACTGCACCATAGCAAACCCAGGGGAGACCCAAATGTCTACATTTTTCTTTAAAGCTTCGGAAAAGATTGATGGGGATTCTGTGAAGCCTTGAGTTTACTGCCATCATGAAAGTTAGGAGCCACTGAATGAAAACATGAAGAGAAACTGACTCTCTTCATGTATGGTTATGGAGAAGGCAGAACAAAAGGAACACCATGGTAAACCACTAGATATTGCGGGGTTGCACGATAGAATGGTGACAGATTTAGGGTTCACAGGAAAGCTAGGGACAATCAAATATTGATGGCACACAGATCTTGCATGAATCTGTATGTTGGCCATTCCTATTTTCTTAATAGGGAGGATTAAGGTTTTGCATTCAAGAAATTCAAGGCAGATTATTGATATCATTGATAATCCCAGACCCCTGATATATCTCAGTAAATAAATTGTTGTCCAGAGATTTTTATTTTCAATTTGTGTTTTTAGATCATTAACCAAGTAATTTAGCATGGGTAGACATTGCTGATACAGGCGGTATTTTTCTGGATTACATTTTTAAAAATCACGGATGTGTTGCAGTGATTATATATATCATTTCAGGAACCATGAGACGTATATACTTCATTTTGGTGTCAAAACATAGGTTTTAGGGGTCAAGTAGTCCTATAAAGACAGAAAATAACTCCATAGAGGAAGAAGAGACATTTATAGAAATGAAACAAATAATAATGGTTTTAATCCTATTATGTATAGACCAAACAATGTTTATGATCTGAATATGAAAATAAATAATGTTTATCGCTCATGTTTTAGGCACATTTTCATAGTTCACTTTATTTATTTGCTTTGGCAATCACTTGCGGTACATTTGCAGAATTTCGAGCATTTGGGAAGAGCATATTGACCGGGACATCTTTTTGTAGCATAGTTTTTGAAAGTACATGTATGTGTAAGTTCTGTTTAGAAATTTCGTAGGTTGTAGCATTCCATAAATATCTTCCCAACCAAATTCACACAGATCTTTCTCTACATATGCATGATCCAAAACATTTACACATCTTATGATCAAGTAGAATGCTCTATTAAGGTGTCCATCACAGAATATGACATCGGTGGAAGGTCACTTAACAGGATTGATCTCTTGAACTCACTGTAACAAAGATCATCAAATGTGTGACAGTCAAAAATTGTTTTCCACGCACGTACAAGGTATTTTTCTGCACCTTTAAAGTCACATTCTTCCACTGTTCAGCAAATCCTTTTAGAAACTTCACAGGTTCAGCAGTTAAAGCTCCAAGCTTTGTACCAATTTTGCATATAGTTTTGTCACCCGTAAGAATATGTGCCTTGATAGGAACACTGAACAGCAAAAATACAGTTGTTCACAAGGAACTCATTAAAACAAAAGATACAATTTTAGCAGGAAGTTGATTTTCTTGCGTGAATTAAGCAAAAATTAATATGCAATAGAGTAAGTAAGTGTATCATTTAGGTAATATCATTTCTTTGATTGTAGGGAACGTACATAAATCTGGAGAGAATAGCCCACAACCAACAATACTTCTACTGCCCCACCTCAGCCAAAGAAGGCGTATTTAATTTGAAATAACAATCTGGATTAATTAAACAAATTAGACGTCTGCTGTGTATTCTCACTATATACAATTTCATATTGGAAAGCGACTCATGTGACCCCAGTGTAGTGATGATAACCAAAACAGCGAAGTAGCTGCAGTGACAATATTATAAGAAGCGATTGGTTATTGGAATGACAAGGGAAGTCCTTAGGGTATCAGAATCAATCATTCATTCTAGAAAATACTAGTATTCTGGAACTCTCCCTTTCGTAGTTGACGACGTTTAGACCCTCTCGTGGTACGGGGTCTCTTCAGGACGGGGATTCTGGAGACTGGAAGTAAGACATACAATTAGTGTGAATGAAACTGAAAGGTGAGGGCTGTTAGGTGGGATAACCGAAGAATGCTTACCCTAGGCACTCTAAAAATGCCAGAGGTGTAATTGGATTCAATCGTCCTATAATGGTATCAGTTGTAGCGCAGTAGCTAAAATCCTAATAGAACAGAGCTGAGCGCATTATTATACACCAAAACCAGATTGGTGTAATCATTTCAACAATGTGAATTTAAAAGAGTATGACAATGACCAGTGGTTACCCTAAAATTGGATCAACAGAATGCTTTTAGGATTCAACCGGGTAAGTCAATAAGAGAGGACCCTTGATGTGTGGATGCGAAGAATATAGGGTAACTACAGTGGTGATCAACAATTCCTATTTGTGATAAAGCCGCATTTGGTTACACCATTAAGGTCAAATCAAAATTAAAGACGAGTGGGGAAGTGCATCCCATACTCACCAGGATGGAGTCAGGATGGTAACGTGAATGATGTCACGGATATCAGTCCAACAATCGTTAAAATAATTAGCTCACTGTGGAAGCGGTTGATGCAGGTTTTGTACTTAATATCAAGTAGGATTGAGTGTCTTTTCTCACCGGCTCTATAATGTATCCATATCTCTGACAATCCTTTACTTTTGAACATTGCAACAAATCGAAGTAGCACAATAGTAACATCTGTGTCATTTGACAGTACAATGGCTCTATTGGAACCATTTCGAACTGCCCACTCAAATTGTGAACAACACAAAGGTCAGCTTCCTCCAATCTGTTGTTATGTCCAGTACCTTTTGAATATTTCTTTGCAGGCACCCAGTCCTCATTGACAATCGTTCCACTTGTAATAATTGGAAATTCAGTGTTCACTGAAGCAACAGCAATGTTTTGTTAAGTTAGCATCTCCAGGTTCATCTTGTTCAATGTTGGTGACCGGAATTAATCATGTTGCACAGGTATAGGTGTCGAATTTTTGATGCAGGCAAGGTCTATTGTACCACTTGAAGACATTCGTCTGATTCTCTCACATTCTTTGACAGATGGCTCAAGATAACTGTCAAACACAATGTGCAGTTCTTGCCAGGTGCACACTGACTTTAATATCTGAAGAACAGTCTGGATAACCTCTCTGAAGTTCTGCATGGATTAAATCATGACCATTCACAATTGTGGCATATACTCCACAAAGACAGCAGTTTTCAATGAGGACACCTTTTTGAATTGAAATTCTTCAGGTGAGAGTTTTTTTTCAAGCCCTTGCACAAGTCTGAGCTACACTGGTTTGATTGCATTTCCATCAAATAATAGGTTTGTTGGAAAAAGATCATGCAACAGAATGTCCTTGATAATTTTACCTTTTTCTTCTGCTACATCCATCTCACTATGTGCTTGAGAAAGTTGTTTTTTTGTAACCTGTTTTGTAATGGCTGTTTGAACAAAACTTTTACTATGTCAATTAAAGAGTGGAAGTTCAGCTTTAGTGATTATGTCAAACAGCTTTTTCTCTTTCAATACACATCTCTGCTGCTTCAGTTCTCCCTATAGTTTAAATCCATGTTCCAGGACATCTGGTAGACGTGCCTTTATATCATTACCCACATATTGATGGTCACAAAGTTGTGTAGTCGCACAAGCTCAGTCATTTCAAAGGGGTTTCCTTGCTGCTGCAGTAAACAAAGAAGGCTGTCAACATGTTTATGAAAAAGCTTGCCGCATTTTCCCTAAGGTTCATGGTGAGGAACAGTTTCACAGTTGTCCAATAATTTTGAATTTGTCAGCTCTCTGAAAACATTGCAAATAGAAAAGACTTCATGGTAAACTTGCTGCCATTGAGCTACATATTTACTTTTATGTGCCTGACCAACAATTCCCTTGGAGCTTTTCTGTGATCTCTGGATCGTCTGTACCGGTTTCATATCTGGTGCCACATCATTGCTTCCTTCTCTGTCTTTCACCACAAATTGTCTTTGGATGAATTTTCTGTAGAAATTGTTTTTTTCCACCTCTAGCTTCTTCACTCTTTCCAAATACCAGGACCCATATCTCAGGTAGTTTATGCAATTGAATTAGTGAAACACAGTAATCATTGACTCCACAGTCTCCACATGCAGCTCCCAATCTCCTTCCTGATCAGCATGTACCAAGTTTTTCACTAGAGCTATCAAGTGTAAAACATTTCCCCAGTACTTGCAAAAATCTGATTTCTCTTCACATTCTTTGACCAACTCTACGAACTTGGTTTGCATGTTTTATGATTTGGACCTGAGTGTATTGAATGTTGCTTGGCTTTGCATTATGTCTTTTGAATTAAGTGCACAATGTCCCATATTCATTTCTGAGAAAAGATATGCAAAACCTAATTTGTCATTCTTGTCCAGAAAGCATTCCAAGGCATTGTTTCTATAGCCTCAGCTATGATGAGCATACCTTGTAACAAACTAACATAATGAGTTCTGCTCAATTCTGACTGGACAATTTTGCTTCCACAGATTTCAGCCTCAAAAAGTGCATTGTCTACGCCAAATCCACTGAAATAACTTCCTGCACAGCGCAACACAACTTTTGTCCTGTGGAAAACATCCATCATTGGATAAAGATCATCAAATTCTGATGGATTACTTATAAAAAGCCATCTATAATACAGAAAACAACTTCATCACAGAACATTGGCAGGATAGGTTGTTCTTCAAGCTGAGCATGCACATTTGAAATTATTTAGAGCTGTGTATACTGTTGTATAGTTTGTGACCTGAAAGGGTATTACTATTAAAAACCCAACCTTCTTTTTCAGTGGAAATGTACTATTGGAGATCAGAGCATGAATTCCAGTCCACAGAGCAACTGGCTTTTCTTCATCCTTCAGTCCGCACTGAATAGGCGA
Source organism: Triturus cristatus (assembly GCF_964204655.1). Classification (NCBI taxonomy): domain Eukaryota; kingdom Metazoa; phylum Chordata; class Amphibia; order Caudata; family Salamandridae; genus Triturus; species Triturus cristatus. The sequence continues at coordinate 657,321,773 of NC_140592.1, read as the reverse complement.
AATGATGAATTCAGTTATATCAGGTTTGTGGATGTAGCATCAGGGTAGAAAAAAGATCCATGTCTACAGCAACTTTGAAACTTTCTGGTGGACTGGGATGTGTTGATGGCTTGTAGTGATTTTGCACGTGTTGGCAAGGCAGTTGGATTATACGTTTGCAGCTTTGTATGTTTATGCCTACAGCTGACACAGCTTATTTTCCATCAGCTACTTCATTGGTACAGTCTTGAAAAAGCACCATGGCAGTATCATGTGTGCTGGATGTTCCAGGCAATAAAGAGCTGTCTTCAAAATCAAAATTATCAAGAGCAGCAATTGTAAACCCTTTCCTGGTAAAGTGACTAGGAAGAGGTGTGTTCACAAGAATTTACAGCATGAGCTGCTAACAAGTTTCTCCTCCGTACTATGTTATTATAACTTTTTTATACAACAATCCTATTCATTGAAGTGATTAGCTTACTACTTTTGCACTTATCATAGATTGCATGGGCAGTAATCATGTGTGGCAGAGTTTTTTGTTGTTGCTGTGATGTCATTTATAAAACATGACTTGGAAAAGACAGTACATTTGCACAGCATAATCCTGTCGGTTCATGGGATTGTCTTCCACTTCTTCGCTTATATCTCAAAAGTCATCATCAATGTTGTCAGCTTCTGTTCTGAACTCAAGAACTTTAGTTTGTAACAGTTTTGCTTTGCTGATATTAAACAATGATGCAAAAAATGTTAAGACAACATCAGTCATTCTTGTTGGCACTCAAGATTTGCTGAGCTCTGGGGAATCACAAAATGTGTTATTAAGTTAAAAAACTAAATCTTTCAGGACATTTCTCAAAATTGTTCCTGCTGATTTTACTGCATCCAGTGATCTTATTTGGCAGCAAGAACTTCAGGAGTCAAATCAGCTAAGAACACCATAAATGGGTCATTATTTTTGTTGGACTGACAGAAATAAATTCTGTCAGTGTACAATATAACCAGAAAAATGTTTATTTCATTATTATGGATCAGTACAGTTTCATCAATGTTGACCGTTATTTCTCTTATCTCACTGAGTGTGAACCCATAGTCAGCACTCAATATTGGCTTTAAAACTTTTTTTGCTTTTTCAAAGAGTGCAAACTTAACTGAAGGCTGCTGTTAACGTTGCTGCTTGGAGCTAACTGTACATTCATATTTTCGAATGTATGCACGCATGCAGTTTGGCTGGGCATACAGATATGCTGCAAATACATTCACCTCGCACTTTAGATTAGCTACTCAGCTAAAAACTCAATCTTGGAAGAAGCTACCTGCAGATAAAAACATGTTTGCCCTTTGAGATTCACATACACTGTACTTTGTTCATCTGTCAATCCCTTTGGCCCTTGTTCTGGCTAATCCACAGATAACACATTGAAGATCCTCTGCTTTCTGATCAGTTGTTGGAGGTGGACAAGGGACATCCACCAATCTTCTAAGTAGATGGGCATGGGGTTTGGTAGTTGTCGCTTTCTCAGAAGACTCAGATTCCTGTTGTGATTCACTGGTTTCTGCTATTTATTGACAGTTTGTTTTCCAGGCTTTTTTCATTGTATACGACTTGTACCATTGTTGTTACAATGATAACATATTTGATCCTCTTCACCCATCAGTTTCAATGTTATGTGAACTTCGCCTTGCCACATTTCTGCAGCATCTCATAATCTCTTCTTTTCAGCTGCAGTTGATGTTAGCTTTTCTTTTGGATTAGTTAGGCATATGAGCCATTTTTCTTTGTTGAAGGAGTTCTCGGATTTCGTAACTAGCAACACTCTATCAGGAGGAAAAGATCTTCTGCTACCATTTGCTTCGCTCATGTTTATGAATTTGAATGTACAGAAAGCCTGAAACAAAAACATTAAAATAAATTACCAATATGTTGGCTCAAACACATCATCATAGGGCCACCATTTTCGAAAATGGCAGAAGGGTTTCTCTGAGGAGTTATTTTCTGTCTCTATGAGACTACTTGACACCCAAAACCTATGTTTTGACACCAAAATGAATTATTTAGGTCTCATGATTCCTGAAATATTACATTATCACTTAAACAGATCTGCCATTTTTAAAACTGTTGTCCAGAAAAATTTGGCCTGCGTCAGTAATGTCTACCCAAACTTGGGGCCAGATGTAGGTAAATGTGAAATACCGATTTCTTAATATCGGTATTAAGAAATCGGTATTTCATATGTAGGTAAATATTCGGTAAGTAATACCGAATCTTTAATATTCCATATTACCGAATCAGTAATTGAGATACGGTAATAGGGAATACCTACCCATTCATTTCTATGGGCTTGGAGGCCCATAGGAATGAATGTGAAGACATTCACTATTAGCGATTCGGTATTACCGAATCGTTAATAGCGGGAGATTTTTCAAGGGTGCCAGGGTGTCCAAAGGACACCCTGTTGCACCCCTAAAATGTGCATGTGTGCACATGTGGCACACATACATGCCCTAAGGGCATGGATGTGTGCCACATGGCACCTTAAAAAGAGCAAAAAAGTGCTTTTTGTAAGGAAATCGCTACTTACCACCAACTTGAAGTTTGTGGTAAATAGCGATTCCTTAAGGCTGAGGTGCACTGTTTTCAGTGCTTCCTACATTGCATTTAAGGAATCGGTATTACCGATTCCTTAAATGCAAGAGCAATAAGGAATCGGTATTTACTGATTCCTTAAATGCAAGAGCAATAAGGAATCGTTATTTACCGATTCCTTATTTACCGATTCCTTACCTACATTGCACATGGCTCAATACCAGTCGGTAACGCTGAAATTTACCGAATTTCACCGTTACCGACCGGTATTTAGCCACCTACATCTGGTCCTAAGTTACTTCTCTAATGATACAAAAACATGAATGAAAATAAAATGAAAATCTCTGGACAACAACTTTTTTATGGCGGTATATCAAGGGGCCAGGACTATGGCCCTTTTGGACCAAATGTGGAAGGCATCTGGAAAAATCAAATTGCCTAAATTGAGAACTGATTCAGTATTATTCACAGCAGGTTGACAGTTTGTATTTTCACAGAGCAAGGCCGGCACCTTGTTGTTGAGGTGCTGCAGTATATTGAAATAGACACTATTAAGGGTACAGGACACTGTATTTTGAATTTGAATTTAAAAATATTTATTGAGCGCTCGGACACCAAGCGGTTTCATGGCGCTGTAGAGGAAATGATACCTGAGTGAGAGGGTGATGAGGCTTAGATTTTAATAACCTGAGCAAACAAATTGGTTTTCAGGTTGCTCCGGAACTCCAGGTACGAGGGTGTTGATCTCATTTGGAAAGGTAGATAATTCCAAAATTGTTGAGCAAGAACGGGGAACATTGAGCCTCCCATTCTGCTCTTCTAGAATCTGGGCACCACCAGTAGGGACAGAGAGGAGGATCGGAGTTGTCTGCTGGGGATGTAGGGGACGATTTTTGACGTGATAAAAGATGGGGCTGTTCCCGCAAGAGCCTGGAACGTGATACATCCCATCTTAAAGAGTGCCCTTTCTCTAATTGGGAGCCAATGGAGGGATCTGAGAAGGGGAGTGGTATGGTGTGACTTGGGTAAACCATAGGCCAGGTGGGCAGCTTGGTTTTGCACCAGTTGGAGCCTCCGGATGGCGTAAGCGGGGGCGCCGTTGTGTAGGGCATTCCCATAATCCAGCCGGGAAAAGGACCATAGCCATCAAGATCAATTTAAGGGCTGAAAAGGAAAAAAAACGTGAGATCTTGCGAATGGTGCGCAAAGTAAAAAAACAGGAAGAGACCACTGTGCTGATCTGAGAGTGTAGGGTCGGTTGAGGGTGATTCCCAATGTCTTAACGGCGGGAGAGGGAGAAGGGGGGCGACCAAAGGAGGGGGGCCAGAAGAAGGGGACCAAGGGTTCAGTTTGCCGCCAGTGAGAAGAAGCTCGGTCTTATCAGGGTTGAGCTTGAGCTGGTTAAAGCACATCCAACCCTGATAAAGACCATTAAAGTTAAACCAGATTGGTCGCACACTGCTACACCTACCAGGCGTGTTCCCCCAATGAAAATGGTCCCTGAAGGTTAGCGTCGGCGGATACACCTATGCTCGAGTGTGAATGCAAGTATGCGTGGCGTGTGCCATCCCTGGACACGTGTTTCGAGGTAGTTGCCTCTCGTCAGCAGGGAGTAGGAAAATGTGTGGGGTCGCTGTGTAAGCTGCTAAAATCGTTATCAGGTCTAGTACCTCTTGTGGCGCGCAGGTGCGTAACCATGAGTCCGTCGACTCCACCGGCTCAAGGGAGCCTGAATATAAAGTTAAAGCAGATTGGTCGCACACTGCTACACCTACCAGGCTTGTTCCCCCAATGAAAATGGTGATAAAGACCATCACCGACTGGAAATTAGAAATACAATCGGGGGAGTTAGAGAGGTTAAAAATGAGTAGGAGGTCATCGGCGTAGTTAAACACAGTGACCTCCATCCTCTGCAGAGCACAAATGAGCGGGCAGACGTATAAATTAAAAAGAAGGGGGGAGAGAGAGGAGCCCTGAGGGACGCCACATAGCACTTTGCGGGCCTCGGAGGAAAAATTTGCCAGGTGGACTGCCTGTGAGCGGTCGCTCAGGAACGAGCTGATCCAGGCCAGGTCAGGATCTCCAATGCCTGCCGCCTCGACACGGGAAAGGAGGATGGTGTGATCGACCGTGTCGAAGGCGGCCGACAAATCGAGGAGAACCAATGCCTGAGGGAGATTAGCATCTTGCCCCACTCTGAGTGTGTCAATGACAGAGAGCACCACTTTTTCGGTGGAATGGAGAGGGCGGAACCCTGCTTGGCATGGTGATAGATAGCCGCTGTCCTCTATAAAAGAGCTAAGGACTTTGGTTACGTGGCGTTCGAGGACTTTAGCCAGGTAGGGTAGTAGGGAAATGGGCCGATAGTTTACTAGCGCTGTGGGGTCTGCGCCTGTTTTTTTCAAGATTGGAATGATGGTGGCTGATTTATGACATGAAGGGACAGTGCCTGATTTGAGGGTCTCATTGAGAAAGGTGAGGGGGTAGATGGGCAAGTGAGGAAGATATCGCGCAAGATGTAGGCCGGGCAGATGTCAGCGGGGGATCCCGACTTGACGCATGGGCGCAAGGAGAGGAAGGTTTCTTTAGACAGTGGGGCTATGAAGTCGAGGTGGCAGGCGTTGGGTTGTGGGTCGGGGTTTAGGAAAGCTTGGGAGGGTGGAGGTATATTGGCCTTATTTTCTGCAATTTTATTGATGAAGAAGTTGTTCAGCGAGTCGTACAAGTGCTGGGAAGGTACCGGCTTGGATGAAGTCCTGTCCGAAGAGGCTAATTCGAAGACTGTGGGAAAGAGGATGGCTTTCTTGTACTCTGCCTGGGTGGAGGAGTACAGTGATTTGGAGGCTGTGCAGTAAGTGCGTCTCCACGCACGTTTTGCGCGGCGGGCGGCCAGTTTTTTCTCCTTAAGTTCTGGGGTGAACAATTTGTTAACGTCATGGGTGCATCTTACCCTAATGCGTCTTAGGGGTGCCACCTGATCGCAGGCGTTGGACAGCTAATTATTTAGTATTGCTGCCTGAAGGGGTAGGGCCTGTTCCTCTATAGTTGGACTGGAGGATAGTAAAGAAAAACACAGCAATGGGATGTCAACTTTGCCCCAGTTGCGAGCCCAGGTGTTTTTGGGCAGGGGGGGTTTGTGGTCGAACTTGAGTCCAGGGAGAAGGAGATCAAGTGGTGGTCTGACCACAAGCAAGGGGTAACAGTAGGCTCAAGGATAGGGATGTTAAGGGACCAAACTTGATCTAATATGTGGCCCTGAACATGGGTGGGAGTGTGAATATGGGATATAAAATTCAGGTTTTGAAGTGATTCCATGAAATCTCTGGAGGGGGCATCTTCTGCTGGGTCCGATGGCCAAAAATTGAAGTCCCCCAGTACCAGGACTGCCGAGTTGTTCACGGCTAATGTGACTAGCAGGTCCTGGAAGGCTGGAAGGAAATGCGGCATATTTTTGGGGGGCCAATACATCAGGACACATGTGATAGGGATCTGGAAGGAGTTCGAGTGTGCAACTAAGTAGTCCACTTCTGGGATAGGGATGTGAGGTAGTAGTTGGAAGTGTAGATCTGAGTGAATGATCAGAGCCACTCCCCCCCTGTTTTGCTAGGGGGTCGATCTGCCCGAAGGGCATAGTAACAGGATGGCAGAGCCGCAAGCAAGTTGGGCAGGGAGTCCTGGTGAAACCAGGTTTCCGTGAGGAACAGTAAGTTAGGTTTCTGAGTGTCTAGGAGAATAAACAGGTCAAGGTGGTGTTTTACTGCCGACCGAGTGTTGAGTAGGACGGCAGAGATAATCGGTAAGTCACTTACTTGAGCAGAGGTGGAACTGGTGCAGATCGGGAGTCGAGTTGTTGAAGGCAGGTTGGGTGGTAAAGAGGGTAGGGGATGGGCGCTTAGGATCCCGGCCTCTGTGATATGATCCTTCACTGCTTGATTCAAGTCCCAAGGGCCTTGGTGGGCGCACAGTGTTTCAGGGGGATAGGAAATAAAATGGGCATGGAGCTGTGCCCCTGGCCCCGTCCGGTCGCGGACGGGCGCAGACGGGCTTGCCTTAGGCGCGCCTTTGGCGCGCTGCCGGCGCGAACCCTGCGCGTCCGAAAAATACACATAGTTATAGGCTAGGAGGGGGGGCGTGGCCTCACGTCAGTGGGCGTGGCCTGAGGGTTGATGGCGGCGAAGGATTTCCCAACCCGCGGCAGCGCTTACGTCTGCTGCGCGGGAGTATTCAAGGTGCTGTTGTTGGTGGGGAAGTGCCAAGCAAAAGAGAGCAATCAGGTAAGATCAGTGAGATTGAGAACAAACAAATTTAAAACACGGGCATTCTCTCCCGGCTTCCGCCTCAGGAGTGTTAATTACCTCTGAGCGCGAGCTTGTAATCAGCCCGGCTTTTAAAAGATTTTTTTTAAAGGGACGTGGCCTCACGTCAGTGGGCGTGGACTGAGGGTTGATGGCTGCGAAGGATTTCCCAACCCGCGGCAGCGCTTACGTCCGCTGCGCGGGAGTATTCAAGGTGCTGTTGTTGGTGGGGAAGTGCCAAGCAAAAGAGAGCAACGAGTATAAGGAACAAGGAGACCCTAGGAGTCAGAAGAGACCGAGGGTAGAGAAAAATATAAAGCAGTGAGTGAGTTGGTGGCAGGGTAAGAGGAAATCAGCCGATTTCCGGTACCCAGGCAAGTGATTTAAAAGGTGACTTTTTTTGTGCACGATGGTAAGTGTTAACAAAAAGTCAGTAAGGCATTTCATACTCTGACATTTCAATTTGCAATATAATAGAGAGCAATCAGGTAAGATCAGTGAGATCGAGAACAAACAAATTTAAAACACGGGCATTCTCTCCCGGCTTCCGCCTCAGGAGTGTCAATTACCTCTGAGCGCGAGCAGTTGATTTTGCACAAGATGTCCGACTCCAGCAGATTGGCTAGTGTGGTAGGCCTGATTAGGAAAGCATGCATATTTGTAATGGTTCCATGGGAGGTAGGGACGGGATCAGAAATATAATCTGGAACATGCTACTTAGAAATACTAAGTGTGTCTATTGACAAGCCAAAAGAGGTAATGAGGGAAACTCAGACGTCTTTAAGGCAGAATGGCTAGGACAGATGTATTTATGTCTTTAAGATAAGTGGTACACTTACCGTTTATCATGCAAAAACACAGGGACATGTTTGATCTACTAGAATTAGTGTATTGAGTGCACAGTCAGACTCTATCAAGTTGTCCTAAAATTCAGGATAGGAATGTTTGTGCCTTTAGGTTAAATTAAGGTAGGTCAGCAAGACCTGGCATATTATAAACAGCCTTAGGGCGGTCTCTTTTCCAATTCCCCAGTCAACCACAGCAAAAATAAAATACTTCTGCACCCTCAGTTTCTCCTCTGCTTCTTCATCTGCCCTTTCCCACTCTTCCTCCACATTGTGACCTCTCTGGCCCCCCTTTGTTTTCCCCTTTGAGGAGCTCCCTGCCCTCACCCTTTCATACTCTGCTGCATGTTTTGCAGTTTCAGAGCCATTACATAATTTCAGCATGTTCCTTTCTTCTTTCCTTTAAAGCTTTACAAGGTCCTTAATTCTGCAAGTTTCTTAGTTTGTCATCCAATAAATACTGTAATTAACTGACTTTTCCCATTCAGCAGCAATCCTTTCCCAAAAGCAGCACCTAGAGCTTCTTGTGCCATCTCTTTCAGATGGGCAATGCTCTAGTATCTCTCAAATACATCCTTAATGCTGTCCAGGTAATCTGTAGGTAGCTCATCCTTATTCTTAAAGTTTTGGTGCAAATTTGCATTTTACCTCTTTGAGCTCCATTCGCTGGTGGCCCAGCAGGTGCTGCTCCATTTCCAGGTGCATCAATGGCTGCACCCCCTTGCCTTATCAGTTGGCATGTGGAAAACATTTTTAAAAAATCTCCTCTTTTTGTTCTTCACTCTTTTGCTCTTTCTATTGTGGTTCAGTGATGTGGGGGAAGAGATAAGGAGGGGCAGAGAAGTAAGACCATATGCTCAAACCCTGTCCCTGAGGTGACTTATTAGGTATATCAGTTTATACTGGGTATTTTTCATACTGTGGAAATATGGATTTTTCTGATCAGTTATGTCCCCTATCTTGGACCCCAACGGTTCCATGTATGAATCACAAGTACATGTATGTTCCCTCCAGTTCCAGTTATGAAGACGCAAACACATGTGCGTCCACCGTCAACATGTCCTCTTTCAGATCCGCCATGAATAGGCCGGATATTCCATTCCTAAGTATGAAAGGCCACTGGCTTTATATGGTTCACTTATGCCATTTTACAGTCCAGGCAAGTAGGCCCTGATTCTGTCATCAAACTTTTCTTGTCTTCTGCCTCTGAAAGCTCCAGTCTGAGCCTGCATCTGTGACCATGAACTTTGTCTCATTCTCTGCGCGGCTCACGAAGCCTGACATCAGTCTGTTGCCTGCCAAAAAACTGTATTTCACCTTCGAAATTATCTGCTTCGTTCCCTGCCCAATGCATTCCTGTCTAGTAGTTTAAGTAAACATTCTGCCAGCTACCGAGCAAAGTCCCGGCTTCTCTGTCTTTCTGCAAGTAATTCATAGCCCTATTACTATGGAAGATTTCCGCCCTCGCATCTAGTGTAGACACTTAGACGCTTGTACACGCACTAACAGTCAGTATAGTCAGTATAAAATAAGATTCTACTCTAAAAGACCTCTCTTTTGGATAACATAGTTCTTTAAACATAGGATGTTAGATATGATTTGGGATTAGGTTGACTTGACCCTCCAGACTTCTGTCGCCACATGTAGAGCTAAATGTCAAGTCCCCTTCACCCCCTAGTTGCACGTCAATCACACGTCATGCTGCTGCGCGCGCATTTCTGCCAAGTATTTCTGCTGACATTGCGAAATTCTTTCATGGAACCACCCTATTATGACATCACATCTGATGACGTTCTTTAATCACACCCAGTTACGCCTATTTTTGCTACGCATGAATATATTATCCACACTATCAATTGTTACGCCTCTTGCATTTGCTTCACTGTAATGCTTATTGTATAAAAGTGATTAATTATCAATAATGTGTGTACTTCACTTCCTGAACCTTCGTGGTGATGGAACTTGGAGCAACCGATTCGAATCGACCATTGGAATAAAGCCCATTCCGAACCTCTAATACCACGGATTCTGCCTCTTATTTACTGAGCTATTTTTATTATGTTTCTGTATCAAATTAAGTCCCGGTAATTAAATTATTTACCACATGAATGGCGCCCGAACAGGGACACTTTCTCATCTCACGCGCCGGCGGTGCGTTGCAGGCCCGGTCTCCTGCCACAGCTGGACGGACAACAACGCGTACCAGCAGGATTTCCTGTATCTCCCTCCGGTCAAGCGGGGGCGACTGAGGCTGCGATCAACACCCAGACGAGGCGGTGAGAAGTGCGAAGTATCCCGACCAGAGCCTAGCTGAGAGAGCAAGATCCGAGGTATACAGAGGCCCACCAGTTTCCGAAGTCCCTAGTCGAGTCCAGTCCGGTTCAAGTTCAGTTCCGTTCCGAGGCCTTCCGTTCCGAGCTACCCGGTGAGTACCATTACTGGGGAGGCGTTCTGATGTGCACATAGGTTGTGCCGGTCAAGACGGGTTTGGGTACACAAATCCGGTCTGCACTGTTTTAGCAGTGTATCTGTACTGTTTAGCAGTATATCTAGTATATCAAGTATATAAATTCAGAATAATCCAGTTAATGCCGAGTATTATGTTTAGTGATTAAGTTTTCCTTAGATACATCATCATCATTGTTGCTCAGTTAAATGTTAGATGTTAAATGTTTTAAATACGTTCTGCATATTGTGGTATGAATGATTGTTCATTATTGTGTTTATTTGTATTAAGTTTTGTTCAAGATCAAGTATCAGATCAGTTCTCAATATGCCGCTCTTTTCGAAATTAAGACAGATCACAACAAGAAAAGGGGTACTCGAAGAAGCTGTTCCTATTCCTCCTAGGGACACTCCAGGGTACTTCATGTATCATAAACATGGCTTAGACGCTATATTATTTCTTGATTTATGGGTAGACTACACCAAGGAATTACCAGAAAGTCAGAGGTGGCCCGCAGCTGGGACCTGGGATGCAGAGTGCATCATGAAAGTAGAGGAAGAGTTATGGAAAAGGAAAGTCAGACAGTCACAGAAAGATGCCGTTGAGTTATGGCGTAAAGAATCTCATAGACGTACAGAAAAAGCACTCCGACAGGAAGAGAAAAATAAAGAGAGTTCAAATAAAGTCCGAGAAAGTCTATTAATTGAAGAAGGTACACGAGTGAAGTCAGAACAAATAGACAGACAAAGAAATGCCCTTATGAATGGTATGTATCCCCTCCTGGCCGAGGGATCACCTAAGGCTACTCCGGAAATACAAAAAGACTTGCCACCCCCATTATTTCCAATAAAGGTACATCCTAAGGGGCATCCTAGAACCGCAGAAGATGTTTTTCTTTCCTCATATTTAGATGACGCAGCTCCCGAGTACGCTAATCCCGCCCCACATAGACCGCCCGCCAGGGAGGTTCAACGCCAAGATCCAGTATCTGTATCTCTACAGCAACAAATCCTGACACAAGTTCCGGCAAGCACATCTGTTTCTACATCTGTTCCTACAGCTACTTCTATAGCTGTGTCCACACCTATAGTTGCTGTGTCGCGTTCAACGAATCCTTTCACGCCCGATACCCCAGATGGGGCTACGGGAGGTGCTACCAACATTTTTGCTACGCCACCCAGAGTAAATAAACTTACCTTTCAAGAATCAGCACATTCACGTACCCCCAAACTCATAAATGCCCGCACGCTTAAGGAACTTCTTATAGATTGTAGATATGACCCTGTGCCCGGCAAAGAGGACGAAATGATCATGGCATCATTACGTATCAGACGAGCCGCGGTGTATTTAGGGAAGATACCAGGAATGACTATGCATCTAGATAATATATACCATTTTGTCCAAACAGGGCGAGATTCTGAATGTATTAACAGAGCTATGGAATACCAGAAAGTGGAGATACAGGGGGAACTGTTACGTTTCCTCATAAATTGTGTGATCAGAAATCAAGACCGACCGGGGGTAGACCCGGAAGCAATGCAAACTCTTACCAGATGGAGCCAGAATATATCAGAAGGGAGACATGATAAGCAAAATTGTATAATAGCCATGTGCCGAAAGATCCGTAAAGAAGTAGAACGCCTACACGAAGAGAGATTAGCGGTAGACCAGTTCGAACAAAGCGAGGAGGAAGGATCAGGACTGCCCACAGGACAGTCAGAAACCATAGCATATGTAGGTAGAGGAAGATCTTGTAATAGTACTAGATGTTTTTCCGACCCGATACGTCCGATATGTCCAGATAATGACAGGAATTTCCAAACACATATAAGGTCTCACGAACACTCGTTCCAAGCCGCTGACAAATTACTCCGAGAACGAAGGGGTTATCATTTTCTCGATTCTATGGATGAACAAGAATTAGCCAGGTCAGCCGTTCATTGGGTTGACAGTCCCGGAAAGTATGGTGATGATACAGTAGCACACACATTTTTGAATCTCACCCCAGATGAACAGCGTTTAGCTGGGATTTATATGATTCAACAACTCCTTATACTATATCAGAGTCAGCATTCAGATCCTGGTCCCTTACCTGATATATTGACTGAATTACTCACGAATAGATGGAGAGGTTCAGGTACTAAGTTAATTAAAGAAATACTAGAATCAAGAAAGCAGTACATTCTTTTTGTATGCCCAGAACATGTCTCATTGCCCATCAAGGAAAGAACCACGTATTACATGGACAGACAGAATCCCTTACGAGAAGTACACCCAATAAAAGGCGAGGACAATGAGTTTAAACGTGTATTTGTATATACGCCCATATCGAAAATAGAATTGTTACAAATGAAGAAAGTGGTACCCAGTCATGACAAAGACCCAGCAGGTTTCCACCGAGAAATTAAAGACATGTTACTCATGGGAGAGTATACCTATCCTGATATTATGACAATATTAAAGGTATTAATGCCTGCTGGCATTTATGAAAAACTCAAGGAAAAAGAGTGGGAGGTGGGAGACCAAAAAAAAGATCGGTCAGCATTAGAAGCAGAAGAAAAGGCCCGAACTGCAGGAGCAGGGCTTGGGGACAAAACTAAAGCACTACCAGGTTTACTAGTACAGGTACTGCCACGTTTATTAACTACGAAAAAGGAAGACTGGGGTACAATCTCAGCCTGTAAACAAAAGCAAGATGAAGACACTAGTGATTTCTATGCCCGATTTGAAAAATGTTTTGGTATAAATAGTGGCATAAAAGCAAGTAGCGAATCGTACCCACATCTGTTTGTGACAAAATTAGTTGAAAACTCCTTACCTCAAGTGAAGAATAGAGTGTTAAAATTCGAGAGTACCTGGCAAGGTAACACCCCATCACAAATGTTACAAATGTTACAGTATCACCACAATAGAATTAGAGAGGAACAAGAACATGAACAAAGACGCATGAAAGACACAAAAATGAAAATGCTTGTCTCCCAGACAGTTCCAGCTGAAGGACATAAAAAGGGTACGACACAGTCCAGTGTTTCAGCAGGTCCTGTAAAAGGGACATGCAACTATTGTAAACAGCCAGGTCATTACGTACACGATTGTCCAGTTTTAAAACATAATATCGCCATAGGTAATACAAAAGAAAGACCACGACCACCTAGACAGGATCAGAATGAACAAGGAGCCCCGCAGCATGCACAGTCCATGCCAGCTCCACCACAGTCTATACAGTTTGTGCCAGCTGCACCAGCGCTGCCTGTTGCTGCCACACAAACCACGACACGACAACTGTACCAGACCGCACAGTACGACTATCCTGATTATCAACGATACGCATGAACCAGCCTAGAGAGGGAAGTTGACTTACCCCTTATCGAGGTCCCTGTAGACCAAGAAGGACCTTATGTACATAGTGAATTATTAGGCCAAGATAGAAAATTTTTACTTGATACAGGGGCAAGTCGAACAACCATAAAACGTAGTGAAGTTCCAGGGGCACCCCTCTCAGGCTCACAGAATATTTCCCTTGGTTTTTCAGGAAAACCTATTGTTAATGAAGTGTCACAGCCTCTTCCACTCACGATAGGACCTTTGACCCGAACTACAGATTTATTGCTTACTAAATCATGTCCAGAAAACTTGTTAGGTATAAAAACACTGAAAGCTCTAGGAGCTATAATATGTTGTTCTCCGGAAGGAGTAAGATTGTTTTTACGTGATTTCAAAGGTCACTATGTGTCTAGAGACATGGATCCCCGACTGCAGACTTTACCTACACATCTATGGGCACAAGGCCCTACTGATGTTGGTTGCATGAATATTACACCATATCGAGTTACACTAAAGGCAGGAGTGGTACTACCACGAATGCGACAATACAAGTTACCACCAGATGCTGTAGTGGCATTACTGCAAATCATTGACGAGCTCATCGCCCAAGGAGTAGTTGTGGAAACGGACTCCAATGTATGTAATTCCCCGATAATTCCGATTCTTAAACGAACAGATCCTAAGGCCCCGCCAGTATATCGATTGGTTATTGATCTGCGCGAATTGAACAAATGCATTGTGCCACAATTCCCTGTGGTCCCAGATATCTCATCATTACTGACAGCTATTGATTCCGAAGCAACATTCTTTACTGTAATTGATCTCAAGAATGCCTTTTTCAGCGTCCCAATAGATCCGGAAAGCCAATACTTGTTCGGATTTAGTTTAAATGGACGTAGCTTTAAATTCACACGCGCACCTCAAGGATTTACAGAAAGCCCCAGCATCTATAGCCAAGCACTGAAACGAGAACTCGACAGTATCCACATGCCAGTAAACACTGCCTTGCTTCAATATGTCGATGATCTGCTGATCACCGCTAGAAGCGAACACGAATGTGAGAAAGCATCACTGACAGTTTTACAATTTCTAGCCGAAAAGGGGCACAAGGTGTCCCCTTCTAAGCTGCAATTCTGTGTTCAGCGAGTTGTTTATCTTGGACACTCGCTGTCCAAGGAGGGAAGGCAGCTTACACCCGACCGCATTCAGTTAATTAATAGCTAACATGCCAATACCCAAGACACAAAAGGAGGTGCGGGCTTTCATAGGCCTCACTTCATATTGTAGGCAGTGGATCCCTCAGTATGCATTTCTAGCAAAACCACTCATTCAATTGACAACACAGGAGGCAGCCACATCGACTGTTCTCCCTTGGACTCAGGAACATACACAAGCTTTTGAAAGCCTAAAGAAAGCCTTATGCCAAGCACCTGTTTTAGCAACACCATGTTACAATAAACAGTTTACACTCTTTGTTACAGAGCGCGAAGGTACTGCCTTGTCAGTACTCACACAGGAACAAGCAGGAGCACACAAACCATGTGCTTATTTTTCTAGTACATTAGATCCCGTAGTTCAGGCTTTGCCTGCATGCCTAAAATCAGTGGCAGCAACAGCTTTAGCAATCAGACAAAGCGATGCCATAGTGTTAGGACATCCATTGACAGTTCAAGTACCACATGCAGTAGAGGTTCTTGTGAATAGAACGCAAACACAACACTTGACTATAGCGCGACTTACAGGGTATGAATTAACATTGTTTCAGCCACATATAGAAATCAGACGTTGTAACACATTGAATCCTGCCACACTTTTACCTGTAATCGGAACAGACCCACTAGCTCATGACTGCATTAAAGTTATTACAATCACGACGAAACCCAGACAAGACTTGACAGATGTCCCATTGTCAGACCCAGACCTGACGTTGTATGTAGATGGTTCATGTATGAGAACAAGTATAGGAGAGTTAGTGGCCGCTTACGCAGTCACAACAGACACTGAAGTCATCGAAACAAATTGCATAAATACCTTGTCAGCTCAAGCCGCAGAGCTCATCGCTCTGACACAAGCCTGTATTCAAGCCACAAATAAAAAAGTCAACATATATACTGATTCACGTTATGCATTCGGAGTTGTACATGACTTCGGCGTGCTGTGGCGAGAGAGAGGTTATTTAACTTCTCACGGTGCCCACATTCAGCACGGACCCCTCATTCATGCCTTATTAGATGCAATACATCTACCCACTGCAATATCAATTATGAAATGTAAAGCTCATACGAAAGTTACTGATATCATTTCTCAAGGCAATGATCTAGCTGACAGAACAGCTAAACAGACTGCTCAAACTCAAACATCCGACATGACAAAGACAATAGTCCCGACGCCAACACATTGTATGACGATTAAAGATCCTACTCTTGACGTAATTGATATACAGACACATGCTACACCAGACGAAATAAAGAAATGGACTGAATTAGGAGGGATCCAAACGGATCAAGGATGGATGATGAAGGAAAAGTCTGTGTGGTTCCTTCCTGATTCAATGGTCCAAGTCGTTATTAACACTGTACATAGTCCAGCACATCTAGGAGAAAAAGCTATGCTAGATAGCATTCAACACATTTGGTTCAATAAACATTTACGAGCAGCAGCTAAACAAAAAGTTCGTACCTGTATGATCTGTTGCCAGTTCAAACCAGGAAAAAGCGTTCCCGTAGAACAGGGTGGATTTCAGCCTCCTGATCACCCTTTTGAAGTCCTCCAGATGGATTATATCCAGATGGAACAATGTAGAGGATTCAAATATGTTCTCGTAGTTGTCTGTGCTCTTTCCCGTTGGACGGAGGCATACCCGGTTTCAGATTACACTGCCCCGACTACTGCCAAACAGTTGGTTCGAGAATTCTTCCCACGGTACGGTTTACCACGTGTTGTCTACTCAGATAACGGCCAGCCGTTCTCATCCGAACTAATGAAACACGTTTCACTTTTGTTAGGCTATCAGTGGAAATTCCACTGTGTCCGACACCCCGAGGCAGCAGGTCTCGTAGAAAGACATAATCAGATCCTGAAAATCAGATTGTCCAAAATATGCAGAGAGAAAGGTGTCGACTGGGTAGTAGCGTTACCAGTTGCACTCTTTTACATGAGAATGGTAGCACACTCTCGAACAGGGCTATCCCCGTATGAGGTGATCTTTGGCAGACCACCAAATATGTGGGGGACGCCCATACCACGCAAAATAACTGATATTGACTGTAATATGCTGACAGATTACTTGGCTTCCTTGATGTCTGCACTACAATCTTGTCGTTCACAGGTAGCTGCAGCTTTTCCCGACAACACTGAGGTGAAACCCCATGACGTAATTCCAGGCGACCTGGTCCTAGTGAGGAACTTTGATCGAAAGACTCAGCTGGATCCTAGGTGGAAGTCACCGCAACTTGTCTTGCTCACCACAAGGACAGCCGTGAAGATCGAAGGCAGGAAAGGCTGGGTTCATTCAAGCCATATCAAGAAATTTCATGGACTACCATCGGATGTGAATACCACACCTCGTGTGTCTTCACCCATTGACTCAAAACTTCCTTTGGTTGAAACAAGCAATCACGAACATTATAAACTAAAACTCAGGTCTAATCAGTCAAGCAATTTGATTGTTTAAGTCCTCTCCAAGGTGAAGCGGTTGAATTGTCTCTGACATGTATCCCTTAGACCTGAATAGAGAACACACGCGAAAAATGTTGAAACGACATGCGTACTGTAAATCACTGCGTAGTCATTGCACAGTGACGTTATTAATTTTGTTTTTCTTAAGTCTTTTAATAATTACTGCAAGTATATTATTGCATATATATTATCCTATTTCTAGACACGTTTATAATGTAACTGCTGAACATTCTTTTAGTGAATTACCTCCGCTTGAGTTGTCTTATAGATTTGCGCTGCGCAATAACACGTTTATTAGTATGTTACATCATTCCCATCAGGTTAGCAATGCTACAAATTGTTGGATATGTGGCCGACTCCCTCCCTATCAGAATTATAAAGGAATTCTACCTCTCTTTCCATACCCGTTCACACACAACGGCTCCTGTGGAGCATGGTTTAGTTTAATTAATTCCCTAGATTCGAATTCTGCAGTTTATCAAGATAACTGGGTATGGGGAAATTTGAACTTAGTTTTACTTAAAGTCTGCTATCCTGACAAGGAGGGACTTCCCCAGAGAACAGGAACTGATCTAGAAAATGAAGTGTATGGATTAGGTAAATTTACGCTTAATCTTATGATCCTAAATGTCGAATCCGAAGCTACTCCAATTTTGCCCGCTATGTCAATATTTCCAGTAAAAGGTGAATTATGTGTAAGAAAGAATGGTTCCATACATATGGGCCATAGTAGATGCACCACTGTAGTAGAATTTAGTGATCAAGGCAAGTCTACATTTAGAGCTTCCCGCCATTCTTATTTCATATGTGGTCAGATGGCATATGTACGTTTGCCTCTAGACTGGGATGGTACCTGCTACATTGGATTTCTTTTGCCACCTGTTTTCCTAGCTCCTCCTGATTATCACAGAAATACTCATTTAGTACACAATAGAGAAAGGAGAGATCTCCCAATAGTCGATTACACTGAAACAGCATGGGAAAAATACACAGATTTCAATAAAGGTCTCTTTCCCTATATAGGTACCGTTACTAATAGTAAGCTGATACGTAGATTAACTAGAACCCTTGAAGCAGTAGTGAACGAAACTATTTCCGCCTTAGGCAATTTAACAGAAGAGCAGTCTGCTATGCGGATTGTTTTGCTTCAAAATCGTCTTGTCCTTGACGTCATCCTGGCCGATAGGGGCGGAGCTTGTAGGGTCATCGGATCAAGTTGTTGCATTTTCATACCAGAAAATTCGCCATCTGTATATAAAGCCATAACTCGCCTTCATAAGATTGTAAGCCAGATACACCAGAATCCAGGCACCTGGACTTGGTCCGGTTGGTTTTGGAGTGTATTATCTACCTTTGGATGGAAGGTCCTATCCTTCCTAGGTATTGGCCTTCTCATACTATTCAGTTGCTGTCTATGTCTACAATGTGGACCAGCGATCTGTGGTCTGTGTGCCACATCGTGTATTCCACCACCAAGATTTCATTCATCACGGAAGAAGAAAGAAGAACAAATGATGCTATATGAACAGATCAATGGATTGATGAAGATTGATATCTCTTAACGGGCAAGTAGGGGACAAGGAGGGAATGTGGAAATATGGATTTTTCTGATCAGTTATGTCCCCTATCTTGGACCCCAACGGTTCCATGTATGAATCACAAGTACATGTATGTTCCCTCCAGTTCCAGTTATGAAGACGCAAACACATGTGCGTCCACCGTCAACATGTCCTCTTTCAGATCCGCCATGAATAGGCCGGATATTCCATTCCTAAGTATGAAAGGCCACTGGCTTTATATGGTTCACTTATGCCATTTTACAGTCCAGGCAAGTAGGCCCTGATTCTGTCATCAAACTTTTCTTGTCTTCTGCCTCTGAAAGCTCCAGTCTGAGCCTGCATCTGTGACCATGAACTTTGTCTCATTCTCTGCGCGGCTCACGAAGCCTGACATCAGTCTGTTGCCTGCCAAAAAACTGTATTTCACCTTCGAAATTATCTGCTTCGTTCCCTGCCCAATGCATTCCTGTCTAGTAGTTTAAGTAAACATTCTGCCAGCTACCGAGCAAAGGCCCGGCTTCTCTGTCTTTCTGCAAGTAATTCATAGCCCTATTACTATGGAAGATTTCCGCCCTCGCATCTAGTGTAGACACTTAGACGCTTGTACACGCACTAACAGTCAGTATAGTCAGTATAGAATAAGATTCTACTCTAAAAGACCTCTCTTTTGGATAACATAGTTCTTTAAACATAGGATGTTAGATATGATTTGGGATTAGGTTGACTTGACCCTCCAGACTTCTGTCGCCACATGTAGAGCTAAATGTCAAGTCCCCTTCACCCCCTAGTTGCACGTCAATCACACGTCATGCTGCTGCGCGCGCATTTCTGCCAAGTATTTCTGCTGACATTGCGAAATTTATTCATGGAACCACCCTATTATGACATCACATCTGATGACGTTCTTTAATCACACCCAGTTACGCCTATTTTTGCTACGCATGAATATATTATCCACACTATCAATTGTTACGCCTCTTGCATTTGCTTCACTGTAATGCTTATTGTATAATAGTGATTAATTATCAATAATGTGTGTACTTCACTTCCTGAACCTTCGTGGTGATGGAACTTGGAGCAACCGATTCGAATCGACCATTGGAATAAAGCCCATTCCGAACCTCTAATACCACGGATTCTGCCTCTTATTTACTGAGCTATTTTTATTATGTTTCTGTATCAAATTAAGTCCCGGTAATTAAATTATTTACCACAATACCATGGACTCGGGATTCATTCTTGTGTTTAGGGGGCTCCTCATGCCATTGCAAAAAGAGAGGCCATTGTTCAGCATCCATCTTGTTTCTAGGATCATTTACCTTTTTTTTGTAAATTCCCTAATCTCTTTAGCAAAGGTGCTGTGTTCAGGGTAGGACTTCTATCCATCTTCATTAGTGAGTTCCACCCTCTCTTTTACAAAATTGTGCACGTCTTTACCTGACTTGTGGAACATAGTGTGGACATAAGTCCCTTTTTTGTGGGGGTTTGCTATTTTTAGTTTTCTCAGCCCCCAGCACTGTTCTTTACCCACTCTGAAAAATTGAAAAAATGGAAAATGGTCTGCCAGCCTTGTGCCTGCAGTTCAACCCATGGAGGCGAGAGTAAAGGAAAAAGGGTAAAGATTTCTTCACTTAAAAATTGTAACTGATCTTGTGAAGTGGAGGCAAAGGTATCCTACACTCACTCCCAAAGATCTCCTTGTGTTTAGCCGACCTTTGGTGGTGCGCCCAGAAGTTCTAGTGAAGGAGTCTGGCTACTGAATCAGAGGGCCTCTTTTTCACATAGATTCATCCTGCAAGGGTCTGTGCTTCGGGGGTTGGTGTGTCTGCCTTTTTTCCCTGTCTCCGCACTATTTCTGTAGTCTACTTGCTCTAAACCATGTATTTGCACTCACATAGTCTTTGTCCTCCTACATCCATTCAACGCCTGGCTACCCTCATGGTTAACAAGAAACGCTATGCAAATCTACTGACTGATTGATTGATTCCTACTTACCCAACCTGTCTAAATTCCCATTGTGTTCTACCCACAAGACACTGTTTGTACTCTTTTACAACATTACAGACCATGCAAGATGATACATGCAACACAAGCAAGCAAATACTATAAACACAGATAGACTTAACCAAAATTTAGTTCAAAGCGCATACACTATCCGTACGAGTGACCAAGTCCAGCACTGGACCATACAATACACTGGTTCCCCCGGGGAAATCTCTCCCTTACATCTGCTGCCTTGGGTCATCATATGGAATCTTATCTCCTGCCCGACCTGTGTATTGAATGCAGACATTTCCGGCACACAATGCACCAAGGTAAAAGAAAAACACAAACACTTGGGATAGTGCAGAACTATCTAACATGAGTTTCATGCAAAATAGCCAGCAAGCGTTCAGTCAAGCAAATTGATTGCTTATTCAATAGACCAAAGCTTCACCCTGCATTGGTTGAGCATGCGTTGCTAAGCTCTATACATTTTGGTGCTACATCTATACACTATTTCTCAACGGCAGTGAATGGAAGTGAGAGAACTTGATACAATCGAAACCGACAGATAGGCACTAATGAGCAGGGGCAGGCACTTCTCATGAGAATTATGCGAGAAGATATTAATGGAACAGATACATGTATCACCAGCAAGAACTGATTGTACTACTTTCTGAAATCCTTGGTTTGATGCGTTAACTTCAGAACAAGGCTACCAGAATGGTTCAGCTAAAATGTGCACTGTATAACATGAATGACAAAATGGGAACTTTTTTAAAATGTGTGTAAGAGTACAATAAAGCTAAGGCTTTAGAGGGCTTCACCCAGCTACAAAAAAGAAATAGCAATTATTAATATATTGTAACAGCACATATTAAGACATATGGGCATTTGCATTCTCATTGTATATATTAAAGCATTACGACACTTCTGTAAGTTAATTTACCTTCTCAGAAGGAATGTAGGCCTACCACTCTATATATGTGGATCCAAGCGTGTGTTCATGATTGAGGACTGCAGCAGGTGTCACACATACTGTGCACCAAACTAGTCTCATTTAATGAGACCTGGAAGGAGGCATGCAACGTATCTATGTTGGAAAGAAAGACTAATGTTAGAACTGATGAGTACGTGGTTTCTGGCTGCCTCCAAGAATTGATGTAGTCCGCCTGACCACACCTGTGTAAATGTGTTAGCTTAGATCATTTGAGAATTTTAGGCTCTCTTGTAAATTGGTCTTTATTGAGAGCTGGTCTCAGAGGGAGTGGAGCTGAACTTGTGGGCACTTTCCACAGAGAAACCTGATCTGACTTTTGTCCTGCTAAGCACTGAACGGGTGCTATTAATCTAAAATCACCATTGAAAGGAGAGACAATCTTCTTAGGTCAGGGCTTACTTGATCATAGGAAGAACAATACCCTCTGTGGGACCAAGAGCTGGATAGACAGGGGCCAGGCCTTGTTAACCCACCACAAGAAGGATTCCCATGAGACTAGATGTAGTGTGAAGCCTGTCTGCACCATGTGTGGAAGAGTGGAGAACGTTTTAGGACATAGACCCACAGTTCCTTGGTGGACAGTAAGTGACCAGTGAGTCACAACTAAAACCAACTCTGCCTGAAAGTTACTCTGTTATTGAGGATATTTACTTTCTGAAGAGGTTCCTTCCCAAACAGACATTGCCCATCAACCAAAGCCTCATATCTTTATGTTGTTAGATGGTGATCAATGATATCAGCCTGAGATATTGATGGACCCAAGAGTATCTTTATTAGAGTTCATTATTCCAGCAGGCACTTGCATAGCAAGTTGAGTTTTCACCCTTTGATGTTCACTGCCTAGAAAGGATGTGAGATACTTCAGGGACAAGTATGATCATCACCATTCATGGAGAGTTGATATGCCCTGTAAGTGGTTGAAGTGGAAGCAATGAATTCTTCCTAGTGCAAGTGAGAGAATAGCACAAATGACTGAATATATATTTTCTTATTACAGTGTGATCAAAGCTCTTCAGAGAGATATGGTGATGTTTTTGTAATTCCACTCTGCTGCAACAGAGGATACAGCAAATAAATGATAAGAATGAGAGACTTCATGTGTTTGTGTTTCATAGGGGCAAGCATAAATGGGGAACTACTGGGCTTGCCGTCCAGAATGGAAGACCTATCAAATCTTTAAATGATTAAATATATGGCATTATAGTCCTTATGGTATGTGCCCACACCTACAGTTCTTTGCTTCTATGTGGGTAGTCTCAAACAGTATTTAGGTTCATACAGTGGAATGCCTACCGGTGGAGGTAGTGAATCGCACTTGGTAGGCCAAACTGGTTTCAGTAGTTATGTCATATGGTTGCTAAAGCCCTGGATTGTCAACTTGAAATTGATGGAATTTGAAGACATGTTAAACTAAACAAAGACGTGGAAATAAGTTGGTGTGGCATTCCAGTGCAGACTGTGGAGAAGCTTGGAGAAGCTTGAACAATCTAAACCTGGAAGTTATCCAGAGGGTTTTAGGTTCTCTTAGGAGATGGATTTTGGCTCCATATTTTGCATATTGTAATCAAGCGCATTTCATATTGTAAAGATTCTCACATGTTATCAACAGAGATGATTTATTGGCAACTGCCGGATTCCCCGTTGCAGGTGCCGAGCTACTACTCTTTTTATCCTGAATCGTTTCACATCTAGAACAAAAGGGATAAAGTGTAGGCCTAGAAAGAATTTTGATTACGCTTGAGTAATAGGAGGCAATTCAGTAATTCTGTGTTACTCTTTGATGCAGAATTCCAATAATTACACAATTACTACTGCTTGCGTAATAAGAGTAATTGCATTCTTGCATCCGTTTTGGACACAAGGGTGCATTTTGCCCTGAGAAAATAGCACTAAATGCAGGTGGTAATTTGAGGGAAAATGGGTACCCCAAGAGAACGTTTTGCAGGCGCAAGCGGCTGCTCATGCTCGCTATTCATTTTCTGTAAAATTTTGCACAAATTCTGAGTGCAAAGTGCATCCTCGTGTCCATTTTAGACACTAGGGGGCATTTTTGTGCTAAAAAATATTAATAAATGCAGAATTACTCTTCTCGCATAATTCTGCATAATATGACATCATTCTTAGGTAATTCCATGTAATCACGCTTCACAGAGCTAAATGAGTCATACGCTCCCATAATTAACTTTAAGAGGGTTCTATAGAGATTACTCATCATCAGAGAGCTGTACTCAAAATACTTTGATTAAATATTGCCGAATGTTCAAAATCAAACATTATTTACATTGCATATGCAGTTTAGCTGATTTTCAGTAACCTCAACCTCTGCTACTGGGACACCCATGGACCTTCTCACTGTTTCCAAATAATTTTGAAACTGTCAGGATGTCACAGAATTTGAACAATCATCTTGACTCTCATTCTAGTATAAAAAAGACCCAGCCTGTGAAGTTTTAAAATTCTCTCACAGGAAGATACATTTCAATACATTTTTAGATATACAGGTAGTCACTTCAGTTAATTCCATATGTACTCACCCCACCAGACTCCTGGGCAACCTTCACTCTTTCAGAACACATTTACTGTAGTGTCTCCAGCAAGGTATTGCACAGCAAGAAGCAATTGAAGCAAATATTTATTCTTTAATCTCCATATATTTAGCTACTGCCAAGGCTTGCTTACAACTGACAAACTTGAAATCTTAAGCCCACAACAACCCATAAAGAACGGAGTAGAATTCTAAATACCTTAAGGTGGAAAAAACATAGAGTCATATTAAGTGATACTACAAAATCACATAATCTTTTCTATAATCAAAAACACAAAACAACAAAGCTACAAAGCAGTACGTGAAAGCAAAGTACATACCTAAGCTATGCTAACATTTACAAAATTAAATGAACAGAAGAGACAGATACAACTCACTAAAATACAAATATACACACTATCCAGAACAATATCATGTACACGTGTACACATTAGAAATTATAGTAACTTATAGGAGTGCCTAAGTCAATCAAAGCAATAATATCTGATCCTCACATGATGTCTTACTTTCAGCCTATGCTGTTCTCTTCCACCTCATCTTCCTCGTCATTTCCTGCATCACCCCCTAATATACAAGAAGAATGACTGGCAAATGTTTTCTCCTCTTCTAAGACACTGTGTGAATCACCCTTAACCGTATCTCCAATTCTGCAACCTTCCTCATCATCCTTACAATGATCATTGATAAGTACCTAATTTGTCAATACAGAACAGCTAAGACAATAAAAAGGAACATTTCCCTCCCCTACTATAACTCATCAGCTGGCAGCCAGTTGGTCACACCATCTGAACAACTATTACCCTAACTTCTGTTTCACTCAAACAAAGCAACACTGCCCATGTGCCATTCCCTTCTATTCTCATTTCTAACAGACCTGCATTGAATTTCAATCACTTTCAATTGTACAGAAAACTTCAGCTCACCTTTCTACTCACAAACTTCCTTCTTCTTCTTCATATACTGCCAGCTTTAATCTGAACATCTCTTTATGAGTATTTTTGCAATTGACCTGTGACTTCGGAACATTTCTTTTAATCACATTGCTAGACCAATACACAACTCTCAGCATCTTCGACGAACCTGTCATTACCATTGTGTAAGGAGTCGTAAATACATAATACAAAATGCACTACAATCCTTTGCTGTCACCCTATTGGATCACAATATCCTTTGTAGTTCCTATTCACAATCCACATTATTTTTAATAAGCTATTGAGTGGAGTTCTTAATGACCCTTTTAAGGGCCTGATTACGATGTCAGTCAGAAAAGCTCCGAACGGCATTCAGATTTCCCAAAAGCGTGTCGGGACCTATGTTTCCGACCGAGGGACCGATTCTGATGCGGTTTGGAAAGCTTCCCGACCGAATGGGTTTGGGAATGGTTTCTGACATAATCGGATAGTGAGAGTCTGACCGACGGAGTACGATGCATCCGGATGCATCCAGATATGATTTGGTTGAGCTCCCATTGACTTCGATAGGAGCCTTTGTTCCGACCAAATGCATAGGCTCCCATTGAAGAATGGGGTGGCTGGGAAAAATTGGGCAACCTGTGGCGGGCACCCCCTGGTGCCTGCCACACTGTGCATGGCTGGTAAGGGAGGACCCATGGGTACCCGCATGTGCCTGATTGGGAAGGCTCCGGTTGCAGGGAGTCCGACTCCGACTGCCGATTCGAGTTGGGCGGCACGATTCGGAAAGGCTGTCCAAATCCAGCATCGTACTCAGTTCGAAAAAACTGCCCATAGAAACGTACGATTCTGCTCCGTATTGCTCGGTCATTCCAAATGCCATCGGGTTCGGATTGGGATATTTCTAACGCCTATCTTGCATCGTACTCGGTCAGTCAGAAACATTTCCGAGTCGGTTGGAAAGACATATTCCCAATCCGATTTGGATGGAGCAAATGACGCTAGGAGGCCTTCCTAACCACATCAGAATTAGGCCTGAGTCAAAAACATTTCCAACTGACTGATTATGTTGGAAAGGTAACCGTTTACATGGCTTTATTTATGTTTCTGTATGTTATCTATGTTATTTCTAACACTCTCAACGAAACACTCAATTTATATGCTATACTTATTATCTTCCAGAGGTACAAACATCCATGAAAATAACTCAACAATTACCTTAACACTAGGTACGTACTGTACCTTGTATTCTGGACAATTTGTCAATCATACCAGATTCTTCGTGGATACCATCAGTGGTTAACAGTTCGGTGAGGGTTTATAATGACTTCAAAGCTAATATTTGATAGCCACAAATAGTTTCTAAAATGTACTACACCTAGACATAAACTAAAGGTTCTATTTCGAATACAGAATACTTTCCTTCTGCCAGTAAAAACAACCATGATACAAATACAATAATACATTCTGTTCCATTTATGCACTGTGACAGCAAGGCCACCAAAACTTTTCCATTAGCCCCTGTTGCTTCTTTAAGGTCAAACACCTGCAAGGCTGGTACACAGTAAATTGCAGTTGTCACAGCATGAAATGTCTTTTCACACTCAGATTTCCATTCCGACTTTTCACTTTCTCCATCAGCCGTCTGAGAAGAAACCTCACACTAGAATAGCTCTGTACAAATGTTAGTAGAACTCTTCAAGTCCTAGAAATGATATCAACGTATGGGAGGTTTCATTACTGCCTGTATAAGTTTCTTTTTACCAATTAATCCTTCCTTGTTAATCGTCTGGTCGAGATAAGTCACTGCTCTGTTCTGTGACCATGCAGGGAATATATTTGGTCATTAATCCATTCTTTGCTAACATGTTCAATGATATTTTAACATCAAGTCGAGCTCCTCTTTTGGTTTGCCTATAACAAGAATGTCTTATTGGAAATGTTAAACGTCGCAAGAGGCACATCAGCCGAGGATACTAATCTAAAGGGCATTAGGACACCCTTCTGCCTTTCTGAGGAGTTAAAGGTCGTTATTATTCTGCTACACTATACTGTACTAAACCAGCATGAGTGTCAACATCACTGATATATTTGGTAAAGGAAGCATATCTACGTCTATATTTTTGTTAAGTTCCCTAAAGCGTCTGTTTACATTTGACTTTTTATAAATGATTCCTTCCTCTCATCTATAATTTAAACAGGGAACATTTATTTTGATAATTCAATCCAGCAGTCTTTTGCTATGATACTTGTGTTCATTTGTACCAAGTATGCGACTGCCATACTTCTAAAACTGACGCAAAGGTGATGTACCTTTGAGGCTTATTTGCAAGCCCCTTGTGCCGCATGTATGTCACATTTTCCGTAACTAAAAGTGACACACCAGCGGCACAAGGGGCTTGTAAATAAGCCCCAAAGCAGCAGCGGTCCGTGCAGGTAACAGAGGTGGGGCGGTAGGGCCGCGTGAGGGGGGGATTTTGAAGCACGATGCAGAGGTAAAATTAAATAAATGATAAATTATCCCTCTGTATCGTCCCTCGAAATCACACCCCACGCGGCCCCACCGCCCCACCCCTGTTACTTGCATGTACCGTGGCTGCCCCCAAGTCTACTAATTCCGGGGCCGATTCACAGAACTAATCTGAGACAAAATCCTAACCTTACTACTTTTGGTATTCACAGAAGGCATTTAGTAGTAGTAAAGTAAGGATTCCTAACTTTACTACTACCAAATGCCTTTTGTGATTACCGAAAGTCGTAAAGTTAGGATTTTGTCTGAGTTTAGTAGTAGTAAAGTTCCTAACTTTACTACTACTAAATCCCTTTTGTGAATACCAGAAAGAGAAATACCAGAAGCTGGCTATCTAGCAAACCCTTTCTGAGGTATCATGCAGGGTTGGGCCCAAGGCAGGTCATGCTGATTGAGGTGTACGTGATGGTTGTATGACACAGGCACACATGGCTAAACCATGCAGGCCTCTACTACGCTGTCTAAACCATGAATGCATCTGAAAAACACATTCCTTCACCACGCATTCCTTTACCACACAATTTCATGGTAAAGGCATGCCTGCTATAGGTATGTGTGGTAAAGAATACACACTATGCCACCTGCCCTTAGCCCTAACAACTACCCTGACCCTTCCTGAGCCCTAAAAAGTCCCTCAAGCTCCACACTGAGCCCTTAACACGAACTCAACCCCCCCTGAGCCCTAAAAACTACCCGACCCCACAAGCCCTAACAATTACCCCAACCACCCGAGCCCTAAAAGCTACTGCGATCTCCCCTTAGACCTAAAAACTACCTTCACCCCATCCCTAAAAACTACCCGAGCCTACCCTGACCCCTAAAGAGTACCCCAACCCCTCTATGAGCCTTAAAAACTACCTGACATCCCGAGCCCTTAAACCTAGCCCGACCCCGTTGAGCCTTAAAAACTACCCTGACCACCGCAGCCCTAAAATCGATGCCAACCCTTAAAAACTATCGCCACCCTCCCAATACCCAGCCCCACTAACCTCACTGCACCCACTCCCGATACTTCATGTTCCTGGGCCCACCCATTCCAGCATCTAGGCCGGAGATTGCATTAACCATGCATATGGGTGGTTAAGGCTTATGCGTGGTTAAGGCAAGTGTTGTTGTGCTTGCATTGGAACAACACAAATGGCTCTGCCTACATTGTTCAGCCTATTTCCCGTACATGACTATTAGATGGTAGCAAGAAGGAAGACCTAAACATAACGGTTCCACACTACAGCTCAGAAGGTATTTGGGGGGTCAGTACATGTGAGAATAGATACACCGTACTTTCTTCACCAGCCTATAGTGAGGATGGGTGATTGAGCGATATCGACTAGGATACAGTTTGGTCGCACAGCCTGGGGGTCCTATCATGGAATATTAGCAGGTTTGCTGAAACGCCACATGCAGAAAGGTTAAAGAGGTAATGTATCAATAGGAGATTGCCTTTTTACAGGAAACCTGGCTGTGCAACGAAACACCGACAATTAATGGGTTTGTGCAGGTAAATGGAACAGCAAAGAAGAGGCAGCACGGGCTCCAATTTGGGGGGGCTTACACATTTTTACATCTATCAAGATTACAAAAAAGGGATGACCAATAGAAGTAAAATGTAATTGGATGGCCATCTGAAGATTTATAATCCATACAAGGGATACAACTGTATGTAAATAATTAAGGTCCATCTCACACAGGTGGGGAGTGCTGAAGAGTATGAGTCGGAATTTAGGAGATTTAAGCAGGATGTGGAATATGTGTGTACAAATTTTCATAAAGATATGATTATATTGTTGTGAGATTTTAACCATAAATCAAACCCAAGAAAGTCTGATCTCTTGTTTAAGGAGATATTGTCATCCTTTAGTATTAACACTGCCAGTTTCCCTGCTAGCACGTTAGCTATGCATGACATTGCATTAGTAACATTCTTGGGCTCAAAAGATTTAGTTTGTGCTAATGGGCTCAGGGATTCTGACCGGCCTGCATGCTAGACATTAAAAAACTGGTTGCAACTTTGCCCAATTGATTACATCTATTTGCATTCCTGGTTCTTTTGATAAAAGTAGATGTTTCCAGGTACTGCAAGTAGAGGGATGCAACCACTATCCTCTGCAACCGGGAATAAACATGGGGGTAAATAGGATTAGAGAAACGCTTTTACCCGTACAGATAGATTACGCCAAGCGTATCAATACCAGAATCAGAATCAGAGTAATGTCTGATGAAACTAGCCAATTTACTGCAGAGCCAAGGGCCTGCACAAGCCCCTGAAAATTGCATAGAATGATAGGAATAGGAACTTTCCTGCTCCTGTCAGCACAGCGCGTGATGTGTAAAATGACTCGCTCTTACGAATCTGACTCTGGGCCACAGAAACGCGTCAGGCGAATAAATTGGATGCTGAGGGTGAGATGAATGGTAATGCCCTTGAGGTGGCGCGTTGTCGAGTGCACCCTGGAAAGCTAACGCAATTGGGAAACAAAATGTGAACACGGGGCCTTCCCGTGCAGGATGAACCAGCTCAAAGAATCGAGCAGCTGTGGAATAGGAACTTTCCTGCTCCTGTCAGCACAGCGCGTGATGTGTAAAATGACTCGCTCTTACGAATCTGACTCCTACAAAGGATTGAAATACAATCTCCAATAACTTCACTTACTGAAACCTACTAAAGGTGGCAAATGAAGCGCGAGGGAACTACAAAGTCCAGCATGCTGTGTGGACCAATTAAGAACTAAGTCACGCCCACGCATTGTTATGAAACAAATCGGTATGCACTACAAAGAGCGCAATTCAGCAAATGCAGGAGAAAGCCTCTGATGAAGTGGCAGTGGGCCACAGAAACGCGTCAGGCAAATTGAATGAATCGGATGCTGAGGGCGAGAGGAATGGTAATGCCCTTGAGGTGGCGCGTTGTCGAGTGCACCCTGGAAAGCTAAGGCAATTGGGAAACAAAATGTGAACACGGGGGCCTTCCCGTGCAGGATGCACCAGCTCAAAGAATCGAGCGGCTGTGGAGTAGGAACTTTCCTGCTCCTGTCAGCACAGCGCGTGATGTGTAAAATGACTCGCTCTTACGAATCTGACTCCTACAAAGGATTGAAATACAATCTCCAATAACTGCACTTACTGAAACCTACTAAAGGTGGCAAATGAAGCGCGAGGGAACTACAAAGTCCAGCATGCTGTGTGGACCAATTAAGCACTAAGTCACGCCCACGCATGGTTACGAAACAAATCAGCATGCACTACAAAGAGCGCAATTCAGCAAATGCAGGAGAAAGCCTCTGATGAAGTGGCAGTGGGCCACAGAAACGCGTCAGGCGAATTGAATAAATTGGATGCTGAGGGCGAGATGAAAGGTAATGCCCTTGAGGTGGCGCGTTGTCGAGTGCACCCTGGAAAGCTAAGGCAATTGGGAAACAGAATGATAGGAAAATACAATTGATCAGGTTGTTCACTGCCTAAGGGTAGATTTAAACGCTAACAGGAAGATGAAGAAAAGGGTCCGGGCTGGCACTGAGAACGGTATTGATTGGTTTGACTGGGATTGAGGAAAGTTAAAGTACCAGGCTAGGAAAGGGATAAAATCCTTAAGACAAAGTTTGACCATGAGATCTATGTCAGTCTCCAGAACACCAAGGGAGAATATAAAATACTGTTCAGAGATCAGAAAAGAGTATATAAGGAGATCTGCTGGGAAAATTTGTTAGACGCCACAGAAACAAAACATTTAAAACGTTTTGGAAGCTAGTGCAGATGGACACAGGCAAGGAGATGGGTGCAATAAAATGTATTGTGGAAGAACAAGCATGGGTCAAATATTTAAAATAAATGTAAGGAGCTGGGTTGGAGTGTCAGAGTACGAAATCAGTAGAATTGAATTGGGTTGATGAGGATATTAGAACCAAGTTCTTTCTGGCCAATATTAAAAACACCATCTCGACACTGGTTCTGACAAGAGTGGGGGGGCCAGATAACCTACCTGATGTTATAGTTAAAACCAGGGCTGACTGCTGGGCAAAATTCTTCCACCAGATGTTTCAAGGAATTTTAGCCACGGGACGGTTTCCAGACAATTGGAAAGGAATTATCATTAGACCTATACACAAGAGGGGGGATACAAAGGACCCAAAAAATTATAGTCTGATTAACTTACTAGATGTGGGTTAAAATCTGTTTACTAAAATAATCCTAGGTAGTTTTAAGGAATGTGCTGAATTTTACCATGTTGTACCCCGTAAAAAGGGGGCTTTAAGGAAGGCTACACTAAGCTAGATCACTGCTTCTGTTTATTGTTCCTTGCATGGAAGTCTATGGAGCAAAGGGGTAGCTTTTGCTGCTTCATAGAATTCCATGCAGCCTTTGACTTGGTGGAATTTAATCATTTATAGGAGACACTGGGGACACAAGATATCCCAAGAGCATTCTGACAATTCCGAAAGGGCTGCTCTCATGCAACTGGGTTCAGGTAAATACGGACACTGGTGGGACTTTGACCCAGAAAAACCCAATCAACAATGGGCTGAGACAGGGATGTGTCTTGGCCCCCTTACTCTTCTCCTTATTTATAGCAGACTTACCCTCAGCTTTAGCAGTTACAAAGGGCGTTAGCTCCAAAATGGATGGGAAACATTTAGCATGTCTCCTGTATGTGGATGATCTTATTTAGGGTCTGCGGGAGATAGGCTTACAATGGAAGCTGGATGCGTTCATGGAATATTGCAACAGCAAAGAGCTAGTGGTAAACTTTGAGAAGACTAAGCTATTGGGTATTGGCAAAAGTTAGCAAATTATGGGTGGTACTTAAGATCAATGAAATTTGAATCTGTTAATAAATTTAACTGCTTAAGGGGTGGTTTAAGAAGAGTTTACTGTGGAACGATCATATCGGATTGCTTAAAACAAGAGCCCTTGCATCAGTAAATGTTCTGAAAAAATGTAATAGAGATTATGGAGATATGTCCCTAAGATCAGTTAAAAATGCCTTTGCCTCTATGATCCGCCCTCAATTTCAGTATGGAATGGAGCCGAGTTGCTAAGCTTAAGTGGCAAAAGGAATTAGGATTCCGAGGCAGGAAATATCTGAAAAGTCTATAGTTCCAGCGGAAGTCCACAACGAATCCAGGTAGTAAGAATGGAAATAGGTACTACGTCATGGGTAATCTGGTAGATGTAGAGGTAGTTTGATTCTGGTTACGTTTGATTGCAGTAGATGGGCAAAAGGTATCTTTATGTTCTAAGAATGAGATTACGCATAGTGAATTGCAGTGGGTCAATTATGTCAGGAAAAACCTGGAGGGCATATGTAGGGTACTAGGTCTTAGGATGGGTTTCCAGAATCTGCATATATAAACCACGAGGAGCAAACTCAGCATCATAACGTAGAATATTGCCAGATAACACAATGGGCGGTATCTATAGGGGAAGCCTTCAGACCAATTTATGCTCAACTCATGGCAATATGAGGAGGGGTCCCTTATGTGGATTCACTGACTAACCGTTGGCTCAGATATGAATTGTTAGGGCTGAAAATCATAATTATTCTGTGTTATAGCAGTGACAAGGTAAAAATGGCACTGATGGATGTATCTGTTAAATGTACCTGCGGCTTGAGTGTAAAATGCAGTAATCTACGTATCCTCTTGGATAATTTAAAAGTTAAGACCCTTCCAGACCCTTCGAAAAACTATTTTAAGACCGCTTAAAAAAATATGGTACCCGTAACCATGCACAAGCAGGTGCACCTATAATGGCTATGTGTTATCTGGATGTTTCTTGTGTCCCAGGGAGGTTTATGGTGGCTGTTAAAAGGCTTTTACTGCATTTACTGCATTATTAGAAGTTAGACCATTTTTAAGCTGATTTTAAATTCTTTATGTAGAAATGCCAGTGTTTCCTATGTAAGCCTAGGATAAGAATTTATTCACATATACTTTTATGATGATTATGTTTTTATGAATTCTATCAGATTTTAATGGCTTATATACACTTTTATGATGTCTAATTGTATATACACTTTTTTAAGACGACTACTTTTTTGAGGTTTTATGCAGTTTAAAGGCCATTGGCTAAATAAACATTCTTTTTGACTGACATACAAAAGACAGTATTCTGTGACCACCACTTCATGAGATGAACCCAGATATGGACAATAGTAACATTTCAGTTATGAAGGTGTGCTTGGTCTGTCACTCCAGGTCACAGAACCAGTTGTGGATTTTAGGTTTCCTTTGACTAGCCAAGGCCTCGCTGCACATGCTAGATTTGAATGGTTGCGGGGCCAATAAAAAAGCAGGATACCAGTTTTAAAAGCAGTCTGGAATCCGTATACCGTGCAAGGAACATTCCTATCCCAACATTATCCAAATTTCTTTATTGAACAGTCAAGTTTAGTTCCTCTGCAAAGTCTAGTGCAGCTCCTTAATATCCATTCAAACTAACTTTATCCACATCCATCCCATTTTCACTACTCCACCCTAACCTCTTCTATTTCTCCTTCTTCAAAATCCCACCCAAACCTCTTAACTCACAAGATATCAGAGTCTCTTTGCAAAATGTTCAGACTTGCATAACATTCTCCCCTTCTGGACCACAGACTAACCTGCTAATGTTATCAATACCTACAACCGAAGCCGACCCTCAGACCTCCTCTGACAATCCTCAGAGCCCATCATATTTATTCTTTCAGTTCACCAACCTCTGACATGCTCCCACCCCCTCCCACCCCTGGTGGCCATCAGCTCCTACACTACTTCAAGGAGCCTCAGCCATAATATCTCTGGTAATTCTGACATCAGTCAACTACACCAGGTAGCCTCTAGCAGAACCTCCCCCCCTGGCCCTCAGACCATTATCCTGTCTTGCTTTCACCCCATTCCACTGTCAGTAAGAGACTTTGATCACCTATGATGACCTTCAGTGATCAGAACACCTATCCCTTCTGGATTGCACATCCCCACAATCAACACTCAGTGTTCTACCATCTCCTTGACCACTACCCTAACTCTGATAGCTTGTAGGCCAGTGGAATTGGCTCTTGGAATCCCCTTGCCACGCTACACTGGCCCTCAGTATCCTCAAGCACCTCCTCTCCCCTCTTTAAAGCTCATCTGACATGTATGGATCTCCCTACTTGATTTACGGCCTTCCATTGGCCCTCGGAGATTGTCATATCTTTCTGGAATTCCTCAGTTAATTTCTGCCAAGCTCATTCCTGAGGGATCAATATACTATTCTTTGTGAATGCAGATTACACCTCTGATGATGCAGTGCTCACCCAGATATCTGTCAGGACTGCAACCTTTCTGCTGGCCCTCAAACCTTAAGACACCTCCTTTTTGTGAGCACTCGGATCCTCTATGCCAGTACGTGACCACCTCCCCATTGTTATATTTCACTAACACCTATTCTGCCCTTTGAGGCTCTCAGCTGACTCTCTGAACTATCTTTTTGTACCATCCTTTACTTGCCCTCACAGTAACTTGACTAGCTTGTGATCCGCTTTGAGACTTTGGCTTTCAGAGCTTCCTCCAGTACCCTGTCAGCCTTCACACTGCACTGAGAGCCCTCGATGAGTCAGTTTATAGAGCTGCCTCTTTCAAATGTCTTGCATGACCCCTGCTTTGCTGCCCATGAAAGACTGAGTTAACCCCTTTGCCTGCCCTCACAGATAACTGAACACAACATTTGGTTTAAGAACCTCAATAGTGTCTTCATAATACCTTGTTTGACTGTATTCTTTTATTTGCCCTAAGAGTGCATCTGTCAGCCCCCAGACCACTTCTGCTGGATCTCTGCAGGCCTCACAACCCTCCCAACTCTCACTTCACCCTTAAATCCCCACCATCCATCTTCCAATTCTTTTGAAATCCAAGAATTTCACACACTACTCTACCAGTCTTGTCACTGAGATCCTCTTTGCGAGTTATTAACCATTTTTGCTGACTTCCTTTTCCACCCATCCACCTTTAGATCCCTCTGCCAAGTTTCAATTTCTTTGTCCTCTGAGTAACCCTCTGACCACTGTGCCAGTAGCCGACAGAGTCTGTTATCAGTTAGAGCTCAAAGTGTAAAAATCATGTTTTTTTATTCACTTACATGATCTAATTTTTGGCAAACACTTACCATGCTGAATGAGGTGGGGGTGTCTAGGCCTTGAAAGAAAATGCTAAGCATTAATTAGAACCTTTTACAGGAGGACTATTGTTATACATATGGCCTAGAATAACATAGGGCTACTCTCTTCCCTCTCCTGATCTTCTGTCTTCTCCTCCTGGTCTTTCCATACCTTTTGGTCTCGGTCATTCTCCTTGTCCAGTTTCAAGTCCTCAATTTCTGGGTTGCTTTGGACCTCTTCCTGGCCCTGGTATCCCCAGCCCTGGGACTCATTTCCTGAAGCTGGCGCACCTGGTTCTGGTCCCTCCTGGACCTCCTCCTCCTGGTACTTACTGGCCCTTTCTTTTGTTGGCCCTTACTGGTCCTCCTAGTCTTTGTCCTTTCTGTCCTCATCTTACTGATCATGCTCACCTTGATCCTGCCCGCCAATTGGGTCCTTTTCTGCATGGCCATCTTATCCTGGTTCTCAATGGACTGGCTCTCCTACACCTTCTGAATAGGGTCATTTCAATCCTCTTGACCATAGTTCTGTTCTCTTGGTTCACCTGGAACTGTGACCCCTGGTTCTTTTCCTCCCTATTAGGTCCTTCTTAGAAAATGAGTCTCTAGTTGGCAAAGGCATACACCCTGTCAAGGTTGTGACCACAAGTCTAGTCAGGGTAAGCTAGATACACACTATACTATAAGGTAACCTGTGCTAACTCTCTAGTAGCTTGCCACAGAGTAGGCAGGCATATCTAAAGAGGTATTGCGTAAAGTATTTATGCAACACATACATACAATAACACAATGAAAACATCCTAAAAATACTCCACACAAGTTTAGAAACATAGATAATGTATTTATGAGAAACTCAAGAACAAAATGACAAAAATTCTATAAGTAGAATCAGAGTTATGATTTTTTTTTTTAAATAATAAAGCAAAAATAGTGCTTAGAAGTTAATAGCTTTAAGGGGTTACTTGAGGTCGGGCTAGAGTGGGGTAAATCAAAAGTTCAAGCTGACCGGGACGGAGGGTAGGCCAGATACAGAACTCCGACTGGTCCCACTGATACAGTACCTTGGATCGAGCAAGAGTCAACGTTAAAGTCTCAAAGTGAGGTGTCTGGAGGCACTGATTTGGCATCGATCCTGTGGATGGAGAAATAACGTTGGCGCTGATCCACCCTGTCGGTAAAAGCTTCTGCATCTAACCCCCGTTTCGATGCAGGCACTGCGTCATCATCGAGCCGCACTGTCTGTCATCATCAAGCGTGCAGTCCTTCAAGGCGATGACATTGATCGCCTCCTGCGTCAACGTTGAAGGGCAATGTGTCGGTCCCGATCAGCACAAAGTCGTCACTGCGTCATTTCTGAAGCAAAAACAGCTGCAGATCCCACTTCTGAGGCCCAGGGCACCTAAGGCAAAGGAGGACTCACAGATGGTCATCAGCAGGGCTATAGGAAGTCTTTGATGGCCCTGAGTCTTCTAAACAGGGGGCAAGCCAGCAAGTCCTTAGAGTATCTCTGGGTTCAAATGAGATGGGTCCAGTCCTTGTCCTCAGCACGGCAAAGACCAGCATGCATCAGGGCAGCTGAGAAAAGCAGAAAGTTTAAGTGATTTGCCCAGAATCACTGGATGTGAAGTGTCCCTGCTAACTCTTGAACCCAGTTCTCTAGCTTCTAGGCCAACCGCTCTAGCCGTTAGGGCAATTCCTCTCCTTTGTGTAGGAAACAGGACACTGCCTATGCATGTGTAAGTGCCAGCTACCCCCTCTCGTCCTGCCCAGGAAGAACTATCAGAATACAGATAAATGCAGATGAGATCTCTGTAACACTAAGCCTTCCTGTGTTTGTGGCTGTCTAGAGTGAATTCACAAAGTGTAGCTGTGACTCACCCCAGACATATATTGGAGACAGGCTACAGGCACACAGAGCTAAGTTAAGAGCAGAGAAATGTCCACTTTCTAAAAGTGGCCTTTCAAAAATAGTAATGTTTTATCAATCTTTAATACTAAGGAGGATTTCTCATTACTATTCCAAATATGTGAAACATGATGCAGCTTCTCTTTTCCAATCAGGAATTGCAGCTTAAAGTGTATTAAGGAGTTCCCAATGTCTTTTAGAGGAGTAGGCCTCACAGTAGTGAAAAACAAATGTAGCTGTTGATCACTACCAGGACATGTAAAACCTACCAGTATTTGTCCTACCTTTTACCTACGCAGCACCCTGCCCTGAGGGCTACTTAGGGCCTACCATAGGGGTGACTTATGTGCAATTAATGGGGAGTTTAAGGCTTGGCAAATGGTTTTAAATGCCAAGTCAACTGCACACACAGGCCTTGCAATGGCAGACCTGAGACAAGTTTGAAACACTTTTATTGTAACTACTCCTCCTTTCTCTGGCATCCCTAGTGCCTGGTCTTCCTTGTCCCTCTTGTGCTTATCATAGTCTCCTGGCCCTACAAGTGATTGACCTCTTGGTCCTGATCTTCATTAACCTCATCAATCTGCTGCTGATTGTCCTAGCATAGTTCTCTTGGGCCTGATTAACAAAAGTAATCTGAGACAAAATCCTAACTTAAAAACTTTTGGTATTCACAGAAGGCATTTAGGAGTACTAAAGTTAGGATTTTGTCTCAGTCAATCTTAAAGTTTGGTCTTAAGTTAACCTTAAGACAAACTTAAGTTTAACTGAGACAAAATCCTACCTTTACGACTAGGATTTTGTCTCAGTTAAACTTAAATTTGTCTTAAGTTAAACTTAAGACCAAAATGTAAGTTTAACTGAGAAAAAATCCTACCTTTGGTACTCCTAAATGCCTTCTGTGAATACTGAAAGCCGTAAAGTTAGGATTTTATCTCAGATTACTTTTGTGAATCTGGCCCACTCTTCTTCTGCTCCTTTGTACCACTGCCATCTTCTCCATGGGTCTTCCAACATGATTCCCAAAGGAACGGAATCCTAAGGGGAAGGGGGCAAATTTACAACGTTACAACACATACCTTTACCACGCATGAAGTAACTATAACTTGTGCACGCGCCATGACCTCACATAATACATCACTCATGAAATGTTATATGACATCATTGACAACATAGTAATGCACCAAAAGAAAAGAAGAGGTAAATTACCCATACACATCCTCCTAGAGAACCATAGTTTTCACAACTGGTGCTCAAGCAGGGAGATTAACAATTTGTGCATGGATGAGAAGCACATTCATGAAGCGTACAATATTTTTGTTCATTTCCCTGTTCGAGCACCTGTTGTGGAAACGATCAATTAGAACATCCGTTAGACCTGTCATCCTTGGGGTGGTCTTTCCACAGACTTTTTGCCCTTTGCCTACAGTGTTTGGTGATTTTATTTGTTTGCCTTAGGACTCTGAGCCCTTTACCACAGCTAACCAGTGCTAAAGTTCATGTGCTTCTCCCCTAAAAATAGTGACATTGGTGTATACCTGATTGGCATATTTGATTTACTAGTAAGTCCCTGCTAAAGTGGTATAACTTATACCCAGGGCCTTTAAGTCAAATGTTACTAGTGGGCCTGTAGCACTGATTGTGCTACCCACATACAAAGCCTTTCAAACCTGTCTCAGGCCTGTCAATACAGTGCTTGTGTGTGCAGTTTACTGCCATTTTGACTTGGTATTAAAAACGGCATGCCAGGCCTTAAACTCCCCTTTCATTACCTATGTCACCCCTAAGGTATGCCCTAAGTAGCCCTAAGGGCAGGGTACCATGTAAGTAAAAGGTGGGATATGCATTTCTATGTTTGACATGTTGTGGTAGTGACAAACAGCCGGTTTCATTTTTCACTACTGTGAGACCTACTCCTCTAATAGACCAGCACTGGGAATTCCTTAATATACTATTAAGCTGTAATTCCTGATCAGAGAGGAGTCGTTTTTTCATGTTTTATATCTTTGGAATGGACATGATAAATCTTCTGCACGGGTGAAGATGGGCTTAACATTACTGTTTTAGAAATGCCACTTTTGTGTATTCCCTCTAGACAGCCAAACACAGAAAGGTAAGGGCCATCTGCATTCCGAGCAGTCATTTGCATTCATCTACATTTTGATGGGTCTTCCAGGGCAGGGAGGAATGGGAGGGGCTGATACTTATGCTTCAATAGGTAGTGCCTTGAACACACAAAGCACTGATTTACCCCATACAGAGAGCCTGTCAGATGGGACTGGCTGAAAGGATTCCTTGTGCACTGCAGAGAGCTGCTTTGAAGTCACCCGCAACATCAAAGGCACTTTTGGGTATAAGTACTGGATCTCTGACTCCCTAAAATCAGACACTTCTGGGTCTTGAACTGAACCTCTATCAGAAGGACTGCTGTGCTGCTTAAAGGACTCACCCAGACTAGTTTTCTGTAAAGACTGCTTTTCTGCTTGTTGTCCTGCTGCCTGCTGCTCCCTGACTCTGCTGAACAAGAGCGGGACTCTGCCTTCCCTCCAAGTGATCTCCAAGGGCTTGCTAGCTTGCCTCCTGTTTTCTGAAGTCTAAGGGCCACGAAAGACTACCTGCAATTTTGCTAGTGCTGTTGGACTCTGCCTTCTGTGAGTCTTACCCTTGCCTGAAGTCCCCTCTCCAAGTTGCGGGCCTTAGAAGTGGGCTCTGCTGCTGTTTCCATCCAAATCCGTGGTATCGTCACCTTGGCACCGATCGGAACTGACGCATCGCCCTTCCTTTGATGCTGATGCAAAGGCTGTTCAATGACAGCAGTTCTACAGCTTGCACAGCCCGACGACTAGGCATTGTCTTCCACTCAGCGAAGCTCGACAATGTAGCCCGACTGCGTGTAAAAGATCAACGCTTCGTGCCCTCAGCTTCGCTCCATCAAAAGAACTTTCTTAGCAGGCCTTGCATAAGTCCTGTAGCCGACATACCCTCCATCGAAGTCGGCCTGAACTTTGCATTTGCACCTGTTCCTCGTGACCTCAAATACCCTTTTGACCGCTAGTGACTTCTCAGCACTGTTTTTGCATTTACCTTTAACAAAACATATCTCGCCCTCTACTGACTGACTTTTGTCCTTTTGGTCTTATTTTGCTCAAGTAAATATTCTTTGTTTTTCTAAACCTATGTGAGATCTTTTTGTAGTGTATTGATTGTGTTGTTGTGTGTGTGTTGCACAAATACTTTACACATTGTCTCTTTAGATATGTCTGACTGTTCTGAGCCAAGCTACCAGAGAGTGAGCACAGGTTAGCTTTTAGTGTGTATCTAGCCTACCCTGACTAGAGTGGCATTTCCTGCCTGGCCTGGGTTCATTCCTCAGCCAACCATGAATTACATTTCTAACAACATCACTGATGGCATCTGAAATAACATCATTAATGACATCCCTATGCATGGCGAGTGCACAAGTTACAGTCACTTAATTTAGCTATGATGAATTCCAGTGTTTTTTTAGTTTAAACTGTAGATTTGAAACTCACATTTTTACCTAACTATAACATCACTTTTACCCTTATGTTATCATTGCCTTTTTAAGGCATTAAAGGCTTGTGTTCTAAAGTTATCCGTGTGGTAAAGAATGCATCATGGAGGCATGCATGAAAAAGACTGTGTGGTAATGGATGTCTACCAGGGATCCCTTCCTCTTTGCAAATTAGTTACCACCCAAATTTGGGGGTCACTAGTTCATCAAAGGTTTGCAGCCACAATTGCAGTAATACACTATCAAAAAAGTATTTTCTAAATTGGAAATGGAAGGAGGGAAAGCCCTTTCATGACCTCCTCTATTTGCAACACATAAAAGCTTTTGGACATAATGAGAAGCACTTTTTGGCCACAAAACCATGTGGTTTTGCGACATAAGGCCATTAGGGCTAAAAGTGACTTTGATGCTAGCACTAACTTATAGGTATAAATGTCCCAAATGTTTGAATGTATCCAAGCTATTTTCTCAGACATGGCACATAATGCAACTCCATTACACCATGGGCCAAGATACAGCGAATTGGGTGAACCTTACAGAGTTGTTTTATGCTCCACAAATGCCCCTACTCCTTTAAACTTACCTGCAGTGGTGGCTAATGATAAGGATAATTAGAACCTGTGCAAGACTACATGAAATTGTTTATTCTTCTACAGGTACATACTGGCTCTTACTCACAAATCCATGGGAATTACCAGGTCAAGATATAGGATTATTAAGAGGCTCAAAGTTATCATAACATCACCTTTTCTGCAGACAATCAGTGCATTCTGGAGTTATTTTTCTGGTTTGGTTCAATTAAACAAATCAGACTAAAACACCTGAAAAAATGGTCCTGATTCACAAAGGTAACTTACACTGCTAAGTAAGTTTACACTTTGGGACAAGTTTTTTGCTATTCACAAACTCAGAGTGTAAGTTACTACTGAAAAAACAGTAGTACGTCCAGCACTACACATGGCCAACCACTCATATTACAGCAATCTACTAAAGAAAATAATGGATGTTGCAGTACCAATGGTTGGCCAAGTGTAGTGCTGGGCTTAGTACAAAGGTGTAAATTACTACAAAAGTGTAAGTTACTATAAAAGTGCAGTTTGTGAATATCCAAATGTAGAAACCTACTCAAAAGTGTAAACTTACTCAAAAGTGCAGTTTGTGAATCAGGCCCAATGATTTGTAAAAGCAAAGGCCAGAACTAGAAATATCGTAACCCA
Organism: Triturus cristatus; assembly: GCF_964204655.1. Classification (NCBI taxonomy): domain Eukaryota; kingdom Metazoa; phylum Chordata; class Amphibia; order Caudata; family Salamandridae; genus Triturus; species Triturus cristatus. The sequence goes on along the minus strand of NC_140592.1, from coordinate 657,279,327 downwards.
GTGACATGGTACCATCTGATAAATAGGGTAGTCTCCTCAAAATGGAAACAATTGCAAATGCCCCTTATGGAGTCACAGTATAATCAGTTCAATCTAATGAATCAAAGAAGGAAAAATATGGGGCTGATTTAGAGTTTGCTGGATGAAGTTGACTGTGTTAGGATGATGGACAACAATACCTTCACTAGCCCGAGGAACCTAGGCCTACCAAATTTAGAGTTGATAACTCTCTACAATGACAGAAATTACAGTCATGGTGTTTCCTGTCTAAGTAGAAAAAGTTTGGCGGACGGTGCCATCAAACATGAAGGTCAGCTGGCAAACTTTAATTTCTTTTTAGTTTTTTTCAAAAACAAACTCCTAAAGTGGGACTTTGAATTTCAAAAACAAAAAAACGAATGCCCCCTACTCATTGGAAGTTTCCTCCAGGGATTGGGGGTAATGTGTTTTTCTTTCACAAATTGTAAGCTGAATAGGGCAGACAGAGTGAAGTTCTTCCTCCGACGGTCCCTACTCCGTCAGCCATCAGAGGAATTATTCCATAAACTGAGCCATCGATTGAAGGAATGGGACTATAATTTATTGAACTGAATGTCTCTCTAATATGAATGAATATTATCAGTATATCAAAGAAAGACATATAGACATCAAGAACGTAGAACAAAAGGAACTGACAGATATTTTATTCATTGATTTTATTGCAAATAGTGTGGTAAATAAGACACTGAATAGACAAAGATGACTGGCTATACCATGCATTAGGTGTTTCCCCGGGAGGCTGGAAGGGTGAAGGACCCCTTTTGTTACTGGGGGCCAGGTTTTTGGCAGTGCAGCAGTTTTAAAAGCACTGCAGAGTTTTATATCCAACAGTTTTGAAACAATAGTAAAAGTGCCAAGATAACGCTGGTGATTAATGTACCTGCTGGAGAGGGATCAGACTTTTACCTAGTTGCAGTTTTGACTCATCTAAGGTAGCACAGAGGGTTAATATGTATGTTGCAAAGAGCGTGTTCTATGAAGATGACATAACATTATTGTATGTGCATAGTTAGTGGTTTACTGCTTTTGTCACAGAGATCCTTTGGTTACTGTGTAGTTCATGAGTTACAATCGTAATCTAGGTTAGAAAGTTATATTTATTTGCCAATCTTTCATTATCCTAATTTTGCTGAAAAGGGTTTGTTTGGGTAGAAGCACATTTGTATTAGTAAGTCAACCCTAACCACTGTGTCACGTTTTGATTTCTGAATTTGTGCTTCCCCAGACCAAACACTGTTAAAAAATGACTACCAGCATGGATGACATGTGAATCCTACACCTTGTAGACAACTGAACTCACCTCACACTACAATGCAACAATGACCTCCATTCTCGACAAGATTGCCCACTGTAAACAAAAGAAAAAGCCAGGACCATTTCTTCAAGATCTTGTTCCAACAATGACCTAAACTCGGAAAGAAGAAAACTAAGAGCTACAGAAAGACTCTGGAGAAACAACCCAACCATAGTCGACCTCGACCTACTCAAATCCGAATGCAGGGAATATAAAAAACACATCAAGAACGAAAAAACCTCATTCTTCTGTAGCGCACTAAACAGTGCCAAAAATCAACCCAAAGAACTCTTTAATAGCATTAGACAACAAACTTTCAAGCCCCCCTCTTCCTCAGTGACGACCACCAAAGACCTATGTAACAACTTTGCCGATTTCGTTAATGAGAAGATCACCAAGACTGAGCTCTCCTTGGACGTCAACTGCAGACTGCCCAACATAATCCCGCCCCCCAGCAAAGAAGACCACAACCTACCCAGGCACCCTCCCCTCAACTGGAAATCTTTCACTCCCATCTCTGAAGCAGAGATCATTAAATTGATTACCAGTGCCAAACCCGCATCACACTTCTCGGACCCCATCCCTGCGCCACTGGTTAAGCAGCTCAAACTCAACCTAGCCCCGCTCTGGACCAAGATTATAAATAGCTCCCTAAGAACCAGAATAAGCAAAGAACAATGGTTCTGTCGGAAATTGAACAAGATAACTTAATAGGTACTGAATACACTCTTCAATTATCGAGGACACACACAAACCCAAAGAAAGAGGACAGAATCCAAGTCACTTGATAGAATGATATTAATTAATGTAATGAAAGCACCAAAATATTTACAGGGTAAACCAACCAAAATACACATTCATAGTGAAACAATTGGTGAGACAGTAATAATTTGCACAAAACAAGTCACATATAACGAATATGTACAATGGACAATACATAAAAATAAACAAACAGATCCTGTTTACAGTACATAGACCACTTTAGGGTTCGATTTCCTTGTTACATAAGTGGATTTGCACAGGACGCATAGGACAGGTAACGTCGACGTTTCGACCCAATGAAATTGTGCCAATTAGTATGCATCAAAGGGGGTCTTCATCAGGACGAGAAAGGTTGGGGACCTGTAAGCGCAAAGATTTTGGTGTCAGGGCAGTGTGTGCGTCACATGTAAAGGAAATAATTAATTTCCCAAATGCGGTCATGTAGCTCACCTGGGGAACCGACTTAATTAATAGGAAATAGATTCCTCTTGTCTCTAATGCAGATGGCCAACATCAATTTTGAGAAAAATGTTCAACTCCTGCAAGAAATTAAAGAGGAGGGGCTATTGTAAAGACTAAACAGGCTGCGTGTAAAGATAATTGAAATGTACCCGTTTTAAAGAAAAAAGCACATACCTGTGGGACGGTAAATTTGATTTGGAAGGAGAAGTGGTGCTGTCTCAACAATCGCCACGTACTGTGGACATAAAAGATAAAGGCACTAAGATATAGGTAGCCGGGACATTTAAACAAGGTAATCATCGAGAAGCGGGATGTCTATGTACACATCAACTAATATAAGGAGAAGTGTAACTCTGGTAAAGGACTATCAAATACCCGTCGTTCTTAAACAGAGTCGGGCCAAACCAGAGGCATATTGCATGTTCATTACACGGAGATACTAAATTATAGGCGTGCCGAGCGCCGAAGCGCAACAACCATCAAATGATTAGGGTATTACCACATCAACTAATATAAGGAGAAGTGTAACTCTGGTAAAGGACTATCAAATACCCGTCGTTCTTAAACAGAGTCGGGCCAAACCAGAGGCATATTGCATGTTCATTACACGGAGATACTAAATTATAGGCGTGCCGAGCGCCAAAGCGCAACAACCATCAAATGATTAGGGTATTACCGCATACAAGTGTCAAACCATTTTAGTGGACCTAACCCCAAATTCCATTTTGTGAGTAAACCGAACTTCAAAGGAGTTCGTTTTACGGTTACGGCAATTGCGGTTCCAGCGGTGAAAATGACGGTGAGACGCAAACTTACTTCAAGTCCGCGAATTGGACAACTTGATCCGTCAACGGCTCAGCTGCAACTGACAGCGAGCTCTCGCTAGACCCGGCTATATGACGTAGTCGGGGGAGCCGTGGCCGTGCGAATGCCAGGACGAGTCAGCAAAACGGGAAAAACCCGGGATGGAGTTTTGGAAAGGGACTCTCACGGAATAATTAAAACCAGAATGTATTGGTGTGATTTTAAGGTACAACAGGGGCAAGAAGCCATTTATCAAAAACCGCATCTTCAAATGTAATATATTGTAAAACCAAATAGCGGATGGAAGCCAATCATATTTTTAAACAAGCGTGTTAAATACGATTTCAACATTCGTGATATTAGACTCCCTCGTATAGTAAATGCGGATGTGCTTCCAAATAGGAATATACTGCTATATTGCAAGTTTACAAAGATAGGGATTTACACGTTTTAGTATTCATGAAGACATCATCTGTTACGAGCTGGGTATGACAATAATAGTGGCATATGGCATATTGAGACCTACATGCATTTTATGATGGAAAAATTTAAATTCATATACAGGCCAGAATTACAGATATTACGCATGTCAATATCGCAAATTAAGCCACATTCACATCGCATGACAATAATGGTGGCATATGGCACATTGAAACCTACACATATGTTATGCTGGAAAAAATTTAAAAAAAAAAAAAGCATACACAGGTCAGGATTACTGGATACAGACCCAGTAATATATCTTATAGGAAGTGATCGAAGAGATCAAGGATGAAATTAGAGTTTGCTCATTTGTAAGTAAGTCTCCTCATGCTCGTTCAAACCAGAGTTAGTAGCATCAAGGAGATGGATCCAACGACACTCCTTAGAATTAAGAGAAGTGCCCATGTTACCACCCCTTCTGTGTAGTGTAACTTTCTCTATCACCCACCACTCCAGATCCTGGTGTGTGTGTCTTGTGTTTGTGTAGTGTTCAACAAGTGGAGCTCCTAGTGATTTACACTTGATCCTGCTCTGATGTTGTTGGATCCTATTTTTGACTTTTTGTGTAGTTTGGCCTACATATATCATTCTGCACGGACATCTGATGGCATAAATCACATTCTGGCTGTTGCAGTTTGAAAAATGATTGAGAGAATAGGTCTTTCCCAAGTGATCAAAACTGGTTCCGATCATGGTGTATGGACAGACCTTGCAGTGACCACATTAGTGATGTCCTTGGATTTGTGGTAGTTGCAGCAGAGATCTTATGTTAGGTGTAGGTGGGGGTTCAAGATACGAGGATACAACAAAGTCCTTAACGTTTTTAGCACGCTTAAACGCAAACAGAGGGGCTTCAGAGTAGCCAATATCTGGTCCAACCAAATTCCAATATTTCTTGATAACTTTATTTATCTTGTTACTTCTAGTATTGAATGTTGTAACACAAATTAATCTCTCAATTTCTTGGTTTTTGGGTTGCACTTCCAGAAGCGTTTCTCTAGGCCTGTACCAGGCCCTTTTGCGTGATCTATTTAGAAGTCCCTTTGGGTATCCTCTCTCTCTCAGTTTGGCAATGAGTATATCCGTTTCCTTAAAGTAGTCTTTTCTTCTTGAACAGTTGCGTCTTAACCTTAAAAATTGTCCGTATGGAAGATTGTCCCTTAAGTTTCTGGGGTGATGTGAATTATATTGTAGCAAGGTGTTACGGTCTGTAGGCTTCTTGTATAGGGACATCAGAATGCTACCCTCTTCCGCTTGCAATGTCAGGTCTAGGAAAGGTATTGATTCATTGTTGTATGTCATAGTGAATTGAATGTTTAGATTTCGGGAATTCAACCATGCAACAAAGGCTATTAGTTGGGCTTCTGGCCCTGTCCATAACATAAGGACGTCGTCTATATATCTCTTCCACGCCGTAATGTTGTCAATGAAAGGGTTCAAAGCAGAGTAGATGGTAGTGTCCTCGAAATGATCCATATAAAGATTCGCTAGACTCGGCGCGAATCCGGCCCCCATAGCTACTCCTCTACACTGAAAATAGAACACGTTATTAGGAGTGTATTAGATTCGCGTCCAAGACCACAATGGGTTCCCACAGATTTTCTCGTCAAACTACTACAAATCGCGATGGAGAAAAATTACTTTATCTTCCACAACGTGTTCTATTTTCAGTGTAGAGGAGTAGCTATGGGGGCCGGATTCGCGCCGAGTCTAGCGAATCTTTATATGGATCATTTCGAGGACACTACCATCTACTCTGCTTTGAACCCTTTCATTGACAACATTACGGCGTGGAAGAGATATATAGACGACGTCCTTATGTTATGGACAGGGCCAGAAGCCCAACTAATAGCCTTTGTTGCATGGTTGAATTCCCGAAATCTAAACATTCAATTCACTATGACATACAACAATGAATCAATACCTTTCCTAGACCTGACATTGCAAGCGGAAGAGGGTAGCATTCTGATGTCCCTATACAAGAAGCCTACAGACCGTAACACCTTGCTACAATATAATTCTCATCACCCCAGAAACTTAAGGGACAATCTTCCATACGGACAATTTTTAAGGTTAAGACGCAACTGTTCAAGAAGAAAAGACTACTTTAAGGAAACGGATATACTCATTGCCAAACTGAGAGAGAGAGGATACCCAAAGGGACTTCTAAATAGATCACGCAAAAGGGCCTGGTACAGGCCTAGAGAAACGCTTCTGGAAGTGCAACCCAAAAACCAAGAAATTGAGAGATTAATTTGTGTTACAACATTCAATACTAGAAGTAACGAGATAAATAAAGTTATCAAGAAATATTGGAATTTGGTTGGACCAGATATTGGCTACTCTGAAGCCCCTCTGTTTGCGTTTAAGCGTGCTAAAAACGTTAAGGACTTTGTTGTATCCTCGTATCTTGAACCCCCACCTACACCTAACATAAGATCTCTGCTGCAACTACCACAAATCCAAGGACATCACAAATGTGGTCACTGCAAGGTCTGTCCATACACCATGATCGGAACCAGTTTTGATCACTTGGGAAAGACCTATTCTCTCAATCATTTTTCAAACTGCAACAGCCAGAATGTGATTTATGCCATCAGATGTCCGTGCAGAATGATATATGTAGGCCAAACTACACAAAAAGTCAAAAATAGGATCCAACAACATCAGAGCAGGATCAAGTGTAAATCACTAGGAGCTCCACTTGTTGAACACTACACAAACACAAGACACACACACCAGGATCTGGAGTGGTGGGTGTTAGAGAAAGTTACACTACACAGAAGGGGTGGTAACATGGGCACTTCTCCTAATTATAAGGAGTGTCGTTGGATCCATCTCCTTGATGCTACTAACTCTGGTTTGAACGAGCATGAGGAGACTTACTTACAAATGAGCAAACTCTAATTTCATCCTTGATCTCTTCGATCACTTCCTATAAGATATATTACTGGGTCTGTATCCAGTAATCCTGACCTGTGTATGCTTTTTTTAAAAAAATTTTTTTCCAGCATAACATATGTGTAGGTTTCAATGTGCCATATGCCACCATTATTGTCATGCGATGTGAATGTGGCTTAATTTGCGATATTGACATGCGTAATATCTGTAATTCTGGCCTGTATATGAATTTAAATTTTTCCATCATAAAATGCATGTAGGTCTCAATATGCCATATGCCACTATTATTGTCATGCGATTTATGATACTGTCATGCATAATGTGTGTATACCCAGCTCGTAACAGATGATGTCTTCATGAATACTAAAACGTGTAAATCCCTATCTTTGTAAACTTGCAATATAGCAGTATATTCCTATTTGGAAGCACATCCGCATTTACTATACGAGGGAGTCTAATATCACGAATGTTGAAATCGTATTTAACACGCTTGTTTAAAAATATGATTGGCTTCCATCCGCTATTTGGTTTTACAATATATTACATTTGAAGATGCGGTTTTTGATAAATGGCTTCTTGCCCCTGTTGTAGCTTAAAATCACACCAATACATTCTGTTTTTAATTATTCCGTGGGAGTCCCTTTCCAAAACTCCATCCCGGGTTTTTCCCGTTTTGCTGACTCGTCCTGGCATTCGCACGGCCACGGCTCCCCCGACTACGTCATATAGCCGGGTCTAGCGAGAGCTCGCTGTCAGTTGCAGCTGAGCCGTTGACGGATCAAGTTGTCCAATTCGCGGACTTGAAGTAAGTTTGCGTCTCACCGTCATTTTCACCGCTGGAACCGCAATTGCCGTAACCGTAAAACGAACTCCTTTGAAGTTCGGTTTACTCACAAAATGGAATTTGGGGTTAGGTCCACTAAAATGGTTTGACACTTGTATGCGGTAATACCCTAATCATTTGATGGTTGTTGCGCTTTGGCGCTCGGCACGCCTATAATTTAGTATCTCCGTGTAATGAACATGCAATATGCCTCTGGTTTGGCCCGACTCTGTTTAAGAACGACGGGTATTTGATAGTCCTTTACCAGAGTTACACTTCTCCTTATATTAGTTGATGTGGTAATACCCTAATCATTTGATGGTTGTTGCGCTTCGGCGCTCGGCACGCCTATAATTTAGTATCTCCGTGTAATGAACATGCAATATGCCTCTGGTTTGGCCCGACTCTGTTTAAGAACGACGGGTATTTGATAGTCCTTTACCAGAGTTACACTTCTCCTTATATTAGTTGATGTGTACATAGACATCCCGCTTCTCGATGATTACCTTGTTTAAATGTCCCGGCTACCTATATCTTAGTGCCTTTATCTTTTATGTCCACAGTACGTGGCGATTGTTGAGACAGCACCACTTCTCCTTCCAAATCAAATTTACCATCCCACAGGTACGTTCTTTTTTCTTTAAAACGGGTACATTTCAATTATCTTTACACGCAGCCTGTTTAGTCTTTACAATAGCCCCTCCTCTTTAATTTCTTGCAGGAGTTGAACATTTTTCTCAAAATTGATGTTGGCCATCTGCATTAGAGACAAGAGGAATCTATTTCCGTGGGCCGATCAACCTGAATTCAACAGCATACATTGTTATTTGACCTTGATGGCTTCTGCACACAGTGTTCAGACTAAGGTCGCGGTGCACATCTAGAGATGTGAACAACAGACTGTTCTCATGTGAAGAAAAAGCAAGCAAGCAGTTTTACTTGTTATAACAGCTACCTGCAGTGTCGTGTGCAAAAGCAGCAAAGTGGCAAGATGGCGTTTTACATCTAAAGCGCTTATGCTAACATAGCATATAGAACCCCGTCTCCAGTACACCCTCCCTTGATCGGACCACGAACAAAATAGGGAATCAATGTATGAACGCAGAGTTCAAGTTCGAGTGAGACAGAACCAAGTTCATATATTGCCAATCTATATAATTGGTAGCGAAAGTTCAAAAAATGTGTTGGGAAAAAGAAAAATTAAACATCTCTCAGGGGAGGCATACATCCCAATGTGGAGTAAAAAGAAAAATTAAAATTCCGTATTAGGATGTGCGGCAGATGGACAACTGCAAATTCAATCCATCAATGTGTAGGCACAATAAGTTGCAACTGCCTCCAAGAGGAAGTCGTTATACTGTTCAGTAAAAGAGTCAGCCATCCAGTGAAGTAAAGTAAATGAACATACATGTTCTTCGATAACCGGAGCCTCTAGCACAATCAGAAGACAACTTGCGTGTTCTTCAAGATAACTTCTCGCCAAGAAATCATATGCTGCCGTATAAATATCCCAATTCCCTAGGACTCCATGCGCCGCTCGACAGGCCATAATCCCGATACCAGAACAGTCCAACTCATGAGCCACTAAGGGACTCATTAGTCGATCATAATCCGGGGCAGAAGATGCCGTGTCCGACAGACACAAATCCAGAGCCCATTCGAATGGACCATCTAGGCAATGGAAAGCAGGATGCAAGCAAGTAAAGTATAAGAACCGGAAGGATAATCCATAGGCTACGCTTAAAGTGGCCAGTGGTAATGTTCCATAGTAATCAAGCATCCGGTTGCGCAGTTGAAGCAGCCGGAGCAGGCTGTTGTGTGATACAGATCGTGCAGCCTTTGCGGAGCAAGCAAACCAACAGCAGCATACCAGCAGTCAAGGCGAGAATCAACGGAAACCCGCCGAAGACGCTGGAAAAATAGAATGAAAAAATGCCGGTATCACACCAAATATTGTTAGGAAGGAGCTCATAAGGCCGGAGCCCACAACTTTGAAAAAATGTATCAAGCCAGTTGTTGACGAGGCATTGAATATAGTATGAATCAGAGCACCGAAATGAAGGGGGAGATCAGTATCCAAAAGCGCATGCACCTCGGTGCGTGTGTTTGCTACGTGAAGGACAAATGTTTCACGCGTGGAAGTCAGGGCAACTTCTTTTTGAAACAATAGAGCCCCTATTCTGCTCATTTTGTTGAACTCTGCTTTCAAGGTTGGGATGGAAGACCAGATGGATACATTTAGTCTCCCATGCGGGGGTGGGAAAAGGACATTTTTACAACAGACTACGCGTTCTGAGACAGTTACAATGTACGGAATCCCCACTAGCATCCCGCAGCATGCCTGATCATTTAAAAGCAAATAACTACCGTTAGCCAATAACTTAAAGTGGGTGTAATAGCTGGCAGAGGATTTCCCTTCAGAATGCAAGTTAAATTTGGTGCCTGAACATTGCATGCGCCATGCAGTTGGATGTTCCTACAGGCTACTGAATGATCAGGTGTGGAAGTGCATTCCTCTCCTTTCAAATAAACCTCTTTACCCTCTCTCAGGCACCTGTATGTAAATGGGAGTGAACAAACTTCATGCAGGAAAGCAGTACCCAATGTTTTGTATCTGCCTAGGGCTTAATGTTTCATACATGAACTGAATTTAAACAATGGAAATGGTAAGGTGATTAATCCATGGATAAGCCACACAACTGAGTTCGGTTCGGCCACTGAGAAAGGTAAAGGTTACAACTTTTTAATTTGCAATAATGAGTATGTTGCATCCTTCATGGACATAAACTCTTGTTTAGTAGTCAAATTAAATGGCATTAATAAGGATGAAGTGTTCATGTAGTCCCAGGGAACTTTCCCAGCCTTCAATGTTTGTAAAGTCCATGCAAACTGCATTAGAGGGTGCAATTGATTTTGACCATGGTATAAAACTGACATATCATCCTGTACAATATCCACAACAGACAAAACAATATTATCTAATGTGTAAATTCTGGAAGAACGGGTCTTAATGCTATTATCAATGACAGCAAGCACTTTTTCCAAATTTGCGTGATCAATAGCCCTTAATCTAGAAGCAGCTTCAATTTGAGATAACTTCCAAACTTCGTTGTAAACAGCATACACCCATCTTTTGGACCTGCCACCTACAGGGCCCTTAACAAAATAATTCAAATCTACCTTGTCATTCAATTTGGATAAATGAAGTTTAACAGATGCCAACGTAGAATGTTGCAGCCAGGTTTGACATAACTTTCCTACAGAATAGGTAGTAACAGAATGGGATGAATAAAATCTTGGGTCCACCCTAACCTGTGTATAGCTGGAGTACAGACCCAGAAAACGATGTTGACAGGAATCTGAACTTTCCTGCCATACTAACCATCCTTCAGGATCTAAGTTGGAAATGTTGAAGGATGTATTAGAAATGAATGACTGTAAGTCATCAAGGCACAATTTTTTGTGATTATCCAAATTTTGATATGCGCCCAGATTAGGAATAGTAGGGGAATTCAGTTTTTTAGAAGTAGCCAATCCAAAGCAGGTGGTTTGGAAAATGGTAGAATTCAAAAACAACATGTGGTTTGGGATAAGGCATGCATGATGCAGAGCTTCTATACCTTGTACCTGCCATGCTTTAGAACCCCAAACAGATTTAAGATCAATGGTATCTTTCCACAGCTCATAGCCCCCTATAGCTAATTCATCCATAAAGGACTTGGAATACAATAATTTAGTGTGGGTCAGTCTAACTTTGGAAGCTGACTCAGCAGTCATTTTAAAATAAAAGACTTCAGGATCAGATGCACTGAAATCAGTAAAATATGTACATTTTTTCACTAGAGTTTTGGAACTGCCCTCAATTGGAACTTGACAATGTTCTGATTGAGTATAAATGACGATTTTTCTAAATATGTTCGCTTTATGCAGGAAATGATTGCCATAGTGTTGGTAGCAAAACAACTCTCCATAATTTGCTGTGTCTAAATATAAATCTTCAGCATCAAAAGCAGCATAATATTTCAAATCAGAAAAAAGATCCTCTACGGCTTGGACATCCCAATCATCAGAGCGTATGTTTTGTTTCACAACATCCCCCATAGAAACACGAAGTACATTGGGGACATTAATCACCTCTGTAGGGCCATGAATTTGAAATTTCACAGCATCCCATACAATCCCACCTAACACAGGCCAGGCAGTAATATTAATAAAAGTCTGGTCTCTCTTCATGAAGTGTGACGAGGAGGGGGGTGCCAAAGATCCATCAATCAATCTAATTGCAGAGCTTTCGGTGAGATAGTGTCCATTTACTAGACAAAAAAATACCACCACAAATCCAATCGACATAAACAGAAAAAATAGATGTGAGCACAAGCCAAATGTAAGTCCAAGGGGGAATTAAAAAATGTATTTTAAACCATACAGCAAAAGTGAAAATTTTCGATGGGGCATTCGATGTTGTAGAGTTAGCGTCAAATGAAAAACGTAACTGGTCAACTGCACTTGATTGTCAACCAGACAACGACACATCTGTGGGATAATTATACTCAGTATCTTCAACTGGACCACCAGCCGGTGGAGGCAATAAAGAATTTGTAACGGTATGCATCTCGATGGCAACGTCAGGACTGTTGGTAATTGCCGGAGCCAAAACAGCATTACTCAGCATTGCTGGACAAGAAACCGCTGGAATCATACTAAGAAGAATCGACCACTCATTGTAGTTTGACATTGTCAATGGAGATGTACCTGTTATCCTTGCGACCAGGAAGTGGAGGTAAAATGACTGTTTCATGTACCCTGCACGCCAAGCACTGGAACCGGTGCACGATAAGAGGGGCCGAACTCCTTCTTGTTCTCCACCTTCTCATGGACCAGGTCACCAACTCGAGGTAGCCAGCAAACTACCGGAATCTGAAGCGCAGCATCAGTTGTGGAGGGCAAGTGTTTCTTTGCAAGACTGTCTCTGGTCTCTTGTAGATTATGTAATACAGCAGAATGATCACCTACGTCAAAGGGTGCGTCCGACACCGCCATGTCTAGACCATCAAGGTCTGGGACAAACATCTTTATGCCAAAGAGTATTTTGTATGGGGTCCGCCCACCCAGAGACCTTCTAGGGAGATTATTAAGTGCACGTTGAATGGTATACAAATGGGCTAACCAGTTCCTGCCAGTACCTAAAGCCCTAGCTGTCAGGGATTGCTTTAAGTCACGGTTCATTCGTTCCACAACACTGTTGGCCTCAGGCCTCTATGGAGAAGAAAATTTGACTTGGACCCCCAAAGATCTCATGGTATCCTTATACGCCTTAGAGGCAAACGCTGGACCCTGGTCTGAATGGAGGGTACCACACGCAAAAATTCCCACAAAGACACGCAAATCCCTGATGACAGTTCGAGCATCAGCACTCCGTTGTGGCCAGACCCATAGAAAACGTATGCACGAATCCACTGCAACTAAGATGTACTTATACGCAGTATCAGAGAAGAAAGGACCACAGTGATCTAAATAAACACACCCAAGTGGTTTATTAGATATGTAAAACTGTGTTTGAGGTGGACGCGCAGCAGTCGAAGGTTTAATCTGCTGGCAAATGGCACAATTAAGGACATAAGCACGAGTCTGTTTATACAATTCACGCCATCAGTAACGTTGTTGTAAGATAGTGACAGTCGCAGAAACGCCGGCATGGGCAGAACCCATACCTTCGTGAGCAGCTGTTATCAAGGAAAGTCTGCAGTCCGCGTTGCGAACCAATCTGTCACGAACGTCGTTAATTCTCACACAGGGAACTTTATCAGGACTTAAATGATAAGAGTATTTAGAAGGGAAACCCCGAGGGTAATTATCACCCTTCTCTGTCGCAGCAACTGCTGCCAAGATGTCATCATCAATCTTACTTTTGGATCTTGTAACTGCTGCTACTAGATATGTTGCCACTGCTGTTTTCGCTGCTTCGTCAGCTAAACTGTTTCCAACAGCGTGGACACCTACTCGCTGGTGCTGCTCTCCATGCCACTGGAATCAAGCTATCCTGGCTGAAGAGGGGTGAAACTCCGAAACCGGTCCTAGGATGCTTGTTTCCAGTCCAGGGAGGACCTGGCCTGGCAGCTCGGGCTGGACTGTTCCCATTGGGCCCAGGGTCAAGACTGATTTGCATATGGCTGGGTCCAAACTGTAATGGCATGGGGCGCAAAAAAACAATGGATTTAGGCCCAGATCTCTGTACTGGGGTGAATGCATGACATTGTTCAGCATTCTGTTAATCAATAGTTCTTTTTGCTTCTCTCTATGCCACTGGAATCAAGCTATCCTGGCTGAAGAGGGGTGAAATCCCGAAACTGGTCCTAGGATGCTTGTTTCCAGTCCAGGGAGGACCTGGCCTGGCAGTTCGGGCTGGACTGTTCCCATTGGGCACAGGGTCAAGACTGATTTGCATATGGCTGGGTCCAACCTGGAATGGCGAACAAAAAAACAATGGATTTAGACCCAGATCTCTGTAAAGGGGTGAATGCATGACATTGTTCTGTATTCTGTCCATCAATAGTTCTTTTTGCATGTGTTACCCCGAATGGGATGGGTATGCTCAGACGTGAGTCCCGTGCTCTCCATGCCACTGGAATCAAGCTATCCTGGCTGAAGAGGGGTGAAACCCCGAAACTGGTCCTAGGATACTTGTTTCCAGTCCAGAGAGGACCTGGCCTGGCAGTTCGGGCTGGACTGTTCCCATTGGGCACAGGGTCAAGACTGATTTGCTTATGGCTGGGTCCAAACCGGAACGGCATGGTGAGCAAAAAAAGGTCACCAACTCGAGGTAGCCAGCCGACTACCGGAATCTGAAGCACAGCATCAGTTGTGGATGGCAAGTGTTCCTTTGCAAGACTGTCTCTGGTCTCTTGTAGATTCTGTAATACAGAAGAATGATCATCTATGTCAAAGGGAGCAGCCGACACCGCCATGTCTAGAACATCAGGGTCCGGGACAAACATCTTTATGTAAAGAGCATTTCGTATGGGTTCCGCCCACCCAGAGTCCTTCTAGGGAGATTATTAAGTGCACGTTGAACACTATACAAATGGGCCAACCAGTTCCTGCCAGTACCTAAAACCCTAGCTGTCAGGGATTGCTTTAAGTCACAGTATGGTCTTATAAGCCTCCGCAATAATTTTTGGTAACTGTCGGGGCTTATCGACATCGGCGATGAGGCGTAGTTCATTCGACACTTGAAAGTTAACCGCATCTCCCTTGACGTTTGCAAGGATGAGATCATCAACTGCGTCGAACACACCGACAAGCCTCATTCCTAACTCGACCGCTGCCTCCCGACCGTGTTGATCTTGAACACGCTTGATCACGGAGAGCAGTACAGTCATAGACAGTGTGCCAAAGCACTTCGAGTAGACTGCTGCAAACACTTTACCCCAGTTCTGACAATCATTTACCTCTGGGAACAAGTCTTTCTGCAAACTAATGGTAAGGATCCTGTTTTTTTCCACAGGAGTAGAATTCGGAAAAACTGCTTCCAGCTGGTCAAATTTCTCTGCAAGCCAATAAGGCATATCGTCCTTATTCTTGAGGCGCTTGCCATTACCGAATTAACCATGACAGGACTAATAGTAATCCCGGCCGGGCCAGCTTGTTGCGCCACAACTCCAGGTGCCCCCACCTGGACATCGCGAGAGACGTATTGCACTAAAGCCCTATGTACCGTAATCAAGGCGGTATAGAGTTGACGTAAGTCATCCAGTGGGGCATGCAAATAACGTGGATGTGGTGTAAACCCGGCCAAGACTAGCCAAGTGTCCCCTGGAATGCACAAGTGACCCAAACAAACCGGTGTAACGGTGTGGGGGAGGGCGCCATTGAACCAAATACGATGCTGCCAAGCAGAAATGGGAATTTCCTGCGTCCTATATGGCGTGTAATAAGCTGGGACCGCCGTAGGAGTGTATGTGTGAAACGTCTTATCATTCGTATTCACCTCCGGCAAAGTAACCCAAGAGTAAAACAACTCATAGGGAAATGATGCATCGGCACTCATACAAAGATAATAGCCATCCCATCGTCGGGCACCCCGAACTGCGTCAAATGACGCCGGAGAGGTGCGCAACTATGTGCTGCAATAGCGACTTCAGCCATAAGGATACAGAGAAGAACACAATCTATATTAAACCATAGTACAAAAAGGGTAGAGTTTATAATGAAACCTTTTTAATTGTCGAGCTTGAGAGAACCTATATATTAACTGTTTAGGTAGGTTTAAACCGTCACTCCTGTCAACCGGAAACAAGATTGAGGGTGTTGTGGACAAATATAAGCACTACTAAGGCGTCTCAATCATAAGACCAAAACGTTAGGTGCGCCATATTGCGGGGATTCTGCTCATGCACAGAACTATGCACAGGAAACCAGGACCTCAGTGAATTGTGGTGTACCAAAAAACTCACCTCAGTACCCAGAACCCCTATCCGACTAGCATCAGTGTCTCATTCGTTCTCCGTATCATCTTGAAGCTACCAATGATTAGACAACCCAGAACAAGCAACTTAGGGTACTCTCAGAAATGGTGGGAATCAGAAACACCTTTTCTTTATTATTCTCATATCAGTCCACAACAAGAGTAATCAGAGACACGGAAAAGTTTAAAATGTTTATTTTTAACTACGTGCTCTAAGGTGCAGTACTTTGGCTAATATAAGCAGGCAAATGATTAAAAATAAAACCATCAGCATTGTTACAATACCATAGAAAATGAAGGGAGAAATCATATTAAAAATGATAATGGAAAACAAGTCCTATCATACTTTGTGAACCACCCTCCCTTGATTAGTAAATTAGTTTTATAAACTAAGAGAAGGTCTCTAGGTTTGAATGGGGAACCCTATACCTCAAAGATCAGCTTAGGTGAATCACATCACAGGATAAGCTCTGCTCTCTGTGTCTGGAAAGGTTTTCTCCAAGTGTCTGAGTCATGCATGCCAATGCAATATTAAAGGCACCCGAGTTTCAGATATTTGCAGCTGTGTGCGTGTTGTGTCTAGAGCGTAGGCCGATCAACCTGAATTCAACAACATACATTGTTATTTGACCTTGACAGCTTCTGCACACAGTGTTCAGACTAAGGTCGCGGTGCACATCTAGGGATGTGAACAACAGACCGTTCTCATGTGAAGAAAAAGCAAGCAAGCAGTTTTACTTGTAATAACAGCCACCTACAGTGTCGTGTGCAAAAGCAGCAAAGTGGCAAGATGGCTCTTTACATCTAAAGCGCTTATGCTAACATAGCAATGTGTGCACATAGAACCCCGTCTCCACTACACCATTTTTAGCAAAAGTCTTGGAAAGATGTGTCCTCCTGCAACTAACCCAACACATCGATAGCAACAACAACCTAGACCCGCATCAATCAGGCTTCAGAAAAGGTTGCAGCACTGAGACAGCGATCTTGAATGTCATAGATGATGTTCATAAGTCACTAGACACTGATCGATGCTGTCTACTCATTCTTCTGGACTTATTGGCAGCCTTTGACATGGTTGACCACAAACTGCTCATCAACGTACTGCGAAAAAAGTGTTGGAGCAGACGAGGTGGTACTACAGTGGTTTTCCTCCTTCCTGCAGAACTGCACCCAAAGAATAAAAATTAAAAACTGCACGTCAAACCTATGCCCCGTAAACAGTGGTGTCCCGCAAGGCTCAGTTCTCTCCCCATCACTATTTAACATATACATGGAGCCCATCACCGTGATACTCAAAAAAGCTAACTTCCCCTTCCACCTATATGCGGACGACACCCAGATCTACCTATTAACTTCATCCATCGACGACATACAGAGACTAAACATCACCCTAAAAGAAAACCAACACTGGCTATCCATCAACCACCTGAAACTCAACCAAGACAAGATGGAAATCCTCATAATAGCCAACAAAGACCAGACCCTTCAAGTAACAGAATGGTTAAAAACCATTGACGCTCTCAATTGCAGTCTCACCCCTGCAGAATGTAAAGTCACTGGGAATCACTGGGAATCACTCTGGACCCAAACTTAGACATAGTCAAACACATCAAGAACACCGCTAAGAGCGCTTTTATTAACCTAAAACCGCTCAACAAAATACAACCATTCATCCCTCCCAATGACCTCAAACAAGCGACTCAATCCCTGGTACTATCTAGATTAGACTACAGAAACGCAACCCTCACTAGCAAAGCAATATCCCACCTAGCTCCCCTCAGAACAACTCTAAATGCAGCAGCCAGGAATAAAAAAATACGATCACATTTCTCCTGCTCTCAGAGAGCTAAAATGGATCCCAACAGAAATGCGTGCCAGCCTCAGAACAGCCCGTCTCACACACAAAGCCCTGCGCATACCTGGCTTCTAAACTTAACAAAACCGGTCAGACACAGAACCTCAGGCGTACTAACACTCTACTTCTCATTCCTCCAAAAACTCGCAAACAAAAAGCCATATCACGCTCCTTCTCTGGAAATGCGTCCAAAATTTGGAACTCCATCCCAGTCCATATCAGGACTAACCCCTCCTTTCCAGAATTCAAAAGCCAGCTCCAAAAAAATTTTCTCAACTGATCTCTCCCGAATGGATAGCTGACGCTCTACATTGTATCTCGCCAAGGACAGCACACAATCACCTTGTTAAGAGAACCTTTACGTTACCTAACCCTTGTCTCATTCCTTTGTCCCCCCTCCCCGAGCCAAATTCCTCAAGATCTCAATGGGGGATATTCTCAAGAACGTGTGATAACTGCTGCAAAAGTAGCTTAATGCAACTCTTCACATCACAGTCCATTGCGGGAAAATAACACCATGTCAACGTGGTATTCTCAACACGGCAGCACCATGCGTTAGGCCAACGATAAGGCCATTAATGTCCACGCTAAAATCAACGCAACTCAGCAGAAATGCGAAACACCAACGCGAAAAAAGGTGCGATGCCCCAAATCGCGATACAAAAATCAGTGACAACCAGACACAGGCCTGCAATTCCCACGCGTCATGCGGGAAAATGCACTATAAAAGCAAAACAAAAAACACACCAACACCAAATCAAACTGCGTAGCACCATGGATGCACCCAGACCGATGGCAGAGGACAACCTGAATCCCACAAGCCCCACGGAGGACCAGCCAGGAACCCCGGGGTAGGGGAAAGGCAAGGAGAAGAGAAAGAGGAAGACGGGGTTCATGCTGCAGGAAGACCGGTTTATCGTCACAGAGGTGATAGAACACTACCAACAACTGTTCATTACCTCCACTGCTTCATTGGCAACAGAAAAGGAAATATGGCAGTCCATCGTCACCAACGTGAATGCAGTCGGAGTATCGAGGAGGTCAATGGAGGAGGTCAAGAGGCTCTGGCATGAAGTGCACAGCCAAAACAAGGAGAAACTCCCTGCCAACAGGAAGACAGCAAAGGCGACTGGAGGTGGGACTCCTGTGCCACAGGAGGAGCTGGATGAGCTTGTAGGAAATGGTGGCCACAGTCATCAGTGTGGAGACGGTGGCAGGAGTTGGGGGCCTGGACACAGCTCGATATGACCTGACCCAACAGTAACAGGGTGAGTAACGACCAGGGGCAGGGGGGACGGAGGGAGAAGGGCACAATGGCACACATGTACAATAATGAGCAGCACACTGCACAGCCACAATGAGTGTGGGACATGTTCCTGATACCCTTGGCACACTGCAGCACACATAGAAACACCAAGTAGACACCCATCCACAATGTGCACAAATGGGCCCACCTCCATATCACCAATTTCCCAACCTACCCATGCACATGTGCGGAATCCAGAAAAGCAGCGGCTCTATGAGCCACAGGGACAGATAGTATGGCTGTAGTCACAATACATGCCATGGTGCACGAGACTACTTTGAGGTGGCTGAGTGTGGACCACATCTGTAAAGGAGCAGGCCACACTCTAACACATCCACGTGCACCTACAACCCATGATGTCAACACAAGAGTACAAAAACCATACAAGAGCGCAAATGACCCAAGACGCAAACATCCCAGCACCCGAAAAGCACACAAGTCAAAGGTACACCGACTCAAAGGGATAAGGGGCCGCAAAATCAGAGCTGCAGGGGAGACTCGCCAACAATGCAGCACAGACATATAGCAAGCACAGTACACCAACATTGATGACAATGTCGTACAAAGTGCAACCCTTACACCACAGGACAGAGGACACAACTGGTGCCGCCCGTGTGAAGTAACTGGCCAATCACATCTGGCATTGCATGACACTGTGAGACGATAATGTACGAGTACAACCTCAAATCCATCATGTAGTCGAAATGGCCACTGTCTCCCATCAAATAGCCAGCTTCACCAAAACAGCCAAAATGTACACTGTCATGCAGTCTGAATGGAAACATCTACAATGCGTGAACATACATGAAACACACTGTTAACCTGCACCCCCCGTTACATTGCAGAGGGATAATCAACACCTCCTGCAGAGCAGATCACACATCTCTACAGAGATGATGAAGAGGACACCCTGCACATTTGCCCTCCAACAGCTCATGGACAGCATCTGCACACCACCCCCAAGAGCAGGGCAGCCCAGCTGCATCGTGGTGACACTGCACTCTGCGCAGACCACACAGCAGGAAGCAAACACCATCACGGCTGGCTCAAAGGACCCCCACGGCCAACACATTTCAAAACCGTGTGTTAGGGTGCCAGGAGAAGATGGCTGCACAGCTGCAGGTGGGGTTTGACTTCATGGCAGTCAAACTCGATGCCATACGTGGGTGTCTGAGTCCCATCAAGGACCACTTACAGTCCCTAATGGACACCCACTGTCCGCACCATGCTCACCAACAACCCTTGGCTGACCTCGCTGGAGCCATTACTCGGATACAAGAACTGTCTAGTCAGACAGGCTCTAGCGATGAGAGCACAGAGTTGGTACAAATGCGGAGGACAATGGAGACCATGGAGCCGATGCAGCCTGGAAGTAGGGCTGCCATGGCTGAACACCAGCGAGATGTAGCTGGGAATTTCCATGCCTCGCAGATCCTCATCTTGCCATTGCTGCCACAGAGCCTGTCACAGATAACTGCTGCTGGAACTTCGACACACTCATCTCCGCCCTGATGTGTCAGTGGCACACAGTGATGCAGCCCTACCACTTCCACTCCCTGATGTGTCAGTGGTACACAGTGATGCAGCCCTACCACCTCTGCCCCCTGATGTGTCAGTGGCACACATTGATGCAGCCATAACACCACCACACACACCTGACACACCGGACACAGAAGAGGTCTCAGAGGAGTAAGATGTGGTGGGTGATGACTGTGTGAGGAAGGAGGCAGTAGCATTCGCAGCTGCCAGATGGCCTGTCCCTGTCTGGTTTAGCCCTATGCATCATACCCTGGAACAACACCTCCCACTGTCCCCCGGAACACTCTGCGACATTCACCGGGAACCCGGCATGGACTGCCATATCTGCCCTTGTACCAATGACACAGCAATCCGGCTGAGGACTGAACTCTTCCTCTCCAAATTAACTTTGCATTCCCCGAAGGACTCTGGTTGGCCAAGCACTGGGCAACCACGTAATGTGGTCTTGAACTGGCCATGTACCCGTCCAGCTCCGACACTCCCCAGGATGTGAATAAAACAGTCTTGAACTGGCCATGTACCCCTCCAGCTCCGACACTCCCTAGGATGTGAATAAAACATTCCAAATCCCACAGATGTGTCATGTCTGTGTTCACTCACGTGTACGATAATGGATGAATTTAGGGACATTGATTACACAAAAAAGGTACACCCTGGTAAATGTCGTCAATGCGCATGTTTGACCCAGACCCACATGGGCCTTTAGATAAATGTGAAGGTGTGAACTAGCTGTGGCCTCATTGCTCATGAACAACAATCTTGCATCCCCCAACGTAGCCCCATGTCCATGTATTGAATGGGGCTGTGTGTGTAAATGTCAGGATCGGTAGCCCACCTGAAGAGTGTCCCCCATCGCATGTGGCTACATAACATTTCTTCCCATGACCTACTCACACACATCAGTGTGGACACAGTCTGTCATAATGGATCATATTGATCCACATGGCAAGAAGTTGGACAACATACTCACATTGCTGAAGACACATAAGAGCACAGGTCTACCAGCAACTATCCAAAAAACAATGTCTGGCTCATAGAGGTGGAACTGCCAATAGGGATTCACCACCAATGTACCAGCAGCAGTCTGTCCCTCCCTGTGTATGGACAATGCTCATTGAGGCACACAATTTGTCACACTAATCAGCAGTTCAGCACTCATCACAGTTGTACACTGTTGCAGTTGCGAAGACCTTATTAGCATGTGCGTGTCAGTACGGGCAAGTAATGGGCCACAACAGGCCGACAAACGCCTAAGACACTTACAGGCAGAATGGAAACGTGTCGAGGTGCAAGAACTGGGGATGCAAAAATGAACACATATCCTTACGTTTGGCAACGTCTTAGCCCAGCTTGCCTTGCTGCTCGAGTCATGTGATGTGAGGCGTCTGCTCATAGCCCCTTGTCAGGGGACACGAATCGCAGCCCATGGGATCTGCATGGAGCTGTACCACCGGACTGCGCCGGCTGTTTGCTATGCTGACAGTGAGCAGGTGACAGGGACCAACAAGGTCACATGTTGTGCTACACTGCCATGTGTGTGGTCTCCCTCCAGCAGTATGTCAGCTTTAGGAAATTTGCCAAACAACGCTGTGCAGCTCCGCCCATGGGGCTGCATCACCCTGCACAGGTGTGTGACAACACGCGTAGGTGCACGCACATGCCTTCTGAGTCCGGGCGAATGCAGACATGCCCACTGTTGTTCTGGCTTATGGGGCCATTCCTCCATGATGCAACACGGTGTTGTGACCTGTGCTCTGGGTGTCAATCAGTTATGGCTGCAGGAAGGTAGTTACTCGTCCATGAATGCAAGCGCTGCTTCATGGGCAATCAGTTCCAGAAGTACGTCCTTCTCGAGTTCAAGGAACACGAGGGAGACCCAATCCATTAACTGGTCTGGACAGATGTGCTCTGACCACGCGGTTTCCCTAATCTGCAACACAGCCCAATAGGGGAGCGCCTCGATGTGGTCACTGCACACGATGACTTGTGCAATCTCCCATCCCCTACTGCCACAGATCAGGTCATCCCATGCACGTCTATCTCGGCTGCACTCCTGTTTGTGGGCCAACAGGGGGCGCACACACAAGTCATAATCCAATTTGGCTACCGTTGTGTTGGATAGGCAGACCTCCATGGGCCACTCCAATGTGCATGATCGACAGTGGAACCAGGGCTTGACGCTTGTGATGTACGCAAGCCAGAAACTCAGACGGTAACTGATTTGCAAAACTTCCATTGGCAGAGCTCCCAACAGATGCAACATTCGTGCATGGTACAGTTCCACATGACAGGGGTTGTGCATGTACCCGGGATTGCCTGCCATTGCGTTTGTTGTTCTCTTACCACCGGCACTCCTCAGACCAGCAGCAGTTCTGTGGACGATATGCCACAGCTCGGAGAAATGAGTCGTATGTGTGTTCAACGTTTGGATGTATGGGTTGTTTTTTGGCAATGTGTTGGGGGCATGTCATGCAGGTGTACCTCGAGCAGGGACAAGTGTGTGTGAGGTGTGGACATGTTGCTCTTTCGTTAGCGCAGTTCGTGGTGTGGGAGTCGTAGGAGTCTGGTATGGTATCTCACTCAGGGGGTGCCGGCAGAATGGAGACCAAGGTCGGAGGTTCGGATGTCCTTCTGCCTTGTGTATTGAGACAAAGGAGGTTTCATGCCTAAATTGTATCTGACTAATGCTTGCATTTCTGAAATTTGATGTGGCCTTCGCACTGAAATCGTTGCCAGGCCTTAGATTTTGGTTCACCAATTGCGAAACACACGCAGCAGTTGGCATGTATGGGCCAAGGGCCCGATTGTCCTTGCGCTCCTTGTTCTCTCTCTCTCTCTCTCTCTCTCTCTCTCTCTCTCTCTCTCTCTCTCTCTCTCTCTCTCTCTCTCTCTCTCTCTATCTATCTCTCTCTCTTTCTCTCTCTCTCTGTCCTTTGATGAGTGCCTGACACACCTTCTTATCTTGGAAGTTGCCTTACAAGCTGTCACTTACAGATTGTCATGGAATGACCCGCCATGCCTCTTCCAAATAGTTGTTTGGAGAGAAATTTGATTGTGATATTTTGTTCGGACTTTCAATGGTAAATTATTCATTCTGCTTTTTCTGTACTCTCATGACTGTTAGACTGTTAGTTGTTGTGATTCTGCGGCATCTGGCATATGATTTTGTTCATGATTTCGTGCCATTGATGTGCAGTCTCTTTGGGGACGATTCACAGAACTAATCTGAGACAAAATCCTAAACTTACTACTTTTGGTATTCACAGAAGGCATTTAGTAGTAGTAAAGTTAGGATTTTGTCTTAATTTTGACTTAATACAGTCTTAAGACAGACTTAAGACAGACTTAAGACAAACCTAAGACAAACTTAGGACAGACTTAAGACAGACTTAAGACAGACTTAAGACAAACTTAAGACAAACTTAGGACAGACTTAAGACAGACTTAAGATAGACTTCAGACAGACTTAAGACAAATTTAAGACAAACTTAGGACAGACTTAAGACAGACTTAAGACAGACTTAAGACAGACTTAAGACAAACTTAAGACAAACTTAGGACAGACTTAAGACAGACTTAAGATAGACTTAAGACAGACTTAAGACAAACTTAGGACAAACTTAGGACAGACTTAAGACAGACTTAAGACAGACTCAAGACAGACTTAAGACAAACTTAAGACAAACTTAGGACAGACTTAAGACAGACTTAAGACAGACTTAAGACAGACTTAAGACAAACTTAAGACAAACTTAGGACAGACTTAAGACAGACTTAAGACAAAATCCTAACTTTACTACTACTAAATGCCTTCTGTGAATACCAAAAGTAGTACATTTAGGATTTTGTCTCAGATTACTTCTGTGAATCGGGCCCTTGGTCCGGGGAGTGCCCAGAGTGGGGCCCTAAAGGGGGGGCGGGGTTCGGGGATGGGTGGTGGTGGATGTTGTGGCCCTGTTGGGGCTCCGAGCTGCATGATCATTGGATCCATGGCATCTGTTGTTCTTCAGGTGTGGCACTGGGCTGTGCTCCCTTGTCTGCTGCCGGTTGTCGTCTGACTTTACACCAGGTCAGAGCTGGTGTTGATTTCCTGCTACTAACGCACCTTATAGCATGTTTTGTGTTCTTATCGAAGTTCTGGCTGGTCGTTGAGAATATTGTGGAGTGCTGTTGTCGCAGCCTTTTGCTTGGGAACGCCTACTCTGCATCTCATTAGCGATAGTTGCCGGGGTAATCTTTGGTGATGTTTTTTGAGGATGCTATCGCCGGAAAGCCGGTGATATGGTCCGTTAGCACCAGCTTGTGAAAGGGGCAATAAATTTATCACAACTTAAGCTGTGCTGCGCTAAAGTGCCGATAACTCGGCGATAACTCCTTGAGAATATGCCCCAAAGTGTTTACTTATTACTCATTATGTCTAAACTGTACTCGTCACAAATCAATCTGTTTTAACATTATCACTTGACATTCTGATACAATGTTGTCGGGTCTGGCTAGCACTATATGAAACTCTCTAAATAAAAAATAAATAAATAAATAAATAGCCCCCATTGTTTTATGTAACATTTTCTACACACTGTTTTACACACATATGATTCATTGTAAAATGCTTTGAAAGCCTACACTAGTATGAGAGGTATAGGTATAGAAATAAATGAAATACATGTGAGAAAGGGGATATTGAGAAATGAGAGGCACTGTTGGAGGGTGATAGCGAGGGAATCATTGAAGCACCCCAATAAAGATTACCGTATCTTGGTGCAGTGTAAGGTCTTAATTTCTTATGCTTTAAAAACAAATATAAATGAATATGCAATGAAAAATGTGTTGTAGAATGCATGATTTTTGCCAACTTTTCCCTCAGGCTCACTCGCTGCGCTCGCTCCCTATGCACCATATGGGGGCTGGTTGACAAAATTTGCCAGGGCTGCTTTGGGTTCCCAGTCCAGCCCTATTTGACAGTTCCAATTTTATACTCATTTCCAGACAGAAGATGTGTATCTACTGTTTAGATTTCAGAACTAATTTGGGTGATTATCTTATAAGTTACACTTTCTGGCTATAGCTCAGATACAGCCTTTGTGCTAGGTGATGGCTCTCACAGCAGTGACAATAATGCTGGCTTCAAGCAGGAGTATCCAAAATAAGGAGACAGTGATGTATGAGATCGCAGCACATGGCTTCCATCAGCTTTACTGAGTAGTCATCAGGAACAGACCAAATGACATACCCAACTTAGAAACGTCACATTTAAAAAAAGCAAAATCTGTGACCTACCGCTCAGTTTTACCATTTAATTTATGTTGTCTCTCGGGAAGAACTAATCAGTAGCTCCTTGATAATAAGTACCTCACCAAATTTCTGTGGGTAGCCTTTTCTCTATACTTCCTCACTTCAGTTCTGGGTCTCCACCCTCCTCACACAGGGAAGCAGTCAGTACATGTCCGCTGTCTGGGAAAGTTGTATCTACTCTTCATCACATGTCATGCTAAACCAGGGACCATTCAAAATGCATTCCACTGGTCCAAGCACGTAAACTATCACCATACATGGAGTCTTACTACTACCCACTTGCTACAGAACCACAGCCCATGCATGTAATATCTGTGCAAAGGTATGGGAGTCACACACACTACTATACTGGTCATTGCCTCTTTGCTGGCCTTACATAGACTTCTGATACATATGGACCTCTACCATCTAGCTCTCAGATCACAGTTTCACAGACCACTCATCGCTATCACTGCAGACTTGATTCCCAGTGTTATCATAAGTAGAAAACAGAGTCCTTTGTGGGCCATCAGAGACAAAATAGACGGAGCTGCCTTCAGACCCTCTTCTTCTCATTGGAGTCTTCTTATGATCTTGAGTTCACCTTTGCTGATTACACTTGCCCTTTCACCCTCTTTGTTAAGCATTAGCCATTTTTACTGACTTCAGCCACCTGAATTTCCCAAACCTTAAGGCTGTCCTTCACAGACCGCACTACTTTTTGCTCATTCCCCTTTAGACCCCTCTGTAAACTTTCAACCTCTCTACCCTCTAATCCATACTCTGACTACTGTGCCAGCCTTAAAGAGCTCCAGCTGTTACTCAGAAGTCATAGTGTAACTGTCCTGGCTTTTTATAGTCTTCCTAATTTGGGTAATCCTGATTCACTTTGGCTGGGTCCCTGTACTCGTGGTTCACCTGGTACTGCATGCATTCATTCTGGTCCTCAATAGGTCTTCTTGGACTTGGCCTGGTCATTTTGGTCATTGTGGCTCTGGGTCATCCTGCTCCTACTGACCCTGCCCATCCTAGTCCTGATATCCTAGTTCCTGGTCTTCCTCTACTTAGCATACCAGGTCCTGTCCATGTATTTCTGACTATCCACTCTGGTCTTTCTAGACCTATTCCTGCTTATCCTTATCCTTCGAGTCCACCTATTCTTCCTCAATCTGGTCCTTGGTCCTAAGGACCCTAGTCCACATGCTCCTAATCTAACTCGTTCTCTTGGTCCTTGTCCCACTTGTCATCATCGTCTTGGCTCTAGCCCCCTTGGTCCTTGTCACCCTGGTCCCTACTTTATTGTCCACTTAGCACTGATCCTCATTACTTAGGTCAATCTGTTCTTACCTGTGATGCTTGATCATCTTTGCTTTTGTCATTCTGGCCCTCCCCATCCAGGTCCAGCTCGTCCTGGTATGCCAGGCCCTGATACTCCTGGACCTCTATGACTTGATGTTCATTTTCCCCTTGATTGTGGTCCCATTGGTCCTCCTCGCCATAGTCCATTTAGGTTTTGTCACCATGGCTCTGGTTGCCTTGCCATCTCCTCCTGATTCTCCAAGTACTGTATACCTAGTCTTCCTCACTTTGAGTCTGGTTTGCCTAGCACTGGACTTCCTCTTCCAGCTCCTCACAGTCAGTGTTCTTTTCTGAGTTTATTCCCATAAGACTTGACTCTCTTGCTTCTGCTCCTTTGTGTTTGGGTCTTTTTATACTTAGTTCTCTTGGTTCTGGTCCTCCTGCCCATCCAGGTACTTCCAGGGACCCTTCTCATAGCTTTTCCTAATGCTTCCTGATCCTATTGATCCTTACTTCCTTGACCTCTTCCTTTTGCTCCTCCGCACCCTGTCTATCCAATTCTTGGCAGACCAGTTCCTGGTCCTGCTGGTCCCCTCGGTCCACCTGGCCTCTTGTGTTCTGCCCTTCTTAGGTCTTGCCCTCTCTGCCCTCGTTCTGGTTTCACTCATCCTCGTCCTCCTCATGAAGTGCCTTGTCTTCGTGGCCTTCTGGCACTGCATGAACTAGTCTAGGCCCTCTTGGTCCTGGTTCTCTTTGTTGTGGGTCCTTCTGACCCTGATCATTTTGGTCCTCGTTCTTCTGGCCATCTAGGGCCAGTCCCTTTGATATTTCTGGCTGTTCTGGTCCTCCTGATCTTCCTTACTCTGGTCCTGTTACCCCCAGGTCCTGGTCTTTCTGCTCTACTTGATACTCTGGGCCCTCGTTTCTAGGGCATCTGACACTCCTAAGCATGTTTTCAGTACATTTGGTCAGGATCGTTCTAGTCCTCCGTCCTATGTTCCTTCTGACTCTGGTCCTCTTGGTATCCTTGGTACTGACCCCCTCATCACCCTTGCTTTTTGTTGTTGTCATGAGTTAACTAGCTAAATTCTTCATGTTCCTAATCTTCCTAGTCTTCGTGGGCCTGGTCATAGTCCTCGTGCTCTATGTCCTCATGGTTCTACACTAATGGATGACAGTCCTTTTTGTTCTTGTCCTCCTTGGCCTGGCCACCCCATTTCTAATATTCATGGTCAACCTATTCCTAGCCCTGTGGCTTGGTACTCCTGCTGTGGTCATCCTCATCTTGATGTCCTGGTCTTGATCTACCTTTTCTCCTCACCCTAGTGCTCCTGGTCCTAATCCTCTTTGCCCTGATCTTCCTGGCACCCCAGGCCTTTTGTATTCTGCTGCTCTTAGACATTTTCCTTCTGGGTCTGGTTGCCCGTGTCTCTGATCTCACCTCTCAGGCCATCCTGGCCATGGCTTTCCTCTTCTTCTTTTTTATAGTGCTTGTCCTTCTTGAAATGCTGGTCCCCTTTGCCATTGATTTGCTTGATCCTGGTTCTTCTAGGTATTGATTCTAATTGGTATTATTTATTAATATGGTATAGGAGCCATCCTAGTCATGGTGTCCCTGTCATCCTGGTCCTTATTATCCTATTGTGCTGGTTATCATAAACCTTGGACTATGGCCATCGTGGCACGTATTGGTTCCCCCTGTATTGGCCCATTTGGTCCTCTTGACTGTGGTCACCTTACCCGAGTTCTCTTCACCCTACACCTTCTAGCCCTAGTACCACAGTTCCTGGTCCTGCTGTTCCCCTTGGTCCAGCTGGCTTCTCGTATCCTGGTCATTTAGTCTTTGTCCTCCTGGTTTGGGTTGTTCTGGCACTTCTGGGTCAGTTCCCTATTCTCCTAGTCCTACTGATACTGCAGCCACTGGCCCCAGCGCTATTCATCTAGTTTCTCTTTGTTCATGTCCTCCAGACCCTGGTCATGTTTTGTCCTGCTAATGTTGGACACCATTGTCCAGTCCCCTTGGTCTTCCAGACTTAGCTTCGGCTTCTTACATTTGATCCTCCTCACCCTGATCCTGCTGCCTGAGATGATTTCTCTGCGCCACTTGGTAACATGAGCCCTCACCCCTTGGTCGTGATTCTTTTCACTGTCCTCGTAGCCCCGTTTTCAGCCCTCCTGGTCATGATCCCTTCAGGTCATCTAGTCTTCCTTGCTCTGGTCTTCTGGGTGCCATCTGGCCTTAGGCCTTCTGTTCCTGGCCCTCATGGTACTGCAAAAACGTGTCCTGGCCCACCACAGATCATCCCAATCTTCCTAGTTCTGATATTCCTTGACCACTGGTTCATGCTAGCCTTAGAACATCCCAGCCCCATACTGCCGTGGCCTGGTCTGTCCTGTCGTCATTCCCATGTACTCCTGCCCCTAGTCCTCTGGCTCATTGGTCTCCTTTATCACAGGCTCCTGTGCCTGTTTATTCTCCTCACCCTAACTCTCGTCCATCAGACCTCCTGGTCCTGCTTCCCTGGTTTATGTCTTCTAATCCTTCTGCTCCTGGTACCCTGCTCTATGTAGCCCCAGTCTTAGTCTTGGTACTCCGTTGTGTGGTCCTCCTGTATCAGGTCTTCTGCTGCTGGTCCCACTTGCCTTGGTTTCCCTAGCCCTCCTAGCCCCTTGGCCCTCCTGCCCCATTCTAGTTCTACTAGTCCTTCTGGTCTCCTGGTTTGTCTGTTCCACCTTGTTCTCCTCCATCTAAACCTGGTCCTCTCTTCCTGGTTTTCCTAATAATGGTCCTCCTAGGCCTGGTCTTCCTCATCCTTGTGGCACTCATCCTCCTAGTTCCCACATTGGGGTCTTCCTGGTCCTAGTCTATTTGTTTCTGGACTCTTAGTCCTCCTTGATCTGATCTCTGTAGTCTTGGTCTTCCTGCCTCTGGTCCTTCTTTTTACTTGTTTCTTGTAATTTTTTTTTTGGTCTGTTCTACTGGATCAGATACTTTTGGAACGGGTGTTCCCTGTCCCTCTGGTTCTAGTTGGTGTGCTGGGGCCCTCCTCGTTAATATGGTTAGTGGTAGTTAGAACTCAAGGAGGTTTCCTCCGCAAGATTCCACGGAGTTACACCCATCCTAGTAACATTGTGTACATAGCAGGATCATCATGTTAACGCGGGAGCAAGGGTTGTGCCCTGACAATGCCAAACTCTCGGTATCCAGGTGAGAACTCGCCCTCCTATTGAACCGCAGCATCAATGGGTCCTGGAACCAATCTCAACACTGCAACATCTTAAACAAAGCCTACACTTATTTCCTTTAAGAATATCTTTGTGAGAATTATATCACGTAATACTCCAGTAAAAGTCTTGCAGAGTAAACATGATATAAACACTGGGGCAGGGGCAAGGACAATTTTGAAAGCATAAAGCAGATATATGAAAGCAACGGCAGCTACTCTCTACCTTACCTGCTCATGCCTCTTGTGCACACTGGAGTCCCTCAATTTGCACTGGCTATCGAGCCCCTTCCACTCTCAATATTCGGGCTGCAGACGTCAGTTTGACAAAGAGGATTAAGCTCTTCTGCGTCTAAGCTGCAGCTAGCTGGGGAATTTCCCACTTGCAATTTCCATGCCCACTTTTGCTTGCAAACAGAGAGCCTCACGCTGGGTCTGCTATCTCCAAATTCAATTACAAGGGTGTAACTAAAAAATGTCCAACATCCCATAGTGACAAATGGCGGTGCTCAGTGTGCATATCAAGGCTCAGGGTGCATTGGACAGTCTACCAACCTCCGCTCTCTGTTGTACACTCCCTCTCAATTCCGCCACCGCAGCAGGGCGCTCTAGTCTGAAGTGAACATCATTCACTGCTGCACTGAAACAATACATGAAATAGCCCACACACATGGAAGGAAATTACAAGTGCTTTAAAGTGGAACGTGACTATGAACTAAGGCCTAACTGATGTTGATACTCAAGCGCAAGATAATTTATTGCTAGACACCCCCACTCACCTGCTCTCCAGATTGTTCTACCTTGGCGACGATAATTCCCCAAATCCTCTGGAGACTAACAGCGTGAGAGTACTGACATGAACAGACACTGTCAATCTGAAAGCCCCCAGGAGGAAAAGGGGATTGGGGCTAAAAGAGAGAAACAAGAGAAACGAAGATTCCAGATGTCTTCGCTTGGGACAGGAATTCTTCAGGGAATGTCAGGGCGCTTTGAACCTCCCACTGTTTGTTGTGAGACAGGAACTCTGATTCAAGACTAATGCCTTCTTGTTGCACTAAGGAGTAAAAGCAATATATACTTGACTTTTCTTCATAAAATAGATTATCAATATATGCGCATTAGTCATCAACGTATACTCTGATATTTCTTACCTAATGAATACTTAGGTTGTGCACAAAAGACTGACACTTGTTCAATCTATGCAAAAAGAAGAATTGATGGACTGAATGCAGAACAATGTCATACATTCACCCCTGTACAGAAATCTGGGCCTAAATCCATCGTTTTTTTGCTCACCATGCCATTCCAGGTTGGACCCAGCCATATGCAAATCAGTCTTGACCCTGCGCCCAATGGGAACAGTCCAGCCCGAACTGCCAGCCCAGGTCCTCCCTGGACTGGAAGCAAGCATCCTAGGACCAGTTTCGGGCTTTTAGCCCTCATCATCCAGGAGAGCTTGACTCCAGTAGTATGGAGAGCACAGGACTCACGTCTGGGCATACCCGTCCCACATGGGGTGACAAATGCAAAAAGAAGAATTGATGGACAGAATGCAGAACCATGTCATACATTCACCCCAGTACAGAGATCTGGGCCTAAATCCATTGTTTTTTGCTCACCATGCCATTCCACTTTGGACCCAGCCATATGCAAACCAGTCTTGACCCTGCACCCAATGGGAACTGTCCAGCCCGAACTGCCAGCCGAGGTCCTCCCTGGACGGCAAACAAGCATCCTAGGACCGGTTTTGGGCTTTCAGCCGGGATAACTTGACTCCTGTGGCATGGAGAGCACGGGACCCACGTCTGAGCATACCCGTCCCACACGGGATGACAATTACAAAGAGAAGAGTTGATGGACAGAATGCAGAATAATGTCATACATTCACCCCAGTACAGAGATCTGGGCCTAAATCCATCGTTTCAAGACTGATTTGCATATAGCTGGGTCCAAACTGGGATGGTGTGGTGAGCAAAAGATTGATGGATTAAACCCAGATCCTTGTGACTGGGGGTGAATGTTTGCATTGTCCAGCACTCTGTCCATCAATTGTTTCACTTGCAAATGTCGCCCTAAGTCGGAAGGGTATTCCCAGACGGGTCCCGTGCTCACTACACTACTGGATTCAAGCTAGCCTGGCTGATAAAGGTTGATGCCCAAAAACCGGTCCCAGGATGCTTGTTTCCGGTCCAGGGAGGACCTGGCTTGGCAGTTGGGGCTGGGCTGTTACCACAAGGAACAGGGTGAAGACTGATTTGCATATGGCTGGGTCCATCCTGGGGTGGTGTGGTGAGCAAAAGAATGATGGATTAAACCCAGATCCTTGTGACTGGGGGTGAATGTTTGCATTGTCCAGCATTCCATCCATCACTTGTTTCTTTTGCATATGTTGGTCCCATGCTCACTACATCACTGGATTCAAGCTAGCCTGACTGATGAAGGGTGATGCCCATAAACCGGTCTCAGGATGCTTGTTTCCGTTTCAGGGAGGACCTGGCTTGGCAGTTCGGGATGGAATGTTCCCACAAGGAACAGGGTCAAGACTGATTTGCATATGGCTGGGTCCAAACTGGGGTGGTGTGGAGAGCAAAAGAATGATGGATTAAACCTTGATCCTTGTGACTTGGTGAATGTTTGCATTGTCCAGCATTCCGACCATCAATTTTTTCTTTTGCATATGTCAACCTAAATGGGAAGGGTATGCCCAGACGTGGGTCCCGTGCTCACTACACCACTGGATTCAAGCTAACCTTGCTGATAAATGGTGATGCCCAGAAACCGGTCCCAGGATGTTTTTTTCCAGTCTAGGGAGGACCTGGCTTGGCAGTTCGGGCTGGACTGTTCCCACAAGGAACAGGGTCAAGACTGATTTGCATATGGCTGGGTCTAAACTGGGGCGGTGTGGTGAGCAAAGGAATGATGGATGAAACCCAGATCCTTGTGACTTGGGGTGAATGTTTGCATTGTCCAGCATTCCGTCCTTCAATTGTTTCTTTTGCATATGTCGCCCTAAGTGGGAAAGGAATGCCCAGATGTGGGTCTCGTGCTCACTACACCACTGGATTCAAGCTAGCCTGGCTGATGAAGGGTGATGCCCAGAAACCGGTCCCAGGATGCTTGTTTCCGGTCCAGGGAGAACCTGGCTTGGCAGTTCGGGCTGGACTGTTCCCAAAGGAACAGGGTCAAGACTGATTTGCATATGGCTGTGTCCAAACTGGGGTGGTGAGCAAAAGAATAATGGATTAAACCCAGATCCTTGTGACTGGGGGTAAATGTTTGTATTGTCCAGCATTCCGTCCATTAATTGTTTCTTTTGCACTTGTTCGATCTAGACACTGAGATGAGGGAGTAACTTTAATTTTTCAACTGACAATCTAGAATAAACATTTCAACCATTACATTCTGGGAACAATTATCATTGTCTTCTTTTTATATGTACATAAATGTATGCATTTGGCAATGTACCTGAATTCTGCAATAGGAATTCTTGATTAGTACTGTACTGCAATCAATTCTTCTGAAACACAGTACTGGAATCACCAAAAGAAAAGAAATAAAGATACAACATACAATAGTGTTGGTAATTCAAATGGCCAACAATGTCTCTTATTAACCGAAGTCCTTGAGCTTTTCTTCTCTCAATGTCCTTTATTCTAAAAATGACAGTTGAAGGTTACTGTAATGACATATGGTCTTTGTAGAAAATGAACAATATGTTCAGAGTGCAGATTTTCCAGCGTCTATGGTGTCTTTATCATTAGAGTCTTTTCAAATGCGCAATTCCAAAGATTTAGTAATGAGTTAACTCGCTGTGGTTGATGTAATGCTTGGGTTTCTTTGATTCAATCTCTTGCTCTTTTATAGGTCTCGCCTACGCAGCGCGCATGCACTGCACAAGAGAGAGACCTAATGCCATCGGCACAGCTTTGGGGACAAAAACATGCACGCGTTGCATTGCTTGCAATGGCAATGCGTGCACGTCTGGCGATTTCCTTGCAGGAGCGCGCGGCGCCATATGGTGGCGCCATATGGTCGCACGCTCCCGCAAGGGAATCTCGCAGGCCCCCTCCCCTGTGCGAAAAGTAAACAAGCATTGGCCTAGCCAATAGGTCTCGCTTTTGGGACCTTATTAGTATGTTTACTTTTGCTATAATCGCGGCACGTAAAGCGCGGGTGCCGCGATTATAGCAAAAGTAAAGAAATAGATGTTTTTTTCTATTTCTTTACTTTTGCTATAATCGTGGCACCCGCGCTTTACGTGCCGCGATTATAGCAAAAGTAAATATACTTATAAGGTCCCAAAAGCGAGACCTATTGGCTATGCCAATGCTTGTTTTCCAGGTAATGCGGAGCGGAAAGGCAGAGGATCCATTTCGACTGGCTAATCGGAAAAAGTAGGAAGGATCCAGGAAGATGAGGAGCCAGGAGAGACCACCAAAGTCCAAAGTGGAAACAGGACCGGCCAAAGGAAGGAACCGGAGACAAGTAAGTGCGGGGAACAACGAGGCCAAGCAGCGAGCGTAAATGGGAGTGGTTTAAATACCCTTGCTTGATTCTGTTCATTTGAATACACATTGCACACACGTCTTCTGATTGTCAGTTACCATGTGCCTGAATGATTTACATTTTGCTGGTTAACATATGTTTCTGCAGCCTTGCACGTATAACAGAAAAACCAGCAATTGTACACATTTCATCGTTTCGTTAATGATTTTGTATGAATATTACAATAAGCATTCTGTACATTGTTAAGACACAGCTTCTTATATGATACACACAGTTTTGAATGACTCCAAGCATTGTTTATGAAACAGGCAGCATAACCAATGCCCCTTGCCATTCGGATTATATTTCAAATAGGATGTTGTTAACTAAGGCAGGCATGGGCGAGCATACTTGTAACAGGTACCCCCCCTCCCCAAAAAGACCACCTGTGAGAAGTTGGCCTGGTAAATGATGTCCACTAGTTATAGTAGGCACCTTGCACCAGTCCAAACAACCCCTTATTGATGATAGGTTAAAGACAACCTTTATTGAAAGCTATCCTAGTGGTAACCATGGAGAGCAGCCTTCAGGCTAAGTCTTGAAGGAATGTAAAGCAGCTTGTTTTACCAGTCTATAATCTCCTGAATGGCTAAATGAAAGGCAACCACACCAGGTATATATCTAAAATATATATATTTATTACTAAACACACCCTAATAGTCTATTTATGAGGCTAGAGGTCAAAACACAACTTAGAGATGGACTAGGACCAAACCCTTTTGGACTTAGACAGTTCTAGGGTCAACACCCACGGGAGCACCGGAGTACTCGAGTTCCCCAGGGAAGCCGGATGCATAGGTGTCAAATGGTGTCAGGTTGCATCGTCGTTTTCAATGGAAGCTGGCAAAGGAGTTCTGCTGCCGGGAAGATTCGAAGTGTCCGAAGAGATCCAAGCCTGGATCAAAGATGTGAAGAATCTGAAAGCAGAGGGGACAGAGTCTGGATCACTTGCCAGTGACCAGGGGCACGATAGACGAATGCCCACCGATGTCGGGTGTTTCAGGTGACGAAGGTAAAACTTGACTCTTGAGCCACGAGGACCAGGAGGTGTCAAGGACAACCAGGAGCTGGATTTAAGCTGTCCCATGAAGGATGTCGAGTGCTGCAGCATCGGTCCTCGGATTGGACCCAACAATCCTTGGCAACAGCAACTCATGCAGAAAAGAGAAAGATGCTTCGGTGCAGACCAGCAAGGTCTGAGGGACTCACCACGTGGTGGGGAGTCAGGGCACTTCTGGAGCAACCAGGGAAGCCCAAGGAAAATCAGAGTTGCCTTCGCAGGGACCCACCAGTCGACGGACCATGGATCGCAAAGGAGCCTCAAGCGGAAATGCAAGAAGCGTGCTCACGGAACACTCGTGGAGTGTAGGTCCACAATCTTCAGTGCAAAAGGTGCTCTGGGATTGGGCTACAAGCAACCCAAAGCACAACTTCAAGAGACGTCGAGAAGTCAATACACTTGCAAATTTGCATGGTGTCCAGGAGTTCCGGTTCCATGTCACTCACAAGGGCTGCGGGTCTCAGCTTTGCTGTGGACTCGGGTCCGCCTCTGAGAGGTCTGGAAATCTTCTTCCTGGGATGCAGATACTTCAGAGTCCGTCGGGAGCTTCGGAGATGCAGACTGGCAATTGCTTTGTTGGTGCCTGCCAAGCAGGAGAGTCACTTCTTGACCCCAAGGGAGATTTCTTCAGTCCTCTAGTCTTGAGTAGAGCATCAAAGTTCAAGGATTCAGTTGCAGATTTTTGTCCAGGGATATCTAAAGTCCTGTTGCCAGGGGTTCCTATCTTATACCCAATGAAGGGGTTGGACTAACTCAGGGGACCCACTTATGGGAGGGTTTGGAAAAAGGGGTGGCAACACCCATTTCCTTTGTCCAGTTTCGTGCCAGAGCAGGGGCTGGTATCCCCTGTGACCGGTTTGAACCGGTTTGAACTGGACTATGCACAGGGACACCAAATGTGCCCCCAGTGCAGACTTCAAAGCACTCCTGGAGTCAACCCTAATACACATCAGCCTGTCTGGGAGGTGGTTACACCTCCCTGTGACAGGAAGCCTATTGTCCAGGCCTCCCCTGACGGACTTTCGGTCAGCAGCAGGAGACCAGACTCATGTCTGTGGCTGTAGCATTCATTTTGTGATGCCAGGGATCTTTTAAGTTGGTACAGAGTATACCGGTGCTGTCATGTCTCTCCCTCTAGAAGGGTGGGATCATACTCCCACACCAGTTGCTGGTGTGGGGATATGATTCCAAGGTGTTTGACACCAAACACGACATGTTTCCGTGCAGCCTGTCCAAACGTTAGCATTTACAGTTGGGTTATAATGCACTTAAGAGTATATGGTCAGGCTGCACCACTGACAACCCCGGAGGATGAATTACGAAGGCTGCAGAGGGGCTCAGATCATGCCTGGGCACCCTCTCACATATAACTAAGCACCCTGCCTTCAGGATTGATAAGGCCTGCCATAGGGGTGACTAATAGGTTTCTATGTGCAGTGATAGGTGAGATATAGTGAACCTATATTTCAGGAAGGGGTGCATGCACCACCTTAGTGGAGTAGTGTGGCTCAATGATTAGAACGGCAGACCCTGATGCAGAGGTCTAGCCCGGGACCAGGGTTCAATTCCCTGCCTCGGCGGGTCTTGGGCTCAAAAATTCCACGGACCTGATAATTCTCGCCTCGGTGCCTATTCCAATCATGGAGTTCCACTCTGCAACTCTGGGCAATAGCTTGCTTAATCTCCACAACGGCCCCCACAATGCTAAGGATGCCTGGCCTCCACCTTGGGGGTGCCCAGGAGTGGACGCCTCACAGGGAAAGCCAGGATGGGTTCCACAGCAGTGTTCGTACAAGCGCCTTGAGACCCTTGCGGGTGAGTAGTGCGCTATACAAATATCAATTTACAATTTACAATTTTACCTTACCCAGGCTGCAGTAGCAGACCTGTGGTGTCATTTTGGAAGGCTTCCCAGGGGTGGCATAATACATGCTTCAGCCCGTGTAGGCCTCTGGGGTACCTATGCCCTGGGTACATAGTATACCATATACTAGGTACTTATAATGGCACCCCAGAATCCAATCTGTGGTGTACCTAAAGTACATGGAATCAATTTAGAGAGGAAGCAGCCAGGCTGGGGACCTGAATAGCAGGTTCCCAGCCAGACTAAAGTCAAAAAGTAGTGTTACAGCAGCAAAACGTGGGGGTAATAATAAGAGGCAGATCCTACTCTCCTACACAAACCCCCCCAAACGCAGGGACATTAAACTAACCTTGACCAGTTGTGTCTTCATGTTCTAAGTGGAAATATCTGGAGAGTCCATCTGAATTGGCATGGTTACTCCCAAGTCTATGTTCCACTCTATAGTCCATCCCCTGTAGGGAAATGGACCACCTTAAAAGTTTGGGGATTTCACCCTTTATCTGTTTTAGCCATAAGTGGGGCTTATGGTCTGTCTGAACAATGAAGTGAGTACCAAACAAGTATGGCCTCAACTTCTTCAGAGCCCAAACCACAGCAAAGGCCTCCCTCTCAATGGCTGACCAACGTTTCTCTCTGGGGGTTAGCCTTCTGCTTATGAAAGCTACTGGCTGATCCTGACCTTCTTAGTTGAAAGAGAGTGATGCACTCCAGGGAGGACCCACCTGATTGCACCACCTACCATATTACCATTCCCTACATCATTGTGATTACGCCTGGAGTGCGTCGCTCTCTTTGTTACGGAAGCGCAACTTGGAACGTTGTCCGGCGATATCACCGCATTGTAGAACTACAGCACCCAGAGGGCAGTGCGGCGTATCATCGCGCGCTGACGTCACGTCCGACGCACACCGTGATTTCCGGCTTGCTTACGCGCAATGAAAGGAGGAACAGACACGCCAAGCCGGTGCTGGATATTCCAGATTTATTCCTGATTGAGGTCCAGAGGCTGTGGGTCGGTGAGAGCCCGTTTCGGCAGTCCGTGGCAGTTGGGTAAGGGTGCACATGCACCATCAAACCAGAGAGAGAGAGATATCAAGTGTAGGAGGGGGAAAGGAGGTATCGTCCCCGCTGGATCATCAGGAGCTTATAGCTTATAACTGTCATTGGAGCTTCTAGCTTATAACTGTTAGGTGAATGTGTTTCTCCTCTGCCCGCTCATTTCCGATTCATCTACGGAGGAAAACCAAAGGGGCCAAACGGTCGAGCGTGGTGCAAGTCAGGTCTGTGGAATATAGTGTGATCACATGAATGAGTGAGTGCGAGAGCGATGCCGTGAGGTGAACGGCTATGACATTTGATATACGCAAGAACCCCTCATTGTCCAGAAGGTATGATAAGAGTGAATTTCGAGTTCATAAATACCGGGTGGAGCACTGAGGGCCGAAGCCGGGTTTCGAACCGGCAACTATAGTGCATAAAAATCTGTTGTCAAAACCGTGTTGAGAAACGGTGGAGTCCATAAACTGAGAGATTGTTATTTCTTGGAAAGAGGTTCTAACGAAAGGCATGCAAACACTTATTGGTTCTGTTGGGGATAACGCTACCTGTTCTTTGTGGTGTGTGTAAACCAAAGGGCCAAACAAAACACGAGAACCACATCAAAGAACAGAACTGTTCATGGCATTAATGAAGTTCATAGTTATTTTCTTTTACAGGTACTGTCTACCTCCAATGTGTAGATTCCCTTGCTGATGTTTAAGTATCATACGCATAGATTAAGTTGGTTAATGGTGTACTTCTATTTTTACAGGTCTCCCTCCCCGCTGTCCCTTTCCTTTCCTTCCCTCACTTGATCCGATCTATCTCTTGTGCTATAATAGCAATCAGAGAGGAAACGATCAAGGGGTGGAACCCTTTATGCAACGATTCTACTCGAAGCTATCGGAGCTGACACTCTTTCAAATAAGTTGTTCCCCAATCTGAGTAAAAACAGAGAATGCACCCACAATACCTATGGATGAAATTGCAAATACAACGGAACACAGAGCAGACACTTTCGTCTACACCCCAGATGAAACTCAACGTATATATGACTTAATTGAGGAAACAAAAGGAATCAGCACAAGTACTACTTCAATTCAATCTAGCATCAAATAACTGCTTTATACTTCCAAAAAAGCCATCAACCAAAGACTTCTTGCCAGTACTCTGATGACGTACCACAAAGCACAGCATATACCGAGAGGTCTAAGAATTGCTCTGAAATCTACACTTTGCAAAAATAATTCTAAATTTACTGAAAAATGGGAGACAATTTTAAACAAGTGCTCACTGGATTTAGTCCTACTCATAGTTGAAGAACTATCAAAATTACTTGAGGATCTCAACAATGAAATAGCAGAATTAAAACAAGAAATCTCCACGAAACTAGAAGATGAGGATTGGAATGCGACACTAGCGGATTTAAATGAACAGTTATATGAATACACGAAGGAGATCAATGAAAGAAAAGTAAGAAAATTTAAACGTGATATCGTAGACTATAAGTTAGGAGAGGTATACACCTGGGCAGAGGTATATGCCAACAAAAGACAACAGCGTAGAAACATTGGCTGTCCATCTGACACCGACACAACATCCTCAGATGACTCCCAATCCAGAAGTAGACCACCACGAGCACCAGTTGATTTACATACTAAAAGTACATCCAAGGTTCCAAGTGACTCACAAGAACCAGCCATAGAAGGTCCTTCTACAGCTATTCCCAACGGCAGGCAACCATTTTTAGGGGTAGGCCCAAGGCCACAAGACGAGGCAGGAGGAAAAACACTATCTCACAGTCAGAAAATCTAGTGATTAACATCTCCAGTCACAAATTAATGGATTTTCAAATGAAAACTTTGCAAAAAGGAACATCGTTTGTCCCAACATACCACTCCAACCACCTGGACACAGAACTTCGTTTTTTCAAATTTATGCGTTCACTTAG
Organism: Triturus cristatus; assembly: GCF_964204655.1. Classification (NCBI taxonomy): domain Eukaryota; kingdom Metazoa; phylum Chordata; class Amphibia; order Caudata; family Salamandridae; genus Triturus; species Triturus cristatus. The sequence continues at coordinate 657,238,340 of NC_140592.1, read as the reverse complement.
GCTGAAACATTTTTTTCAAAATGTCATGGATGCTTCCTACAGACCACGAGACAACACATTAATGGGACTACACAACAAACGTACATACATGGCTCCCACCAGCCACAAAGTATTAGATGCTTTCGAAACTATCACTCTCAAAGAATTGAGAAAAATATCTTACCACAGAAAAATCAAAAACAGCAACATTACGCAAAATGAACAACAAGCACTTCTACAAATAGCAGCGAAAACAGAAATCACCATATGCCAAGCAGATAAAGGAGGCGCAATGGTCATCATGGACTCCGACTTCTATGAGAAAAATGTCAACGATCATATACAAGATCTAAACACTTACATGCCTTTAACGTTTGATCCCACCAATGATTTCATGAATATTCTACAAACCATACTCAAAGCTGCCATTGAAAAGGGTACCATCAACAATGAAGACATGAATTATCTCATCAAAACCAACCCTTCCATACCCTACATCTACATGATACCCAAGATCCATAAACATGCAACCGTACCACCGTTTAGACCCATTGTTTCTACAATCAACTCATTACATGAACCCATCGGAAGATATCTAGACAAACATCTATAGCCCTTAGTACAATCTATGAGCACATACATCAGGGACACTACTGATTTTTTAAATATTCTAGAAACTGTTCAAGATAAAGTCACTCCAAACGCCATTCTCTGTACCATAGATGTGAAAGCACTATACACATCAATACCACACGACAAAGTAATGGAGGCAGTTGAATCTTTCCTCCTGACCACGGACAAACCTAACGATCTAAAAATTCTTCTAATTTTACGTTGTATCACAGCTACTTTGAATGGTCTGGCAAATATTGCATACAATGCTCTGGAACTTCAATGGGCAACTGTGCCGCTCCAACCTGTGCCAATCTGTACATGTATCGATTTGAGTTGGATCACATTTTGAATGAACATGAATGGATTGAGAACCTTGTTTTATACAAGAGATACAGTGATGATATTTTCATCCTATGGCAAGGACCTATTACCACATTAGAAACTCTCATTCAAAAACTGAACACCGTAGATTATCGAATCGAGTTTACACACACGATCAGCACGGATTCCATAACATTCTTGGACACTAGAGTGACCAACAACAATGGAGCTCTCACTACGCAAGTACACACCAAATCCACGGACTGCAACAATTTAATACATTTCCACAGTTAGGACTCAAAAGAATATCCAGCATGGATGAGTTATATAAAGAAAGTAGAGATACATGTATTGAGAAATTTAAACAACGAAAATATCGTACACACATTTTGGAAAATGCCATTCTGAAAGCAGACAACCTTACACATCAGACACTATTGAGGCAGAAATCTACTAATCAGGCTGAATCCAGAAGCGTGTTTGTATCAAAATTCTCCACTCAAAGTTCACTAATTAAAAAAATCATCTTAAGATATTGCCCAATGCTCGCTACTGAAACTGACTTCAGACATATCTTTGACACACCTCCAAGATTCGCATAACAACGGTCAAAGAATCTGAAATAAATCATAACCTCACCAACTAATCTCAAAGACACAACTTTTAAAGGTACAGTACCTTGCCATAACTGTGGAAACTGCAATTCCATCATAAAGGGCACTACCATTCAGCATCCCCATAAAGGAAGTACCATTAAACTTAAAGTAACAGCGACCTGTAACAGCCAAAATGTTAGCTACATGTTTAAGTGCCCTTGTAGCTTGGTTTACGTGGGCAAAACAGAGCGAAAAAGACTTAACGAACATAAGAGTAACATTCACACCCAACAGGCCAAATCTCCGATTGCCAATCAATTTCAACTTTTTCAACATAACATCAGCCAACTCCGTTTTTTAATTCAGGAACAAGTACCGATCCTAAAAGGACGCAACAACACTCAATTTAAATTTATGTTACAAAGAGAAGTATACTGGATCAACAAAATGGATTCCATCACCCAAAGGGACTCAATGAACGTTACGACCTTGGCTGTTTTTTGTAAGAGTCATTGATAAGAGAATTGCATAGACTCAATCCCCTCGTACCTGTGCTTTTAAATAATTGATCTTCAAACTTCACAGCAACATTTGTTCACCACTCAACTTTCATGCTTTGAAATTAATCGCATGTTTAATATGCTTATTGTTTTACATGTATCAACCTTCTCAGGTTCATTCTTATTTTTTCGTCTTTCACTTTGCTATTATTTACTATATCACTGGTATAGTTTACTTCCACTTTTTGGCATTTGCGTTTATTTTCGCTCGTTTTTTACACCAACCTGCCTGCACACCACATTGTGCACCGCCCTCACACACTCGATTGGCAAAACTACGAGTCTTTTTTCACTGTAGTTTTTGCCATTTCATTTCCCATAATCCGTAGGCACGTCAGTTAAATCTCTTTGATGCTCACAGCAGTTTGCTACTTCTGCAAACGCCGTCCTGACGTTTGTTTTCACCCACGGATAATGAATTATCACCGTGATTACCGAACTACAAGTAAGTTCGTCTTTTGACCACATCGCTCACCCACGCCGAGTTGCACGTTGGTTCACCATTTGATTTCACTTTGTTACTATTTGCAGACACTGGTCACACCGGCTTTTGCAGTTACGTGAGTAGACCAGCGATCTTTTACTCACGTTTTTACCCGCGTTTTCACATTCATTTCACTGCACGAGCGCCTTATTCACTCGCTATATTTTTGGTGTCATTTCATGTATCATAGGAGCACGCTGTGTCGTTTACCACTGGCTGCCATTACTCAGGTGTATTTCTCCTTTCGCTCAGCGTATCCACAACCACAGTTGTCACACACTTTTCGGTTTCACAAACATGGGTCTTTATCACTTTTCATTCTAAACCTTTGCTATGTCATTCATTATGTTATGGTTTTCACAAACAATCATCTTGAAGTACCCTGCACGTTTTGCATGGTAATACCACAGCTGTTTTACAACCTAAGTATTACCCTGTTACTAGGCTGATACCCTGTTTCCTTCTTTACAGTATACTATCCCCTGATGAAGGGCTTTGTGGCCCGAAATGCATTGGGCAGTTTGAATGTCTGTTAAAATTCAAAGGTGTTATATATAACCTCACAGATGATCACGTCATTGAAAAACTGAAAAATTGAAGAACAATAAAAGAAACACACTGAAAACCATACTGTGAAGCAAGTTTATTACAATGTGGATTAATGATTGAACTTTCATAATGAGTGCAAGAGGGAGACACTCTCCCACACCAGGAGAGTGCATTCACGTCTTGATCCTGACCTTCATCATTCAACTGTGACAGTACAGCCCCTACCTCCAACTCAGATGCATCTGTTTGCACAATGAACTTTTTGGAGTAATCAGGACTTTGCAGAATGGGAGCAGTGCACATGGCCTGCTTCAGGTCATCAAATGTCTTTTGACAGCTAACTGTCCACTGAAACTTTTTGGGCATTTTCTTGGAAGTAAGGTCATTCAATGGAGTCACAATGGATCCATAATCTTTTACAAATCTTCTGTAATACGCAGTCTGGCCTAAGAAGTCTCTCACTTGAGTCTGCGTAGTGGGAGCAACCCAGTCCATTATTGTCTGGATTTTGCTCCGCAATGGTTGAACCTGGCCTCCACCTACAAGGTGGTCCAGGTTCAGAACCTGACTCTCCCCTATCTGGCACTTAGTAGCCTTGATAATTAGGCCTGCTTTTTGCAGGGCCTCCAAAACATTCCTCAGGTGGACCAGGTGATCCTCCCAGGTGGAGCTAAAGACAGCAATATCATCTACATATGCTGCACTATAGTCTTCCAGACCTGTAAGGACTTGATTGACCAACCTTTGGAAAGTGGCAGGTGCATTCTTCAAACCAAAGGGCATCACCACAAATTGGTAATGCCCACTAGGGGTAGAAAAATGCTGCCTTTGGCTTTGCATCATCAGCTAGTCTGATCTGCCAGTAGCGAGCTGTCAAGTCAAATGTGCTTAGAAACTTGGCTGAGACCAAAGTATCTATTAGCTCATCTGCCCTTGGGATGGGATGGGCATTAGTCCTAGTGACTGCATTGAGACCCCTGTAGTCCACACAAAACCTCACCCCTCTCTTTCCATCTTTGGTGTGAGGTTTAGGCACAAGGACCACTGGACTAGCCCAAGGGCTATCTGAGGGTTCAATGACTCCCAAATCCAACATCGTTTGGACTTCTGTCCTTATACAGTCCCTGACATGATCAGATTGCCTGTAGATCTTATTCTTCACAGGCAGACTGTCCCCAGTGTCCACTTTATGAATGTACCAGGTGGTCAGAGTTGGAGTCAGAGAAAACATATGTCTAAACTGGCTGAGAAGTTTTCTGCAGTCAGTTTGTTGCTGGACACTGAGACTGCCTGCCAAGGCTACACCATCTACTGATCCATCATCAGGGTTCTGAGAAAGTAGGTCAGGGAGTGGGTCACTCTCTTCCTCCTGTCCCTCATCAGTAGCCATGAGCAAGTACATGTCTGCCCTGTCAACATATGGTTTTAGTCTGTTGACATGAAGTACCTTATGGGGACTCCTAGGGGTTCCAAGGTCTACGAAGTAGGTGACCCTCCCCTTTCTGTTCAACAATGGTATGGAGGCCACTCCATTTGTCCTGGAGGGCTGCTGGGGCCCCAGGCTCCAACCCCCACACTTTCTGCAGAGGCTGGTAAACAGTCAGCACAGCCTTTTTGTCATGCCAGGCCTTTTGAAATTCTTGGCTAGCCTCAAGGTTTTTAGTTGCCTTTTTCATATACTCAGCCATCCTGGAGCGGAGACCAAGTACATAATCCACTACGTCCTGTTTAGGGGGCTTGAGAGGCAACTCCCATCCCTCCTTCACCAGACACAAAGGACCCCTAACAGGATGGCCAAACAAAAGTTCAATAGGGCTGTAGCCAACCCCCTTTTGTGGCACCTCCCTGTAGGCAAACAAAAGGCAGGGCAAAAGGATGTCCCATCGGCGCCTAAGCTTTTCTGGGAGACCTTTAATCATGCCCTTTAAGTTTTTTTTGAATCTTTCAACTAAACCATTGCATTGTGGGTGATAGGGTGTCAGGTTCCTCCGTCCAATTCCTCGGGGTCGTGCTGATGCTCAAAGGGAGCCCACCTCTGATCCACCCCAAGTCTGGATTATGGATATGTACACAGACTGTTGAGGTGATTGAGCGGGGGAAGTAAAGGGTAGGAACTGCGGGGAGGGAGATCTGTGAAGGAGACAAGAAAACAACGTGAGATCTTTTTTGTCTATTCTTCCCCGTGACTGGTATTATCACTATATGGCTTGCTCCTCTATGCAATACCCCCTACCTGAAACAAAGAAAAATAGAGGCGTAGACATCAGAAGAGAGCAGACACTTTCTACATGAAAGAGAGAATAACAGAGAACACACTATTAAAGACAGATTCTTGTTCCCCCCTTAACTCTCACTCTGGTCTCTTCGTACTGGGTAACAGAAAGACACCTACCAATGCCACTTGTCCTGTGCACTGCAAAGCCAGATTCTACCCCTTCTAAATGACCTTTCTCATGACGGTACTATAGAAAGAAGAACAACCAAATAATAATAGTCAGAGGGTTAATCTGGACCCTGGACCAACGAAGTTCGAATACTCAAGTCAATTGTGCAAGGTGCCCAAGAATGTCAATAGCTCATAGCTCCCAGCAAGATGTCGATAAAATGTATGTGTCTTACCGGAAGTTCAAACACAATCTGATATTGGCCCTAATCACAATCTTGACGCTTTATACCAAACAACACAAAAGGCAACGTGTCAAGTATTCCCAAGGTATTACCATCATAGCTAGGCTTACTCGCGGGTGCCTTGTTTTCCCTGCATGAAACCGGATAAGTCTCTTGGTTTCTCCAAAAGGGAAAGAGCAAACCCAAGTGCCGTTATAGGCACCTCAGCTCCCCTGCAAGAGACCGCAATCACCGCGTGTCTCGTCCAACAGGGGAGTTCTCGGACAGCGCGGGTACTCACCGCGTTCGTTCGTTGAAGCGAACAGTTCCACTGAGTGGAAGTGTGCACTCGCTTAAGCTCCCCTGCAAGAGATCGCGTGTCCCGCGTATCTTGTCCAACAGGGGAGTTCTTTGATTTACGAGGTGATCTCGCCACCGTTCAATGAGCAGCAGTTGGCGGTCGAAGGGTAGTGCACGAGCACTCTTACCGCCTCTTGGGATCAATAGCGTTTGCCTGGAGGAATCCGCTTCTGCGATCCCGGAAGAATAATTGGCGGCGCTTCTAGGCAGCCGCCGCTCTTATTTCCTTTCCGGCACAACGTGAGAGTCACGTGATACGTGACTCACATTGCATGCCGGCGTGTGTAGTCCTGGCGCGTGTGTCGTGATACACTTCCGCGCATGAAGGGCAGGCAGTGTGTCCGGCTACGATCCTGACATAGGGTGTGGGGAATTTATAACATGAAGTTTGCATCCCTGTCAGATACTACCTCCTAAGGAAAACCCAATATTGAGAATACACCCAAGAGGGCCCTTGCCACCACAGGTGCTGTAGTGGTCCTAAGTGGAATGGCTTCTGGGTACCTAGTGGCATGGTCCACCACCACCAGGATAAATCTCTGCCCAGATGCTGTTTGAGGATCCATGGGACCAGCAATGTCAATTCCCACCCTCTCAAATGGAACCCCCCACCTCAGGTAGTGGTATCAGGGGGGCCTTTGTGGTTCCACCTGCCTTGCCACTGGCTTGACAGGTCACACAGGAGTGACAAAACTCCTTAGTGTCTTCAGACATGTGGGGCCAATGAAAGTGAGGAACAATTCTGTCCCAAGTCTTGTTTTGGCCCAAGTGTCCTGCTAAGGGAATATCATGAGCTAGTGTCAATAGGAAGCCCCTAAAGTTCATAGGGATTACCAACCTCCTGGAAGCACCAGGCTTGGGGTCGCTACACTCTGAATAAAGGAGTCCATCATCCCAATAGATTTTATGGGTGCCACTAGCATTCCCAGCAGCCTCATCAGCAGCGTCTTTCTGATGGGTTCTGGAGAGGGGCAGGTGTTCTGCTCCTGACTCAGATCTGCCCTGGAAGGGCCCCCTGTCCCCAAGAACTCAACCTGGTCAGTTTCAAGCTCCTCTGGGACAGTTCCTTCTTCAGGTCCCAGATCATCTCCCTTAGGAGGTTGCTCTATATTCTGAGTCAGGGGGGAAGGCACTGCCTTGACCCTACTGTTCCTCCTCTTGTGAGGCACCTGGTCCATTCTTCCAGAATCCAGGGCCTGTCCAGTGTTAGACAATTTGGCCTGTGACCTAGTCACAGCAAATACATGTGCAGGGATCCCTAGCATTTCTGCATGTGCTCTGAGCTCCACTTCAGCCCAATCTGAAGTTTCCAGATCATTGCCAAGCAAGCATTCAACAGGGAGTTCTGCACTTACCACAACCTTCTTGAGGCCCATTACCCCTCCCCAGGAGAGATTAACAACTGCCAAGGAATGGTCTGTCCTGACATTGCTAGCATTGGTCACTTGGTACATCTCACCAAGTATAATCTGCCCAGGATCCACAAGATCTTTTGTCACCGTTGTGACACTTGCTCCTGTGTCCCTGAATGCCAAAGCCTCTTTTCCATTTATCAAAGGCTGCTCTCTGTATTTGCCTGAGTTACTGGGAGTCACAAAGGAGGACATGTCCATGCCTTCATCACAGATCAGGACCACCTAAGTTGGAACTCTGACTATGCCAGAGTCCATCTCAGAACCCAGGGTTAACCCTACTACACCCTCATTCTGAGTATTACCACCACCAATTGTAGCTGTACTAGGGGGTACAGTTGCCTTAGGGGCAATGGTGGCTGGAGTTGAGTCTTTGGACTTGGTGCAATGACTAGTGCAGTGAGTTTTCTGCTTACAGATCTTGTACCATGGTATCTTTTGGCCTTTTCCTTTATTAGATTGGGATTCCCCTCCTGAAAAAGATTTCTGGGGACCTTGTGAAGACTTCTGCTATTTACCCTTCTCCCCACCCTTGTCAGAGTTCTTAGAATCTTCCTTCTTCTTGTCACCACCTTGGTTCTGAACCTTCTGACTCACCCTGGTTCTGACCCATTTGTCTGCCTTCTTTCCCAATTCTTGGGGAGAGGTCAGATCAGAGTCCACCAGGTACTGATGCAACAGCTGATTTTGACAATTATTAAGGATCTGCTCCCTCATAATTAAATTGTACAATCCTTGAAAGTCATGCACCTTGCTGCCAAGTAACCAACCCTCCAGAGCCTTAGTAGCACAATCTTGATTGTGTGCCTTTTGGGTATCTCTGAACTTTAACCTATATTGTTCTGTGGTTAGGCCAAACCCTTCAATCAATGCACTTTTCAGACTGAAGTAATCATCAGCATCCTCCTCTCTAACAGTGAGGAGCTTATCTCTACCTTTGTTTGCAAAGGAGAGCCACAAGATTGCTGCCCACTGCTCCTGGGGGACCCTCTGAACTGTACAGGCCCTTTCCAGTGCAGTTATCCATTTGTGAATGTCATCCCTACTCTGGTAGGGAGGGATAATCTTGTTTAGGTTTCTATGGTCATAAGACCTCTCCCTAACACTAGGGATGTTGCTGCCACCATGGGACTCTAGTCCCAACTTTTGTCTAGCTCCATGGACCTCTAGGGATTCCCTTTCTAGGGATATCTGCTCTCTTAATTTTCAGCTGAGCTTGCTCATACTGGCACAGTCTCTCTCTCCTCTCCTGGGAGGTTTCCCTCCTATGAGCAGAGATAGAGGTCCCTACAGATAAACCAGAATGGTTAGACTCCACTGAGGGAGATCTGGATCTTCTAGGCCCACCACCAACTCTCCCAGGAGCGACAAAGAGAGGACCATTGTGGTTCTTTTCCTCATTTTCCAGGGGAGCTGGGTTTTCCAGGTCAAGATCAATGTCATCTTCCTGGTCAACATCAGAGGTCAGGTCAGGGGGAATTTCACCCCTAGGCCCTTCCTCGTCTGCTGCCCCACCCACTCTGCCTGCCCCTTCAGACCTTATAGGTCTTCTGAGATCATCCAACAGAAGTACCTCTATGAGGTGTTGGGTGTTTGCACTTTTGCCTGTCTTCAGTCTCCTAGTACTGCATAATGCTCTCAATTCCAAGAATGGAAGATTATCATACTTGGTTCGAAGAAGCCCAGGGGCTTCTGGCAGGGACCCACTGGTTCCTGGCCTTGAAGACATCACTAATGAGGTGTGGTGTATTGCACTACCTACTCTAGTGTGGCCTACCAAAACTCTCTTGAGTTGTAGAAAGGGTGTGCTAATCCCTTGACACACAACTTTAAGTCCAGTAGAACTTACTGTATTCTAAAGCTTGTATTATATGTACCTTAGGTACCTTTAGTGGTTTTCAGTTAGTCCCTCAATTGAGATTATCTGGTAAAACAATAGCAAGCTGGAATCCCACATGCTGCACACCAATGTGAGAAGTTGGCCTGGTATATGCTGTCCACTAGTTATAGTGGGCACCTTGCACCAGTCCAAACAACCCCTTATTGATGATAGTTTAAAGACAACCTTTATTGAAAGCTATCCTAGTGGTAGCTATGGGGAGCAGCCTTCAGGCTAAGTCTTGAAGGAATGTAAAGCAGCTTGTTTTACCAGTCTATAATCTCTTGAATGGCTAAATGAAAGGCAACCACACCAGGTATATATAAAAAATATAAGTATTTATTACGAAACACACCTTATTAGTCTCTTTATGAGGCTAGAGGTCCAAACACATAAGTTACACTTCAAATATTACAGTAAAATAGCACAAATACACGTTAGGCTCTAGGGGCGAGCCAAACCATATACTAAAATAGTGGTATAAGAACCACAAATTAACTAAACACAAAGCCTAGAGCCTGTAGAATCTCTAGGACCCCAAGGAACCACCCATGGTAGTGACACAGGGGACCGTGTGCAGTGTGAGAACACAGCCGCAAGCTCCCGTTAGCGTCTATGGGGAAAGTCGCGGTTAGATTTTTAAAGATTAGGGACACTTAGAGATGGACTAGGACCAAACCCTTTTGGACTTAGACCGTTCTAGGGTCAACACCCACGAGAACACTGGAGTACTCAAGTTGCCTCACCCAGGGAAGCCAGGTGCATAGGTGTCAAATGGTGTCAGGTCGCGTCATCGTTTTCAATGGAAGCTGGCGAAGAAGTGCTGCTGCCGGGAAGATGCGAAGTGTCCGAAGAGATTCAAGCCTGGATCAAAGATGTGAAGAACCTGAAAGCAGAGGGGACAGAGTCTGGGTCACTTGACAGTGACCAGGGGCATGATAGACAAATGCCCACTGATGTCGGGTGTTTCAGGTGAAGGTGAAACTTGACTCTTCAGCCACGAGGACCAGGTTGCATCGAGGATGACCAGGAGCAGGATTCAAGCTGTCCCATAAAGGATGTCGAGTGATGCAGTGTTGGTGCCCAGATTGGACCCAACAAGCCTTGGCAACAGCAACCCACGCAGAAAGGAGAAAGATGCTTCAGTGTAGACCAGCAAGGTCTGAGGGACTCACCACATGGTAGGGAATCAGGGCACATCTGGAGCAACCAGGGAAGCCCAAGGAAAATCAGAGTTGCCTTCGCAGGGACCCACCAGTTTATGGACCAGGGATCACGAAGGAGCCTCAAGCGGAAATGCAAGGAGCGGGCTCACGGAACACTCGTAGAGTGTAGGCCCACAATCTTCAGTGCAAAAGGTGGTCAGGGCTTGGGCTACAAGTAACCCAAAGCACTACTTCAAGATATGTTGAGAAGTCAATGTACTTGCAAATGTGCACGGTGTCCAGGAGTTCTGGTTCCACATCACTAACGAGGGCTGCGGGTCTCAGCTTTGCTGTGGACTTGGGTTGGCCTCTGAGAAGTCTGGAAATCCTCTTCCTTGGGTGCAAATACTTTGGAGTCTGTCAGGAGCTTCGGAGTTGCAGACTGGCAATTGCTTTGTTGGTGCCTGCCAACCAAGGGAGATTTCTTCAGTCCTCTAGTCTTGAGTAGAACGTCGAAGTTCCAGGATTCAGTTGCAGAGTTTTGTCCAGGGATATCTAAAGTCCTGTTTCCAGGGGTTCCTATCTTATACCCAAGGAAGGGGTTGGACTAACTCAGGGGACCCACCTATGGGAGGGTTTGGAAAGAGGGGTGACTACACACATTTCCTTTGTCCAGTTTCACGCCAGAGCAGGGACTGGTAGCCCCTGTGACCGGTTTGAACTGGATTATGCACAGGGACACCAAATATGCCCCCAGTGCAGACTTCAAAGCTCTCTTAGAGTGCTCCCACCCAGCCCCAATAAACATCAGCCTGTCTGGGAGGTGGTTACACCTCCCTGTGACAGGAAACCTATTGTCCATGCCTCCCCTGACAGAGTTTCGGTCAGCAGCAGGAGGCCAGACTCATGTCTGTAGCATCCATTTTGTGATGCCAGGGCTCTTTTAGGTTGGTACCGGGTATACCGTTACTGTCATGTCTCTCCCTCTAGAAGGGTGGGATCATACTCTCATACCAGTTACTGGTGTGGGGGTATGATTCCAAGGTATTTGACACCAAACACGACATGTTTCCGTACAGCCAGTCCAAAGTTAGCATTTACCTTTGGGCTATAATGCCTTTAAGAGTATATGGTCAGGCTGCACCACTGACAACCCCGGTGGATGAATTCCGAAGGCCGCAGAGGAGCTCAGCTCATGCCTGGGCACCCTCTCACATATAACCATGCACCCTGCCTTCAGGATTGATAAGGCCTGCCATAGGGGTGACTAATAGGTTTCTATGTGCAGTGATAGGTGAGATATAGTAAACCTATATCTCAGTAAGGGGTGCATGCACCACCTTACCCAGGCTGCAGTAGCAGACCTGTGGTGTCATTTTGGAAGGCTTCCCAGGGGTGGCATAATACATGCTTCAGCCCCTGGTAGGCCTCTGGGGTACCTATGCCCTGGGTAAATAGTATACCATATACTAGGAACTTATAAGGGCACCCCAGAATCCAATCTGTAGTGCACCTAAAGTACATGGAATCAATTTAGAGAGGAAGCAGCTAGGCTGGGGACCTGAATAGCAGGTACCCAGCCAGACTAAAGTAAAAAAATAGTGTTACAGCAGCAAAAAGTGGAGATAACCACAAGAGGCAGATCCTACTCTCCTACACCACCTTAAGGGGCGAGGTTTGTCAGGATGAAGGGCATGAAAATGTCTTATTAACCGAGCAGCATTTACATTGGAAGCTGGCTTCCATGATCTTTCCGAAGCATCATAGCACTTCCGATCGACGAGATAATATAATTTGCCCAGTATTCTTTTAGAATCTAGAATACACTGTATTTCATATTCTGGGTGGTTGTTCACTAAGACTGGAGGTGGAGGCGTGTCTTTACATGTCATGGGATAATACCTTTTAATGAGAGACACATGAAAACTAGGATGTATTGAATATTCCTCTGGTAATAGTAATTGAACTGTGAGTGGATTTAGAATTTGTTTTATGGGGAATGGACCAATGTATCTTGGCTGTAATTTTCTGGGACCTTCCAACTGAATATTTCGTGTGGCTAACCAGACCACATCTCCAATTGTATATGAAGGTTCTGGTGATCTATGTCTGTCAGCTTCCATTTTAGTACGTATTTTATTTTTAGTTAAACTTTGTCGAGCTTTTTCCTGAATTTCTTGTAACTGATTGAGACGTTCTGAAAAGGATGGTATAGGAGTTGTGGATGATAAGGGTAGATTGGGAAGAGAACGTGGATGATAACCGGTAAGAAAATAAAATGGGGAGCACCCGAGTGCAGCATGAACACTATTATTATATGAAAACTCCGCTAAAGGAAGTGCTTCGTCCCAACGTTAAGTCAAGGTGGATGTCAAACAAAGTAAACTTTGTTCCAAATACTGATTAACTTTCTTGGTTCGTCCATCTGATTGTGGATGGAAAACAGAAGTCAATGCCACTTTATACCAAATTGTGAACATAAAGTTTTCCAAAATTTGGCTTTAAATTGGGTCATGATCGGAAATTATTTTGCTAGGAAGACCATGCAATTTTACAATGTGAGTCAAAAATATTTTACTAAGTTCTACAGCAGTAGGAAGTTTTTTTAGACGGATCAAATGACTCATTTTGGAGAGTAAATCCACAACTACCAGGATAGTAGTGAAATTATTTGATTTTGGCAAATCGGTAATAAAATCTACACTGATAGTGTGCCAAGGTGTAGATGGGACTGGTAAGGAATGTAATAAACCAGTCGGCGCTATGTGTAGGGATTTATTATGGGCACAAGGCGGACAAGTTTTAATATATTGTCGAATATCATTCTGCATGTTTTTCCACCAAAAATTTCTCAAACACAAGTCTAAGGTTTTTTATGTACCTGAGTGACCTGCTAATCCTGAATCGTGGTGCCAAGCTATGATTTGTTGTTTCAAGTTTTCTTGTGGAACTAATAACTTGTTATTGTGAAACAGGCACCCATCTTTTATAGAATTCTTGGAATTCTGAAGCCATTTTTGAACATCAACATCCTGAGATGTTTATTGAATATCTTTAAAAAAGGAATCAACTTGTGTTACTGCAATTATTTTGTTTTGAGTTATAATACTAGGTGCAGGAGTATGCTGTTCCTTGTTTTCTCTTCCATCAATTCTAGATAAAGTGTCAGATAATGGCTGCTTTTGTCCTGGGCGATATGTTATCAGAAAATCAAATTCACTCAAGAAAAGCAACCACCTCATTTGTATAGGAGTAAGGGCTTTTACCGAAGTAAAAAACTGAAGTTTTTATGATCAGTAAAGACTGTGATGGTATGTTTAGCCCCTAAAAGATGATGTCTCCTTTCACTGAAAACTGCCTTTATAGCGAGTAATTCCCACTCTGCTACTGAATAATTCTGTTCTGCTTGTAATACGTTTCAAGAATAATAAGCTAGCGGATGTAAATGTCCTGTATTGGGGTTTTTCTGTAGTAACAATCCTCCAAGTGCAGTCTGAGAAGCATCTGCTTCCACAAAAAATGGTTTGTCAGGGTGTGGATGACAGAGGATGGGAGCAGTAGTAAAAGCGGTTTGAATTTCTGAAAGGCCTTTTCCATATTTTCAGTCCAATGAAATGATTTACCCTTTTTTAACAAGTGTGTAATGGGTGAAACAATGTCAGAAAAGTTGGCAATAAACCTCCTATAAAAATTGGCGAATCCCAAAACTCGCTGAATTTCTTTTACTGATTTTGGGGATGGCCAATTTAGAATGGCCTCAACTTTTCTAGGATCCATCGTAATGTCTTGTGGGGACAAAAAAGACCCTAAAAACTCCACAGATTTTGTATGAAAAATGCACTTTTCCAGTTTTGCATATAAAGAATGCTCTTTTAATCTTTGGAGAATAGAGCGAACATGTTGGATGTGTTCTTGTTTGTTTTTTTAAGATATTGTCTATATAGACAATGACACAGACGTCTAAAAATGTGTGAAGGACTTCATTTATAAAATATTGGAATGCCGCAGGAGCATCACACAATCCGAACGGCATAACCGTATATTCAATGAGGCCGAATTTGGTGAGGATGGAAGCCTTCCATTCATCGCCTTCCTTGACACGAATGAGATGGTAATCGCCGCAAAGGTCTAATTTAGTGTATATTGTGGATCCCTTGACTTGATCTAATAGGACAGGAATTAGAGGCCATGGATATCGTTTTTTAATTGTAACCTTGTTAATGGCACAGTAATCTATACAAGCCTGGAGATCTCCAGATTTTTTGGCAACGAAGAAGAGGGGGAAGAGAGAGATGATGTAGAGTGCCTGATAAATCCTATTTCTAGTAATTCGTCTAGATATTATTTTAGATACTGCGTCCCAGGATCGGTGAGTGCGTAAATTCTTCTACACGGGAAGACTGCTCCAAGAATGAGGTCAATTTTACAATCATACACCCTATGTGGTGGTTATTGCGTAGCTTGCACAGGATCAAAAACTTCTGCAAAGTCTTGATATTCTCTGGGCAATAAAGATGGTGATTTCTATTGTGGCTTAGCACAATATAATGGATGAATTGGATCTTGTGTAGGGGTGGGCGGAATTTGCGAAATTAACTTTTGCAAATTATCGCGAAAATGTTTAAAATTATCGTAAACAAGCGGAAATATCGCGAAGATGCGGAAGTTTTTTTCCGGCATGTTCGCGAGATTTTCTGCATGGTTGCGGGTCGCCAACTTACCCAAGTGGTTGCTTGCGGGCGCGGCCATCTTGTTTTGAGTTGTCTCGCGGTGCATGATCGCGAGAAGAAAGACGTGATCGCGCGACGCATGACGTCACTGCGGGCGCGAACTGTCGCGAGACAGCGCAAATGGCTAAAAACAATACAACATCTCATGGAGGGCGTGACCGGATCAAGAAAACTTGTCGGCGAACGCAGGGATTCAGGTAAGGCGATCGCGCGCGCGCGAGAATGTATTATTTTACAGCGCGAGCAAGAAACAGCTTATCCCCAAGCTGCGGAAACCGGAATTTTTGACATTTTCGCGCACTCCGCGGAACGCGAAAATGTCAAATTATCGCAATTTCCGCGAACGGAACGAAATTTTCGCCCAGGCCTAATCTTGTGTTTCTTGATAATAATGTGTTCTGCAGAATGCGGAATCCAAGGTCACTGTTCGCTGGACCCAGTCAATCTTTGGATTGTGCAGTTCTAGCCAGGGAACCCCTAGTATAACTCCAAAAGTAGGAGTATCTATAAGGTCAAAAATAGTCTGTTCTGAGTGACCATTTTCACATACTAGAGTCAAAGAGGCGGTGTGAAAGCGAATAAGACCTGATGACAATGCAGAATCATCTACCGCCATTACTAGTTCAGGTTCTTCTTTGGGTACTTGTGTTATTCCAAATTTCTTAGCTAGATCTATATATAAAAATTGCCTGTGGTGCCAGAATCTAATAAAACAAATAAACAATATCTTTGTTGGTCAGAAATAATGAAGGTAACTCGAATAGTCATGTGTCGTGGAACATGATTAATAGTGTTCGTTACATACCGAGAGATCTTTGATTCAGTTGTTCTCGATGAGCGATCTCAACGTCTTTTGAGACATTTAGTTTTCCGACTCAGAATGATTTACATTGATGTTGGCTATTATCTTTTTCTTTTTTTGGTTTTATTGGGCAGTTTCGGGCAAAGTGCCCATTCTTACCCCAATACAAGCACAGATTCTCCTTTCTACGTCTGTCTTTTTCTTCTGGAGATAATGGACCTTTCATTCTACCTATTTGCATTGGTTCAGAACCATTCTGTTTTTCCTCAATTTCCTTTCTTTCTGATTTAACCATAATTACTCTGGTGTCCGTTCTAGGTCTTTCATGGTTCCTCTCTCCTAGTCTGTTATCTAATTTAATAACTACGTCTAGGAATTCTGAATAGTCTTCGGGTAGATCCACAATGTGAGCTAATGAATCCTTTAGTTCATCTGTCAAACCTCTGTAAAATAGGGACATGCATTTTTCTTCTGGCCAATGTATTTCAGACAAGAGACGATTAAAGGTGGTTATATATGTAATGAGGTCTTTGGAACGCTGACGCAAATTTAGAAGTTCATTGTCACTAGCCTGTATAAAAGCATGACGTGCAAACAAATGTGACCTTGCATCTTTAAAGGCAGTAAAATTGTGCAAAGGGGGGTCATTATTTTCAATTAAAGGTATTGTCCAATTGCCAGCTACGCCTCCTAAATATGAAATAATGAAAGCAATTTTATCTGAATCAGTAGCAAAGACCTGGGGTTTGCAAAGAAATGACACTGGCTCATAAAGGAGGCGAACCGATAATTATTCCCCAAAAATCGTTCGGGATTGGCCAATGGAACAGGGGTTGGGGTTACTACTGTGACCTGTAGATTTTGATCAGGACGTTGATAATTTAACAGAAGAGTGGCAAAAGGACTTTGACCAAACTTGGGTGCTGATAATAGAGGGCGAGGGTCCGATGTTTTAGGTTCTCTCCATTGGGTAAACTCACGTCTACTTTTAAATAATTCCTCTCTTAAAGTGTGATTTTCCGGTTTTAATTGCTGCATTTCTACTTGTAGGCTTTTAATTGCTTCGGTTAAACGTGAGGTCTTGTCAGTAAATTCCATGACTAGATCTTAGCCAAGGTGAACAAGTGGGGCTTGGCCTTCTGTTAGAGGGCACTCACCTGCTCTACAGATTGTTCTACCTTGGCAACGATAATTCCCCAAATTCTCTGGAAACTAACAGCATGACAGTACTGACATGAAAACACACTGTCAATCTGAAAGCCCCCAGGGGGAAACGAGATTGGGGCAAAAAGAGAGAAACAAGAGAAACGAAGATTCCAGATGTCTTCGCTTGGGACAGGAATTCTTCAGGGAATGTCAGGGCGCTTTGTTTGTTGTGAGACAGGAATTCTGATTCAAGACTAATGTCTTCTTGTTGCACTAAGGAGTAAAAGCAATATATACTTGACTTTTCTTCATAAAATAGATTATCAATATATGCGCATTAGTCATCAACGTATACTCTGATATCTCTTACCTAATGAAAACTTAGGTTGTGGACTTAAAGACTGACAGTTGTTCAATCTAGACACTGAGATGAGGGAGTAACAGTTCAACCATTACATTCTTGGAACAATTAGCATTGTCTTCTTTTTGTATGTACAATGTACATAAAGGTATGCATTGGACAATGTACCAGAATTCAATCAATCAAAACTTTCTTTATTCGGCCTTCCGAAGAAAGGTCATAAAAGATACAAGTAAAAATACATAATAAAATGTCACATAAAATCTCATCAATTTAAAATTCATCACAGACAAGAATGATCACAGTGATTTCATTCACAAATTTAAAGTGGCAATGCATACAAAGTATCTGGGTAAAGAGCATCAATTTAGTTTTTAACAGTCAGTTTGACAGTAAAGTCAGATGGATAAAATCAACCTAAGTTCGGTCTATGTAGCATGATAATCTGTAAGAAATTAGAAACAATGTAGACCAGCCCCTCCCCCTCCAATGACTGTAAGAAGAGTAGAGCGAAAGCCCAGACGTTTTAATAAGGGGATTAGTAATTTTCTCCGTTGATCCATATAATATTTACAAAAAAGAATAGTATGGATTGTGGACTGGGAGGAACTCCCGTCACAAGGGCAAGGTGATAGTGTTTTAGCCCAATTATTTTTCAACGGAAAAACCACTAGACGATGGAAAAGATTCAGCCTAAACCTAACTAAAAGGAACAATTCATAAGAAGTAATACTATAAGTTAGGTAAGGCTGGATCCCAAATACCGTCTGGACTGTTAGACTGTGCCTGACTGTTTGCTTCATAACCTCTGAGTTAAGTCGTAGGTCTTCAAGATGATTAAAACAAAGTTTATAGAAAACCTTCCTCGTTAACTCCTGAATCAGGGTAGGGTCGTGATAGTATTTTACTAACCCTAGGTCAGTTAAAATAAATTTGACATTGACTAACCACCTAGATCTATTTACATTATCAAGGGCCTTACAGTCTTGGATAATTTTTTGGGTAAAGACTGTTCTTTCTGATGACCAGATTCGGTGCCACAATAACAAAGGCTGGATTCTCGCCAGGTCTGTCACATACGGAAGACCCAGTTCCAGATGGCAGGAATAATTTGCGGCTGTAGTTGGTAATGCGAGAAGGTATCTCAAAAAAACCATTCTCTACTGCCTGAATGGGGCCCACAGCTGCATGGCCCCATACACCCGCTCCATATAAAGCCACTGAGATGCATTTGGCTTTATAGATTTTGACCATTTCCACAGGTGCTTTTCTCCCGAGTTTCCTAGAGAAATTTATAAGTACGGAAGTGGTTCTTGCAAATTGGAGTTTTCTCACTTCGACTGCCGGTTTCCAGCTTAATTTTTCGTCGATCATGACGCCTAAATAGGAATATTTATCAGTGGTCGATAGTCTTTCCTTATTCAAGTAAATGGACCTGGTTTTATTTTTCTTGCCAACGCCCGCCTTCATAACAAAGGTTTTCCCAATATTGACTTTAAGGTCCAGACTGGCCATAAAAAGTGCATAGCTACTTAGGGCCCTCTGGAGATTGTTTGGGGTACGAGCCAATATCACTGCATCGTCCGCATACAGGAGAGCCGGTATGCGGCGATTGGCTACCATAGGAAGGTCCTGAGCTCCTCTCAGCATCACCCTCTCCAGACCGTTAGTGTAAAGGGTGAATAGAAATGGAGCCAGGACACATCCTTGTCTAACGCCCTTCTCCACCCCAAACGACACAGTGAGTTCTCCACTGGTCCCATATCTAACCCTGGCAGTTGCGTCGGCATAAAGTTCCCTCATAAAGGTAACTGCAGTCCGATCCATCCCTAGATCTAATAAGATGGACCAGAGTTTAGAGTGACTAACGCAGTCAAACGCAGCTGACAGGTCTACATAAACCATGTAGAGTGCTCCAGCCTTGATGTTTACATATTTGTCGATCAAGAGTGATAAGTTCAAGGCTTGATCTATGGTCCCCAAACCTTCACGAAATCCATATTGTAGGTCGGATAAGATGTTATTTTCCTCTGCCCACTCCTGCAAACGGTCAAGAATTCTCCGCCCCATCATTTTCCCCGTGGAATCCAATAGGGAGATAGGGCGGTAGCAGGAAACTGAGCTCCTGTCCCTTTTCTTGAAAATCGGAACTAATATAGATTTTTTCCAGGATTTCGGAATGCCGATGGTACACAATGCATTGAGGACCCTGGTCAGGAGAGGGATCCAAAGCTCAGTATGATTTTTAAAGAAGTCTATTGGGACCCCATCGGGGCCCGGGGCCTTCCCTTTCTTGCTTGCATTTAGAGCCCGAGTAACCTGGTCAAGTGAAATGGACAAGTCGATAGGAAAAGGCGAAGGCTGTTGACAAAAAAAATCGTTATCCTTGACATCAATTGATAATGGATTAATCATAAAAGTTTTAGAGAAGTGCTCTACCCAGTCCCTTTCATCTATAGCGACCTCTACTTTTGGAAAGCCACCCTTATCAGTCAAAAAAGGTGATTTTACCACTTTCCAAAAGGCGGCACTATTATTGCTGAAACAACTCTCATGTAGTTGGTCCCAGAGTTGTTTTTTTAACTCCAATTTTCTTTCCTTTATAGCGGAGTTATAAGCCCTCCTCAATTCGGATATTTCTGCGGGGACCCTGACTGTCTTACGTAAAGCAGATTTTAATTTAGAGTACGCTGCTGTGCATGTGTGATTGAACCAGCCCTGTCTATTCCTTGCGGAATGTTTCTTTTTTGCCGTTAGGGCTTTTTTGACGGCCTGTATCACAGTGCCAAAATTAATAATAACATCAGCGTCTGTGGTAGTCAAGTCCAGACATTTCATAATGGACGAGTATACGTCAGTAACCACAGTGTTAACAATTTCAGTGGGATCAACTAGGGCCCAATTAAGAGAGTAGCCATTAAGTCTGGTTAGTTCTAAGTTATTTTGATCCAGAAGACTGGAGATTTTAGGGTTAGGCCTGTCGGAAAAATAAAAAGTAATACTAAGAGGATAATGATCACTCAATACGATCTGGTGGGTGTGGAAGATGGTGTCCCTTTTTATGGCTCCATTTGATATCAAAATGAAGTCAATGGTGGAATTACATCCCCTCCCATGGTAAGTAGGGGCCAGCATCGTGTTTGAATTGGCTAGATTATTGGCGATTCCCAGATCTAACTTAAACATAATTTCGTTTAGGGAACTGCCTAAAGTCGAGTGAGTGAAATGAAAAATGGGGTTATCATCCTCGTCATTTAAACCGCATAAAAATTGATTTAAAACACGACAGGAAGTCTGGTTAAAATCACCACCCCATATAATAGTCACCTCTCTGACTGATTTCTTGATGGTAGATAATATTAAAGAGGAAATGGAATTAACTATTTCCACTGCTTCTAGGTCAGAAAGGTTATTATAATAATTGACCAAGAGGAAAGAGTTCTTCGCATTTAAACTAAAGCTAAGAAGCTGGAAACTAGGGTCAAGTTTTATGACCCTTATCTCATCCATCTTGATCAGATTTGATATATAGGTGGTTAGTCCACCCTTAGCCCTACCAGACTTAGAAGGTTGGGCAGGTGAAAAGTACGTTCTGTAACGGTCAAGATGAATCACTGTTGTCAGCCATGTCTCCTGTAAGCACAAAATGTTAAAATTTGAGATAAAATTAATCCAAACGTCGTTTCCTAATGTGGAGCGTAGACCAGCTACGTTCCAAAATGCAACCGCTATTTTTGATTTGCTGGTCTCTTGATCATACATGGTTATGGGATTTAATGGAGGTATCGAAGAGGTCAGATGTTCATCCGTCGATTGAGGGTCGGTGCTTAGTGCCAAAAATAGTGGCTTCTTATTATCAGGTACAGTATGAATTAAAGAGGGAAAACAAAGGTCACTGTTTACTTGTACCTTCATTGCACCATCAAAAAGGGCCCGGGTATAATCTCCAATAGAAAGTCAATCGACGTCCTCTAACCCTCTAAGAGAAGAGAAACGATTGGACATAGGTATATTAAAATTAGAGCACCCTAATTGGGGCCGTAAATAGGTACTGGGCTGTGTTGAGTTCCTAGGTAATATCTGTGGATAAAAGTAGGTCAGGTCATAGGTTCTAATAACACTCTGGTCTTGACCTTGAAACCAATTAATTATATGCCTAGTTGCCCTGCGATCTCTGAAGTTGACAATAATCACATCGCCTTGAATTTCCTTCAGCCGTGAGCCAACCCAACCAAGTCTGCGGACATTCAGGATTTCTCCATTGATGTTAGGGGGTAAGGGTCTATTCTGTCCCAACCAGTGTATGACCTTATTTTCTAGGTCATAATAGCCCTCTTTTTTCCCTGTTTCTAGTGTTGGAACTCCTGTCAAAACTACAACATAAGGGACCGCCTCCGGGGGCAAATCTATGTGATGACAATTCGCTCCATCGCTTTTTCCCGGGGCAATGGCAGCGAATACATTACGTGTTTTGGAGTCAGGCCCATTAATTTGGGAGCTGGCAATTGTCTGACCACAATCTAGCTCAATGTTGTTCTTTCGATTAGGTGACAAATTTTTTAGGCTTGATTAAGATGGTAAAATTTTATTTGCCTCTAGATTAGGTTGTCTACCATCTATCGTTAAGGGTGGTTTAGAATGAGTGGGACTATTTAAAGATACCAATCTATTGGGCAATAACTCTTTCAATTGATCAGTGTTATTTAAAATCAGCTTCTCCATTGACCCAAGTTGATTGGACATTCCCTTCATTCTTTCAAGGAGTGGAAGAAGAAGTGATTTAACAAGTAACTCCAATCGACCTGTGAGTTCATTCATTAAAGAGTCATAGTTATAAAGGTCCGAGTGGGTTACAGAGCCTTGTGTCTGTTTAACAGCTGGGGGAGCATGAATCGCAGTGTTTTCCACGTGGTTACACTTGTTATTACCTGGTGGATTAATTTTATTATGTTTCTTCCCTCCCCTCTTTCTTTTTTTCGGAGGAGGGCCTGCGTTAATGGTTCCCCTGCCCTTCTTCTGCTGAGGACTAGCGACGACGGCCCTGGGAGACAGTAAAGCCAATGTTATGCAGTCAGAGGAAAGATCAGAAGGGGACTTAGAAACAAGCGATGTTAAATGGGTGTGAGGTTTTAACGGGAGATTAGAGTCTCGAATAGGCGAAGAAGGTCTAATAACACTCTGAGAGTCATTTATTAAACAGGGAACAGGTGGTGCAGGCGCCGGTGAAATGGCCGACTGAATGGATCCGAGCGAGGAGCGTTTGCCATATAGATGTTCGGCCGATAGGCGCCGCTCCACCAGTGCAATCTCCTTCTCAAGGACTGAAGCGGCCCTTGTAATGAAGTTGTCCAATGTGCCTCGCACTGAGCCTCCCAACAATGAGGGTCTACTTTTGGGAGTACGTGTTGACATGATAGTAGTTGGGTGGAGTAGCTCTAAACAGCGCAGGGAGATGTGATTGTCAATATTCGGTTCATGCAGAATGAACAATCATGAACAAAATTAGAATGCGGGGTGTGACTATCACAAAAGAGAATTTACAAACAGTACCTTTTCGTAGCAATGTGCAGATATCAGAGAGTGGGCCCCGCCCTGCCTCCTCCTGCCCCTGTCCCGCGACGCGGGGGTTGAGGCGATCTCTTATGCGCCTCCTGGCGCGGAAACGGCGTCGGCGGCTTTCCTGCCGCTGGGGTTGCTGGGAAGTGTGGTCCTGTCTCCGCTCCGCGGCCGCTATGGGTGTTGAAGCGGCGGCGGGAGACGGGAACGAGCTAAGGGCCAGAGCACAGCGGAACTGCAAAGGAGAGTCACTGCCAAAAACCAGAGGGTAAGACACAGAAGCCCGCTCTGCCGGGGTTGAGGCGATCTCTTATGCGCCTCCTGGCGCGGAAACGGCGTCGGCGGCTTTCCTGCCACTGGGGTTGCTGGGAAGTGGGGTCCTGTCTCCGCTCCGCGGCCGCTATGGGTGTTGAAGCGGCGGCGGGAGACGGGAACGAGCTAAGGGCCAGAGCACAGCGGAACTGCAAAGGAGAGTCACTGCCAAAAACCAGAGGGTAAGACACAGAAGCCCGCTCTGCCGGGGTTGAGGCGAATTCTTATGCGCCACCTGGCGCGGAAACGGCGTCGGCGGCTTTCCTGCCACTGGGGTTGCTGGGAAGTGTGGTCCTGTCTCCGCTCCGCGGCCGCTATGGGTGTTGAAGCGGCGGCGGGAGACGGGAACGAGCTAAGGGCCAGAGCACAGCGGAACTGCAAAGGAGAGTCACTGCCAAAAACAAGAGGGTAAGACACAGAAGCCCCAGAATTCAGAATAGGAATTCTTGAAAAGTACTATACTGCAATCACTTCTGCAGAAACACAGTACTGGACTCACCAAAAGAAGATAATGAAAGAAAAAACATACAATAGTATTGATAATTCAAATGGCCAGCAAAAGGCCGAGTCCTTGAGCTTTCTTTTCACAGTGTCCTTTATTCTAAAAATTACAGTTGAAAGTCACAGTAATGACTCGTGGTCTTTGAAGAAAATAAACAATATGTTCAGAGTGCATATTTTCTTGTCTCTATGGTGTCTTTTTCAGTAGAGTCTATTCAAATTCGCAAAGAAGTGTAGCTCACTGGTTAGAGGAGGCATACCCTGAAGCAGAGGTCAGACCCGGGACCAGGGTTCAATTCCCGACGCGGCAGGGTCCGGAGCCCAATTGTCCACGGACTCGATAATTCTCGCTTCGGTGCCCACTCTAAGCACGAGTTCACACTATGCAGCTCTGGGCAACAAGCTTGCTTAATCTCCACAACGGCCCCCCCGCGGCGGGATGCCTGGCTTTCACCTTGGGGATGCCCAGTACGGGTTATCTCACAGGGAAAAACCAGGACGGGTTCCCAATGCAAGCGCCAAGATGCCCAAGGGTAAGTTGAGCGCTATATAAGAACACATAATAATAATAATTCCCAAAAAATAGTAATGAGTTAACTCACCGTGGTTGCTGAAATGCATAGGTTACCTTGATTCATGATGTCTATCTCTTGCTCGTTTTTTCCAGGGAATACGGTACTGCGGAGTGGAAAGGCAGAATATCCGTCTCAACTCGCTGATCGGAGAAAGGGGGGAGGATCCAGGACGATGAGGAGCCAGGAGACACCGCCAAAGTCCGAAGAGGAAACAGGACCGGCCAAAGGAAGGAACCGGACACAGGTAAATGCGGGGAACAAGGTCAGGCCGTGAGCGTAGGTGGAAGCAGTTTAAATACCCTTGCTTGGTTCTGTTCATTTGAATACACATTGCGCTCATGTCTTCTGATTGTCAGTTACCATGTGCCTGAACGATTTACATTTTGCTGGTTAACATGTGTTTCTGCAGTCTTGCACGCATAACAGAAAAACCAGCAATTGTACACGTTTCATCGTTTCCTTAATGATTTTGTATGAATATTACAATAAGCATTCTGTACATTGTTAAGACACAGCTTCTTATATGATACAGACAATTTTGAATGATTCCAAGCATTGTTTATGAAATAGGCAGCATACCCAATGTCTCTTGGCATTCAGAATACACTTCAAATTGGATGATGTTAAGTAAGGCGGGCATGGGTAAGCATACTTGTAACACAATTGAATGTTGCACTGTGACCAGAAGTGATGAGTATGCTGCAGCACACACTCTTCCACGTCTTTTCCATGTTGATGAAGCCTGCGCAGGACGCTTGAGGCCAGTCTGATTGTTAATCTCGGTGTATTATTGTCAGGAGGTAGGTATAGGCGCTGGTAAACTCCACCTAGCAGAGGTTGCTGGAGTTTTGCTGAACCTGTGCTTTGAAGACTATGCAAACTCTGCCCACGGAGCGGAGTTTAATGCCCACCCCTAATTATGGTCCAGGGCCTTCTGTTCCTTCTACCCCTTGCCTATTTGTTCCGGGTCCCCTCTAGCATTGGCAACCTCAGTCCTCATGGATTAGGTGTAACTGGGTCTGGTTCTTCCTGTCCTAATCCTAGTGGCTCTGGTCAACCTATCCTTCCTGGTTGCCCACCCCCTGGCCTTTATCCTCCTACTGGTCATCATCTTCGTTCTATCTGTCCTACTCCTTCCTTCTCTAGGCCCACTCCACAATGGCTTTAATCAGGTACTCTAAGCTTGTCACTTACTTTTTTATATATTTTGTATGGCTTCCAGATTTCCATTTCCTGAGCAGCACTGTCAAGAACAGAAATGCGGGTTCAGTAGAGACAGAATGTTGACCACTTAAAACAATGCTTAGCATGTTAATAACAAACCTACCATTCCCAAAATACAGTGGGCTGGTGAGTAAAATGTGAGTGTGGCTGAAGGGGTCACTCATAACATGGAACCAATAGATATATATGCCTAAAACCCACTTTGCTGGGTGAATTGTAAAAAAAAGTGTGTATATTCAGCAGGCATCTGCATGAATAGACCCTCCTCCCATGAATTACCCATACGCATTGGTTGTATGATGGAACCCAGCATGCATTTACCCCACATGCCTTTACAATGCAGTCACTACCCCGATTGCGATGTTACCATGTGTTACATTATCATGCAAGTCTCTGGACTTTGGAAAAGTATCAATTACCATTCCAACTCCAGTCTATGCAACAGTAGGGAAGGTGTTGGACTTAAAAATACTATCCTGGCTGATGACGGCTGATAGCCAGAAACCGGTCCTAGGATGCTTGATTCCGGTCCAGGGAAGACATGGCTTGGCAGTTCGGGCTGGACTGTTCCCATGAGGCACAGGGTCAAGACTGATTTGCATATGGCCATGTCTAAACTGGAGTGGTGTAGTGGGCAAAAGAACGATGGATTTAACCCAGATCTCTTGACTGGGGGAGAATGTCTGCATTGTCAGCATTCCGTCCATCAATTGTTTGTTGTAACACTTTTCGCCCTAAGTGGGATGGGTATTCCCAGACGTGGGACCCGTGCTCAATACGCCACTGGAGTCAAGCTATCCTGGCTGATAGCCAGAAACCGGTCCTAGGATGCTTGATTCCGGTCCAGGGAAGACATGGCTTGGCAGTTCGGGCTGGACTGTTCCCATGAGGCACAGGGTCAAGACTGATTTGCATATGGCCATGTCTAAACTGGAGTGGTGTAGTTGGCAAAAGAACGATGGATTTAACCCAGATCTCTTGACTGGGGAGAATGTCTGCATTGTCAGCATTCCGTCCATCAATTGTTTGTTGTAGGACTTAAAAATACAACATCAGTCCAAAAACGTGTTCCCTACAGCAAGCCATTGGAAGTACTTGCTGGATAAAGTAACATGTGGTGACGTCGCAGTCGGGGTAGTGACTGTGTTGTTAAGACACATTGTTTACCTGTCTCCGCATTTCTCGTCCACATTCTACAACAGCCCTATTACCTTGTCTCGCCATATTTACCTTCTGTGTGTCCCAAACCATAAACCCCTAAGCAACAATTACCTCCTGTAGCTGTCCCTCCCTCTGTAGCCCAGATACAACACATCTCTCTCCATTCCCTGTTAGCTGGTGTTGGTCAATTACTGATCTGTTACCTGGTTTAAAATACTAAGCAAGCACAATCCTCGTTGAACAGAAGCCTAAAACTAGTACAAGGCATTCCTTAAGAAGTGCAAAATGAGACCAGACCTAAAAAATCATCTAAAGGAGTGGTTGCCAAACTGTGAATCACAAGCCTATTTTTGGTGGGTCGTGAAAGCCCAAGCAATAAATAAAGATGCCTTAAAATTCTGTTTTTATATTGTCATATGCTGTGGTTCAAAGACGGAGGTCAAATGCTAGGCTATGTCTAATGACAAATTGCTGCTTTTGATCATGGGTATTGGTGTTTACAGTCTCCTCTCATTTTGCAGTCAGAGAAAGAAAAGTAAAGTGAATTATGCGACAATCTTGCTGAGGTACAAATGTGTGAAAGGAAATGCTGTAGGATGTCGTTTTTGTAACACACAACAAAATGTAAATACTTGTAAATGAACTGTGCAAATCCAGCAGTTAGAAAAGCAAAAATGAAGCACATAATTTTGTAATTCTGAAGTGTGATAAAAATATGATCAGAACAAATCAAGACAAATTATTTGTTGGTGAAGAAATCACAAACATTCACCAAAACCTGATTTCTACACATTACCATTTGTGTGCAGTGTAACTTAATTTGTAAAACTGTATGTCTGTGGAAACGTAGTGGCTAATGGCCATTTCAATGAAAAAGTCTGTAAATTATTGCGCTACCTCATGATACTTTAGTAGCTTTCAGAAATCATCTGCTTTTTGTACATTAAAGCTAGGTGGGTCATGAAAGTTTGTTGTTTTAAAAATTGGGTTGTGGTTCTGAAATGTTTGTGAACCACTGATCTAAAGGAAGATTCTCTTAAGTGAAGAACACATTTATGTAACATGGTTTAAAGCCTACTAATTATTAGATGCAGAAAACCTTAATACTCCTATACAGCTGCATAAATATCTGTGTGCCATATCCTAAAACTCCTGAAAAAGAAGCTTTGATTTCTAAATATTTTATTTTAATATTTAAATGACACAAATGTTTTATCTAAAATTGAGTGTTCTGTTTTTTCATCTGTGAACATATCAACTTAACTTGTGCAATTATCTTTATGTATGCACTTAGTTTCAAATACTTCACACATGCTGCATCCCCATTACAAGATGACCACCACCCCACCATTGTGTGAAGTCCCATTTTTCTTCATGTACAGACAAATAAACTCCTCCTTCACACTGTTTATCCATCCGCCGGTCAAATAGTACATCATCTCTACTATTTAGCATGCTACCACGTAAATAGTGATGATTCAGATATTTCGCCGGTCACTGGCTAAATAGCAGAGACTATGGGCTGTTTTGCCGTCCGCAGGATAAATAGTAGATATTATGCACTATTTGATTGAAGGATGGATATATAGACACTTCCTTAAAAAATAGTCATTATTCTTTGTAGTCATCAAATACTTCCAGACTGCAGCACAACATCTGTGTGCCATAAATAAAAGCACCTGAAATGAAAGTTTGATTCCTACATTTTTCATTTCAATGTTGACATAGAGATATTTATTCCAAATTGATTATAATCTTTTTTAATTTGCAAATAATGTAGCTTAATTCACGCACTTAACCTTTGATCATTCTTTTATACATTTTTTCTTTTGATTAGATTTTGACAGTTTCACAATAAAACATTGTATAGGGCAAGGAACCATGTTATAGTCAGTATTTATCCTCAGTGGGTGACAATCTTTATAGCTGTATCTCTGTCTTCAGGAAGTAGGTCATCTATGGGACATCGCTTTCATTATCCAGAAAGTCATCAAAGTAACTTTCCCAGCATCCTCAATTTTTTCTATGTTTACGGTGGCAACCTATGGCATTGTATATGGGTACCTTCAGCAGTCGGCATCCATCCATTCCATGTCTATATTTCACCAAACTAGGGAGAGCCTCTCTACTCCAATTCTGTGCTGTGGTGCGCTTCCCCAGCATCAAGCGAATGCACTGCAGTGTCTTTTAGTATATTTAGGAGTTTGTCCTTAGGGAGGAATCTCATGACCTCTAAAAAATGGCAGTAATTGTTTGAAAAATTCTCTGCCAGAAGGATCTCATTCGCGGGATAACAAAATGGTGTGAATTAAGTCACCCAATCCTGCTCCATTCCACAAACATTCTGGCTTCTAGGGTGCTGTATTCAGGGATGTCTTAATGGTTACCCAAATCTGACCTGAGAGTGTAATGTAGTTGAAGATATCTACTAAATGTGTGTGTAGTAGACCAAACTCTTCCTTGATCTTGGGAAATGCTTTCTGGTTTGTGCCCCTCGTCACATCACCAAGCAAAGAAATGCCTAGTGAGTCCCATCCTGTGGAAAACTCTGGGTTGATGCCTTGAGCAGTGTTGTGCCCACCACAACGGGGTTTGACCAGTTAGTTTACCACTTCACTCTGAATTGTGCGGCTGGGGTAACCTTCGGTGGAAATCTAGGACAATATAAATAATGCAGTGGGGAGCATTCACCCAGTGCCCAGAGTTCAGAGCTGTATGCCTTGTCCAGTGCACACCCATGCAGGAAGAGTGGTGGCAGGAAATCCCTGAATCCACTGATGGAAAAACGAGAAGGAATACGGTAATATGATCCCTCATATTTGTCTCCCCTCCTTTACTTACAGCCCCCCTTGGTGCAATGACATGACAAACATTCCTCAGAAACAGAAGACGATGTTCGAGGCAGCGGCCCCTTTAAACAATGCTCAAAGGAACTCGGAACTGCCGACGTCAGAGGTCACATGGGATATGGGGATACACGGCAGAGAGAGGAGACAACGCTAGGATAGGGGCTCAGAAGGCCGAGAGAGAGGACATTGGTTCTGGAAGACTGAAAACCTGAGGAAGAGGCGATACCCACAACAGGAGGCGCAACCAAGCCCAAGGAAGACTATGGCTTTCAGTGCGATTCTACCCACTTTCCTCTCCCCTCACGTTTGGTTTTGTTTCATTTGTCCCCCCTCCCTCCCTAATTCAAAGCGTATATCACAAAACACTTACCTGAGCCTTTCTTCTGTCCAAGGGACGACGTTGGTCAGGAAGATTCCTTCAAGGGGACTAAATCTGAAGACCCTGTGAAGACAAAAAGGAGACAAGGACAATTCAAAAGTGAACAATTGACACGATTGAAGTCCTAATAAAGTCTACTATACAGAAATATTATATGTGCTGAAACCCTTTGTTTTGACAACCTCTCACAAGTGGATCCATTCGTTCACCACCACTACTTTGGTGGTCTGGGATGGAAATGACTAAGCCAGAATCATGCTGTGTCAATAGAGCACCAGCAAAAGACTGAATTCGTCATTAGCAGGCATTCGTTCAGTATGCACGTCTTAACAACAACTTGCTTTTATGGGGGTGTATTGGTGGAATGATGTTGGATTTAAAGTTCAACACCTTCCCTACTGTTGTGCAGACTGAAGTTGGAATAGTAAATTAAACTATGACAACATCCAGCACCCCCTTAAGGCAAGTCGTTTAAACAACTTGAGTGCTGAGCAAATGCGTCCTAAAGACACATTCGTTCAATGCGTCCTAAACCCCTGTGGAATACCGTCAAACCTGCGGTCTGGGAATATGCTTCTAGATCTATCATTGCCAGGTCCCCATCGAAACCAGATTTGCAACAGTTAGCTTAGGAGAGCCATGGTTGATCCCTATTCCAGAGGAGAGATCGTAGTAATGACTTCCAAGTATTCATGTATGCGAGGGATATGAGGAAACATACGTTTTGAACAAAGTGCAGCAGTCTAGGAAGGGTAACCATCATAAGTACAGCTATATTATGCTGTGTGTAACAACCTGCATCTCTTGTTCTTTGACCCATGCTCCCCATTGGTCTCTTGGGCACAGGGTAAAGAGCTTTGATTTGAACCAGTTGACTCACAATCCTGATTAATGACCAAACGTGTCAAGGATCTTTATTACTTCCAGATCACTACCTTCAGGATTTCTGAGATATAGTAGCAAGTTGCCAGCATGTAAACAAATCTTTTCTGTCAGTGTGTCAGACCAGCAAATACCAGTGACCCATCTAGATTGTCTAATTATCAGTGCGGGCAGTTCAACCGCTATCGCAAACAGGAGGAGGGACAAGGGGCAACCCTGATAGACCCCTGTTTCCACATTAAAAAGCTTTTTTTACAATCTTTGCTGGCGTGTAGTATAAGTTAAACATGGCCATATAAGATTGACTTCTTAAACTGCCAGAGAGCAGAATAGAGCTGGCGGTTCTCAAAATTAGCTGAAAATCCAGACTAGTTAATGACAATTTCTCCTCCCATACTGCTTCATGTCTACAGATATCATCAGATTCTATTAAGATAATTTCCCTATATATTTGGCCTATTTTACATTTCGCTTTTAACAAATCCAACATTTGAATCTGTGAGACCTGACATCTCCCCCTCGCAATTGTGGCCTGCAAGAAGCTTCTGAGTTGCAAATATTTAAAAAAATCAGACTTTCCAACCCCAAATTTCTCTTGTAATGTTAGAAAAGAGACTGTAAAGTGGAAGGCGGGAAGGGGGACTAAGTGTTCCACATGTGGTCTTTTCGGGGCAGATTCGATACATATGTTTTTTTCCTGCAATGCACTTCATCAACTTTTATTGGACATCGAATGTTTTATGTCAGGGTCTTTGGGTTTATCGATGTCTGTAACAGCATCTTTGGTTTTGTTCGGAATAGAATTTGGCACAGACTCGGGGAGGCAACCGAGATCCCACAGAGCCCTTAAGTTTATATGTATGTCGGTCTTGAGGTTATGTATAACATCTCAGTGGCTCGATCCCGAGCCTCCGTCATTTGCTAATTGGAGGGCTAAGGTCATTTCAATATATAATTTGGAATCCGCTCTCTTTAAACTAAAAGGTAGGGCAAAGAAAAAATTGGGTGCCACAATATGGGAGCCGATAAGAAATTGGGTACAGTAATGTAATGTAATGACTTTTATTTTGTTATATTCCTGCTAAATCATAGACTGTATATTTTGGTTCTCTGTATGTAATTTTTTCTGATTTTTGTTTTTTCTTTGTATAATATGAATTGTCAATAATTTATTGTGACTTCACTGAATCGCTCAAAATAAATAAAGAAATTTTTTTAAAAAAAAGCTTTTTTTACATTTGTAAATGCACTTACTTTCAAATGCTTCAAACGCTGTCCTTAATCCTCACTCAGCCCTGGCAAGTACTACGCATCTGAAGAGCACTCACCCAACGTCCAGAGCTTGGAGCGATAAGCCAAGTCCAGTTCCCCACCCATGTATTTTAGAGGGTGTCCCCTAATCATGGCACTAAAATACATTGTCATGCATATTTACGTCCTCTGCATTATTCACTAAGGCACTTTTCTCACATCGCAGCTTCTGCTCCACATGTTGATTTTTAAACAGAGATGCAGGCAGAGTAAGCCGGGGCCAGACAGGAGACTGTGGCCGTCTTGAAACCCTAATCAGTGCCCATCTTGTTAAAAAGTATAAATAATTTCACTCATGAGGCACACAGCTGGCCCTCTGAATGGCATTCAGCACTCGGAGACCAAGCTTTGAAGCTGCTACTCTGCCAAGTACCCAGCACCAAGACCAGGCCCAGAAATGTCCAGACGCTCTGCCCAGATCTCCATGTCAGCAGTCACGCAGCAGCAGCCTGGTCAGTGCACCTGGACTGACCTGGGAGTGTTATTTAATGGAAAAGCCACAGATTAAATTCACACTGACTAAAACCAGATGATCTTTGAGTGATGCAGTCTGTTTACATTTTGTGTTTTTCTTCATCTTACATTCTGTATGAATATATGCTTATACTAGAGGTTGTGTTTAAGTAGTCTATTTGGTTGTGGCAGGTAGCCCTTGCATAGTGCATAAATTGTCATCTCTTGGTGTCTAGGGAAGTTCAGGTTATGGATGGGTGTGCATTACGGTTCACGATTGAGAGCTGTTCAGTTGAAGATTAAGGAAGTGAAAGTTTCTCCTTATATCAACTGAATACCATCAAGAAATTAATTATGAGGTTTCATTGACCAAAGGTCTCGATCTAGAGGTGCGCAGTTATAGAATTTAACTTTACAGAAACTAACACTGTCGAAAAGTAAAATATTTGGTTCAACTATTGGTGTGTACTATGAGGAAAATCACGATCGTACAAAGTTCTCAGAACCTGACATTTCTCTTAACACATCATTCTACAGCTTTTGGTGTGACTCCTTTTGCGCACTCTACTAGTTTAACCCCTTAACTGTTGGGCCCTTTCCCCCCAGTGCTTATCCCTTTTTTGGCTATTTGGGGTAGTTCACACTTAGGCCTCTGTAACTTTTTGACCACATAAGGTATCCACGCCAAATGTGCGTCCTTTTCTCCCAACATCATGGGGATTCTAAAAGTACCCAGGGTTTGTGGATTCCCCTGGAAGGGACCCAGAAATTAGCCAAAATACAGCCCCATTTTTTATTTTTTTTTAAATTGGAGAAAAGTGCTGCAAATGAAAGCGTCTGTTTTTTCCCCTTCAAATGGTATCAACAAATCGTTTGTGGGGCTGAAATCCCAATTTTACTAGCTTTTAGGGACTGACAGACTTTTGTCAGAAAACCAACATTTTTTACACAGTTTTGGCATTTTACTGGGATATAGCCTATTTTTGCTATTTTTAGTGCTTTCAACTTTCTTCCAGTTAATGGTAGAAATTAGTATGATAGCAATAATGGATCCTGAAAATCTATGCATTTTAGAAAAGTAGACACAATTCTGAATTCAGCAAGGGGTCATTTGTGTAGATACTTTAAGGTTTCTTTATAGAAACTAACAGTTGAATGAAGGAAAAATTGAAAATTAGTTGAAAAAAACAGCCATTTGTGCCAGCGTTTTCACCTGTAACTTCTTCTAATCGTGACAGCTATTTGAAAGCAATATACAGTTACATCCGCAGAACCTTTCTGGTTGTGGGGATATATAGGACTTGTAGGTTCACCAAGAACCCGACGAACCGAGAGCCAATAACTGAGCGGCGTTTTGCAATGTTTTTTCATTATGTACCGGCTATATAGCAATTCATTTGGGAAAATATATACATGGAAAAATTGATATGAAAGACAACTATGTATTTCTGAAATTGGAAAAAAATATAGAGTTTAGAAACAGTAGATATTTGCACATTTCCGAAATTGTCAGTACCCATACTAGCATCAGAATTATAGGTCATTTTTCAAAATGAGTTTTTACACATTGTCTTTCATTTGGAAGGCAGAAATGCATCGAAAGTCAAAATGTAGTAACAGTTGCTCTACAATTCTGTGTTACCCTAAGTTTCCTGATAAAAATGGTGCCTCACTTGTGTGGGTAGGCCTAGTGCCCGCGACAGGAAATGACTCAAAACGCAACGTGGACACACTTTATTTTTACAGTGAAAACAGACCCTTATGTTGCAAAATGCCTAGCTGTAGATTTTGAACCCTAGCTTTGCCGGCACCTAGGGAAACCTAGCAAACATATACATTTTTGAAAACTAGACACCCAGGGGAATCCAGGATGGAGTGATTTGACTGCCTCTCACCAGGTTCTGTTAGCCAGAATCCCTTGTAAACCTAAACATTTGTAAAAAAAAAACACATTTTCCTCACATTTCTGTGTTGGAATCTGCGTCGATCCAAAAACTTCCACGCACCCCACGTTCCCCAAAGTCTTCTGAGGCCCAAAACGCAACATGGACACACCACATTTTCAGAGTGAAAACTGGTTCTTTTTTTTGCAAAGTGCCTTTCTGTAGATTTTGAACCCTAGCTCTGCCAGCACCTAGGGAAATTTTAGAATTGGGGGTCTCTAGTTGCCAGAGGTAGGCACCTTTGACCAAATAGGGACCCTTTCTTCTAAGTCACGGAAAGGGGATTACACTTCTGGATAACCCCTGCACACACCCTTGGTAGCTTGGCACATCCTATTCTCACTGGGTAGGTCTAACAAAGTATCCCTCCCCTCATTCACAGAGCGGCCCCACAACCCCGCTCCCCAATCCTTCTCAGGGACCCGATGGGCCAACATTGCTATCTCATAGGCTGCAAACCACTGCCCAATATCTTCATGCTTATGGAAATCTTTGATGATATCCTGGGGGATATATACCCTGCCTTCTGAAGGCACAGATGGTGTACTGGATTGATTTCTAAGCCCTTTGCTTTGAGCTCCAACTCCCTCAACATTCTCTCATGTTCCAATCTCATTCTCTCTCTCTCCAAGGATAATCTGCTATTCTGACCCTCCATCTTGAGCTTGGCCATTTCCATTCTGTGCACCCGCTTTCTCTCCCTGTCTTCCAGCTCTCTGGGGGGACAGGCCTTTAGAAGAGAAGCTACTGCCAGGCGGGGACGGTACCCCTTCCTTAGCTGGAAACACTGGCCTATCCAGCTGCCCATCTGCATCCCCAGCTGGATCCACCACCAGCTCAGGGGCATTTCTTGCTTCCACCAAGGCGCTCAGCGCCTTTTGGTAATCATCCTTTTTGGAAATGCCTTGGGTAGCAACTTTATATTTTCTACAGAGATGCTTACGCTGTTTCAAATTGTAGGTTTCCAGCCTCTCTTCCTCAAAATCTAGATCCATAGATGCAACAGATGCTGGTATATGGCAGTAAGAATTGGCAACTCTCAGGAAAAATAACAGTCCAAGGAACAAAAAATTCTACCAAAAAAAGTATGTGGTTGCATTTGGTCTGCACTCATTAGTAGTGTACACTAATCACTGTATATGAGTTCAGAACCCTCATCGCTGACCACCAATGTTAGAACTGGGGGTCTCTAGTTGGCAGATGTAGGTACCTTTGACTAAATAGGGACTCTTGCTTCCAAGTCAGGAAAAGGGGATTACACTCCTGGATAACCCCTGCTCACCCCCTTGGTAGCTTGGCACGAGCAGACAGGCTTATCTCAGAGGCAGTGTGTTAAGCATTTGTGAACCCATACAGTAATACAGTGAAATCACTACAGATGGACATCACACAGGTTTTATAAAAATAGGTATTCTTTATATAGACTTAACACAAGTCCACAAATGACAAAAATCAACCATACTGTACTCAAAATAGACTTAAGGATGGTAGAAGTAACTTAGTTCAAGTTGATGATAAACACGTTTCTCACAAAAGTACCTCGATGCGTAACACAAAACAAACAAAAGGTTCGCAGGGAAGGTGATGCGTCGGTTCCTTGCTTCGGGGGAGGCAATGCGTCGCTCCTTAGTGCTTGCGCGGAGTAGGGGATGCGTCTTGTTCCTTACCAGAGAGGAGGTGATGCGTTGATTCTCGTACTGCGTTCCGGTTATGATGCAGCAAGATGGCGCCGCGATGTGACAATCTGGTGTGATACGATAAGATGGCGCCCTTAATGCAATGCGACGATGTGAAGACGATGCATGCACGATCATCAGGGCATGTCCTACCTTTTACATACAATGCACCCTGCCCTTGGGCCACCTTAGGGGTGTCTGATATGTAGAAAAGGGAAGGTTTAGGGACTGGTAAGTGGGTGCACTTACCAAGTCAAGATGGCAGGACTAGACTGCACACAGGCTCTGCAATGGCAGGCCTGAGACACACTTTACAGGCTGCCTCTGTGGGTGGCACAATCAGTGCTGCAAGCCCACCAGCAGCATTTGATTTACAGGCCCTGGGCACACAGAGTTCACTATACCAAGGTCTGACAAGTAAATCAAATAAGCCAATCATGGTGTCACTAATCAATATATCAATTTAACATGGGGAGCAACAGAGGAGGCAATCGGTACAAAATGGAAGGGTGACTCATACCAATGGTACCAGGTCTAACAGGAAACCTATCAAACCTATACATTCCTGAAAACTAGACACCCAGGAGAATCTAGGATGGGGTGACTTGATCGGCTCCCACCAGGTTCTGTAACCCAGAATCCCTTGCAAACCTAAAAATGTGTACAAAAAAACACATTTTCCTCACATTACTGTGGTGGAAAGTTCTGCAATTAGTGTGGATCCACAACATTCCACCCACCCAGCATTCCCCAAAGTCTTCTGAAAAAAATGGTACCTCACTTGTGTGGGTAGGCCTAGTGCCCGCGACAGGAAACGGCGCAAAACACAACATGGACACACCACATTTTCACACTGAAAACTGACCCTTTTTTAGCAAAGTGCCTAGCTGTAAATTCTGAACCCTAGCTCTGCTGGCACCTACTGAAACCTATACAATTTTAAAAACTAGACACGAAGGGGAATCCAGGATGGGGTGATTTGACTGGCTCTCACCAGGTCCTGTTACCCAGAATCCCTTGCAAACCTGAACATTGGTCAAAAAAACACTTTTTCCTCACAGTTCTGTGGTGGAAAGTTCTGGAATCTGCGTGGATCCACAAAATTCCACCCACCCGCGTTCCCCAAAGTCTTCCAAGAAAAATAGTACCTCACTTGTGAGGGTAGGCCTAGTGCCCGCGACAGGAAACGGCCCAAAACACAACGTGGCCACACCACATTTATCATGGTGAAAACTGATCCTCTTTTTGCAAAGTGACTAGCTGTAGATGTTGAACCCTAGCTCTGCCGGCACCTAGGGAAACCTATCAAAACTATTCATTTTTGAAGACTAGACACCCATGGAAATCCAGTATGAGGTGACTTGACTGGCTCTCACCAGGTTCTGTTACCCAGAATCCGTTGAAAACCTTACAATTTGTAAAAAAAAACACATTTCCCTCACATTTCTGTGGTGGAAAGTTCTGGAATCTGCGTGGATCCACGAAATGTCACCCACCCCGCATTCCCCATAATCTTCCGAGAAAAATGATACCCCACTTGTGTGGGTAGGCCTAGTGCCCGTGACAGGAAACGGCCCAAAACGCAACGTGGACACGCCTCATTTTCACAGTGAAAACGGCCCCTT
The DNA here is from genome assembly GCF_964204655.1 of Triturus cristatus. Classification (NCBI taxonomy): domain Eukaryota; kingdom Metazoa; phylum Chordata; class Amphibia; order Caudata; family Salamandridae; genus Triturus; species Triturus cristatus. The sequence goes on along the minus strand of NC_140592.1, from coordinate 657,200,347 downwards.
TTTTTGCAAAGTGCCTAGCTGTAGATTTTGAACCCCAGCTTTGCCGGCACCTAGGTAAACCTATCAAACCTACACATTTTTGCAAACTAGACACCAAGGGGAATCTAGGATGGGGTGACTTGTCTGGCTCTCGCCAGGTTCTGTTACCTAGAATCCCTTGCCAACCTCAACATTTGTCCAAAAAAACACATTTTCCGCACATTTCTGTGGTAGAAAGTTCTGGAATCTGCGTGGATCCACAAAATTCTACCCACCCCACATTACCCAAATTTTTCAGAGAAAAATAGTGCCTCACTTGTGTGGGTGGGGCAAGTACCCTGCAACAGGCAAGGGTCCAAAACGTATTGAGGAGACATCAAAAATGACTATCACAAAACGACCTGGTTTTGCAAGGGGGGTCACCTGTATTTTTGGCCCCGTGTTCGGCAGCTATCTAGGGAAACCTACCAAACATGCACATTTCTGAAAACTAGACACCCAGGGTATTTCAGGGAGATATGGCTTGTGTGGATCTCCCAACGTTTTCTTACGCAGAATCACCTGTAAACCTCAAATTTAGTTGAAAAAATCACTTTTTCCACACATTTTTGTGTGGTAAAGTTGTGGGATCACCGGGCTGACACAAATTTCCTTCCACCCAACGTTCCCACAGGTCTCCCAATAAAAATGGTGCCTCATTTGTGTGGGAGGCCCAAGTACCCGCGACAGGCAAGGGCCCAAAACGTATTGAGGAGACATCAAAATTGCCTATCACAAAACGTTTTGGGCATGTCACTTTCTTTCCGCGAGGTCATCGTGCTTGTGCCTCGAGCCTGCTCCATTGTGGCACCTGCTCTTGTCTGTGTTCAGGCTTGCTTGGCGGGGTCGGTCACTTCATGTGACGTGCTCCTTGCTTGTGGTGCGATGTGGCACTCTGTGCTGGCTTTGACCCACTGTGGGGCTACTCTGGTGCAGTGGAGACATAGAGGCTCTCTCTGCTGTCTACAGCATTGCTTCTCTGTGGAGAGGTCTCTCTTTCCGGGGCACCTGCCCATGCTGTCAGGTTCACTGGTGCGGCCCTCTACGCACCTCGGACCTCGAACCCTATGCCCTTTTCTTGGGCTCCCTCTTATGGCGTTTTGCGTGTGCTTCTTCTAGCTCGCAGTGGTGTCATTCACCAGGGGGTACATGCGGTGCACTCTCTTGCTTGCATTGGCATCAGACAGCCATGGGGGGACATGCACAGTGCACCTTCTTCTTTCGGCGCTTTCTTTTAGTGCTTGGCGTGCTTGCTCTTCTTTCTTGGGGAGGTGGCTGTCCACCACTGGGGGCATACAGTGCTGTCTTCTCTCACTGGGGTAAAGCAAAACACACAAGATGATGGACGGAATGATGCACATTGGCAAAACATTCACCCGCAGTCAAAGATATGGGTTTAATACATCGTTATTTTGCTCACCACGCCACCCCAGTTCAGACATGACCATATTCAAATCAGTCTTGACCCTGTGTCTCATGGGAACAGTCCAGCCCGAACTGCCAAGCCATGTCATCCCTGGACCGGAATCAAGCATCATTGGACCGGTTCCGGGGAGGACCTGGTCTGGCAGTTCGGGCAGGACTGTTCCCATAGGGCAGAGGGTGAAGACTGATTTGCATATGGCTGGGTCCAAACTGGAATGGCATGATGAGTAAATAAACAATGGATTTAGGCCCAGATCTCTGTACTGGGGTGAATGTATGACATTGTTCTGCATTCTGTCCATCAACAGTTCTTTTTGCATTTGTCACCCCGAGTGGGATGGGTATGCTCAAACGTGAGTCCCATGCTCTCAATGCCACTGGAATCAAGCTATCCGGGCTGAAGAGGGGTGAAACCCCGAAACCGGTCCTAGAATGCTTGTTTCCAGTCCAGGGAGGACCTGGCCTGGCAGTTCGGGCTGGGCTATTCCATAGGGCCCAGGGTCAAGACTGATTTGCATATGGCTGGGTCCAAACTGGAATGGCATGGTGAGCAAAAAAAGGATGGATTTAGGCCCAGATCTCTGTACTGGGGTGAATGTATGACATTGTTCTGCATTCTGTCCATCAACAGTTCTTATTGCATTTGTCACCCCGAGTGGGACGGGTATGCTCAGACGTGAGTCCCGTGCTCTCCATGCCACTGGAATCAAGCTATCCTGGCTGAAGAGGGGTGAAACCCTGAAACCGGTCCTAGAATGCTTGTTTCCAGTCCAGGGAGGACCTGGTCTGGCAGTTCGGGCTGGACTGTTCCCATAGGGCACAGGGCCAAGACTGATTTGCATACGGCTCGGTCCAAACTCGAATGGCATGGTGAGCAAAAAAACTATGGATTTAGGCCCAGATCTCTGTACTGGGGTGAATGTATGACATTGTTCTGTATTCTGTCCATCAACAGTTCTTTTTGCATTTGTCACTCCGAGTGGGACGGGCATGCTCAGACGTGAGTCCCGTGCTCTCTATGCCACTGGAATAAAGCTATCCTGGCGGAAGTGGGGTGAAACCCCGAAACCGGTCCTCGGATGCTTGTTTCCAGTCCAGGGAGGACTTGGCCAGCAGTTCGGGCTGGACTGTTCCTATAGGGCACAGGGTCAATACTGATTTGCATATGGCTGGGTCCAAACTGGAATGGCATGGTGAGCAAAAAAACGATGGATTTAGGCCCAGATCTCTGTACTGGGGTGAATGTATGACATTGTTCTGCATTCTGTCCATCAACAGTTCTTTTTGCATTTGTCACCCCGAGTGGGACGGGTAAGCTCAGACGTGAGTCCCGTGCTCTCCATGCCACTGGAATTAAGCTATCCTGGCTGAAGAGGGGTGAAACCCCGAAACCGGTCCTAGGATGCTTGTTTCCAGTCCAGGGAGGACCTGGCCTGGCAGTTCGTGCTGGACTGTTACCATAGGGCAGAGGGTCAAGACTGATTTGCATATGGCTGGGTCCAAACTGGATTGGCATGGTGAGCAAAAATTCAATGGATTTAGGCCCAGATCTCTGTACTGGGGTGAATGTATGACATTGTTCTGCATTCTGTCCATCAACAGTTCTTTTTGCATTTGTCACCCCGAGTGGGACGGGTATGCTCAGATGTGAGTCACGTGCTCTCCATGCCACTGGAATCAAGCTATCCTGGCTGAAGAGGGATGAAAGCCAGAAACCAGTCCTAGGATGCTTGTTTCCAGTCCAGGGAGGACCTGGCCTGGCAGTTCGGGCTGGAGTGTTCCCATAGGGCACAGGGTCAAGACTGATTTGCATATGGCTGGGTCCAAACTGGAATGGCTTGGTGAGCAAAAAAGTGATGGATTTAGGCCCAGATCTCTGTACTGTGGTTAATGTATGACATTGTTCTGCATTCTGTCCATCAACAGTTCTTTTTGCATTTGTCACCCTGAGTGGGACGGGTATGCTCAGACGTGAGTCCCGTGCTCTCCATGCCACTGGAATCAAGCTATCCTGGCTGAAGAGGGGTGAAACCCCGAAAACGGTCCTAGGATGCTTGTTTCCAGTCCAGGGAGGACCTGGCCTGACAGTTCGGGCTGGACTGTTCTCATAGGGCACAGGGTCAAGACTGATTTGCATATGGCTGGGTCCAAACTGGAATGGCATGGTGAGCAAAAAACGATGGATTTAGGCCCAGTTCTCTGTACTGGGGTGAATGTATGACATTGTTCTGCATTCTGTCAATCAACAGTTCTTTTTGCATTTGTCACCCCAAGTGGGACGGGTATGCTCAGACGTGAGTCCCGTGCTCTCCATGTCACTGGAATCAAGCTATCCTGGCTGAAGAGGGGTGAAACCCCGAAACCGGTCCTAGGATGCTTGTTTCCAGTCCAGGGAGGACCTGGCCTGGCAGTTCGGGCTGGACTGTTCCCATCGGGCACAGGGTCAAGGCTGATTTGCATATGGCTGGGTCCAAACTGGAATGGCAGGGTGAGGAAAAAAATGATGGATTTCGGCCCAGATCTCTGTACTGGGGTGAATATAGGACATTGTTCTGCATTCTGTCCATTAACAGTATTTTTTGCGCTTCTCTCACTGGGGACCTTCCTCGTCCTTGTGTGGATTCTACTTCCTGGGCAATGCACCTTGTGCCTTTTCTGGGGAAATCAATATATGGCTGCACATGTGGGGATTGCTACCCTCCTCTGCTGCCGTGCTTTCTATTTTGTTCTTGGGTGCTGCCTTGGTGGGCTATGCTTCTTTGTGCTAGTTTTTTTTTGTGGGGAGTGACAGTCTTTTTTCTTCCCAAGGGGAAGGCAGCTACTTATCTCGTGGATGGATGTGGCTGCAGATGGCTTCACATCCTAGACGTTCGCTGTACGCCTGGCCACTCTCTTGGCAGGGGCTCTGTGCAGGGGTTAGCAGTCTCTTCCCTTGGAGCTGTGGCCTTTGTCTGGGGTGTAGAATGGCTACCTGATGGTGCTGCAGCCACTTTATCTAGTGCAGGGTGTGTGGTTACAGTTCACTTTTTTTACCTTTGCCACTCAAGCACGTGTCTGCATGTACATATGGACGGCCCCTGATTTGGTCTTGCATCACGGGTGAATGCTTGTAACAGGGCTTAAGTGTTTTTCTTTATTTGTAATGCAGTAGTGCTCACCCTCACTAGGTGGTACTGCAGGTGATTTCTGAGAGGCCCAGCAGCTTTCCTGGTGCTGCGGCCCGCTTGGCTCTCTTGGGTGCCAGATGCCGTGACAGCCCTTCTGATGCTGCAGGCCCCGTTGTGTCTGGAGCTGGAGGCGCAAGGGTTGGTACAATGCAGGGAGCCGCGCTTCTGACTTCTGCAGAAGACAGCAGCTCTCGGCTAGCCGCACTGCCATGTAAGGTTCCTCCTCCAAGAAGCAGTTGCAGGCAGGTGGCCACTACAGGTGTGTGATGCCGGTCAGACTTGTCCTTGTCACCTGTTTCTGGTTATGGATTCCAGGCTAATCGGGGAACGAGGGGAGCGCCTACCTTTCGTACCGCAAGCAGCGAGAACAAGGTGAGATGGGCTCTTAGATTGGCAGCTTATCATGTATTTTATGTGCAATGTCTCAGTCGGGCTGCCTTGCATGTAATCATTAGATGGCGTGCACATGGGTGACCGCCAGGTGGCACTGCAGTCTCCGCCCTCAGTTGGCTGTAGAAACTGGCAGCATGAATGGAGGAAGGCCTGCATATGCAGGTAGGGAAGCCCTTTCCCACAGAGAACCGAAGGGCACCGCAGCTCTTAATTATTTATTTTCTTCTTCTGGGGACAATTTGGGTGGCGCCAGGTTGTCACTGCCGGTGTGGGCAAAGGGGGCACCACGTCTGTAAGGTGTTCCACTTCCTTCCATGCTGCTGCCAACGGAGAAGGGCAGCCAGCTTGCAGTCTATGCTGGCCTTTAGATGTTGGTGTGAGGCTCTGTGTTGCGTGGTGCGTTAGGGTATCTTGCTTGCGGGAGGGGCTGGGGTTGTTACTGCAATGGTGCTGTCGCTGTGATGCTCTCTTCTCCTCATTACCCTGGTCGGGCCGCCACATAGGGGTTGGACCGTGCTGGTGCTTAATGTAAAAGCAGCCATAACCCAGGCTCGTCCTCCTCTGTCGGCTTCAATCTCACCCTGCGCCGGTGCTGTTGTGCTGACTGGATGTGCAGGCAGTGGGTGTGGGGGAGGTCACTGGGTGGTGTTGCAGCATTCCCTGACTGTTTCTCTGCCTGGCCAAATATCACCTCAAATGTCTGCTTTTCTATCAAAGTCTTTAAGTGTAGTATTAGGAGAGTGCCATCCATGCCGAGATAGAAAGGGACAAAGTCTTTTATCATTCCTACAGCAAAGTTTTTAAGCATAGGATTAGCACAGTGCTATCCTTGCTGAGCTGTAAAATGGCCAAAGCTTTTTACCACTCCAGGCACAGTATTACAGCTTTGGATTGGTAAATACCATCCAAGCCAACCTGAAATGAATAAAAGCAACCCCTGACACGTGTTTCGCTCTCATTAGAGCTCTTCAGAATGGTACAGCTTTGTCCAGACACAAGGGAGCACCCGGTATAAGTCAAAAAAATTCCCTTTCAGGCATAGAGTGCCACATAAATAATGCAAAAAAGAAGCAGAGAACTCTGGGTAGTTCTCAATTTTAGGTGGAAAGCAGCTCCAGATAGAGCACTCTTAACACCAGCGACACTCTGAGTTTGCTCACCTCAAATGTCCTCTTTTCTATCACAGTCTTTCTTATATATATATTTATACATATATCCCAACTTGCCCGCTTTCAACTTCAAAAAAGGCTCCAGCACGCTCGGACTCGCTTTAAAGAAAGACTTTATTGATCCTACTGGTTGACACGTTTCAATAGCCTCCACGGTCTTTCTCAAAAGAGTTAAAAGTCATAATTTTTTTCTTTTTTATACACATAGATGAACTCCAAAAATGTAAAGTGATAGTAAATATTATTTCTCTTACAGTGAAACTAGTGCAAGTAAAAATTATTGTGATATATATTTAATTTTTTATAGTAATTTAGGTAAATGTCTTATTTGGATTTATTTATTTTTATATTTTGTTTTTTTGGGAAGTTATTATTTTTTCTATTGATTTGTTAATATTTGTTTATGTTTCACACACACACTCATAGATATATTCACAGAAAAAAACCATAGGTTTCATGCACATTATAGTTAGGAATTGGCATTTAAAAAAACCTTAGAAATTCACTAAAAAACCATAGGTTTCAGGGGTGTTATAGTTAGCTGGACATTTCCCTCGTACAAAACCCTAGAAATTCCCCTGTTATAGTTAGTTCAGCTAACTATAACTTGCGCCCCCGCAATGCACTGTTGATGACGTCACATATTACATCACTCATGACATGGTCAGTGACATCACTGATGACATCACTGATGACATCTCAAATGACATCACTGATGACATCACTGATGACATCATCCAGTGAATGTGTGATTTTCTGAAACGTTTAAATATGTTTTATACATTGATAGTGAAAGGCCTATGGAAAAATGAGAGGGTGTATAAGTTTGTTGATGGGTGATTTTCTAAGTACGTAACTGACTCTATAAGTGAGTCATTAAATGTATCTTACTGCAGACTAGTGACTAAACTGTGTGAATGTCTGTGTGTGTCTGTGTGTTGGTGTATAAGTGGCTGCATGGTTTTGTGAATAGCTATATGAGTGTCTATATAGGTTATTGATTGGTTGTCTGAGTATCTGTATGGGTGCCTGAGTGTTTGTGTGAGTAGGGTGTGTGTGACTCTGTGCATAGATGTGTGAGTGGGTGATTCAGTGGGTGCATGGTTTTAAGAGTGCAATTGTGATGGACTGTATGGTTGGGTGAGTGTATGCATGGGTGTGTTAGTGATTGAATGTATATCTCAGTTGTACATGTGTCAGTAACTACATATGTGAAACGCAGTGTATATGTGTGTAAGAGTATATAACTATCTATATGTGAGAGTGTGTGATTCCGGGAGTGGCTGTATGGATGAGTGTGTGCTTGTATTAGTAATTGTATAAGAGCGTCAGAACTTGTTAGTATTTTTATGAGTAAGTGAACTTGAGTGTGTTTAACTGTATAGGTGAGTAAATTGGACTGTGTTTAATTATTTGAATGACTGACTAGGTGTGTCAGTACCTCAATGGATGATTGGCGGTGTGTGAGTGTCTATATAGGTGTATAAATGCATATGATAGTCTTGTACGGAGTGAAAGTAAGTATGAGTGATTGTACAGGTGAGTGAGTGGAGATGTATGTAGAGCTAAGAGTCAATGAGTGGGTATGTAGTTATTGGTATTGGAGTATCTATGGTTTTGAGAATGGCCATCTGAATTTTGAGTCGGTGTATCAAAGGTTATATTAGGGTGTGAGAAGATGCACTCATTTATCACGTGGATGATGTCATCAGTGATGTCATCAGTGATGTCATTTGAGATGTCATCAGTGATGTCATTTGAGATGTCATGAGTGATGTCATCAGTGATGTCACTGACCATGTCATGAGTGATGTAATATGTAACGTCATCAGCAGTGCATTGCGGGGGCGCGAGTTATTGTTAGCTGAACTATCTATAACAGGGGAATTTCTAGGGTTTTGTACGAGGGAAATGTTCAGCTAACTATAACGCCCCTGAAACCTATTTTTGTTTTAGTGAATTTCTAAGGTTTTTTAAATGCCAATGCCTAACTTTAACGCCCCTGAAACCTTTGTTTTTTTTAGTGAATTCCAAAGGTTTTTTAAATGCCAATTCCTAACTATAACGTGTATGAAACCTATGGTTTTTCAGTGAATTTCAAAAGTTTTTTAAATGCTAATTCCTATCTATAACTTATCTCTAAAGATATCATGTTTAATGATTTTCATTGGATTTCTATATTTTTCAAATTCAGTGTGTCAATTTCATCAATTATTGTTTTTTGAAATTCTTTTTTATCACCATTTTTTAAATTTATTTTTTTAATTAATTCTTTTAAAAATTAAAAAATATTATTTGTTTTTATTGGGTTTTTCAAACATATATTTTTAAAAATATTTCTTTAACTATATGTTCAAAACTTTATTTTATATATTTTTTTCCATGTTTTTGGATCCGCGCACCCTATGTGCACCCTTCTCGATCCCTACTCGTTAGCATCCGCGCATGGTATGAGTTGGGTACGTGTTTAGTGCGCGATCGCAATGCGTCAGGTACGCGACTCCCAGCCTATACGCGACACGTTCGATGTACGTAACGCAACATTTACGAGCTTCCGCGATGCGTCATCTGCGTCTATGACGCGGTAGGTGCGCGGATCCCGTGAAATATTTAATATTTAAAAAAGCATATATATATGTATTTCATGTGAATATTAATTGAAGACAAACTCTAAACTAGTCTTAACACTAATATATTTTTACATCTCATCCTATTATTTTTTTTATTCAATTTCGCGGATACGCTCTGGGTGCGTGCTGCGTATGAGCAGGGTGCGCGGATCCCATGTGACCTGCAAAAAAAGAGATTTGATTGGTTCATTACACTTCCTCTTCTAACTATTGAAAGACCCTACCTAATTCAATCATTCTTCTTTGACCTTCTTTGGAGGAGCATCTCTTTGCAGAGAAGAAGATTTTTTTAGACTAAGTTTACACTTAGCTCTAACTTTTTTCAACTAAAAATGACTTCAGGGCAGCAGGCATCACCTGCATCTCCTCATACATCTGAGGATGAATTTTTTGGGGAGGCACCACGCAAAGAACGTTTTTCTTCAGTGGTGTGGAAATGTTTTACTTTTCCCGAAGGGCAGAATAAGACCAATGCCACCTTGGTCACATGCAAGATTTGCAAAAGAGTGCTGTCACAAGGGGATCCTAAGAAGAAATACTCGTGCGGCACGGCTAGTATGATGAAGCACCTAAGGACCCTTCATCCAAACAATCCTTGCATGAGAAGAGTGCAAACGGATGAGAAACACTCCTGCTCCTGCACCTTCCACCTCATCGCAGCCGAGCACTTCAAGAGTGCATCCATCAGCCCAAAATTTGGGCATCCGTCCTCAATTTCAATTTTTAAAAGTGCTCTACACTAAGTGCAATGCGACTTTGGGCTACGGTGAGCAGTCGATCGATCTGATCTGCCGCCGGCAAGAAAGTCACATTTGCTATTTTTAAAAAAAATTTTTATTGTTCCCTGAAGTTCATTGTTTGGTTCCTCCTGTTTTTTTTTTTTTGCAGAAAAACCAAAAATAAAATTAAAAAAATTCAGAAACCCCCCCCAAAAAAGAAAAAAGAAAAAAGAAGAAAAAAAAAGTTCTTGTAAGAACTAACTTTCCTGGTTTAAAAAAAGAGCTACATTTCTTTGTTAGTGTGTGAAAGTTTAGATGAATGTATGTGTAGTATGTAATTGACTGAATGAATGCATTAGTAGCGTATGGTCAATGTATAAGTGCAGAACTATGAGGAAGTGCTGCAGCATCACATAGTAACCTCTTTAACTGCAGTGTGCTGTAGTACTTTCAAAGCACAGGGATGCAACATATGTACATAAATATGTTGCAAATCTATGCTTCTCTCTGCACGGCTGCTTAAACTGCAGCCATGTGATGTCACAGGCGCCCTTGCACCATAGTGCAAGGATATCTGTGTCATGTGTTGTTTGTTTTTGTGCAGGAAGACACACCGTCCTGCACAAAAACAATCAGTAAAGGCATTTTTCTCTTTCAATGTATGCTGAGCATTGTAGCATGCATTGAAGATATAAAAATGTGGAGAAATGAAAACAATTCTCCTTGTTGTGCTTTCCTACACCAATTTTAGAGTGGTGCAGCATTCACACACATATCGAGATTTATGATTTCTGATAAATCTAGACATGTGTCTTGTTCTATGAGTATTCAGTGCAATCATGCACAACAACACTTATAGAACACCCTTTCAACGCAAACTGGTGTGCATAATGAGGTTGTATTTACATGCAGTATAAAAAGTGCACAGAGTGCCTTGAGTTTGAGTTTGAAAGTATTTATAGAGCGCACGTATACCAGCGGTTTCTTGGCGCTATGGCTGACGGGAAACTGAGGTTAAAAAACAAGGAGGGAAGGGGGAGTGTTTATACAAGAGATTTAGCGAATAAGTGGGTTTTAAGGCATTTGCGGAACTGTGAATAGAGGGTGATGGAACGAAGTTCAAGGGGAAGGGAATTCCAGAGGGTAGGGGCAAGGATAGCAAATTTGGATCCTCCCCACTTCTTTCTCCGGAAGCGTGGGATGGTGAGGAGGAACTGGGAGGAGGAACGTAAAGTCCTGGTGGGGATATAAGAGGCAATTTCAGAAGAAATGAAGGCTGGCGCCAAGCCCGATCGGGCCAAAAAGGTAATGGATGCAAGCTTGAATTGAATTCTAGCTCGCACGGGGAGCCAATGTAGTGAATTCAGAAGTGGGGTGGAATGGTGAAATTTAGGGAGATTGAAGACCAGGCGAGCCGCCTGGTTTTGTATCTGTTGTAGGCGACGCAAACTGTATGCGGGGATACCGGCATACAGGGCGTTCCCATAGTCTAGGCGGGACATCACCATGGCCAAGATAATGAGTTTGAGGGCAGAAAAAGTGAAGAAGCGGGACACCCTGCGTATAGTGCGCAGAGAGAGGAAAGAAGAGGATACCACAGAGCTGACCTGGGAGTGAAGGGTGAGTTGAGAATTAAGTTTTATGCCTAAAGTTTTAACTGAGGAAGAGGGAGCAGGAGAGGGACCAAGGGCGGGGGGCCAGAAAAGAGGGGACCAGGGGCTGGATGAACCGCCCGTCAGCACCAACTCGGTTTTATCAGGGTTGAGTTTCAGGTGGTTGTGGTTCATCCAGTCCCTGATGTGAAGCATGACAGTTTGGAAGTTAAGGACAGCAGAGGGAGAAGAGAGATTAAAGACCAGCTGGAGGTCATCCGCATAATTGAAAACGGTGACCTCCATCTGTTGAAGAGAAAAAATTAAAGGGGCAATATACAAATTAAACAGAAGGGGAGAGAGAGAGGAACCTTGGGGGACCCCGCACTGAACTTTCCGGGTGTCCGCTGTGAATTCACCCAGGCGGACAGCCTGGGTGCGGTTGCTCAGGAAGGAGGATAGCCAGACCAGGGCAGTCCCCCCGATCCCCGCCGCCCCGATACGGGAGAGTAGAATGTTATGATCCACTGTATCAAAGGCGGCTGAGAGATCGAGGAGCACAAGGGCCTGGTGCTGATTGGTATCCATGCCCTCCCTGAGGGTGTCTAGAACCGACATAACAACGGACTCCGTAGAGTGTGCGGGGCGGAAGCCAGCTTGGCGGGAGGCAAGGGCTCCGTGCTTCTCCACAAAGGAACTCAGGGCGCGAGTGACGTGGCGCTCGAGCACTTTAGCCAAAAATGGCAAAAGGGAGATGGGGCGGAAATTGGCTGGGACAGAAGGGTCTGCCCCCGGTTTTTTCAAGATGGGCACAATTACCGCGGATTTCAGGGAGCTGGGGACTATACCTTGAGAGAGGGAGCTGTTTAGGAGATGAAGGGGAGGGTCTGGGCAAGAGACAAAGATGTGGCGGAGGATATGGGCAGGACAGGGATCGTGTGGGGAGCCAGATTTGATCAAAGGGATCAGAGAGGTGAGATTTTCCTTAGTGATTGGAGGAAGGGTGGTCAGTGCGCCCTTGGGGGGAGGACATCGAGGAGCATCAAAAGAGGGGGAAGGAGGAGGGATGTTGGCCTTGATGGTTAAAATTTTGTGAATGAAATAATCATTGAGAGAGAGGCAAAGATCTTCAGACGGGACTGGTTTTAGAGTAATTCGGTCTGAGAACGCCAGGTTGTGAACAATGGTAAAAATCTCCTTAGACTGGTTCTCTGCTGCTAAAATCTTGGAGGAGAAATAAGATGTTTTAGCCTCCAAGATGTCTTTTTTGTACTGGCTCAGGATGTTAGAGTATTCCAGTTTCAAAGTGGGGCAATAGTTTCTCCTCCAGGCCCGCTCCGCGCGACGGACTGCTAATTTGGTGGTTTTGAGCTCTTTATTAAACCACCGATTAGCGTCTTTGTCGCGTTTGGAAGAGATGCGCTTGAGCGGGGCAACGGAGTCGCAGCTATGGGAGAGCCACTGATCTATGGTATCAACCTGGGAGGCGGTGGTAAGGCCCAGAAGAGAGGGGAGAGAGCGGGTAAGAAGAGAGGAGAGATTCTCGAGGTTGACACGGCCCCATGAGCGGACCCAGGTGTTTTTGGGCCGGGGGGGCTTAGCTGGAGGGAGAATAGGAAGGAGGAAGGAGATCAGATGGTGATCAGACCAGACCAGCCTTTTCCTCTCTTTGTAAATATGAAAGAGTGTCTTGCGCAATAACTATGTTACAAAAAGTGACATATTTCCAGTTTTAAAATTCCTTGCAAATTATAGAAGGTAAGCACAGAGTTTTGTCTGCAAAGATGTTCAAAGAAGAATGATTGAAATGATTGTGTTCCTTCAATAGGTACAATGGGAAATATTATGAACCCCTCAAATCTCTGCAGGTCACATGATATCTGATTATGGTCAGATTTCAAAACTACATAGGTATAAACAGAGTGTTTTTAGAAACGTGTTTCAACTTTGTAGCTTCTTGCAGACCTCCTCATTCTGCATATTGAGACTTAGTTAAACTTACCCTCACAGTAATAGGAATAAAAAATGGTATACATTTCTTTCCGATTTTCATTGCAATCTAAATTCATATAAATTGCTTATTTTAAAATTTGGATCTGTGAAAGAAAAGGAAAAAAAAATTATATCATGTAATAATACATTTTTTACAACACAGTATAATTTCCACAAAGTAATTTGTTTGCCTTTTTTGATGTTCTCAGAATATATTGAATTTCACTAAAAATAGTGATTTCAATCGTACTCATCACTTAACAGCAAGATTGTTAAAAAAAAAAACATGCTATTCTCAGCAAAATACCACAAGATACAAATCACAGATATATAAAATGCTTACGGCTTACAAAATTTTATAAGTTTATCTTACAAAAACTGTAAATGTTGCCGCTTTAAAATATTCACAGAATCTGAGGATACATTTTTGGAGAAGGCACCACGCCCACAACGTTTTTCTTCAGTGGTGTGGACATTTTTTACTTTTCCTGAGGGGCAAACAAAGACCAATGCCACCTTGGGCACGTGCAAGATTTGCAAAAGAGTTCTGTCGCGAGGGGATCCTAACAAGAAATACTCATACGGCACGGCAAGTATGATGAAACACCTAAGGACCCTTCATACGAACAATCTTGCATGAGAAGAGTGCAAACGGATGAGAAACACTCCTGCTCCTGCGCCTTTCTGAGTTTCTTTTCTTTTTCTTTTTTTTTCTGGCATGATTTCTCTATTTTTACGTTGAAAAACAGTATCTGTAAAAAAGAATCACAAATAAATGTATATTAATAACTTTCACATTTATACTATTCCATTACTGTACAAACACATTTTATATAAAAACTGACTAAGAAACTATAGCCCTGAACCACAAGTGTGACGATGGTTAAAACACTACATGCATAGTGCACACTACTTTGAAGCAGTTAATGCCCTAAAGCCTACCTCACTAAAAGACTACATGCTAACTGACTGAATGATTACAGTACTATAAGGAGACACACTGGGTGAGTAACAGGGTGCTTGCTAGAAGTGTATGAATACTGACTGGGGAAGTGAAGCTATTTTAGTATAAAAAACGCTTGGGTGTCAAGTTCATAAAACTTTAGCAGTTCAGAGGGGAAGATGGGCTATTGCTCAAAGAGAAATCAACTGTGCTAGGTATGTTTTCTGTGTTTTATATGGGCCACATATAGATGATCCAACCATATTTGATAATATTTGCTTAGAGCTAGCGGGATGGCAGGGGGAAATGGTATTGATGGGGGATTTTAACTGTGTTATCTCTTATGGGGCAGACTCCACTAGTAGACAGTTGGTTCCAAGAATGGTGAAGGTGAGAGATTTCATTCTGGAACTGGCGAGATTATACTCTTTGCAGGATGTATGGCGGACCTTATATTTAAATAAACCAGGCTATACGTATTATTCAATACCACATCGTCAGTATTCAAGAATCGACATGGCCTGGGTGTCAGATACTTTATTGCCACAAGCAGACATGGAGATCTGCCCCAAAATCACGTCTGACCATAACCCCATTATTTTTTCGTTTCAAGCAAAAGCGCCCATTAAAAGCGCTCAACTATTTACGTTCCCTAGGCACTTGATAACAAACGTGGAATTTGGGATCATTATTGGCAAACAAATATCTGATTATCTTATAGACAATACCGGCTCAACATCGCCTCTGACTGTATAGGATGCTATGAAAGCATATATAAGGGGAGCCATTCAGCAATTTATTTACCAAGAGAATAGGGAACGGAATGGCCAAGTTAAAGATGCTTATCAAAAACTTATAACATGCGAACTACAACATGCTGATGCAGTCCAATATCAGCAGATAGAACGAGATCATCTGTATCGAATGCTTCTGGAGCAGAGGGCTGTTATAAATAGTGTCCTAACGGAAAAAGTAGCAGCCTGTATTGTTAAGCGTAAGACACTACAATATGAATATGGTGATAGAATCGGGAAAGTCTTGGCTCATCAACTTAGAGATAGTCAGCTTAAAGCTAAGATCAAGGCTATAAAGGGCGAGGATGGCACCCTTTATAATGAACCTAGCGGGATTGCCAATCAATTCTCTATTTTTTATCAAGAATTATACTCTCTGGAGGCAGGGCAGGATGCGGCTGCTATGATGAATTATCTGTATCAGAGTAATTTACCGACTCTGACGGAGGAGGACTCCCTTTTTATAGAGCAGAAGGTTACAGTAGAGGACGTTTTAGAGGCAATAGGGGGGCTTTCACTGGGGAAAGCTGCAGGTGATGATGCACTTCCGGCAGAATTTTACAAGAATTTCAAAAATCTTTTGGCTCTGGTATTGCGAGATGGTATCTCTCAAATTGGGAGGACAGGACAGGTACCTGATTCATGGAATATCGCTAATATAATTTTCTTTTTAAAGAAGTATAAAGATCCGGAAGAACATGCTTCGTACCGCCCAATTTCTTTAATAAACGCAGATGCAAAGGTGTTTGCCAAGATTTTGGCCACCCGGTTAGCACCGATGATGGCTAAGCTGGTTTCCCCCAAGCAACATGGGTTCATTTCTTGAAGAGATACAACTGGCCACATTAATACGGCAATAGCCGCCTTTGATGCTGCGGGGAAATTAAAAATACAACTTGCCATGGTATTATTGGATGCAGAAAAAGCATTTGACCGGGTGGCGTGGGACTATCTTTGGGCAACACTTACAGCATTTGGAATTAAAGTAAAATTTCGAAAGCTAGTAGCGGCTATGTACACAGATCCGAAGGCTAAGCTGCTATATTCTAATATCCAAACTATTCCTTTTTCTATTAGGCGCGGTACGAGGCAGGGTTGTCCCCTTTCTCTGCTTTTATTTGCTCTCTATATTGAGCCATTTATTCGAACACTTTTGGCTAACAACGCGATCCTACCATTGAATATTGAACATCGCTCTCTTAAGCTAACGGCATATACTGATGATATAGCTATGTTTACGGAAAAACCAAAAGAGGCTATAGAACATATAGATAAGGAGGCAAAACAGTTTGGGCGCTTCTCTGGATACAAGCTAAATCGGAAAAAAACTCAAGTTTTGTTAAACTTCCAACCAGAAGATGTAGTTGAAGGGACTTGTGAGAAGGCCATCTACTTGGGGGTACAAATCTCTTCCAAAATTGAGCTAATATATTCTCTAAATTATGTTTTTTTATTGAATAAAATTGAAAAACAATTGAAGGCGTGGCATAAACTTCCGCTGAGTATAATGTTATTAAAATGAAGGTTCTCCCTAAATTTCTTTATCTTTTTAGGTCTATTCCACTGTGTATCCCGAATGTTTTGTTTAGGAAGGTAGATGGCATTCTCAGTAGTTTTATCTGGGGATATCGGAAGGCAAGAAGGGCGATAGGATTAATGAAACTTCCATATAATCAGGGGGGGTTAGACCTTCCCGATTTTAAACTTTATTTTTTTTTCAGCTTTTGTTACCCGTTTGCAGAGCCTTCTGAAACCTGAATTTTTGGAGGCTTGGCATTGGTTGATTTTGGGTGCTGAGAGCAAGATGTTCCTTTATCGTATTAATGACCCCAACTATTTCAAACGTGTACGTTTTAAGACTATACGCGACTCTATATATATTTGGAAAAATATTTAAACTAGACTTTCTCTCCCCCTAATGCATGATAAACTTCCTATGTGGGGCAATCCAATGCTCCCCGGCATCTATCAGTATTGTATAGCCCATTTATGGGCCAAATATGGGGTACATTCTCTGGGACAATTGTTTGACTGTAACGGTATGAAGTCATTTGAGAATCTTGGAGCAACATTTAGTATTCCACAATGTTTTAAAAAAAAATATCTACAGATTAGGGACCATCTGGTTAGGAAGTTAGAAATACGGACGGTTAGTGGGGCTAGTATGTGGGAACTTATTTATGGACAGAGTCAACAATTAATAAGGCATATCAAATGCTGGGTCAAAATAGGGCAGATGGGTGTGAGAAATTAGCGCTTAAATGGAGTGAGAAGTTGGGGGAGGTTATTACCACTGATAAGATGAGGATAGCCTTTGATAATATTTCTCGATTTATACACTCAACTAATCTACAGCTGCAGCAATTTCGGACACTGTGTTTTCTTTGTTATACACCAGAAAAAATTGCTCGATGGTCTCAAGGTACGAATGTACTGAGCGGGCCTCATGGAGGGACTCGACAGAATTGCCCTAAATGTGGGCAACATGCGGCTGATATAGTACATATGTTTGTACTTTGCCCTTTGTTGAAAGGGTTTTGGGATGAGATCATGGTGACTATATCAAATATATTGGGTCGAGATCTTAGGCTGTCAGTAACTGAGAGGATGTTAGGATATAAAGAAGATGATGCCCGAAATGGCCCTATTTTGTCAATAATGATTGTAACGGCACGATTAACGATTGCCAGAGCCTGGATTTCCTCTAAACCCCCAATGGAGATGGAATGGTGGCTAATTCTTAAGTAAATTGGGGAAAGAGAGAAAGTCTTGGCCAAAGTTAGGGGAACTCCGGCTCTCATGAAGTATAGATCTGTATGGGGAATATTGGAATAGAATAGCTTTAAGATATCTTGCTCTTAAGCAAACAAACTAAAACTAAAAAGACATTATTTAAAATCAAATATAATTATTCTTTGATAAAGAAGCTTAGAGAAGAATGCCAGAGCCTAAATTTGAGTCTATATATGGATATGCTATATGATTCTAAATGTTTTCTTTTTTTCTCTTTCTTCATTTGAATGTATGATTGTAATGTCTCTTCTTTTTGACAATAATATAAAAATAAAAACAAAATTTAAAAAAAGAAAGGCGCAGGAGCAGGAGTGTTTCTCATCCGTTTGAACTCTTCTCGTGCAAGATTGTTTGGATGAAGGGTCCTCAGGTGTTTCATCATACTTGCTGTGCGGTATGAGTATTTCTTGTTAGGATCCCCTCGCAACAGAAATCTTTTGCAAAGCTTGCACGTGACCAAGGTGGCATTGATCTTTGTTTGCCCCTCGGGAAAAGTAAAAAATTTCCACACCACTGAAGAAAAACGTTGTGGGCGTGGTGCCTCCTCCAAAAATTCATCCTTAGATTCGGTGAATATTTTAAAGCGACAACATTGACAGTTTTTGTAAGTTAAACTTATAAAATTTTGTTAGCCGTAAGCATTTTATATATCTGTGATTTGCATCTTGTGGTATTTTGGTGCGAATAGCATGTTGTTGTTTTTTTAACAATCTTTCTGATTGTTTTTTTTTGCCCGCTGTTAAGTGATGAGTACGATTGAAATCACTATTTGTAGTGAAATTCAATATATTCTGAGAACAGCAAAAAAGGCAAACAAATTACTTTGTGGAAATTATGCTGTGTTGTAAAAAATTTATTATTACATGTTATAATTTTTTTTTCCTTTTCTTTCACAGATCCAAATTTTAAAATAAGCAATTTATATGAATTTAGATTGCAATGAAAATCTGAAAAAATGTATACCATTTTTTATTCCTATCACTGTGAAGGTAAGTTTAACTAAGTCTCAATATGCAGAATGAGGAGGTCTGCAAGAAGGTACAAAGTCGAAACACGTTTCTAAAAACACTCTGTTTATACCTCTGTAGTTTTGAAATCTGACCATAATCAGATATCATGTGACATGCAAAAAAAGAGATTTGAGGGGTTCATAATATTTCCCATTGTACCTATTGAAGGACCACAATCATTGCAATTATTCTTCTTTGAACATCTTTACAGACAAAACTCTGTGCTTACCTTCTATCATTTGCAAGGAATTTTAAAACTGGAAATATGTCACTTTTTGTAACATAGTTATTGCTCAAGACACTCTTTCATATTTACAAAGAGAGGAAAAGGCACTCTGTGCACTTTTTATACTCCATGTAAATACAACCTCATTATGCACACCAGTTTGCGTTGAAAGGGTGTTCTATAAGTGTTGTTTTGCATGATTGCACTGAATACTCATAGAACAAGACACATGTCTAGATGTATCAGAAATTATAAATCTCGATATGTGTGTGAATGCTGCACCATTCTAAAATTAGTGTAGGAAAGCAAAACAAGGAGAATTGTTTTCATTTCTCCACATTTGTTTATCTTCAATGCATGCTACAATGCTCAGCAAACATTGACAGAGAAAAATGCTTTTACTGATTGTTTTTTTGCAGGAAGGTGTGTCTTCCTGCACTATGAAAAACAATGGGAGAGAAAGGGTTTTTTTGGGGGGTACTCCTATTCCCCTTGGACAAATATTTGGCAAACAAAAGAAGGAGTGCGCCCTCTGAGGTCAAATGATACCTCCAAGTTTAAGAGAGGTGTACTGAAAGGGACAATCCTTTAGTTAAAGACCCCTCACTCACCAACCTAGTTGGTGACATGCTTCATCATCGGGGTCCCACCCAGAGGCCGAGTGCCATCTGGGTGTGCTGCGACACCTGATTACAGTGGAGCTGGTGTTATTTGTGTGTGCAAGTGATTGTAGTGTTTTAAAATTTGGTCAAGTTTTTAACTCTGTAAAAAATTATTTAATCATAGAGCACTTGATCAATGTTAAAAGAGTAAATGGGGATACCCTATAGGGTTAAATTGGCCCGTGGTATCTAACAATAAAGTGTAAAGTGAGTGAAAAAAATATATATATGTGGTTGGTCGGCCTCTGGGTGGGACCCCGATGATGAAGCATGTCACCAACTAGGTTGGTGAGTGAGGGGTCTTTAACTAAAGGATTGTCCCTTTCAGTACACCTCTCTTAAACTTGGAGGTATCATTTGACCTCAGAGGGCGCACTCCTTCTTTTGTTTGCCAAAAAAAAAGTGTCTTCCTGCA
Source organism: Triturus cristatus (assembly GCF_964204655.1). Classification (NCBI taxonomy): domain Eukaryota; kingdom Metazoa; phylum Chordata; class Amphibia; order Caudata; family Salamandridae; genus Triturus; species Triturus cristatus. Next base: position 657,180,399 of record NC_140592.1, on the reverse strand, counting down.
CAACAACAAACAGCACATGACACAGATATCCTTGCACTATGGTGCAAGGGTGCCTGTGTCACCACATGGCTGCAGTTTAACCAGCCATGCAGAGAGAAGCATAGATTTGCAACATATTTATGTACATATGTTGCATCCCTGTGCTTCGGAAGTACTACAGCACACTGCAGTTAAAGAGGTTTCTGTGTGATGCTGCAGCACTTCCTCATAGTTCTGCACTTATAAATTCACCATACGCTACTAATGCATTCATTCAGTCAATTACATACTACACATACATTCATCTAAACTTTCACACTCTAACAAAGACATTTTGCTCTTTTTTTAAACCAGGAAAGTTAGTTCTTACAAGAACTTTTTTTTTTCTTCTCTTTTGTTTTTTATTTTTGGGAGGGTTTTCTGAACAATTTTAATTTTTGGGGGGGTTTTCTGCAAAAAAACCCCACAAAAAAACAGGAGGAACCAAACAATAAACTTCAGGGAACAATATATATATATTTTTTTAAACTAGCAAATGTGACTTTCTTGCCGGCGGCAGATCAGATCGATCGACTGCTCACCGTAGCACAAAGTCGCATTGCACTTAGTGCAGAGCACTTTTAAAAATTGAAATTGAGGACAGATGTCCAAATTTTGGGCTGATGGATGCTCTCATGAAGTGCTCGGCTGCGATGAGGTGGAAGGCGCAGGAGCAGGAGTGTTTCTCATCCGTTTGCACTATTCTCGTGGCAAGATTGTTTGGATGAAGTGACCTTAGGTGCTTCATCATACTAGCCGTGCCACACGAGTATTTCTTGTTAGGATCCCTTCGTGACAGCACTCTTTTGCAAATCTTGCATGTGACCAAGGTGGCATTGGTCTTATTCTGCCCCTCGGAAAAAGTAAAAAATATCCACACCACTGAAGAAAAACGTTCTTTGCGTGGTGCCTCCTCCAAAAATTCATCCTCAGATGTATGAGGAGATGCAGGTGATGCCTGCTGCCCTGAAGCCATTTTTAGTTGAAAAAAGTTAGAGCTAAGTGTAAACTTATTCTAAAAAAATCTTCTTGTCTGCAAAGCGATGCTCCTCCAAAGAAGGTCAAAGAAGAATGATTGAATTGGTTGGGGTCTTTCAATAGTTAGAAGAGGAAGTGTAATGAACCAATCAAATTTATTTTTTTGCAGGTCACAGGGGATCCGCGCACCCTGCGCATACGCAGCACGCACCCAGCGCGCATCCACAAAATTGAATTAAAAAAAATTATAGGATTAGATATAAAAATATATTAGTTTTAAGACTAGTTTAGAGTTTGTCTTCAATTAATATTCACATGAAATACATATATATATGTTTTTTTAAATGTTAAATGTTGCGCGGGATCCGCGCACCTACCGCGTCATAGACGCAGATGACACATCGCGGAAGCGCTTAAACGTTGCGTTACGTACATCGAACTTGTCGCGTATAGGCTGGGAGTCGCGTACCTGTTGCATTGCGATCGCGCACTAAACACGTACCCAACGCATACCATTCGCGGATGCTGTCGCGTAGGGATCGAGAATGGTGCGCAGATCCAAAAACATGGGAAAACAATATATAAAATAAAGTTTTGAACATATAGTTAAAGAAATATTTTTAAAAATATAAAAAAAGATGTTTGAAAAACCCAATAAAAACAAATAACATTTTTTAATTTTTAAAAGAATTAATTAAAAAAATTAATTTAAAAAATGGTTATAAAAAAGAATTTCAAAAAAACATAATTAATGAAATTGACACACTGAATTTGAAAAATATAGAAATCCAATGAAAATCATTAAACATGATATCTTTAGAGATAAGTTATAGATACGAATTAGCATTTAAAAAACCTTTGAAGTTCACTGAAAAAACCATAGGTTTCATACATGTTATAGTTAGGAATTGGCATTTAAAAAACCTTTGAAATTCACTGAAAAAGCCAAAGGTTTCAGGGGCGTTATAGTTAGGAATTGGCATTTAAAAAACCTTAGAAATTCACAAAAAAAACCATAGGTTTCAGGGGCGTTATAGTTAGCTGGACATTTCCCTCGTACAAAACCCTAGAAATTCCCCTGTTATAGTTAGTGCAGCTAACTATAACTCGCGCCCCCGCAATGCACTGCTGATGACGTCACATATTACATCACTCATGACATGGTCAGTGACATCACTGATGACATCACTGATGACATCTCAAATGACATCACTGATGACATCACTGATGACATCATCCACGTGATAAATTAGTGCATCTTCTCACACCCTAATATAACCTTTGATACACCGACTCAAAATTTCAGACGGCCATTTTGAAAACCATAGATACTCCAATACCAATAACTACATACCCACTCATTGACTCTTAGGTCTATATACACCTCCATTCACTCACCTGTACAGTCACTCATACTTACAGTCACTCAGTACAGGACAATCATATCCATTTATACACCTATATAGACACTCACACACCACCAATCATCCATTGAGGTACTGACACACCTAGTCAGTCATGCAAATAATTAATTACAGTCCAATTTACTCACCTATACAGTTAAACACACTCAAGTTCACTTACTCATAAAAATACTAACAAATTCTGACGCTCTTATACAATTACTGATACAAGCACACACTAATCCATACAGCCACTCCCAAAATCACACACTCTCACATATAAATAGTTATGTACTCTTACGCACATATACACTGCGATTCATATATGTAGTTACTGACACATGTACAACTGAGATATACATTCAATCACTAACACACCCATATATACATTCACCCAACCATACAGTCCATCACAGTTGGACTCTTAAAACCATGCACCCACTGAATCACCCACTCACACATCTATGCACAGAGTCACACACACCCTACCCACACAAACACTCAGGCACCCATACAGATACTCAGACAACCAATCAATAACCCATATAGACACTCATATAGCTATTCACAAAACCATGCAGCCACTTATACACCAACACACAGACACATACAGTCATTCACACAGTTTAGTCACTAGTCTACAGTAAGATACATTTAATGACTCACTTATAGAGTCAGTTACGCACCTAGGAAATCACCCATTCACACACTTATACACCCACTCATTCTTCCATAGGCCTTTCACTATAAATATATAAAACATATTTAAACTTTTCAGAAAATCACACATTCACTGGATGATGTCATCAGTGATGTCATCAGTGATGTCATTTGAGATGTCATCAGTGATGTCATCAGTGATGTCACTGACGATGTCATGAGTGATGTAATATGTGACATCATCAGCAGTGCATTGTGGGGGCGCGAGTTATAGTTAGCTGAACTAACTATCACAGGGGAATTTCTAGGGTTTTGTACGAGGGAAATGTCCAGCTAACTATAACGCCCCTGAAACCTATGTTTTTTTTAGTGAATTTCTAAGGTTTTTTAAATGCCAATTCCCAACTATAATGCCCCTAAAACCTTTGGTTTTTTCAGTGAATATATATATATATATATATTACCTACTTTCGGTCGCCAGTAGGTAGTTGTAGTTAGGACCTATTTTCTATAGGAAATCCGCAACATTCTATTTCCAATAACTTTGGCGCTAGGCGACGAATCTTTGCAAAATTTTCGAAACTCACCGGGGCGCTCCGGTCCGCTCCTATCCTGAAAGTTTTGGGGTGATTCGGCAAGCGGGGCAGAGAAAAAAGGGGGTCTCAAAACTTGTTTTCCCCATGCAATTTTCCATAGGAAACTTCAGCCCGAACTGCTGAACGGAATTACCCCAAATTTGGCAAAGAGGTAGCCCTTCGTTCAGAAAGGTGCCTTTTTGTTAGATGGTGTAAATCAGTTTAGTAGGTCATGAGAAATTATAGAAAGAAAAAATATCGATATCTGGGCAGAGCCTAGCGACACGTGAGATCTGATTGGCTGTCAGCACTTCATCCTGGAATTGCTGGCAGTCATCTTGGGACCAATATACAAGATAGCACCCCATTGAAATGCATTGCAGTGAATAGAAGGTTTTGAGGGTCACCAAAAGGAGAACTATAAAAGGTAATAACAGACTTTAGTTACATTAGAATTAATTTGTTGATGGTACCATACTAATTTTAGGAATTGTGGTGTGTTCTAAGGTGATTTTACCTTTTGAAAAACTTTCTGCGGGGATATCATGAATCATGTTTTAGAGAAAACTATTTTCTCATGCTTGTCCCATAGAGGTTTGGAAGGTGCTCCAGAAGACAAAATGAGAGCTTATTTTCTGTAAATTCACATTATCTTTCTCAGTCATGTGAAAATGAAGTCTGACATTCTCAGTAAAACATGTACATCCAACAAGGGCAGAGACTGTCAGTTGATTCCTTTGTGTTCTACTGCAGCTTCCCAGAGTGTTCTAAAGAACAACTAGAGTGCTAACAGTCTTACTTATGACAAAAGTATGGCACACCTGAAGCCATCTTGATTGGAATATACTGGTAACACTTAAAACATTTAATTTAAAAAGGAATAAAATGAGGGGGTTCATTTTGTCATAGAAATTATGGTTAGTGCTCTAGAAAGAAAAATTAGGACATGTTTTGAGTGAAATATCTTCCTGTTATATTTCAACAGGAGCAGACTGGCAGTTGATTCCTTTGTTTTCTACTGCAGCTTCCCAGAGTGTTCTAAAGAACAACTAGAGCGCTAACAGTCTTACTCATGACAAAATTATGGCACACCTGAAGCCATCTTGATTGGAATAAACTGGTAACACTTAAAACATTTCATTTAAAAAGGAACAAAATGAGGGGGTTCATTTTGTCATAGAAATTATGGTTAGTGCTGTAGAAAGTAACATTAGGGCATGTTTTAAGCGAGATCTCAAATCCTCTTTTATTTAATTAGAAAATTCTAACATGTAGACTGAACAATCCCTTTCAATACAAGCAGTAGACTTCCAGTTACCTCCCTGGTGAGCACTACCCCCTACACTACCCAAACACCACTGCACTACCCTCAACCCTAAAACACTACCCCCTACAGTACACAAACACCACTGCGCTTCCCTCAACCCTAAAACACTATCCCCAGCATGACTCCCATACTACCCAAACACCACTGCGCTACCCTAAACAATAAAGCAGTACTCCAGCACGACCCCCTATACTACCCAAACACCACTGCACTACCCTAAATCCTAGATCTACCCCAGCACGACCCCTACACTACCCAAACACCACTGCGCTACACTAAACCCTAAAACACTACCCCCTACACTACCCAAACATCACTGCACTACACTAAACCCTAAAACACTACCCCCTACACTACACAAACACCACCGCACTACCCTCAACCCTAAAACACTACCCCCTAAACTATACAACCACCACTGAACTACCCTAAACCCTAATACACTACCCCAGCATGACCCCCTACACTACACAAACACCACTGTACTACCCTAAACCCTAAAACACTACCCCAGCACAAACCCACAAACACTACACAAACACCACTGCACAAAACTAAACACTAAATCTACCACCAGCATGACCCCCTACACTACACAAACACCACTGCAATACCCTAAACTCTAAATCTACCCCCAGCACGACCCCCTACACTACACAAACACCATTGCACGAACCTGCAAACACTACACAAACACTACTGCACTACCCTAGACCCTAAATCTACCCCCAGCACGACCCCCTACACTACCCAAACACCACTGCACTACCATTGCACTACCCTAAACCTTAAATCTACCCCAGCATGACCCCCTATCCTACCCAAACACCACTGCACTACCGTAAATCCTAAAACACTATCCCAGCACGACCCCCTACACTACACAAACACGACTGCACTACCCTAAACTCTAAATCTACCCCCAGCACGACCCCCTACACTACACAAACACCACTGCACTACCCTAAACCCTAAATCAACCCCCAGCACGACCCCCGACATTACACAAACACCACTGCGCTACCCTAAACTCTAAAACGCTACCCCCAGCATGACCCCCTACACTACCCAAACACCACTGCACTAACCTAAACCCTAAAACACTACCCCAGCACGACCCCCTACACTAGATAAACACCACTACACTGCCCTAAACCCTAAAACACTACCCCTTACACTACACAAACAGCACTGCATTAACCTAAACCCTAAAACACTACCCCCAGCACGACCCCCTACACTACCCAAACACCACTGCACTAACCTAAACCCTAAAACACTACCCCAGCACGACCCCCTACACTACATAAACACCACTACACTGCCCTAAACCCTATAACACTACCCCTTACACTACACAAACAGCACTGCACTACCCAAAACCCTAAAACACTACACCCAGCATGACCCCCTACACTACACAAACACCACTGCGCTACCCTAAACCCTAAAACTCTACCCCAGCACTACCCCAACACTACACAAACACCATTACACTACCCTAAACCTTAAATCTACCCTCAGCATGACTCCTTACATTACCCAAACACCACTGCACTACCCTAAACCCTAAAACACTACCCCCAGCATGACCCCCTACACTACCCAAACACCACTGCGCTACCCTAAACCCTAAAACACTGCCCCCGGCATGACCCCCTAAACTACCGAAACACCACTGCGCTACCCTAATCCCTAAAACACTAACCCCGGCACAACCCCCTACACTACACAAACACCACAGCACTACCCTATACCCTAAAACACTACCCCCGGCACGACCCCCTACACTACCCAAACAGCACTGTGCTACCCTAAACCCTAAAACACAACCCCGGGCACGACCCCCTACACTACCCAAACACCACTGCACTACCCTAAACCCTAAAACACTACCCCCAGCATGACCCCCTTCACTACCCAAACACCACTGCGCTACCCTAAACCCTAAAACACTGCCCCCGGCATGACCCCCTAAACTACCGAAACACCACTGCGCTACCCTAATCCCTTAAACACTAACCCCGGCACAACCCCCTACACTACACAAACACCACAGCACTACCCTATACCCTAAAACACTACCCCTGGCACGACAAATAACATTTTTTAATTTTTAAAAGAATTAATTAAAAAAATTAATTTAAAAAATGGTTATAAAAAAGAATTTCAAAAAAACATAATTAATGAAATTGACACACTGAATTTGAAAAATATAGAAATCCAATGAAAATCATTAAACATGATATCTTTAGAGATAAGTTATAGATACGAATTAGCATTTAAAAAACCTTTGAAGTTCACTGAAAAAACCATAGGTTTCATACATGTTATAGTTAGGAATTGGCATTTAAAAAACCTTTGAAATTCACTGAAAAAGCCAAAGGTTTCAGGGGCGTTATAGTTAGGAATTGGCATTTAAAAAACCTTAGAAATTCACCAAAAAAAACATAGGTTTCAGGGGCGTTATAGTTAGCTGGACATTTCCCTCGTACAAAACCCTAGAAATTCCCCTGTTATAGTTAGTGCAGCTAACTATAACTCGCGCCCCCGCAATGCACTGCTGATGACGTCACATATTACATCACTCATGACATGGTCAGTGACATCACTGATGACATCACTGATGACATCTCAAATGACATCACTGATGACATCACTGATGACATCATCCACGTGATAAATTAGTGCATCTTCTCACACCCTAATATAACCTTTGATACACCGACTCAAAATTTCAGACGGCCATTTTGAAAACCATAGATACTCCAATACCAATAACTACATACCCACTCATTGACTCTTAGGTCTATATACACCTCCATTCACTCACCTGTACAGTCACTCATACTTACAGTCACTCAGTACAGGACAATCATATCCATTTATACACCTATATAGACACTCACACACCACCAATCATCCATTGAGGTACTGACACACCTAGTCAGTCATGCAAATAATTAATTACAGTCCAATTTACTCACCTATACAGTTAAACACACTCAAGTTCACTTACTCATAAAAATACTAACAAATTCTGACGCTCTTATACAATTACTGATACAAGCACACACTAATCCATACAGCCACTCCCAAAATCACACACTCTCACATATAAATAGTTATGTACTCTTACGCACATATACACTGCGATTCATATATGTAGTTACTGACACATGTACAACTGAGATATACATTCAATCACTAACACACCCATATATACATTCACCCAACCATACAGTCCATCACAGTTGGACTCTTAAAACCATGCACCCACTGAATCACCCACTCACACATCTATGCACAGAGTCACACACACCCTACCCACACAAACACTCAGGCACCCATACAGATACTCAGACAACCAATCAATAACCCATATAGACACTCATATAGCTATTCACAAAACCATGCAGCCACTTATACACCAACACACAGACACATACAGTCATTCACACAGTTTAGTCACTAGTCTACAGTAAGATACATTTAATGACTCACTTATAGAGTCAGTTACGCACCTAGGAAATCACCCATTCACACACTTATACACCCACTCATTCTTCCATAGGCCTTTCACTATAAATATATAAAACATATTTAAACTTTTCAGAAAATCACACATTCACTGGATGATGTCATCAGTGATGTCATCAGTGATGTCATTTGAGATGTCATCAGTGATGTCATCAGTGATGTCACTGACGATGTCATGAGTGATGTAATATGTGACATCATCAGCAGTGCATTGTGGGGGCGCGAGTTATAGTTAGCTGAACTAACTATAACAGGGGAATTTCTAGGGTTTTGTACGAGGGAAATGTCCAGCTAACTATAACGCCCCTGAAACCTATGTTTTTTTTAGTGAATTTCTAAGGTTTTTTAAATGCCAATTCCCAACTATAATGCCCCTAAAACCTTTGGTTTTTTCAGTGAATATATATATATATATATATATATTACCTACTTTCGGTCGCCAGTAGGTAGTTGTAGTTAGGACCTATTTTCCATAGGAAATCCGCAACATTCTATTTCCAATAACTTTGGCGCTAGGCGACGAATCTTTGCAAAATTTTCGAAACTCACCGGGGCGCTCCGGTCCGCTCCTATCCTGAAAGTTTTGGGGTGATTCGGCAAGCGGGGCAGAGAAAAAAGGGGGTCTCAAAACTTGTTTTCCCCATGCAATTTTCCATAGGAAACTTCAGCCCGAACTGCTGAACGGAATTACCCCAAATTTGGCAAAGAGGTAGCCCTTCGTTCAGAAAGGTGCCTTTTTGTTAGATGGTGTAAATCAGTTTAGTAGGTCATGAGAAATTATAGAAAGAAAAAATATCGATATCTGGGCAGAGCCTAGCGACACGTGAGATCTGATTGGCTGTCAGCACTTCATCCTGGAATTGCTGGCAGTCATCTTGGGACCAATATACAAGATAGCACCCCATTGAAATGCATTGCAGTGAATAGAAGGTTTTGAGGGTCACCAAAAGGAGAACTATAAAAGGTAATAACAGACTTTAGTTACATTAGAATTCATTTGTTGATGGTACCATACTAATTTTAGGAATTGTGGTGTGTTCTAAGGTGATTTTACCTTTTGAAAAACTTTCTTACTTGGATATCATGAATCATGTTTGAGAGAAAACTATTTTCTCATGCTTGTCCCATAGAGGTTTGGAAGGTGCTCCAGAATACAAAATGAGAGCTTATTTTCTGTAAATTCACATTATCTTTCTCAGTCATGTGAAAATGAAGTCTGACATTCTCAGTAAAACATGTACATCCAACAAGGGCAGAGACTGTCAGTTGATTCCTTTGTGTTCTACTGCAGCTTCCCAGAGTGTTCTAAAGAACAACTAGAGTGCTAACAGTCTTACTTATGACAAAAGTATGGCACACCTGAAGCCATCTTGATTGGAATATACTGGTAACACTTAAAACATTTAATTTAAAAAGGAATAAAATGAGGGGGTTCATTTTGTCATAGAAATGATGGTTAGTGCTCTAGAAAGAAACATTAGGACATGTTTTGAGTGAAATATCTTCCTGTTATATTTCAACAGGAGCAGACTGGCAGTTGATTCCTTTGTTTTCTACTGCAGCTTCCCAGAGTGTTCTAAAGAACAACTAGAGCGCTAACAGTCTTACTCATGACAAAATTATGGCACACCTGAAGCCATCTTGATTGGAATAAACTGGTAACACTTAAAACATTTCATTTAAAAAGGAACAAAATGAGGGGGTTCATTTTGTCATAGAAATTATGGTTAGTGCTGTAGAAAGTAACATTAGGGCATGTTTTAAGCGAGATCTCAAATCCTCTTTTATTTAATTAGAAAATTCTAACATGCAGACTGAACAATCCCTTTCAATACAAGCAGTAGACTTCCAGTTACCTCCCTGGTGAGCACTACCCCCTACACTACCCAAACACCACTGCACTACCCTCAACCCTAAAACACTACCCCCTACAGTACACAAACACCACTGCGCTTCCCTCAACCCTAAAACACTATCCCCAGCATGACCCCCATACTACCCAAACACCACTGCGCTACCCTAAACAATAAAGCAGTACTCCAGCACGACCCCCTATACTACCCAAACACCACTGCACTACCCTAAATCCTAGATCTACCCCAGCACGACCCCTACTCTACCCAAACACCACTGCGCTACACTAAACCCTAAAACACTACCCCCTACACTACCCAAACATCACTGCACTACACTAAACCCTAAAACACTACCCCCTACACTACACAAACACCACCGCACTACCCTCAACCCTAAAACACTACCCCCTAAACTATACAACCACCACTGAACTACCCTAAACCCTAATACACTACCCCAGCATGACCCCCTACACTACACAAACACCACTGTACTACCCTAAACCCTAAAACACTACCCCAGCACAAACCCACAAACACTACACAAACACCACTGCACAAAACTAAACACTAAATCTACCACCAGCATGACCCCCTACACTACACAAACACCACTGCAATACCCTAAACTCTAAATCTACCCCCAGCACGACCCCCTACACTACACAAACACCATTGCACGAACCTGCAAACACTACACAAACACTACTGCACTACCCTAGACCCTAAATCTACCCCCAGCACGACCCCCTACACTACCCAAACACCACTGCACTACCATTGCACTACCCTAAACCTTAAATCTACCCCAGCATGACCCCCTACCCTACCCAAACACCACTGCACTACCGTAAAACCTAAAACACTATCCCAGCACGACCCCCTACACTACACAAACACGACTGCACTACCCTAAACTCTAAATCTACCCCCAGCACGACCCCCTACACTACACAAACACCACTGCACTACCCTAAACCCTAAATCAACCCCCAGCACGACCCCCGACATTACACAAACACCACTGCGCTACCCTAAACTCTAAAACGCTACCCCCAGCACGACCCCCTACACTACCCAAACACCACTGCACTAACCTAAACCCTAAAACACTACCCCAGCACGACCCCCTACACTACATAAACACCACTACACTGCCCTAAACCCTAAAACACTACCCCTTACACTACACAAACAGCACTGCATTAACCTAAACCCTAAAACACTACCCCCAGCACGACCCCCTACACTACCCAAACACCACTGCACTAACCTAAACCCTAAAACACTACCCCAGCACGACCCCCTACACTACATAAACACCACTACACTGCCCTAAACCCTATAACACTACCCCTTACACTACACAAACAGCACTGCACTACCCAAAACCCTAAAACACTACACCCAGCATGACCCCCTACACTACACAAACACCACTGCGCTACCCTAAACCCTAAAACTCTACCCCAGCACTACCCCAACACTACACAAACACCATTACACTACCCTAAACCTTAAATCTACCCTCAGCATGACTCCTTACATTACCCAAACACCACTGCACTACTCTAAACCCTAAAACACTACCCCCAGCATGACCCCCTACACTACCCAAACACCACTGCGCTACCCTAAACCCTAAAACACTGCCCCCGGCATGACCCCCTAAACTACCGAAACACCACTGCGCTACCCTAATCCCTAAAACACTAACCCCGGCACAACCCCCTACACTACACAAACACCACAGCACTACCCTATACCCTAAAACACTACCCCCGGCACGACCCCCTACACTACCCAAACAGCACTGTGCTACCCTAAACCCTAAAACACAACCCCGGGCACGACCCCCTACACTACCCAAACACCACTGCACTACCCTAAACCCTAAAACACTACCCCCAGCATGACCCCCTACACTACCCAAACACCACTGCGCTACCCTAAACACTAAAACACTGCCCCCGGCATGACCCACTAAAGTACCGAAACACCACTGCGCTACCCTAATCCCTAAAACACTAACCCCGGCACAACCCCCTACACTACACAAACACCACAGCACTACCCTATACCCTAAAACACTACCCCTGGCACGAGCCCCTACACTACCCAAACACCACTGAGCTACCCTAAACCCTAAAACACTACCCCCGGCACGACCCCCTACACTACCCAAACACCACTGCGCTGCCCTAAACCCTAAAATACTACCCCAGCACGACCCCTTACACTACCCAAACACCATTGCACTACCCTAAACCTTAAATCTCCCCAGCATGACCCCTACACTACACAAACACCCCTACACAACCCTAAACCCTACATCTACCCCATCACGACCCCCTACACTACACAAACACCACTGCACTTCCCTAAACCCTAAAACACTACCCCCAGCACGACCCCTAAACTACACAAACACCACTGCACTACCCTAAACACTACACCAGCACGACCCCCTACACTACATAAAGATCACTGCACTGCCCTAAACCCTAAAACACTACCCCATACACTACACAAACAGCACTGCACTACCCTAAACCCTAAAACACTATACCCAGCACGACCCCCTACACTACACAAACACCACTGCACTACCCTAAACCGTAAAACACTACCCCCAGCACTACCCCCTACACTACACAAACACCATTGCACTACCCTAAACCTTAAATCTACCCCCAGCACGACCCCTTACACTACCCAAACACCATTGTGCTACCATAAACCCTAAAACACTACCCAAAACACTACCCCCGGCATGACCCCCTACACTACCCAAACACCACTGCGCTAACCTAATCCCTAAAACACTACCCCCGGCACGACCCCCTTCACTACCCAAACACCACTGCGCTACCCTAAACTGTAAAACACTACCCCCGGCATGACCCCCTACACTATCAAAACACCACTGCACTACCCTAAACGCTAAGACACTACCCCCGGCATGACCCCCTACACTACCCAAACACCACTGCACTACCCTAAACCCTAAAACACTACCCCAGCACGACCACCAACACTACACAAACACCACTGCACTACCCTAAACTCTAAATCTACCCCCAGCACGACCCCTACACTACACAAACACCACTGCACTACACTAAACCCTAAAACACTACCCCCAGCATGACCCCCTACACTACCCGAACACCACAGCACTACCCTAAACCCTAAAACACTACCCCATACACTACACAGACAGCACTGCACTTCCCTAAATCCTAAAACACTACACCCAGCACGACCTCCTACACTACACAAACACCACTGCACTACCCTAAACCCTAAAACACTACCCCCAGCATGACCCCCTACACTACCCAAACACCACTGCACTACCCTAAACCCTAAAACACTACCCCGGCACGACCCCCTACACTACCCAAACACCACTGCGCTACCCTAATCCCTAAAACACTACACCCGGCATGACCCCCTACACTACCCAAACACCACTGCGCTACCCTAAACCCTAAAACACTACCACCGGCACGACCCCCTACACTACCCAAACACCACTGCGCTTCCCTAAACCCTAAAATACTACCCCCAGCACGACCCCCTACACTTCCCAAACACCACTCCGCTACCCTAAACCCTAAAATACTAACCCCAGCATGACCCCCTACACTACCCAAACACCACTGCGCTATCCTAAACCCTAACACACTACCCCCAGCACGACCCCCTACACTACCCAAACACCACTGCGCTACCCTAAACCCTAAAACACTATCCCCAGCATGACCCCCTACACTACCAAAACACCACTGCGCTACCCTAAACCCTAAAATACTACCCCCAGCACGACCGCCTACACTACCCAAACACCACTGCGCTACCCTAAACCCTAAAACACTACCCCAGCACGACCCCCTACACCACCCAAACACCTCTGCACTACCCTAAACCATAAAACATTACCCCAGCACGACCCCATACAGTACCCAAATACCACTGAACTACCCTACACCCTAAATCTCCCCCAGCACGACCCCCTACACTACCCAAACACCACTGCACTACCCTAAACCTTAAAACACAACCCCCTACACTACACAAACACCACTGCACTACCCTTTACCCTAAAACACTATCCCCCACATAACCCCCTACACTACACAAACACCACTGCACTACCCTAAACCCTAAAACACTACCCTGTACACTACACACACACCACTGCACTACCCTAAACCCTAAAACACTACCCCAGCATGACCCCCTACACTACACAAACACCTCTGTACTACCCTAAATCCTAAAACACTACCCCCAGCACGAACCCGCAAACACTACACAAATAACACTGTACTACCCTAAACCCTAAATCTACCCCAAGCATGACCCCCTATACTACCGAAATACCACTGCACTACCCTAAAACCTAAATCTACTCCCAGCATGACCCCCTACACTACCCAAACACCACTGCACTACACTAAACCCTAAAACACTACCCTCTACACTACACAAATACCACTGCACTACTCTAAGCCCTAAAACACTACCCCCAGCACAAACCCCCTACACTACACAGACACCACTGCACTACCCTAAACCATAAATATACCCCTAGCACAACCCCCTACACTACCCAAACACCACTGCACTATCCTATTCCTAAAACACTACCCCAGCACGACCCCTACACTACACAAACACCACTGCACTACCCTAAACCCTAAATCTTCCCCAGCACGACCCCCTACTCTACACAAACACCACTGCACTACCCTAAACCCTAATTCTACCCCCAGCACAACCCCCTACACCACACAAACACCACTGCACTACCCTAAACCCTAAAACACTATCCCCAGCATGAACCCTACACTACCCAAACACCCCTGCACTACCCTAAACCCTAAAATACTACCCCCAGCACGACCCCCTACACTACATAAACACCACTGCACTACCCTAAACCCTAAAACACTACCCCCCACACTACACAAACACCACTGCACTACCCTAAACCCCAAAACACTACCCCAGCACGACCCCCTACATGATGAGGAATTTATGCGGTGCCTCTTTTTGTATCCTCCTTTACAAAGATGTCTGTTTGCAGTTTCACGGTTTCGCTTTTAGCATAGTTTGTTTCTGTGCCTCTAGACTGAGGAAAAGTATTTTACAAGAGTGATGTCACATAATTGAGCCCTCCAGTCAGACCTATGAAAGTGCCTCAGTCTTTTTTTCAAAGGTTTGTCACGGATATTTCTGAAGGCAGTTTGTGCAAATGTAGACATTATTCAGAACATGCTAAGCAGTAGCACAGTTGAACTCTGATAGATCGCTCGCCACTTAAGTGGTAAGGCAGGTGTAAAAAGTGGTGTGGTCTCGGACCACCTCTCTGCAACGCAGCTCTGTGGCGCTTACTGGAGGTACCTGGTGGGCTAGTTGGCCGTCAGGGACCCTCAGTATTCAAGGGGACTTAATCCTCAAACTTACAACGCACCAGGGGGCGCGTTTGCACAGTGGTGCAGGGATGGGGCAGGGCCTGACAAAACAAGTGTGCAAACGCGCCCCCTGGCTTGTTGTAAATTGAGGTATTAAGTCCCCTTGAATCCTGAGGGTCCCTGGGGGCCAACTAACCCACCAGGTACCTCCAGTAAGCGCCACAGAGCTGCGTTGCAGAGAGGTGTAAAAAGGGGTGTGGCCTCAGAACACCTCTGCAACGCAGCTCTGTGGCCCTTACTGGAGGTACCTGGTTGGCTAGTTGGCCCGCAGGGACCCTCAGGACTCAAAGGGACTTAATCCCCCAATTTACAACACGCCAGGGGGCGCGTTTGAACATGTTATAGTTTGAAATTAGCATTTAAAAAACCTTTGAAATTCACTGAGAAAACCATAGGTTTCAGTGACATTATAGTTAGAAATTAGCATTTAAAAAACCTTTGAAATTCACTGAAAAAACCTTAGGTTTCAGACACGTTATAGTTAGGAATTAGCATTTAATAAAACCTTAGAAATTCACTGAAAAAAACATAGGTTTCAGGGACGTTATAGTTAGCTGGACATTTCACTCGTACAAAACCATAGAAATTCCTCCATTATAGTTAGTTCTGCTAACTATAACAGGCGCGCCCGCAATGCACTGCTGATGATGTCACATATTACATAATTCATGACATGGTCAGTGACATCACGAATGACATCACTGATGACATCTCTAATGACATCACTGATGACATCAGACATCTCAAATGACATCACTGATGACATCACTGATGACATCATCCATGTGACAAGCTAATGCACCTCATCACACACTAGTATAACCTTTGATCACTCACTATACAATACAGAGTACCATTTTTTAAACCATTTACATACCAATACCAGTTACTACATACCCACTCACTGATTCCTAGGTCTACACACACAACTACCATTCACCCACAGAATTACTCATACATGCAGTCACTAATCAATAGAACACTATAAATGCACTCATACACCTATATAGACATTGACACATCAGCAGTCATCCTAGTCGGTTATACAGTCATCCTACTCACTCATGCAAAGAATCAATCCTACTTACATTTACTCACATACACAGTTATACACACAACACCTCATTTATTCATACAAAAAGTAACTCATACTTACTATGTTATAAAATCACTATTACATGTATATACTCATCCATACAGTCACTCTAACAATTACTAACTCTTACTAATAGTTATTTATATACACCAACGGTCAAATACACTGCTTTTTACTTTTGTACTTCATTACAGATGTACTACTGAGACATATATTCACTCATCAACACACCCATAAACACCCATAAACACACTGACTCAACTAAACAACTGTTTCCACATGCACTCTTAAACTCATACACCTAGTCAATGAACCACTTATACATATATGCACAGATCTCCCACTCAACCAGACATACACTCAGTCTCCCATACAAATACTCAGCCAACTAATCAATAAGTAATATAGACACTCATGTAGCTAGTGACCAACTGATACAGAGTGATACAGACATTCACACAGTTTAGTCACTAACCCATGTATTTAGTGAGACACTTTTAGTTACTCATTTAAACAGTCAATCACACAGCTACTAAATCCTCTATCCACACATTTATATATCCACTCATTCTTCAATGCAGATTGTTATATATATAATACATATTTAAATATCAAACAAAACAACATTCACTGGATGATGTCATCAGTGATGTCATTTGAGATGTCCTCAGTGATGTCACTGACCATGTCATGAATGATGTAATATGTGACGTCATCAGCAGTGCATTGCGGGGGCACGAGTTATAGTTAGCTGAACTAACTATAACGGGGGAATTTCACAGGTTTCGTACGAGTGAAATATCCAACTAACTATAACTTTCCCTAAAACCTATGGTTTTTTCAGTGAATAAAAATAGGGGGCAGGCCCTGGGGGATGGGGTCACCAGGGCCAATAATATTAGGAAAAGAAGGAGAACACACAGCCCCCCTTCTTAAAAGATAATAATAAAAAAAAGACCGGCATCGCGCCGGAGGGCACGCCCCTCCTTGCAGCACTCTGCAAACGCGCCCCCTGAAGCGTTTGCAGTTGGGGAATTAATTCCCCTTGAATACTGGGGGTCCCTGGGGGGCAACAAGCCCACCAGGAACCTCCAGTATGCGCCAGGGAGCTGTGTTTCAAAGAGGTGTTCTGAGGCCACGGCCCTTTTTACATCTCTCTGCAACGCAGCTCTCTGGCGCATACTGGAGGTACATGGTGGGCTAGTTGGCCCCCAGGGACCCTCAGGATTGAAGAGGAATTAATTTCCCAACATAAAATGCACTGCAAGGCGTGTTTGCAGACATGTCACCTCAGGCCCCGCCCCCTTCCTTCACCATTGTGCAAACGCACCCCCTGGCGAGTTGTAAGTTCAGGAATTAATTTCCCTTCAATAGTGAGGGTCCCTGAGGGCCAAATAGTCCTCCAGGTACCTCCAGTTTCCGCCAGGGAGCTGCGTTGCAGAGAGATGTTCAGAGGCCACACCCCTTTTTACACCTCTCTGCAACGCAGCTCTGTGGTGCTTACTGCAGTTACCTAGTGGGTTAGAGGGACCCTAGGGACCCTCAGGATTCAAGGGGACTTAATCTCCCAAATTAAAACGGCCACAGGGTGTGTTTATACAGTGGCGAAGGGAGGGGACGGGGCCTGAGGTGACGTGTGTAAACACGCCCTGTGGCGCATTTTAAGTTGGGGAATTAAGTCCTGTTTAATCCTGAGAGTCCCTGGGTCCAACTAGTCCACTATGTACCTCCAGTAAGCACCACAGAGCTGCGTTGCACAGAGGTGGTCTGAGGCCATGCCTCATTTTAAACCTCTCTGCAATGCAAATCTGTGGCACTTACTGGACATGCCTGGTGGGTTGAGTTGGCCCCCAGGGACCCACAGGGTTCAAGGAGACTTTATCCCCCAACTTAAAACGCCCGTAGGTCGTGTTTGCACACATGTCATCTCAGGCCCCCCCCCTCCCTTCACTAGTGTGCAAATGCACCCATGGCACGTTTTAAGAGGTAGTTTTAATCCCCTTGACCTATTATATACTAGGGGCTTACAGAGGAGGTCATGCTAATCACAGGGGGACCCCAACGCATAGTGTTCCCTAATGTATGTAGGTGTTTTCACTGTATTCTAAGCGTCTTTTAGCATAGGACTGGTTCTAGGACTGGTTAGTCAGACTCAGTTACCACCAGTACCCATCTGAAAAAGTTGAGGGTACAGGATGATTTTGCAACAAGGCTTCTTTCTGCTCCTCTGTTTGTTCTTTCTGCACGTCTTGCTTCTTCTGGCACTTTTCTTCATCTTTGAGGACTTTTGTTGCTTCTTTCTGCATTTCTTTTGTTTCTTTCTGTGCGTTTTTTCTTCTTTCTTCACATGTCCTACCTCTGTAGGCATAGTTAGAAACTGGCATTTAAAAAAACTTTGAAATTCACTGAAAAAACCATAGGTTTCAGGCACGTTATAGTTAAGAATTAGCATTTAAAAAACCTTGTAAATTCACTGAAAAAACCATAGGTTTCAGGGGTGTTATAGTTAGCTGGACATTTCACTGGTACAAAACCATTTAAATTCCCCCATTATAGGTAGTTCAGCTAACTATAACTTGCGCGCCCGCAATGCACTGCTGATGACGTCACATATTACATCACTCATGACATGGTCAGTGACATCATTGATGACATCACTGCTGACATCTCAAATGACATCACTGACGGCATCACTGATGACATCATCCTTGTGATAGAGTGGCAGACCTCCTCTCACCATAATACAACCTTTGATACACACATTCAAAAATAGAAACTAAAATGTTCAAAAAAATTGACATACCAATACCAGTTACAACAACCTATTCAGTAATTCCAAGATCTACATACACATCCACTCATTCACCAACAGTCCAATATAGCCACTCATACATGTACTCACTCATCATATTTACTCATACACCTATACATCCTGTTACACACCGCCACTCATTCATAGAGTTACTCACACACATAGTCACTCATGCTAATAAAGAATCAAACATCCATTTACTTGCATATACAGTTATAGGTATAACAATTGACCAGCATCCTTGAGGAGAACAGCATCCTGGACCCATCCCAGTACGGGTTCCGCAGCAACCACAGCACCGAAACTGCCCTCATCGCCGCCACGGATGACATCCGGACCCTGCTAGACAACAGAGAAACCGCGGCCCTCATCCTCCTGGACCTGTCAGCCACCTTCGACATGGTCTGCCACCACACACTACGAACACACCTCTATGACACCGGAATCCAAGAGAAGGCCCTGGACTGGACCTCCTCCTTCCTCTCCGGCAGAACACATAGCATCCACCTCCCCCCTTCCGCTCCAAAGCCACCGAGATCATCTGTGGCGTACCCCAAGGCTCATCCCTCAGCCCAACGTTGTTCAATGACTACATGGCACCACTCGCGCACATCGCATGACGGCACAACCTCAACATCATCTCCTACGCTGACGACACCCAGCTGATCCTCTCCCTCACCAAGGACCCCCACACCACCAAAACCAACCTCCACGAAGGAATGAAGGCAGTCGCCGACTGGATGAGGAACAGCCGACTGAATCTGAACTCGGAGAAGACGGAGGTCCTCATCCTCATATCCACCCCCTCGGCCTGGGATGATTCCTGGTGGCTGACTGCACTGGAAACACCCCCAACACCCACCGAACACACACGCAACCTAGGGGTCATCCTCGACTCCACCCTCTCCATGACGAAGCAGGTCAACGCCGTCTCCTCCTCCTGCTTCAGCACCCTCTGCATGCTTTGCAGGATCTTCAAGTAGATCCCCACCGGAATTAGAAGGACAGTCACCCAGGCCCTCGTCAGCAGTAGACTGGACTACGGAAACGCACTCTACACAGGAGCCCCGGCCAAACTCCTGAAACGGCTTCAACGCATCCAGATCGCCTCCGCACGCCTGATCCTCGACATCCCTCACCGCAGCCACATCACACCCCACCTGGGAAACCTGCACTGGCTCCCTGTCAACAAGAGGATAACCTTCAAAATCCTCACCCACGCACACAAGGCACTCCACAACACCGGACCAACGTACCTCAACAGCCGGCTCAGCCTCTACACCCCCAACCGCCAGCTCCGCTCAGCAGACCACACCCTCGCCACCATCCCCCACATCCGAAGAGTGACTGCTGGTGGCAGATCATTCTCCCACCTCGCCGCCAAGACATGGAACACCCTCCCCATTTGCCTACGGCAGACCGAAGACCTTCTGACCTTCAGAAGACTCCTCAAGACCTGGCTCTTCGAATAGTAGCAGCTTCCCCCAGTGCCTTGAGACCCTCGCGGGTATGTAGTGCACTCTACAAATGCCATGATTGATTGATTGATTGGTTATACACACACCACCACACTTACTTCTACAGAAACTTACACATACTTACTCTCGTAAGCAATCACTTATAGAAACACATACTAATTTATACAGGAACTCTTTCAATCTCTCACTCTCACATATACTCACTTATATACACCAATACTCACATATACTAGTTTAAAACATATGCAGTTACTCATAAAGACACTATTGAGACAGTCTTTCACTCACTAACACACCCATACACACACTCATCCACCCATACAGTCCTGCACACATGCTGTCTTCAACACATACAAACAGTGAATCACTCATTCATACATCTATGCACTATATAATACCCCCACCGGACCATACAGACACTCAGACACTCATACTGATACTAAAAACTAAGAAATAACCCATATAGACACTCATGTAGCAACTCATCAACCCATGCAATCACTTATACACAAAGTGAGAGACTGATACAGATATTTACATATTTAACCCCTTCAGCGCTGCGCGGATTTCCGCGCGGTGCTGAAGGTTCTGAGCGCGGGCGGGGCCATGACGGAGCGGTTCCGTCATGCGCACAGCGCAACCGACGCTCATGACGGAACCGCTCCGTCATGAGCGTCGAAGGGGTTAAACATTACTCACTAATACATGTATTCACCATGATACACTTAATCAGTCAGTTATACAATCAATTTTTCATTTTAAAAAATCATCCATTTAGACACTTATAGACTTATATACCCATTTATTCTTCCATCGACCTTGAGATATACATATATAAAACATATTTAATTTTCAGAAAAACACACATTCACTGGATGATGTCATCAGTGATGTCATCAGTGATGTCATTTGAGATGTCATCAGTGATGTCAAGTGTGATGTCACTGACCATGTCATGAGTGATGTAATATGTGACATCATCAGCAGTGCATTGCGGGCGCGCGAGTTATAATTAGCTGAACTAACTCTCATGGAGGAATTTCAATGGTTTTGTACGAGTGAAATGTCCAGCTAACTATAACGCCCCTGAAACCTATGGTTTTTTCAGTGAATATATATATATATATATAATGGAGGATAATGAAGAAAAGAGAAAATTAATGGAGGAAATGAGAGATAGGCTAAAAAAGGAGCAAACAAAGATAATGGACAGAAAAGCCTATAAATTTCAAAGGGACCGTAATGATTATGAGCTGGGGCAAATCTTTACCTTCTCCAAGAAATACGACACATATCGGGGCCCTAACAAAAAGTCTCTAAACACACGCAAGGCAGCGACAAGCAACAAAGAACAAGCTGACACAATCAGGTCGGATTTAAGCTCATTTACCAGCAGTGGATCGGAATCAGACCAACGTGCCGACATTTCGAGCAGCGCAGCGAAACCACACCCGGGGGAGGAGATACATTTTTTATGCCAGGAAAGGATGCAATCTCTACGGCCCCGAGCGCAAAAGAGCAACGGAGAAAACGCTCCAATTACAGGCGCAGGCAGAGGTTCAGGACGAGGAGGCGGCACTTATTACAGGAAGAGGGGCAGAGGCCAGTGGAAAACAAACAAAAATCAATAAATCCAAGCATCAATGACACCACGATTATCAATCTAACGAACATTGTTCTCACACAGACAGAAGAGAAGATACTAAAACTAGGCCTCTCCTTCGCATCACAATCCAACTTCAACTATACGGACACGAGATTCGATACCTACAAAGCTATAAGAAAGCTGAAGCTGCGTAAATTTCATGCCATGCGTGAGACTAACAAGCAAACAACAAAAATACCTGAGCCAATGGTCTCGGGATCTGACGATGACCTATCCATCTCTAGTGAAATCTTTGAGCTATGGCGCAATAACGGAACCAATTCCCAGTTGGGCACAAAGGCAGGGACTGAAGCCATCGACCAGGTAGCAGTCAGGAAACAGATCTCACCTGCCACGCCATTCAAACCAGCCTCTACGTTTGTGCCGATTCTGTTACGTGACTCCATAGATGTTTTCAATGAAAACGTTACATCACAGATTAAAGAACTTTACAGGAAAGTGAGCAACCGGAAAAACAGCTTTGATGTGAAAAATGCTCAATACCATGCGCTCATTCAGAAACTAAATAAAGATAAAAGTATTGTGACACGAGGCAGTGACAAAGGAGGCAACATTGTACTTATGCCCAGATTGCTATATGACAAGGAGGCCTACTCTCAGCTAAACAATAGACAGCACTATGAACGCAGCACTATGTCTAGTCTTAAAACTATGCAAGTTGAATATCACAAGAAACTTTTAAAATGGAAAAACAAATCCATGTTAACCAATGATGAATACACATTTCTAAAGACGGATCATCCCCAAGTCCCATTCATTTACTTCATCCCAAAAGTGCATAAAGACATGGCCAATCCCCCTGGGAGGCCGATCATTTCTGCCAGAGGGGGTCTCCTCGAAAAGACATCTGTGTATATTGATTATTTCTTACAGGGATCTGTTAAAGCACTTGAATCGTACGTCCAGGACACTGGTGATTTTCTTTTCAAACTGCAGAGGATCAAATGGAAGGATGGATATTGGATGCTTGCGCTAGATGTTTCATCATTGTATACTAGCATAGTACATCAGGATGGCATGGCAGCGATTGAACATTACCTTTCCAAGAGGGAGGAACATTTCACAGATCATACAGTTATGCTAATGGATATGTTAAAAATATGCCTCCACAACAATGTGTTTATGTTTAACAATTTGGTTTAACGTCAACTGCAGGGAGTAGCCATGGGGGCCAGCTTCTCTCCAAGCTACGCATGTTTGCACATGGGAGCTTGGGAGGAGCTGGTCCTCAGAACTCAATACTGTGATATAATGGACTCCCTTGTCATTGTGTGGTATCGTTACATAGACGATCTTTTTGTGGTATGGGGTGGCAGTAAGGAAACAGCTGAGGAATTTGTTAGGTCCATCAACAACAATAACCTCAATCTCAGTTTTACAGTCAGCATGAGCCAGACTAGTGTTACTTTTTTGGACACGGAGGTATATATCTCCAATGGTGCCATCGAAACAAAACTTTTCAGAAAAGAAACGGCGGGTAACACTATACTACATGCAACTAGTGCTCATCCACAGCACCTGATCACTAGTATACCATACGGTGAGATGCTACGACTTCGCAGGGTCTGCAGTAATGAGATTGATCTGGAAGAGGCTCAAGCAGCTAGCAAAATCAGATTCTTACAACGGGGCTACTCAGAAAAGATAATTGATAGGGCCGTTAGTAAATCCCGAATTAAACCCAGAAGTGATTTACTCAATAAATATGATCAAACGACTAACAGTGATACAGTAATTCGATTAACTCAGAAACAAACGAATGATTTCAGAATTATAACAGGATTTAATAAACAACACAGTGAACTGTAACACATTTTTAATCGAAATTGGCCCATCCTACTGAGTGACCCCATCCTGGGTCCCACCCTACCACGTAAAGCAATTGTAACTTTTAGCAGGGCACCCTCAATGAAAGACTATTTAGTTGTACAATGCCTGAAATCATGGAAAAGACCAGTTGGCTTCAAACGAATGGAGGTTTTTTTAAATGTAAAACTTGCAAAGCGTGTACACACGGGGTTAATACCAAACAATATAGTGATGGTTTTAGTGACAAGAAACACCGCATTGAGAAGCTTTTAACATGTAAAACGGAATACGCTGTCTATGTGCTCCAATGCCCCTGTTCACTCAGATATGTAGGCAGTACCAAATTAGAGGTACATAAACGTATCCTACAGCACCTGAGGGCTATTGTTAACCAGGACAATACTTACCCAGTGGCACGCCACTTTAAGGATGTACACCGCAGTAACAGTAAAGACTTGTCCTTCAATGTTATTGATGCAGTACCAGCCAGTCGACGAGGTGGTAACAGGGAAGCTAAGTTAAGGCGGTTGGAAACAAAATATATACTCCAACTAGACTCCAAATCTCCAGGAGGGCTTAATGTCACTGAGGACTTACATACAATTTTATATTAGGGGCACACTTCTCAATAATTTTACCAACCATTTATGGTATGTAGGATGTGAAAACGATGCTTTGTCTATGTGGTTTTATTTACCTATTTCTAGCCTTTTAAACAATGGATTTTACCAATGGTTTTATTGTTGTGGGAAAACAATTTTAACCTTATTGTACTCTATTTATTGTTTTACCATCAGTATATTTATTATCAGTCATATTGTTTACATTTCTAATCTGATAACTTTTTACTAAGGCCAGACAATACACATCCCACTCTCCTTCACATGGTTAGGTGTTATTATCCAGTTTCTTACATCACCTTAACCTACAAAGAACAGCGCCAAAATGAATAGATTGGTATCAACATGATTAGGTATGCTTAATATAAGTGTTGACTATTCACCTCTATGTATGCACATAGGGGTGGTCCTTAGATACGTAGGTACACAACATTGTTTTTCCTTAGTGGGATGGGAGGACCCTGTCACACTCAGCTCCAAGGTGCTTTCAACCCTATAGTTGCCACTGTAAAGGATACGTAGTACGACAATTATTGGTATATCCAATTGAGATTGGTGACTGGGATCAGTCAGCTGGTCTCTGATATACCTCTTACCTTTTACCTTTTACATTTTTTGCACTTTCAAAATTCAATATTATCGATGCTTTTAACATTGGCATTTACATATATATTTTAATGGGAATTAAATTATGTGTAGTTTGTTGTAGTGTTAAATTATTTGATGATGTGTTTATTTATTGGCACTTTTTGCACTATATGCATCTCCTCACTTTCGTATACTGCAGGAATCTGCAGTTTATAATAGGGTAAGAACGACCTAACATAGAACACATGGGGATTTATCCCGTAAGTTATAATGACACAGACTTCATAAGGAACATATGGGGATTTACCCCGTGATTCATGATTGATACAGACTTGATAAGGGTTTTTAAACAAATATTGGATTCATTGAGCCACATCAGAATTCACTGACAAATGTAGAATGAATACTTAACACTCTATTGCCAACAAAGCATTCCGAGTAGGTGGCAGCACAATTGAGTAAGCTATTTGAAAATGAAGCTTAACAATGTACTATTTTCTGAGTTTTCGGAAGGCATTCTGCCACCATAATGTCTCAGCATGTGATTGTTGACTTTGGTAAACCTCCGGACAATGACAAATGCACGATAGAAAAAATGTACCAATTTTGCAGCCCTTGAAATCTTCGTCTGTAAAAGTCTGTTGTCTATGTTTATGTTGCACCACATCACGTGCAGAGTTCTTGTTTACCTATTTAAGGAAGCAATTTGATTGTATATGTTGTCATGTGAACAAGGCTCTAGGGGAGCCGAAACGTTATGGCGACATGTCTGCGAACAAGCGAATAAATTTGCACAAAGGAACCTGGTCCGTGTTTGTGATTTCTGGGTCTGAGGCTTCAAGGATTCAGCCACGCCCGGGGAACAGTATTTGATGGATATATATATATATATATATATATATATAAAATAAATAATTCTGGGTAATAGGATTCTTGCCCGGCGCTATGGTTTCAGTTACTGGTCCCCACCAGTATAGTAATTATAATACATGTATAACTTTACTGAGAAGTTCAACCACATCAAACAGTAAAGATTCTTATACTGATTCCTTGTGTCTTTCTTTATTTTTATTCCTACGCATGTGCGCGAAACACGTGTTGGCTGTAGTGCTTGGCTGTATTATTGCTTTATTAACTGACTCATCGAAAGTATATGTGTGTTTGTATGTGTGTGTGTGTGTGTGTGTGCGTGTGTGTATCAGGACACATATCTGCTGAAGGCTTACTTCCCTTCGGGGGTGGCGCGTGTTCATCTGGCGTGAACCCGATATCCACATAAAGTTCCAGAGATAAGAAAACTATTTCACGCACACTCAGGACTAAGGGCCTGATTTCAATGTCACACAGTTGGACCCCCGGCTACTGTGCAGTGGTCAGTATACCGCCGACAAGCACACAGGAGGTTCAACCACCATATTTTTATGTGACCGCTGGGCTGGCGGTCAGAAAGATAGTGGTGGCATGCTGCAGCCATGGAAAAGGTCCACTTGGTGCCCGTAAATGAACTGGGGCACTGGATGTGACTCCAGTGCTCCTTTTTAGTGCCATTTGATCGCCAGGGACCCTATCTGGGGCCCCCAGATCTCCTTCCGACAACCTTTTCATTGTGGGGTTCTCACCATGAAAAGGCTGTCTGAAAGTGATATTGTAATTAAGCCTGGGCAAAGCACTACGCTCGCGTAGTTTGCGCTACTTTGTGAATTGCACGTAGCACAGTGCAAACATGCGTAGCGTAGCGTAGCGTAGTGCGGCGGTCATTTTTGGCTTGCTCGCGGTCCTCAACGTCAAGTTGGCGACAGCGAGCAAGCAAAATGACATCCTGGCAAGACTTTTTCCTCATTCACGATCAGCAACATCAAGTTGCCGATCGCGTGTGTGGAAAATAAACCTCCGGCGAGCTTCTCAACGCGGGGAGGTCAGGTTTCTCATTGCGAGTGGTTGCGTATGCTCGTGACCGCTCGTGATGAGAAATTACCAGTCCGCTTTGAGAAAGCTGCCGCTAGAGTAGAAATCTACTCGAGTGGCAGAAAACGACAGCTTGCACTGCGCAAGATGCAGTTTGCACTGATTGCACAGTGCTGAAAAGCATCTGGCACTGTGCAATGAGTGCGAACAGCATCTTGCCTAAGTTTATAAACTGTTGTAAATAACATAATCTTATAACATAAACGGATAAAAATAGTTGCTGTGGATGCAAAATCACACCTAAATAGGTTCATTCATAAGGGGGATATACATAGGATCCGTGTGCATGCCCAAGTTGGCTGTGCACTGCCCCATGAGTCACTGTGTTTGTTCTGAATCATATCGCCTCCCTGAAAATAACAAAAAAGATTTTTCAAAAAGATGTGCTATACAAAATAGTATAGATGTGGTTCTGGTGTTACATCTAGTGGACTTCTCAGGAGGCGCTGCGTTTGTACTGAGGCAGTATGGAATGCAATGGAAATAATGCGTGTATTACCCCTAGTGACACACAATACCACTACTCACATAATAGCTATCACCAGTGCCAACTGAGAATCCCGTCATTCAATATGTTCTAGATGTTTGACCATGTACTTTTTAGGTCTCGCCTGACCCAGCGCATGCTCTGGTCTGGCGATACTTATTGAGAGGGCTCCAAAAAGTGCTACCAGGCGAGCCTAGTGCTACAGTGCATGTGCGCGGGTGCGCGCGCCCGCTTTACCACGATTACTTTCACTTTCGTGGCCGCACGGCCGCTTTGCATAGCCAATAGGTCTCGCTTTTGGGACCTTATAAGTATTTAGTTATGCAATTGTTGCACAGCTAAACACTTATAAGGTCCCAAAGGCGAGACCTATTGGCTATGCCAATGCTTGTTGTTCAACTCTGTGGAAATGCAGTTACCATTATTTGTTCAACAAATACTATGTCGAAGGCACTTGAGGGCCTCAAACAGAAATATATCAGATTAGAAAACTGAGAAAATTGGGATTGTCCCATTGGTGGTATGTCGTCACCCTTAGAAAATACATAGAACATGGCAGAGTCCCTGGCTGTGCTGTTTGGCTAGGTAGGTTATGCGAAGACATATATTGTATTTCTCTGTGTATCACATATTTTCTTATTTTTTACCATCTATGTTGACATCATAGTCTATTGTATCCATTAAACTGGCCATGTAGCACATCCTGTATGATGGCATTTTAAATGTTTGACCGTGTACTTTTGTAATGAATGGAAACAATGTTTAGCTATACTGTTTTGATTGCGTGAATTAGAGCACTCCGGACTATTATGTATAGTTTCCACTGAGTCTTAACAGGTTGTCATCAGATTGAGTCTACGGTGTACCGCTCCAGATGTAATTGGCCTTACAGCTGCCTATTACACAACTTAAAAACATGGCTTTCAGATCACTGGATATATACACGCAGAGAATACTTCCCAAAGGTTGTTGAGTGTCCCCGCTGACCTAACGCCAGATTGAAACCTCATCACACCTCATTATGGTCTGGAACATCCTGTGCCAGTCCCAACTATATTGTGAAGCTTTTTATATCATCACTACTGCTGTGTGGGTCCTGAGCATGTATGACTGGCATATCCTGTTTGTTTTATGACATTGTAAGTTATCTTTAAATGTACCTTAGTGCCCCAGAATGTGCCTCTCGGTGACCTGTGATTTGTATAACTTTTAATTTGACCACCTTGCTCCTTTTGTCAGGATTTCCAAAGTCAGTTCCATAGGCATCACTACCGTCACGGTTAGGAGAGGGATGAGTACAGGTACTAATGGTTTCAAATAGAATAGGAACACTAGCTGTTCATATTAATTACTTTTCAGGCATGTTTACACTTTCCATAGCACCATACATTTTTGGATATCCGGTTTTGCATATATTATTTACTAATACATTACTTGGATATATCTGATATCATCTTATACTCACTCACTCAGGATGGATGTCTGTGACTTTAAAGGAGAGGGCTATACTCACTCAACATGGCAGCAGTATTCTCTTGATATTTCCGTGAGTGAATGCGAATTAAAAGATGGTGGTCGTTTCAAGTGTGTTTTTAGAGATGCTAGCGTTAGGTAAGAATGATTGTGGGGCATATTTACAAGCGGGCAATAAAAAAATTATCGCCGCTTTTGCGGCCGTTTTCGGCCGAAAAGCGGCGATAATTTTATCGTCTAATTAGCAAGGCCACGCAAACGTGGGAAACCTTGCTTTAGCGTGGGGATTCCTGACGCCCAGCTTTGCATCTCTAATGAGATGCAAAGTGGGCGTTCCTGACCTAACATGACGGGAGAAATGTCGCTAAGCGACATTTCTCCTATCATCAAGCCCCACGCTATGAAGCATAGCGTCAGGAAAAGTAGCGATAACAGGGGTTATCGCTACTTTCCTTACGCCTGCTTCAGGACTGACTTGGCCATGATATCCTATGGAAGGTGGATATCATGGCTAACTTTGTGAATCCCTATCAGCAAGCTAACGCCACATTGCATGAGATTATCGCTGGGGTTCCAGCGATAATCTCACGTTAGGCAGTTAGCGCGTGAGGATTTTTATCACTGAGGAGATAAGCGTTGCTAATAGCACACTATCTCAGCGATAAAAATCCACGTTACCCGGCGATAATTATCCTCACACTAAGAGCGCTGAGCGATAATTATTGCCAGGTGGTGCTGATATGTCCCTGTGTTCGTTTGGCTTCTTGCATTGCATCTTGCCACGTGGGACTAGCTCCAATGAAGCCTTCAAAACACGTCACTGTTCCTACTGGTAGTCGCGGAAGGAGTGCTGTATTGGTATTGTCATGTCGGTATCACAGAACTTTTGAACTCAAAGTTCTCGAAACTATGTAAAGTTTGTTGTCTGCTTACTACTGGAAAGCATCAGCCGAAATCACAGACACCATTCTATTTGCCAGGATTTTATTAAAAAGCTGTAATACTACACTTTCTTATGGAATTCTTTTACTGAACGGAGACCCCACCCTCTGAACGCCAAAGGTTCTACAACACCTTTTTCTGTATGAGCATTTGATTAAAGCGAGAAAATAGAGCTCTCACATATTATGGTATATTTGATTATCATCCTGCACATTACACTACAGCGAACAATAGCTGAAAAAAGACATTCCTACATAAGGAAACTATTGCAATCATATTCCTAGAATTATTATTAAAGAAATAACAATGACGATCAAGGGTCGTTCTCATTAAGCACCGGTTAAAACTCTCACTGGTCCAAGCAGAAGGCTGATGTTTCTCTTCCTAAAGCCCATCCCTCCCTTTTGTTTTCAGGAGTACATTGTATTGGAACTCTCAAGGGCAGCAGAGGCAAGTTGGAGAATCTTCTGACTGATTACATTCATGTGGACTTGGTGAGCCCTGGCACCCTCACAGTAGACAATCAAACAAACATATGACTGAGAATCTATTTGGAAAGAGTATGCTGGTAAAATAAATGCAGGTGGAACAGCCTGCAAAACTACTCTGTAAGGTTGTAAGAGAATTGTGCCAAAAAGGCACTATTTTGTCAACATTTTCTTAGTGAACCCCCATCATTGCAGGAGAGTGCAAGGCACACCTTGGAAATATTGTAATATTCCATTTGTGTCCTTTGAAAACTTTAAAATGTTTTGTTAATCAATATGTTAATGACCAACAACTGTACTTCCCGACATAATCTCTTCAATATATTACCATTTAGACATCCTCCTCTTCGAACTTGAATATTGCATCACTTTCGTTGGAAATATCCTGTCCTCTGTGCAGCCAATGGCCCTATCATAAATTTAACAGTAACTCAAACATACAAACTTCTGTGCATCAGGCTATCATTAGTAACTTTTGCCAAATGTCTAGGGTTCATAATAGAAGCTAATCACAACATACAAGGCCACACACCACGAATCAAGAAAAACTGCCATGCACCTGCAATGTGTACTTTTTCTATTCACATCAAGGCTCTATATCCAGCTCTGAACTTATAGCAACCGTGAACTTAAGTCTTCTGTAGCATCCCTACTGCCACTCTCTAGCACTGTGCCTGAAGCTATGTCTAGTGGGATTCTTCGTAAACTCTTAGGAATAGCTATTAAAATCAAAGCATTTCACCCACTGGATTGTTACAAATAGTACATCAAGTTCCTCCACTTTGCCTAGCTCTAACTAACTATGTACATTAAATATTAACACTATGCATGTCAGGCACAGACATCATTGCTGAAATTTAAGGTGCACATAATTTCTTGGATGTAAAATATTCTGTTTCTCATTGACCTTGAAGAGGCAACTGAACCCTTTAATGCAGTGTCTGATGAACCCAAACCTTATTTACAGATCTCTATTATATCCTCCTATGCACACTTTTGGTATGGATAGCACTTCATTTTGCATTATTTTTCTCACTTGATCCTGGTGATTTTGACTGCTTTTTAAAATGATATACACTTCTCTATGACTGTGGTAAACATATGAGTACATCGACAAGCAGGTTGCGGCGGTGGCGATCCGCCCGCCATCCCAACCCGAATTACCCCCTGCTATATTATAATGGCGGAGGGTATCATGGCGGAACCAAAGTGCGTCCACCGCTTTTCCGCCGGTCGGCAATCGTTCCGATTGCCGGCTAGGCGGATTTGGGCCTCAATATGGTGGCGGTGCCTAGCAGGCACCGTCATCCATATTAGGATGCTGGGTTTTAATGACCTTTCCATGGCAGCTTTGCCACGATGGAAAGGCTGGCGGGATTTGAAATGGGGGCCCATTGCAGGCCCCCAGGGGGGTGGGGGTTAAGGGGTGCACTTGGGGGGTACCCATGGTACCCCCCTTCAGTCCCATGCACAATGTGGCAGGCACCGCACGGTGCCTGCCACCTTGTGCATGGGAATGCACAACATGGCAATTGGCATTGCGGCGGGTGCTGCAGTAATGTCAAATATGTGGAATCTGACCGCCAGGGTGGCAGTCACATCCTTATTAGCGGTGCTGGAATGTCACATGTCTGGCGGCCGGTCCCAGCACCGCGAGGATGGCAGGCGGACTAAAGTCTGCCCGCCATCCTAAACACCCCATAGGTGTTCAACATGGCTTGGTTGGGGTAGTTGTTCTTGCAGTTAAAATACATTGTATCCATGTAATCTAGGAACTTTCTCATGCTCATCAGCACTGCACCCAAGGTACTCCACTGATATTGTAGAATGGGAGTTGATTGAATCGCATTCCCATCTCTTAGTCAGTTAGTAGTACCCACAGCAGTGGTTTATTGTCAGTGAGTGGTTATGTAGGCACAGGGCCGGACTGGCCGTAGCGGCCACCCGGCATTTCTCCAGTGGGCCGGAGGGGTGGGGAGGTCAGCTTTGTGCCTGTGGGGTCTGGTTTTGTCACTGGTTGCTGCAATATTGCCCCCCTGTCAGAAACACAGGAGTGGTGCTTCTTGCTAGCACCTTCCACCCTCCCTCCCCAGGGCCGGTCGAGCAGCAGTCTGCCAGGCTGTTAAAGATTGCAGGGACCTGTTAGCATGAGCTGAAAGCCATTTTGTACTTGGCAGCCATTTTAGTCAGCTATGTGCTAGCCATTTGCTGTCTCCCTCTTCCAGAACCTCGCACATGCACAGAAGGGCCTAGCTAGTAGAATGCACCTGCTCCTAGTACAGAACTGTCAGGCTGTTCTAACTGATGTCAGCAACTCATTACTCCTCCGACTTGTTGACTGTGCATTTTCTGTATGACCATCTATGTGTGGAAATCTTCTCATGTGTACTTGTACCGCCTTCTTTTGAGCCCCTGTGTGGGTATATAAGGCCCCTGTTCTCTGTACCCCTTAGAATGCCTCCTACAGTGACTAGAGGGTACTGTGTGATGCAATCTCCCTCATCTGAGGTTTAATAAATGCATTGTTGTTATATTACAGCTTCTGTGCCAATCTCTTCTTTGTTGGTTTTAAAGGACCAGGTGTATGAGTGAAACCACTGAGAAGGTTTGGATTTCTTCAATTGGCGCTCAACGTGGACCTCATCAGAGAAGTGGCTATCCAAGGGAGTGGTCTTGATGGGAGACAGGAATCTACTGAGGAGGACAGGACAGGACTCTAGTAAGAAGGTACCCTACACTGATATTATCTGTCTCTGCAGCCCAGTATATTTCTGGTCTTCCTGATTTGACTCCTCCAAATGTTTACCACTCCTGACTGAGAACCTTTTTGGCGTGAGTATTCTAAAAACGACTGTTTGGTCACTCAGAGCTTGGCATTGAGAAGTTGGAGATTTTTTGCTTGGTAAGGTTGTTTGTTGCGACGCTTTTTGGAATTATGTTATGTTATGTTATGTTATGTTAGTGCTATTTGTATTGCGCACGGCTGCTCCAGCGAAGGAGCGTCCCGGCGCACCGACAAGGTGGCGAACACAACACAACTGGGGAACAGAAATAATTATTAAGAAATTGGGGAGTGAAGGATTTAACAAAGCTCAGAAAATAAATGAGTTTTAGCGGCCTTGCGGAAGGAGAGCAGGTCACCAAAGGTCCGGAGTTTCAAAGGGAGAGCGTTCCAGAGTGCGGCTGCCCGCACCTTAAAAGAGCGACCCCCCACCCGACTGAGTTTGAACCGAGGGGCTACCGCTAATTCTTGGTCTAGCGAGCGCAGAGTGCGGCCCGGGATGTAAGGGCACAAGAGTTGGTGCAGTAAGGGAGGTGATAGGCCCTTCAGAATTTTGAAGGAGAGGCACAAAACTTTAAAGTGGATCCGCTGCCTAACGGGTAACCAATGCAAGGCTCGCAAAGATTGACCGGCCGAGCAAAACCTAGGAAGACCTATGATCGCTCTGGCCGCAGCGTTCTGCACTCTTTGAAGTCGGGTTAACTCAGCCTGGTTTAATCCTATAAAAAGGGAGCTGGCATAGTCCAACCGTGCCAAAACCGTTGCTTGCACCACCAATTGACGAGTTGCGGCATCGAAGTATTTAAGGGCAGGGCGCAGATTGCGCAGGATGCCGAAGCAGCAAGCCGCCGTCCTTTTGGTGTGGCCAACAAAGTTGAGGGAAGGGTCCAGCCAAACACCAAGATTTTTGATCTCCGCAACCGGAGTGGGGGTCGGCCCCAGCTCAGAGGGCCACCAAGTATCTCCCCATAGGTCCGTCCGCTTCCCAAAGATCATCACCTCCGTTTTTTTGGCGTTTAGTTGGAGACAGTTGGACGTCATCCAACCAGCCACCGCCCTGAGTCCTTCTCTGAATCTTGGGGCATCCACCCCAGAGTCCCCGCTGATCGTGACCGCTAGCTGGGTGTCATCTGCGTACGACACCATGGTCATACCACAGAGCTTCACAACCTCAGCCAGCGGCCTCACGTAGATGTTAAACAACGTGGGGCTCAGTGAGGAACCCTGTGGGACCCCAAGAGACAGAGGATGGCATTTGGACTGGTAGGGCGGGGACGCCACACAGAAGGAACGATCCCTGAGAAACGAACGGAACCACTGGTGTGCAGTGCCGATAACCCCTATCTCCTCAAGACGTTGCAGGAGAATGTCATGGGAGACCGTGTCAAAGGCGGCGCTTAGGTCTAACAAAACAAGCGCCGCCGTTTGACCTGCATCCAGAACTACCCGAAGGTGCTCGACCATAGATAACAGTGCTGTCTCCGTACTGTGGCCAGCCCGAAAACCATTCTGGGTGTCGTCCAGAATGTTGGCACGCAACAGATGACCAGAGAGGGCGGTGTTGACATGCGCCTCCGCGAGTTTGGCTGGCCACGGGAGAAGTGAAATCGGGCGGTAGTTCTCCGATTTTGTAGGGTCGAGAGATGGTTTTTTCAAAATGGGCATTACTACCGCATGCTTCCATTTCAAAGGCACTTGGCCTGATGATAGCGACGTGTTGATTAAGTCGCAAACCGGGCGAGCAAAAACCTGGTCTCTGAACATAGGTGGCTTGAGCGGGTCGTCCGGCGACCCCGACTTAACTCGGAGAGCCAAGGCCGTGTAAGACTCCAGAGAGAGAGAGGGGAGAGAGTCTAGCACCACCTGATCCAACCGGGTGGGAGGCCCCATACTGGTTTGTGCAGTGGAGGAGGGGAAGGCCCTATATATGGTCTGGACCTTCTCCAGGAAGAAAGCCGCCAGCGCTTCACAATGAGTATTGGAGCTGATGGAGTTACCGGCCGGCTTCCTTGCCACTAGGTCTTTAAGGGCCTTAAAGATGGTTTTAACAGGATTCCCACTATTGCGAAACTCCAGAGCGTAGTATTCAGCCCGGGTTCTACAAACCGCGCGGTGATAAGACTTGACCGCAGCCATATACAGGGTTTTTTTGCTGCTGTCATACCTCTTCCTCCAGTCTCTCTCTGCACGTCTGCAGACACTTTTCAGAGCCCTCAGATTGCCATCATACCAGGGACTGGGGGCGCGGGAGCCACACTTACTGAAAACCATCGGGATAAGGGAGTCGAGGGCCCTGGTTACCCATCCGCAGAAATGGTCATAACCAGACTCCACGTTCTCCACTGCACCCAGTGGGTCGTCAGTGAGAAGGCGGTGGAGATCTTCCGCCTTTAATTTGCTCCAGCGCCGTCTGGGCATGGCTCGCAGTGGCACCTTAAGTGGGGCTTCATCAAGACTACAGTGAATGGTCACGAGTGAGTGGTCTGACCAGGTCAGGGGGAGGGGGGGGGCCACTGTAACCCCTTCTAAGTTAGAAAAAAAGGGGTCCAGAGTGTGGCCACCACTATGAGTGGGGTCCGAGACCAGCTGGAACAATTGAAGGGCCTCAAGGTCCGCCACCATCCCTCCCACAGAAGAAAGACACAAAGTGTCAAAATGGAGATTCAAATCACCAATGATAGAAAAATTGGCAGACCCTACTGCTAGTGAACTAACCGCCTCAGGGAGAGCCTCTCGAAATGCCACTGAGCTACCAGGTGGACGGTAAATCAGCAATCCTGACAAGGTAAAATGCGGAGTAACCGCAACCTTGAACAGGGC
Organism: Triturus cristatus; assembly: GCF_964204655.1. Taxonomy (NCBI): domain Eukaryota; kingdom Metazoa; phylum Chordata; class Amphibia; order Caudata; family Salamandridae; genus Triturus; species Triturus cristatus. Next base: position 657,143,533 of record NC_140592.1, on the reverse strand, counting down.
GCTTTCGCAGCCCGTGATGTTCTGCACACTCCAGGCGCAAGAATAGCACGATTTAACAGCAAGAGCGACGCCACCCCCTCTCGAAGAGCGGTTGAGCGTGTAGATGGAATACTCAACGGGGAACGCCAGATTCAATACCGTAGAATCGGTGTCTTGCAGCCATGTCTCTGTCAGACAAAAGATGTCAGGGGGGTCATTGTCCACAAGATCAGCAATATCCTGATAATGCTTGACCGCCGATCTGACGTTCAAATTCCAGATGGTGAGATGTCGCGAAGAGACCTTACTGCTTATGGCAGGCTGCACTATACAAGACCCCAAACAGGAAGGGGCTTCGAGTAGCCAGCCGCCACAAGCACAGCGATGGGGGCCACACAAAGGGTCAACGCGGACTTCGGCGCAGGGAGGCAGACAGGTATTCAATGCCAGGAGACTATCCCTGGTATACATAAGCATGGTTAGAGATGCACCTGATGTAAAAATCGCCGCGAAGCCAGCGCAACCGAGCGCGGACGGGCGCAGACGGGCAGGACTCTGGCACGACTCCGGCCACGCGAGGACGCGCCCGCTGCGCGATCCCGCTGCGCTAGGGGAGGAGCCTTAAATAGGTGTTCCCAGGCGTCACATGTGCATTCAAGCGCTGTCAGGTGGAAAAGCCTCACTCCACTCACCCCACTCCAAGATGTCCGCCAAAAACGAACCAGGCACCCACCCCAGGACCAGACCCGCCAAAACGGCGGTGAAGGGGCACAATTTATGGTGCAGGTAAGGGGCAATTTAAAAAAGGGTCAAAATGACCAAAACAAACAAAAAGAATATATAACGTTTTTAAAACAGCAGTTTTACTGCAAAAACGCGCAAGCGCTCTCGCAGCAGCAGCTACCTTGTCAGGGGCTGAAAGCAGGAGGGACTCGCCCTAAATAGGTGTTCCCAGGCGTCACATGTGCATTCAAGCGCTGTCAGGTGGAAAAGCCTCACTCCACTCACCCCACTCCAAGATGTCCGCCAAAAACGAACCAGGCACCCACCCCAGGACCAGACCCGCCAAAACGGCGGTGAAGGGGCACAATTTATGGTGCAGGTAAGGGGCAATTTAAAAAAGGGTCAAAATGACCAAAACAAACAAAAAGAATATATAACGTTTTTAAAACAGCAGTTTTACTGCAAAAACGCGCAAGCGCTCTCGCAGCAGCAGCTACCTTGTCAGGGGCTGAAAGCAGGAGGGACTCGCCCTAAATAGGTGTTCCCAGGCGTCACATGTGCATTCAAGCGCTGTCAGGTGGAAAAGCCTCACTCCACTCACCCCACTCCAAGATGTCCGCCAAAAACGAACCAGGCACCCACCCCAGGACCAGACCCGCCAAAACGGCGGTGAAGGGGCACAATTTATGGTGCAGGTAAGGGGCAATTTAAAAAAGGGTCAAAATGACCAAAACAAACAAAAAGAATATATAACGTTTTTAAAACAGCAGTTTTACTGCAAAAACGCGCAAGCGCTCTCGCAGCAGCAGCTACCTTGTCAGGGGCTGAAAGCAGGAGGGACTCGCCCTAAATAGGTGTTCCCAGGCGTCACATGTGCATTCAAGCGCTGTCAGGTGGAAAAGCCTCACTCCACTCACCCCACTCCAAGATGTCCGCCAAAAACGAACCAGGCACCCACCCCAGGACCAGACCCGCCAAAACGGCGGTGAAGGGGCACAATTTATGGTGCAGGTAAGGGGCAATTTAAAAAAGGGTCAAAATGACCAAAACAAACAAAAAGAATATATAACGTTTTTAAAACAGCAGTTTTACTGCAAAAACGCGCAAGCGCTCTCGCAGCAGCAGCTACCTTGTCAGGAATATGGAAATTGGCCAATATTTGGAATTTGGAAATATATAAATTGCAATTTATGTAGGCAGGTAATGAGAAACGTTTGAAAACTTGAAAGGCACACTTTGAGTGAAGTGCTACTTTGTGTATAATATTGTATATGCTGCAATATTCTTGGCATGCCTGTTCTTAGCACACATCGTAGAATGTGTTGCTTTCTTGGAGGGACCATTATTGAACTTGTATGAAATCAGCCGGCTCCCCTAGAGGGGATACCTAACTAGGATTAGGTATAAAAATGTATTTCTTCCTCGGTGACTAGTACCCCAAGGAACTAAATATGTACATAAAAAGGATCCTGGTCTATGCACTTAGTAACATTCATAAGTGGTGATATGCAGTTGATTTTTGGTGTTCTGCCAGCCAAATTGGCGAATTTGGTGTATTTTGGCTTCTTCAAAATGAAACCGTCTTTGGGCTGTTTTTTTGCAGTCTGTTGGAATACTATTGAGAAGCTTTTCTTGTGAATATGACTTACAATTAGTATTTACAAATGGTTTGGTTTAAGTACAGTCTGTGGGCTGTCCTTTGTTTCTGTCCTAAGTGTTGATCTGTGGGTTAAATATGTGTTTAAATGTCTATGTGGTTTGTGATTTGACATTGATGGTACTTCTGGGAGTAAATAGCGATTGCGCTCTTTGTGTAAGAATGGCTAGCCTTAAGCGTGCTCTATTGTGTGTTCTGAGTGTATGACCCCCTTCTAAAAATGTCTGGAATGAGCTCAATGTGTTTTTTTTGTCATCATTCTGTTATGCAAAATATAATTAAATTAAAATATATTTTAAAATAATCCAGCAATGAATTATGTAATATATGCTAAATAGCTGTATGCTATCATTAAAATTGACAGAGTAAGACACTATACATGTGTGCAAATTGCTACGATGCTAAAGATACAATTAGAATTCACATTCAATAGGAATAAAATAGGCCTAAAAATAGAAATTGTGTATTTTGTAATAATTATGATTAACATACAAAATGTTACAGGATTTTCCTTAGAGACATTGTATTAGATATTTAAAGGCATTCACTTCATATGAGTGAATTTGGTTGTTGCTGAACTAAACACACATTATAGAACGATAGATTTGATTGCATTGAAATGCCTCGGTTTTAAAAAGACTGTCACCGTGCTTACATTTCAACACTAAAAAAGAAGCTTTCCAACAGCTGTGTTTAACTGTTTCACTGAGGAGCAGCTGTCTGACACAAACCAATGGAGTTTACACTTTGTCAAGACATTAGAAATACAGAAAAAGGGTTTTCTCTCCTGAGAAAGGCGTGAGAATTCAATGCCTGTTGCTCAACCAACAGCTGCATAAATATCACGTGGCTATTTCTGTTTGCATGGCCACAGAAAAAATGCTGAAGTCAACTAAATCTTAAGTCAGTGCAAACATGGTATAAAACCCTGCATTTCACATTGCTGTTTTAAAAGTTAGAAATACAGTTTCATTATTTTGGATAGCAGAGAACAGATTGACAGTAGGGATTTCCTTTCTTAATGCCTTTTTAAATAATCACATCTGTGGTTTTGATGTTAAATAATAAATTGTCCTTTAAAAAGTGGCGCAGATTTTTCATGTTTCAAGTTAGGCTTCTGTGCTTAGGGTTATAAATGAATGCGTCCTAAATATGATAGGCAAGGAATGAAGCTTGCTTTTCATATGTGTAATTATCAAAATGTTTGGATTTATTAAAAACATTTTTTTTTTAATTATATGAAAAAATATTATTGAAAATAAGTGCTTTAAATTAGTTGAAACAGAAGGGGGATGGGAGCACACTGCTACCTCCCAGCACAGTTCGCCCCTTTGCATCCTGGTACAACTTGCTGGTGTGACGAGCAGTGTGCGACCAACCTTTGCTTTAAATTAGTTGTTTAATCTTTATAATCTTTATAATGCCTAATAATATTACTGTGAACTCCTAGCATTAAAATTGAATTTAAGCAGTGTTTTACAAGCAATATGAGGAAACTTAAATGTGAAATGTCACTTCAACCAGGCGTACAAAACTCATTTTTTTAAGGGTGTCCCTTATACATTTCTGATCCCCCATCTCTGGGATATGTAGAGGACATTCTGGGGATGACTAATATGCAAAACAATTGTAGGATATTCATTTTTAAGTGGCCCAAACACGAAAGTCGAAATTGGGCAAAATACACCTTTTAAAAGCAGTTTTGCAACTCAGAGCAGCTTTCAAGCTGCTTTTAGTCTCCAGTAAATGCACACATGTAAGTATAGAAAGAGTACCTGACATCTATACTGCTAGACAAGCACTCCGCACACTGCTTACAAATATAAATAAATATAAAAACACAGCAGAAGTTATTCTCTTACCTCTGAATTACTGGAAAATAGGACTAACAGGACTGCCCTTCAGCTATGATTCTTCATAGTGACTTTGAATTGAAAAACGGCATGGAATGCCTTGCACACAAAATAGGACAGCTGGTAAAGGGTTAAAGGTCAAGTTCTACATTTAGAAGCCTAGCAGGGCCCAGAGCAAGGTTTGCTTTGACATTTCGACCTTTGAAACTTTTTGATAGACGAGATGGCAGCTCAGGGAGAGAAAGAGAAGTTTTGCTTACTTTTTTTGGCAAAAGCAAGTTTTTGTGCACTCATGTGAACAGAGGGAAATATAATGGTATATGTGAACTCTGGTTTAGAGAATGGCTCTGCCATGTATATAGCACTAGTGCTTTTAGGGCTGAGTTAAGGAAACAATGGGATTTAGTTTGAATTCATGTGCCCCCATGTTCCACTTATACATTTGCTAAAGGAATTGGTGGTTGGGTATTCATGATTTTTTTAGCTAGCTCAATTTTGTTTATGCCCAGTTGCTACAAATAGGGGTTGATAGTGTCAACAGAAGTAAAACCTGTTTCAGGTTTTCCTATTGGCGAAATGGGGGAAGGAGGCTAGCTCCTCAACAAATTAAGGGTAGGCAAATTTATGTTTTCTCTCTCTTTTTCTCACTTTTTTTTTAGCCTGTCTAAATTGTCTAAGAAACAGCCATGAGACATTTAATTGGCTATTCAGTAACACTGTTTTGGCAATTGTTAGCATTAATGAAATGAATATATAAATATGCTATGTTACTGCCCATCCTGTTTGATGAAATTATGACAGGATGAGTAGTCTAGATTGCTGTTCCTTTATTTGATCTTTAAGGGGAACTAGATGTGGGTAGTTTTTGTTCTAAAATTCTCAGGTGATAACACCATTATTGTTTATGTTATTCTCATGCTACATACAGTTTTGCAAGGGCATTGCTAGTCTTTTATTAGCTAGTCTGTGTAATTAAACTGACTGTCCTTACTAGAGTTGATGTTGCATAGTTTGGATCATGAAAAGTAGAATGCAGGAAAGATGCCCATGTGATCCTTAGCAAACATTTTTGAGGAAAATATTGTTTTATAGGAGTTTGTTTGTCACGACATGTTCTGCTGGAGAAATGTATGTACCCACTATGTTGAGGTTTTTAGTTCTTTATGTAATAGGAATCCCTGTTAAATTAGCAGTTTTAGATTTTCCTGCCTGCATCTATAAAACCGGTCCTAGGAAGCTTGTTTCCGGTCCAGGGAAGACATGGCTTGGCAGTTCGGGCTGGACTGTTCCCATGAGGCACAGGGTCAGACTGATTTGCATATGGCCATGTCTGAACTGGGGTGGCAGAGTGGGCTAAAGAACGGTGATGGATTAAACCCAGATCAGTTGACTGGGGGTGAGTGCTTGCAATGTTCAACACTCCGTCCATCATTTCCTTTGGTTTTTGCTTTGTTCGCCATAAGTTGGCAGGGTATGCTCAGACGTGAGTCCCTTGCTCACTTTGCCACTGGATTCAAGCAAGCCTGGCTGAAGACGGCTGAAATGCCAGAAACCGGTCCTAGGAAGCTTGTTTCCGGTCCAGGGAAGACATGGCTTGGCAGTTCGGGCTGGACTGTTCCCATGAGGCACAGGGTCAGACTGATTTGCATATGGCCATGTCTGAACTGGGGTGGCAGAGTGGGCTAAAGAACGGTGATGGATTAAACCCAGATCAGTTGACTGGGGGTGAGTGCTTGCAATGTTCAACACTCCATCCATCATTTCCTTTGGTTTTTGCATCTATAACATGAGAGCATGGTCCTAAGCGTACAATGTAAGTGCTTTTAATAAGAGAAATCATTTTAGAAGTATCTGTAGTCCTGTACAAGTAATGCAAAGTCTATGAGTAAAAGTGTAGAACATTTCCTTTTTTCTTGAGGGTCTTCAGATGAATAATATAGGAATACACAAATGTAAGGATTTGGAGTATGTCTGTATTGTTTTTCTCTTTTCCTCAGAGAATTTAGTAAATGAACACAGACTTCCTTAGCTTCTTCAAATAAAGTAATAGGTCCAGGGTTTTTACTCTCAGATAGAAGAAGTGGTTCTTGGGTGCCTTGCATATATATGTGGCGCACCAGGACTAGGAAGTATTCTGAGAATATCCTCTCTGTTGATAGATTATTTGTATGCCTTGTCTAAAGACCTTTTGTTCTGTCCACCAATAGATATTTGCTGCCTTACAACCACTGCCAGAGGGGCCCGGACATCAGATCCAGCCTGGGAACAGCACCAGTCCAGCTTGAAGCCAAGGTGAATGTAACCAGCACAGGCATTGCTGGCAACTAGGACCTCAGTGAAGGTAGAAGGCCGGAAGCACTGGGATGTGAAGTGCGTACCCCTGCCACTGTCTTAGGCGAAAAACGAGGTCACAAATCAGAAAGGAGAAATTGTGGATCAAATTTTTGATGCCTAGCTGAGAGAGTCACAGACCGACCAGAACGGCAAGGAGGCTTTGCTTGAGGTGACCCCCTTTGAAACAAGGGTTGCTTCAGGTACTTCAGCATCACGCTCCTGAATGCTGGCTGTAAAGTCTGCACCTTTGGTTGTTGATTAAGAGATACCTGGGCACACTGGATACATCTGTGGCCCCAACGAAAGAGCAGTGTGCCAGCAGAGCAAAACAGGAGTTAGGGAAGGACTCGAGTTCAGGGTACAGGTGCTGTATCTTTGGTGCCTGTTAGATTGAAGTGAAGAAAACAGGTGCACTGCCTGAGACACTGGACAGGATCGCTGAGGGCATTTGCCCTGGTGGGTGATTGCCCTATCCTGAAAGAAGAAACTTTTCCCTTGAAACTGGGCCGTGATTCCTGAGTTGCGAGTTGTGCAGCTCCACTGTGGGAACAACAAGAGCCTGCCTGTGAGGCTCAAATGGACACAGGGAGAAGACTCCCCTCTGGCAGGTTGTACAGCGGCTTCAATTTCCCAAAGAATTATTCTTTTTTGTTAAAAATGTACCCCTTTGGTCATCCCATTTTAGAGGAGAAGCAGCCCTTTGCGGCTCCCCGTCCTAATTCTCATGGCCCTGTGTGGTCCTCCTGGTTCCCTGGATCCAGGAATGTTTTTGTAATAATATGTCTGACCGCTTTAATATTTGCATTAGGAATAATGTTTATTCTGCGAGAGAAAAGTTCATCTGAGCAGTTGACAATTTTTACTTTACCCTTTCCTTGATTATAATGATTGATACTCTAGCCCTCATAAAAAAGAACACTGGAAAAGTCTATTGAAAATGTTTTTTACATAGAATTGGACTAGATGGTTCTAGGATTTGCTTTCTGCTTAGGGCTGAAAAATATTGGTAGTTCTGTTTGTGATAACAGTCAATACTCTCTCCTGCTATCTGTATGACCCAATGCTCTGTTCCCTTTGTACTCCTGCTTATACCTTATATATGCCCGCTTAGCAATATTTAGAATGAGAAATGCCCACCTAGCATTGGATTAGGATATTGATGAATTTATGAAAATTAATGTGCAAAATATTTTCTATGTTCCTACTGGATCATGGGAATGTCTTTAGCTCATGCTAAAAGGATCATCTTTTAAAGATTTCAGGGATCTGTTAGTATGTGCTGAAAGCCATTTTGTACTTGGCAGCCATTTTAGTTAGCTATGTGCTAGCCATTTGCTTTGTCCCTCTTCCAGAACCTCGCACATGCTTAGAAGGGCCTAGCTAGTAGAATGCACCTGCTCCTATTATAGAACTGTCAGGCCTGGGTGCTGTTCCAAGTTTGACCATGTGTAGGTATTTCACATCATGGAACTAATGATGACAATATTTCACTTGGCACTATTTATTCCTTTTCAGCTGCCTATGTAACAGCTACCCATGTACATTTATTGGACCAATAGTTGTCATTGTTATTTCTTCTTTGAAATGTTTGGTGTTCGTGGGTGCGGGCAGACCTCTTCAACTGCACGGCTCTTTGTATTATATTATAATATGATTTTTATCCTAGGTCCCCTGACGTCTCCAATATGTGTAATGTTAAGTTGGCCCCTGGAGGTCCCAGAAATGGGTGTTCGATTGGTGGATATCTAGGTTTCACTCTGAAACTAGGTATATTATTCAAGAGTTCACACTGCTGCATTCAGCACTACCAGGGATGCAGTATCTATGACTGCTGCTTCTTCCTTGTCTTCCACTGTAGTGCGGGTTTGAGGACATTTTCATGTATTAATCATAATTGTGCCTTATTAACAATGTGCAGAATATCAATCTACGTTTGAATTCACATGTGTACACTGGCATGATGCTATAGCCTTTGAAAATATTTTGATATGACCTGTTAAAGTGCATTCACCTGGCTTATGCTAACTAGGCCTGAGCTAGGCCTCGATACCACCTTGTTCCAAATGGATGTCTCATCACTTTCATGCTCTGTTTATTATTTCTGCTGCACATAGTCAAGCAAGTCATGTATGTATATTAGGTATTACACTGTTCTCGAAGAAGGCTTTCAAGCATGGGCTCCGTAATGTAACATTTCTCCAAAGCTCTTCCGCTTGCATGGGGTATTGCCTTCATTTACAACGGTTCACTGCTGTTTAAGTAACTAGTTTTTTCTGATGCCTCTGGATGATATGTCAGAGAAGACTGAATCAATATTCATGTAGTGGGTCAGTGCTTAGGTGATAAGGCTGTTTCATGATTCAAATGTCTGTGTCTGATTTATTGAAAATGTGTTTCTTTTGCTCACACCACAATGATTCTGCACTTTCCATGATGGTCTATGGGGAGATTTCATATATAAACCCTCGATTTTTGGTGATGAGCCAGAGACATTTCCTAAGTTACTATGGATGTTGTCTGATTTCTTACTGATTTTGCTACAAATATGGGATTTACCATTTTTCTGTGATTATGCCACTTTTCTTTACTGATCACCTTTATAGCAATTGATTTCTTTGTATCTCACAGTTTCTGTATTTAATTATCCTGTATTGTACCTTTTTCATTTTTGTAATACATGTTTATAAATTTCCAGTTCTACCTTAGAACTCACTTATTGAGTCAGTCCTTTTCTATTTGACTGTAATTTTGATATGCTGATTTTGTACATTACCTTAGGACACATTGCCTCCTTGTGGTTGAACACTGTTCCTGATCCACCTAAGGGGGAGGCATCAGATTTTAGGGGCAAAGCACATACTCAGACATTCTGCATTATTTTCTCCTTATAATTTCACATTTTAGTCAAGTCACTGTCAGATGATCAATTTGTCTTAGCAGATATGGGATCTTTCAATAATATATTGTAGCCCATGCACACCAGGTATCAGAGGCGGCTCCTCCTTTTGAGGGGAGGAGCATGGCCCCACATGCCCCAGAGCGGAACAATAAAATGGTAATACAGTTTATTTATTATCATTTTATTTTACAGCAACCCAACCTGAACTGAGTGTCAAGATGGAGCAGGCAATTGCTGCGAGCGGCAGCAGAGAGCTGTGGCTAAAGTCTGGAATGCACAGATCTCTTTGGCTGGCCGTCTTGTGATGGTCAGCCATACATACACATTTTAATTTCAAATGATTTTATTAAGTTTTGTGGGAACAAATGATACAAAATTAACACATACGTCATATGCTGAGAATTAATACAAAGTAATAGTACAAAAATGTAAAAAAACAAGATAAAAACATGCAATAAAACATTGCAAAGCAATAATGATAGTACAAAGCAATAATTGGCCTGATATCATGTGTAGTGAGCTAGTTTGCAAAGATATTTAAGAGAAAAGAGGGAGAGAGAAGAGGGAAAAAGGAACCATTACTTTCCATATGCATTGAGATATGCACATCGACCTTCAGTAAACAGAAGTTCAAAGTGTGGTTGTGAGTGGTTGTTAGATGAAGAGCCACCGGCAGCTGCTAATAAATCTATGAGGTTAATTGCGTTGGGGCTTAAGAGAGATAGTTAGATACATGCATATTTTAAACCCCTCTACCCCAGCTGTCTATAAAGTTGGGTGGAAGTAAGTGCAGGTTCCCAGTGCTTTTGAGAGTGCTGAGTGAGGCCACTCTCTCTAATCCTGGTGCTTCTCTCATGCTGGTTAACAGCACCAGGATTGGCTAGGGATGCTCGCTGGGTCCTGCGTTGGAGCCTACCTCGAGGAGAGAAGACACGAGCGAGGAGGATGTCATGCAGCAAGCCAAGAAGGTAAGTCTATTTTATTTTATTTTATCCTATTTGTTGTGCACACACCCCACCACCCTAAGTGCATGCCAGTTGTCACTGCCACTCTTTCTTTCAGGAGGCAGATCTCATTCTTTTAAAGTCTTGTCTTCTCATTACAACATACATCTGGGTCAATCCCTGTAAGTTTCTGTGTGTAGAACAAGCGATTCCACTGCAATTTTCTATTGTTATGGTGTTGTACTAGAATATCCTATTCAGAAAATTGCCTGACAAGAAATCAGGTTCTAAATATTGTTTAGAAAAATAGTGCCACATTTGGTTTAGTAGAAAATCTACTTCCAATTGGATGATGTTTTTGTAAACAAAATTTAAGACATGATCTTTATATTTGACAATATTTTTTAGACGATATTCTGACATTTAACCATTGGAACATTGTATCCAGGATATTTTTTATCATGGGTGTTTCTTGTTAAGTCCTTGTCGTATCCTTCTCTTCCTGTTTTTTGAGTTACTATCAGTGGTATTTGACCTTTGCTGCAAGCAAGTGGTTTCTCTTTTGTTTTTATTCACTGTGTTAAAAACAATAGGCAAAGGTATCTTTGACCTACAAATGGCTTCATAAAATCTCTTCTGTAGCAAACTCGTTGTTGTGACGTTGATAGCAGGTTCCATTCTTTTCAAGTGATGATTCTGGTATCTATCAAAGTAAGTGTTTTAAAACTCTAGCAGTGTGAGGAACTCACAATTCTAGCTCACAATTTTACATTTCTGCAGGGGTAGTAAATATATGGCCCGCATGTACAAAATGTATGAATTGCGATTTCCTAATAGCAATTCCCACCGAATCGCGATTATGAAATCACAATTTCTAATGTAAGAAAATGTAAAAGTTTTCAATAGCGATCTCTAACGGGTTGCAAATGGACCAACCTAATGAATATTAAGGGGGTATGTCGCAATTTGCAACCCATTTCAAATGATGGCCATCATAGGGATGGAGGTCTGCTGGGTCAGCAGGCCACCATGTCTGTGACAGCTTTTTAATAAAGTTATTTTTTTTAAGCAGCATGTTTTCCTCAAAGAAAAATGAGACGAGCTTAAAAAGAAAAAATGAAACTTTGAAGTTTCTTTTTTTAAGATTAGGCAGTGGTTTGTGGGACCATTTCCTGCTCTTAAAAATATACTTTTTACATTCTCAAAGGGAAGGGGGTCCCCTGGAGACCCCTTCTTATTTGCAAATGTTTACCACTACTTTTTAGTAGTTGGTAAAAAATTATTGTTTTGTGACCGTAATTTGCTCTCAAAATATTTATACATAGCACTGCAATGCGGTATTTGGAAGTGAGGCCATAAACGCGCCCCTTCCTAAAACCAATTCACTCAATCAAATTACGATTCAGTAACAGTTTACCGAATCATAATTAGGCATTTGTACATAGAAAAATTCACTTTTCCGTCAAAAACGGCCCGATCGGGCTGTTTCCAACCGAAAAAATGTTTTCTACAGATGGTCCTATATTCCCTAGCTTAACTCATAATTTGAAAAGTCCGATACAATTATCCCAGTCCATGGTCTTTTACCACCAATGTCTTCCTGGAACCAAAAATACCCATTCCATGATCTTTTACCGTCAATGTCCTCCGGGCACCAAAATGAAATCTTCAGGCAAGGAGGGGGCTGGGTCATTACGGAGATGATTCCGTTTTCACTTATTATTCTCTCTTCGGCACACCTCACATTAGTCAAGGACTCCTGAAGCACACCAAGCAGTACCTGTGTGCCTTAAAACTTTTCTCATTCAGAACTCATGGATGAGAAGGAAAAAAGGTCACTGAAAAGTGAGTTGAGCAAAATATTCAAGCAAAGCAAAATGAAATTGTCACCTTAGTGCACTTTAGAAGTAAGGAATTCTGACAGATCACTTGAATTGCTGCCTGTTTCCCATCCTACGTGCTCCAGCTGAGTAGCTCAGTTCACAAAATACATTTAAGATTTCAGAAAATGGGGATACATCTCAGGATAATCATGCTAACGAAGTCAACCATTAAAATTATAAATCGCCCTAGGAGCTAACAGTGAGTAGGCATCTGCCAGGGTTACCTATAAAATCGGTGGATCCTAGCCTCCCCCGTCTTTGCTTCAACTCCTGACTCCTGTCTCTCCAGCACCCTATTCATAACTGCTTCAATTCTCTCTTCCTCTACACCAACATTTTATTGATTATATCTCAACCAGCCCTAGCTAACACTTGAATCTTCTGCACACCACCATTCACAAAGCGGTCTGTAATCCAATTAAATAAAATAGAAAGCTGTAATAATACCCTGTGGCCTGTAGCTTCCACTCAGAAAACAAACCAAAGCAGCAATATATACTGTATCGAATAAATTAAGCTAAAATAACAACAAATGCACCAGCATTATTTCAGAAGTGAATAGATACTTCTAAGTGGATACTAGAAAAGCTGTCACCAGAGACCTAGGCAACAACTTTGCCTCCACGTGACAACTAAACTGAAAATTGAAGATTGAATTTTTTGGGGTGGTACTGCCACATATAGAAGTAGGGAATGCCCGCCTTGCTGTCCTCAAAAAAGCCTATTTATTACATGTCACAAGAGTACTCAGTTCCCCAAGCTAGGCTGTTAGTGGCAGCCTTGAAATGTGAGCCTTTCCCTCCAGTGTGTGAGGATCTAAAATAACACAAGCCAGAATTATTTTCAAGATCATCTGCATCACCTATGAAGCTGTACACTCACACCTGCCAGCTCGCGCACACAAAAAACTCATCATTGCTAGGAGAAGTGGCATGGCAAGAATTAAACTTACAATTATTTTGAAAATTCCCAGATTCACCATAAAAAAATTGTCTACCAAACTTTCTCTAGGTATGCCCCAAGCGAAAACCCTATATGATAAAAATAAGACTTACTCTACCTCTTAAGCCATTTCAAAACATTTTGAAGACCGAACTTTTGCAAAACACATCTATGTGCACAGTAATTTTGTTTCCCATGTTACTCTATTATTGCCCCGTTATTACCTCCTCTTTTTTCCTATTAAGCACTCCGATGGGCATCCGTTCGGCTTTCTCTAAACCACTAAGATTATAAATAACTAAATAAATTTAGAGTCCACAATGCCCTTCGTTTTGGTGTTTGTTTGGGGACATGTAGGCCCATATTTGCAAAGCTCATATTTAAGGGTCCATTTTATCCTTTATCTATATAATACCTACATATCGTCCTGTACACATCGCTGCATCGCACAGCCCTCACCGTGCTATTCATCTAACCTGAACCCACTTGCAATGCGTGATCTCTCCTCCACCCCCTAACATGAGAATGCTTAACCATACAATTAGGTACAAAAGGGGGTGGTGATGGACGGAGCATCAGAACAAATCAAACACTCACACCCAGTCAACAGATCTGGGTTTGATCCATCACCATTCTTTAGCCCACTCTGCCACCCCAGTTCAGACATGGCCATATGCAAATCGGTCTGACCCTGTGCCTCATGGGAACAGTCCAGCCCGAACTGCCAAGCCATGCCTTCCCTGGACCGGAAACAAGCTTCCTAGGACCGGTTTCTGGCATTTCAGCCGTCTTCAGCCAGGTTTGCTTGAATCCAGTGGCAAAGTGAGCAAGGGACTCACGTCTGAGCATACCCTGCCAACTTATGGCGAACAAAGCGGTACAAAAGGGGGTGGTGATGGACGGAGCATCAGAACAAATCAAACACTCACACCCAGTCAACAGATCTGGGTTTGATCCATCACCATTCTTTAGCCCACTCTGCCACCCCAGTTCAGACATGGCCATATGCAAATCAGTCTGACCCTGTGCCTCATGGGAACAGTCCAGCCCGAACTGCCAAGCCATGCCTTCCCTGGACCGGAAACAAGCTTCCTAGGACCGGTTTCTGGCATTTCAGCCGTCTTCAGCCAGCTTGGCAGTTCGGGCTGGACTGTTCCCATGGGGCACAGGGTCAAGACTGATTTGCATATGGCTGGGTTCAAACTGGAATGGCATGGTGAGCAAAAAAACGATGGATTTAGGCCCAGATCTCTGTACTGGGGTGAATGTATGACATTGTTCTGCATTCTGTCCATCAATTGTTGTTTAACCATACAATTAGTTCTAATCTCAAACTTCCAGCCAGGAAACAGTCTGATCCACCCAATGTTCAGTAAAAGACCCTTCCATATATGATATCACCGTCCCCTCACTGGTCGTGATTTATCGAGTATCACTCCACTGTGTAACTTCTCCCTCCCCACACACACACACACCATCCTATCTAATTGTGAACATCAAGAGATACCACATGTATACAGGGTCAGGGATAACTCTTCGGTCCTCAGATCCCTGACATTCAAATTTGTACTTTTTATGTCTTCTGTCTCCCTCATACTTCCTCACAGTTCTCAGCTCTTCCCTGCTGCCTACTCCATTCACTCATGAAATCTAAGGCACACATAATTTTGAGACATACGATATTCCCAAAGAACATCACATCCTCTATTTAGAATTCAATATATCTACACCAAGATTTTTTTTATACCTTACCACACTGGCTGTAATTTCTTTCCCCCTTTAACTCACATTGCCTTAAAGAAAACTGAGGTGTAGTGCAAAGACATTACAAAGGATCACCTCTTTATATTTACACTATTAAGAATGGTGGGTAAGTGCCATTCTCTCAAAAATGCACTGAACTCCTTTGCATTTATAAAGAGTTCACCAATTGCTTTCATGAACTCATAAAAACACTAACACGATCGTAAACATTGTTTCCCTTTATTGTTCATTTCGTTCAAATAGTGCCTTCTTTGAAGTGCTAGACCTAGTCATAGATAACCTTTGCACCTCCTTTTCCCCTTTTCTCCTTTGCAGCTTCAAACTTGAGACTAACATCTATATGCAGGAACTCAAACTTCTTACCCTTCTATCAGCTCATGACTTTGCTAAAACCTATACCTTGCCTACTCACTTTTAACTATATGCCATCTACCTCAAGCCCTCTCCAATGTACCTATATTTTCCCTCCTGATTGACCAATATCCATCAGTCTCTCATCCACATGAGAATGAATGTCATGTTGCTCTCTACCCACTTCTTTCAATCCAATCTGCAGATGTTACATAAATCCTAACTACATCCCATCCTACCCGGATTGCGTCCACCGGTTATTCTATCCAATATCATCATTTAGTCAACAAAGAATGCATCATGTGCGGCCTGAATAGGACAGGATTCATGAACATTGGTGTATCTTATATTAAATGTTTGTAGAACGCTTATGGTAATATAATATCAAATGCAGATTTGATAATGATTTATACTTCAAAGATGGAAGCTGAGTTTGTAGATTTCTGCTGTGTCTTCCCAAATGAAGACGATGACTGCATTTGTTGAGATTTATCATCGCAAATTAGAAAAAATGTGAACTTAACGTGGCGGGCAACTTTGAACTTAGTACATCAAGACATTTGCAATGAAAATCCATGCTTGCCAATAGTCATTCTTCATCCACTTCTGTCTCACTCAGTTTGAGGATTACATTGCTCTACGTTCATCACTACTGTTGCTGACAATTCCTTTGTGGGACTAATTATTAGCAGATATCCGTGCCATAGTTTTTCTTGGTCTGGACATTTCTACAAAGACAGTATTGTTTTCAGAACTTATTATATTGAACTGAACTATATTTGGGCTGTGGGGTTGCAATCTTCACCTCCTTCAGAGATTTTGAATTAAGAATTTTCTGAGGACACATTAAAACTGCATTCAATATTATTCATGGCAGAATTATACTCTGCACGCATATAACTTTACATCATCAGACAATCTAGTATCCATACTGATATTGCTATCATATTTTGCAGGACAATAATCAGAGCCACACACACATATAGATGAAGTTTGTTGCCCAGTCTTAAAAAGCTATATCATATTCAGTATTTCAAGACTGTTTGTATCCATGACTGTAGGAAAGAAGGATCTGCTTCTTATGGTTACCCCTACTTTTTGCCCGATTTTACACTGTTTTTGACTAGTCTGACTGGGATCCTGCTAATCAGGACCACAGGCTATCTGCTTTCTCCCTAAAATGTTATGTCATGTACTTAGATACACTCCAGAGGCCTCCCATGGGCTGAAGCATGTATTATGCCATCCATGAGATGCCATGCAAAATGGAACTACAGTCCTGCCATTGCAGCCTGGGTAAGATGGTGCAAGCATCACTTACTTTAGATATAGGTTTACTATATCTATAGGTCACTACACTTAAAAACTATAAGTCGGGGGGCGTGGCCAGCGCCAGTAGAAGATGGCGGTTTATCCCTAACTCTCCCGAATCGCGGGAGGAAACGGCCGACATAGCGCGTTTCCGGGGCGACGCTCGGACCTCAAAGATCGAGCTTTCCTGGCGGAAATGAAGCTGCACACCTTGCTATAACTGAGGGAAGCGGCAGCAGCATGTAAGGGGCGTTTTTTCTTGTCAAGCACCTCTGAGCTATCTCGTCACAAGAGCGGCCGCCATTTTAACCCACATTCTGTGAGGAATTTTACTTCATATTGCTTATGGGGAGGCTTCTACATACTATGCCTATGTCTTGCACACCAGCTGACTGACAAATACTTAATATTAATTTATTGAAGCCCACAACTTCCCTCTGCCTGGTTTCTTGCATAATAATTGCGCTTTACCTGTAATAGTGAAATTCATTTCCTCATGCAGCTCGCTCTTATCGATGCTAAGAATGTTTCTACAGTCTTCAGGAAGCTCATAATTGACTTTCTTTTCCCTGCTCACAAGGGCTTTGCTGCCATCTACTGCCCAAGTGCCTCTGTGCGTCAGAGTTTAATTCTTCTTTTAAATTGAGACTGTTTCTTTTTCAAAGGCTTGCTTTTTGCTTTGTTAATCTTCCAGTTATTGGGGGGATATGGCTAAACGCCCAATGAATATGGCGGCGTTGGAATGTTGCCCCCCGAACCAGCGCGACGAGCTTGCGCTCACGGGCTGCTTGATATGTGGCTAGCCAGAGAAATGCTCCACTGAAACATCGTGCATCTTCAAGAAACTCCATTTGTCGCTTCTCAAGACAGCAAAACGCCGATTCTGTACGGTGTTAACACCTTCATGTGGAGTGTGTTTTCTCATTCAAATTTGCACCCATGGATGAACTTATGGATCTTATCTTCGATTTTTTTATGTCTTCAAGCATCTCTTTTTGTATAATGTTCGATTGGAGGGATACCTGTTGAGGGGAGACGTCTTACAGGGACACAACTGTGTTTCCTCTCATACATCTGTTATCTCTTTCTTCCTTTGCATGACCATGCTTGTTTTTGCCTCAACTCAGCTCTGCTTCGTCTTGTGGTGATTTTATTTTGTCATTCACGTTCACCTGCCTTCCTTGGATTCAGGTCCCTTGCATTTTCAGCATTGACCTACTGCTTTCCTTTTATTGACTCCCAGACCCCTCATGGGAAAACTTCGGAATTTAGAGCTGGCTGCTTCTTCTCAGTTGCCTGTGGACTCGGACTCAGATTCTCCTCCTCGGGACATGGTGGACGCCGCGACATCGAAGTCAGATTTAATACGAGGCGCCATCCCAAAAGCGCGCAACAAAGGGAAACTGCCGTCCTCTCTAGCTTCCTCTAAGCGCCTGAAGAAAGACCCACCATCCCCGGGGAGTAATTCCTCATCCGCTTCCATGGATCTCATTTTGGAAGAACTTCGAGCTTTCAAACCCTTTATGGAGGCAACCACAAAGAACATGCAGGCTATGCAGGAAAAATGGTCGACTCTAGAGTCACGTGTTCAAACTTTGGAAACCTCTACAGACTCTTTGCAATCCTCTTGTTCCCACATACCGTCAATGGAGGCGGAGATTCTTCTGCTCAAACGTCAGACAGAGGATTTGGAAAATAGAAATCGTAGGAACAACCTACGCCTTTATGGTCTTCCAGAACTTACAGAAGGGCCAAACCCCACCGTCTTCTTCCAATCCTTTCTTGCCAAGATTTTAGATGCTCCGGCCTTAACTTCCGTCAACATCCAAAGGGCTCATCGCCTTGGTCCAAAGGTCGCTAGTAAGCCTAGAGGCGTCATTATGCTTTTCCTACAATTCACTGACCTACTACAGGTCCTTTCAGCTGCCAAGCTCAAGAAGCAAATTGTGTGGGAAGGTCACCGCCTCTATCTTTCGCAAGATGTCTCCAAGGCCACTGCAGATCGTAGGAAGAAGTTCTTGGACATGCGACCTCAACTACGGGCCCTGAATGCTAGATATGGTTTACTACATCCTTGTCTCTTCAAGGTCACATATAAGGACAGAACAACCACATATGAAGACCCCGCAGCTTTGCAGGCGTTTCTCCAACGGCAACGCCCAGATGTTATGGATACTTCCAGACCTGGTTGACCGGTCCTACTATTTTTTCTTGGAATTTGTTGTGTTATGATTCTGTTGTCTTTTCATTATTGCTGATGTTGTGAATCCCCTATTGTCTCTTCTTCCAGCAGTCGTATCACTCTCATGTGTCTCCTTTGTAGTTCAATTGTAGTTTATTGTTTCTTGTTTCCCTGTGACGCGTCTTCCCCTTTATTTGTATATTTCTCTTTGTTTTTACAGATATCTTCTTCCTCCCTTCTACCCCGATGTGCTATGCTGTTTTCTATATGCTGCGTTCTTGGTCTCATGGTATTTGAGGTTCGATGTTTTGTTCTGGATGTCGTCGTCGCTGTCTCCTGGCGCCATCACCCCATTCTTGTTCTTGAGTTTTTCGTTCCGTAAGTATGTTTTTCAGTCGTTCGTTTCGAACATGTACTGTCTTTTTGTTGGTTTTTGTTTCTGTCCTTTCTCCTACATTTGATCTCTTACCATTTGCTTTTTCCTCTCTCCTTTCATTCTCTTTCCCCTCCCATTTCCCCTTTTTTTGCTCTTTCCTTACCTTTGATTCAGTATTATATTCTCAGTGGTTCCTTCCTTCCTTCCTTCCTTCTTTCCTTTCCTTTCCTTCCTCTTTGCTTTCTTTCCTTCTGCCCTCTCTCCTTCATCAATCTGTTACAATTCTCTCAGTTTTCTCTAGTTATTTTCTCTGTAATAATAAGCATGTTGCTATTAGCTGTTTTTCTTTGCTATTCCATTCCGTGTTACATCATGGAACGTTAAGGGTTTAATCAACCCCATTAAAAGGCAAAGGGTTTTATCACATTTAGCGAGACTTAAATCTGATGTTGCCCTCCTTCAGGAGACTCATCTCTCTGAAACGGAGGCTCTGAAACTCAAGCGTTATTGGGTGGGTCATGTTTTTTGCTCCCCCACAGTTTCTAAGAAAAATGGTGTTGTGATTTTATTACATAAAAAGTTGAAAGTTTCCTCAATTTCTCATGAATGTGATGTTGATGGTCGATGGGTTATTGTTACACTGCTCATAGATAATATTCCTATCACTCTTTTTAATGTGTATGCCCCAACTGGGATTGACAGGTTATTTTGGCCCTCTATTTCCACTAAGCTGTCCTCCTTTTCTGGAGATTATATACTTCTCGGGGGAGATTGTAACCAAATTGTTGATCCCTTCCTCGATCGTCATTCCAAGGTTAAATTTATCCCCTCTAGAATGCACTCTCAATTTGTCAACACCTTTCAAAATAATGCCTTGGTAGATATTTGGAGATTGTGTAATCCTGATCTTCGGGAGTACAGTTTTTACTCTCCTCCACATCAATCACAATCCCGCATTGATCATATTTTCCTTAGTAAATCCCTATCCCAGCACGCCATACGCTCTGATATTGGTTCCATCCTAATCTCGGACCATGCTCCGATTCATGTGGACCTTGACCTAATTCCTTTCTCCCCTCACTCTGGCAGATGGCGTTTCAATAATGCTTTGCTTTTGGAACCTACTTTCTGTTCTGATTTTACTACCTTTGCCACTGAATTTTTCCTTCTCAATCATACCCCTGACTCCTCTTTTGTTACTGTTTGGGATTCTTTTAAAGCAGCCTCTAGGGGTTTTATTATTAATTTTGTAGCCCGACAAAAGAGACTTCGAGAAGCCAAGTCCGAACGCATTTTAGCTAATATTAAGAATTTAGAGCTTGATTTTCACGCCTTTAATTCTGAGATTTCTCTTAAAAAGCTTATTGACGCGAAAATTTCCTTCAATAGGTTTACAACTAATGCCGCTTCTAACCTTTTGCTAAAATGTAATTCCAGGTATTATGGGGGTAAAAACAAAATGGGGAGACTTTTGGCCAATTACTTAAAGATAAAAAAGGAGCGTACAAAGATTGAGTCCATTAAGACTTCCACTGGGCACTCTTACTTTAAAGATAAGGACATTCTTTCTGAATTTGTTAAATTTTATGATAATCTTTACACCCCCGAGCACATCCCGGAGTCTACAGATCTTCTTTCATATTTTCACTCGCTTCCCTCTCCCCCGGCCTCTTCCGTTGATTTTGCTGCCCTAGAACAGGACATTTCGCTCTCTGAAATTTCCCATGCTATTTCTAAATTACGGCACGGTAAGTCTCCAGGCCCTGATGGGTTCACTATTGAATTCTATAGCCACTTTGCCTCTCTACTTCTCCCTAAACTGTTACTACTATTCCAATCCTTCCTTGCAGCGGGTTCTTCCAGCGGCTCTTTCCAACAGGCTCTAATCTGTTTAATCCCCAAAGAAGATAAGGATCATTCGTTGTGCAAAAATTACAGACCAATTTCCCTGGTCAATACGGATTACAAAATTTTGGCTAAAATTCTGGCATTGCGCATGGATCCCCTTTTACCCGACCTCATTGGCCCTGAACAATCAGGTTTTGTTAAGGGCCGTCTCTCTTCTGATAACTCCCGTGTTTTTCTTAATATACTTAGCAAGGCTCCCTCACTGTCACTTCCCTTCGCGGCTATATCTTTAGACGCGGAGAAGCCTTTGACAGGATTGGATGGGATTTTATGTTTCAGACCTTACGCTGGATCGGCTTTTCTTCCAAATTCATCTCTATTATTTCTTTACTTTATTCTAATCCGCAGGCTTCCATTTTTGTCAATGGGTTGATCTCGGATTATTTCTCGCTGCACAGAGGAGTGCGACAAGGTTGTCCTCTATCCCCCCTACTTTTTGTTTTAGCCTTGGAACCCTTTCTTACCAAAATTCGTCTGGACAACAGTATTTCTGGTTTTAAATTTGGTTCGCGTCAGGTTAAACTCTCGGTCTATGCTGACGATATTCTTTTTTACTGCTCTGATCCTGTTTCCTCTATTCCCTCTTTTCTCCAGCAGGTGTCTTCCTTCTCCGCGGTTTCTGGTTATCGCCTAAATGCTGATAAATGTGAGATTTTACCTCTAAACCCTAGTTGTCAAAAACATCTTTTTTCCCAAACCGGTTTCTCATGGCAACCTTCTAAGATCAAATATTTGGGTGTTTGGTTTGCTCCTCTCTTGTCTGATATGCTCAAATTTAATTTTGATTATGTCTTCAAGAAAATGGACACAGCTATTCAACGTTGGCACCCGCTCTTTCTGTCCTGGTGGGGTCGGCTCAATTCTATAAAAATGATGTTATCCCCTCTTCTTCTCTATACCATTTCCATGCTTCCAGTGCACATTCCAGTTTCCTTCTTTAAACGGATTGATTCCTTGTTGCTGAAATTCTTATGGAATGGCAAGCGTTCTCGGATAGCTTTGGCTTCATTGCGCAAAGATAAGGCCCAGTCTGGTGTACGCTTTCCGGATTTTAGAGAATACCACCGAGCTTTCTCTTTGAAACAATCGACCCGTTGGTTCTCTTCCGATCTTCCGCTCTATCCGCCTGTCTGGCTAAGTATGGAATCTTCCTTCCTGTCCCCCTTTACTTTTCGCGAATTCTTATCCTTCACGTCTTCTTTAATTCGCTTTCGCACACCTATTATTTCTCATTCCCGTACTCTCCTTCTCCCTTACCTAATATCATCTTATCCCTCCCTTCTTTCTATTCACGAACAACCGATATGGCATAATTCTCTTTTTAAAATTCGTAATCGTACCATATTCTGGAAGACTTGGCATTCTAGAGGATTGTGTTGGATCTCTCAATTAATTTCCCAAGATATTCCTCTCTCATTCCAGGAACTTCAATCCTCTTTCTCCCTACCCTCTTCTGCTCGATTGCAATACAACACCCTTCTCCCAGTCCTGATCGTATATCTTCGCTCCTTGGAACCTTCTACCAATATTCCTTTGGCCCGCAAAGCTACTTCTCTATTATTGAATGCGTCTCCCTCAGCCTCTGCTATTTATAACTCTTTCCGATACGCCACTGACAGACTAAAGTCTAAAATCGAGATTGCATGGGAATTGGATTTTTCTCAGGATTGGCCAATACCTTTCTGGGACAAAATATGGACTAAACTTCATAAAACCTCTAGAGCTGCTAATACTACCCAAACCTTATATTTTATCTATAACAGAACTTTATGTACTCCACATGCTTTATCCCGTTTTTCGTCTGACACAACATCTATTTGTTGGTCCTGTTCCTGTCCCGTTGCTGATCTCAAACACATGTTGTTTGAATGCCCTCCTATTTCCAAGTTCTGGCACCTAATTTGGACGCAAATACAAAAAATATTCCATCTTCAAATTCCCTTCTCCCCTTTACAAGTTTTTCTAGGTTCCCTATCACCGTTTCTTCCGCAATCTCCTTCCCATTATTTACTACTTGATCTCCTAGTTGCTGTGGCTTTCCATACCATTACTTCTAATTGGAAGCAGGCTGCAAAGGTTTCCTATCAATCTTGGTGGAATGCAGTCTGCTTCCATCACCGCCTAGACACCAATTACGTATCTCCCGTTTCCCTAGCAATTAAGCGCGATCTGATTTGGCTCCCTTTGGTATCTTATCTCTCCTCCTTTGCTCCAGCACATGCCTCTCCAGACCCTGAAACAGTTGAGGTACGCAAGCCGCCATGATTTTCTTGTTTCCTTAATGCCTTTTTACTATGATATTGCGTTCTACTACATTATACAGTATTTTTCGTTCCTACACGTAGGTTCTGTTCATATAAACCTCATGCTTGTTATTTTTGCTTTAATTGAGAATTTTTATTGAAATGCTAATTGTTTGTATATGCATACCATGATGATTATACCCCCTTTCCCCTCCCTTCTCCTTCCCTTCTTATTTCTTCAATAAACTCAAACTTAAAAAAAAAAAAAAAAAAACTATAAGTCACCCCTATAGCAGTCCTTGACAATCTTGAAGGCAGGGTGCTGGGTTTTACAGGAGAGGGTGCCCCTGCATGAGCAGAGCACCCCTGCATCCTTCGGGGACGATTCTCCCGGGTTTGTCGGTGATGCAGCCAGACATATAGGTAGAGGTACATTATATGCTCGCCTTAAATGCTATCTCGAAAACGGTTGCAATAAACCATGTCGTATTTGTTATCAAACACCTTCGAATCATACCTTCGTGATTCCACCCTTCAGAAGCAAGCTTCATGGGGTCCCTGGGCTTCCCGATACCAGCCTTCTCGACCCGGACAGCACAAAATGGTTGCTGCCAACCAGAGACACATTTCTGCCCTCCTGCTGCTGAGCCAAGCTCGAGCTGGAGAATGCAGCACAATAGGCATCATGTCACAGGTAGGTGTGACCAACTCCCAGACAGGATTTAGTGTATTGGAGCTGGGAGGGGGAACTTCCAAAGTGCCTGAACGTCTGCACGAGGAGCACATTTGGTGTCCCTGTGCATAGTCCAGTTCAAACCAGTCCTGGGAGCCGTTGGCTACTGCTCTGGCACAGAACTGGACAAAGGAGATGGGAGTAACCTCCCCACTGTCCTGATCCTCCCATGGGAGGGTCCCCTGAAACTGTCCAACCCTCTCCCGTGGGTACAAAAGGGCTTACCTGGCTGTAGGACCCTAGATTTGACGTGGACAAGATTCTGATCAAGAAACTACTGACCTTCGACCTTCTGGACACTCTGGACTTCGCTGAACTTCGACTGGGCCCGACTTTGTCTCCCTCTCCGTCCAAAGCATCGTCTATGCCTGTGCACCATACAGGCTCCTTGCAGGTCCAGTGGAGAATCAAGGACAACTGAAATATCTGCCTTGGGGTAAAGGAGTCACTCCCCTGCATTCGCAGGCACCGCAATGCAACTGACTAGTCTGCTGATCCTGAGCTACTGCGGACTCAAAAGACTCCAGAAACACAGGTGGTGGGTTTCTATGTTTCTTGAGGTTGAACTGCTTTCTCACCAACTTTAAGGCCAGTATCCCTTGCGGGGACCGCATAACCCAAACCCCTGTGCACAGCATACATTTGCAAGTGCATATGCTTGTTGGCATTTTCCAATTAAGTGCATTGGGTTATCGATAGCAACAACCTCTGCGCACATTTTGTACAAAGAACTTTGGCCTTCTTACACTCTGTGCACTGCAAGCTTTGACTTTGTGAAACTGCTAGAGGTCCCCTCGCGACTCATGTACCTTCGGCCTGTGGGTCCACTTGAGGGACAACACTGCTTTTCTTGGGCTCCCTTGGTTGCCCCAGGCCTGCCCTGACTCCCCTTGCTGGGGTGAGTCCCCTGGTCCTTGCTGGGCCATATCGTAACCTTCTTTGACCTTCTTCATGGGTTGCTGCTGCCAAGGCTTGTTTTTGCTCCCACCGGACACCGACCCCTCAACACTCGACATCCTTCGTGGAACAGCTCGTATCCAACTCCTGGTCATCCTCGATGTCTCCTGGTCCCTGCAGCTGTAGAGTCAACGTCTCCATCTTCACACCTGAAGCACCCAGCATCGGTGGGCATTCATCTACCGAGAGCCTGGTCACTCCTGAGTGACCAAGACTGTGTCCCCGGACACTTTTCTTCTTTCCAGCAGTGGCATTTCTTTGAAGACTCCCATTGAGAACGACGGTGGTTTCCGAGACCACTTCAGCCCTAAGCACTTGGCTTCCCTCGGATAGGTAACTCTGGTACTTCAGTATCCACAGGTGGGGTAGCTCTTCAACCTTCTATGTTTCAAAGTTGTTCCTTGTAATCCACTGGGAAGGGTCCTTATACTGTAGAACCGCAACCGCTACTCTCCCATTGAATTGTACGTAGCACACAGTTGCGTTCTCACTCTGCACCCGTCCTCCGTAGAGTCCCTACTTACTCACCTTGGGTGGTTCCTTGAGGTCCGAGCAATTCTACATCCTCTAGGCACTGTCTTGACTCGAATAGTGGTTCTTATACCACTATTTTAGTATATGGTTTGGTCTCCCCCGGGAGCCCACTGTGTATTAGTGCTACTTATGATTGTTTCTGTGCTACAGTATTGTGTGCTTTGTGTTTATCTGCGTGTAGCAGATACTGTGAGGTATTTAAGGTGTGTTATAATAATAAATACATATTTTTATAACTACTGTGTGGATCTCCTTTCATATAATCAATACAATAAAATTGCATTCTGGTAAAACAGGCTGCTTAACATTACTTCAAGACTAAGCCTGAAGGCTGCTCTCCACATCTACCTCTTGGATAGCTTTCTAAGGTTATGTTTGACCTCTTAAATCACCATAAGAGTTGTTTGGAGTGTGCAAGGTCCCCACTTTAATTGGTGGACATCATATACCAGGCCAACTTCTCAAGGGGACTGTATAAGTAATGTTTTTTTACCTTCTTTAAGACTCAACTGTATGAGTTGAATGCATACCAAGGTCAAGAGTGCATGCTATGCAGTGATGTGTCATTTTCAATTTTCCTTTCCTCTGTGTCCTCAGGAGTGGCTTCATAATGATAATCATTATTCAATTATTTATCAAATAATCATAACATTAAATCAAAATCAATATCATGATACATTACAATAGATAGAAAATGCTTGAAAAATTATTGTTGACTGGAATAGAAGTTCATTGTATGGTGCCATCGCAATGCGTTCTTCAAAAACAACCCCAGAGAGTAAAGAATAACATGGTCAGCAACACAAAAAATTAAATCCAGGCCTATATTGATGAAAACTCTGACTTTCTAAAATGGTTAGTAGATGTTTGTCTAAAGGGATTATAATATTTAAAAAAAGAGGGTAAAATGCATCAACGTCTAAGGGGAAGTATCATCACACTGGCAGGTCAGTATAAGCTCTGGGTCATATTGTACCCTAGGCAAAATTTGGTTGAAAGTGACCAATCCCAAACATTTCTCACCTGAGAAAGATAGGGTTCAGCTCCCCCACATGTTTTAAGCACAATATATTCTCTCAAGGATGGTTTTCCAAGTTCTCTGCCCTCTCTAGCAGCTTGTGCATTTCTCATAAATAACTCTTTTATCCTTCTACTCTCTCCTTTACTCAAATGATGTGGAGACATATTCAACTCGGGCCTTCCCAAGACATCATCAGCCATGGGATCTTTTGACCAAAATCACAGGCTAAGCAATCAGTAATATCTGAAAGAAACACGTTAGTTAGATTCCTCACCTTAGAATATCCCCAGGCGTCAGGCTGGATTCGGAAAATTTTCGACAGCAATACCCTTGCGCGTCGCTAGGTGTCATCTGCGGCTCCGTGCCCGTCGTCGGGGTCGTGATCACCGGGATGACGTCGTCGGAGTACTTAGACGCCGCCCTCGCGCGCTGACGTCAGTTCTTCTTTTTTCCACGCCAGACAGCGCCGATCCGGGAAGAGCATACCCCTTTAGTCATTTTTTGACTAAACTTTATTGAACACCTTTGGTTCTATTCTCGTTGACTCGACTCTGGTGCCGATGGGGATGCCTGGCTTTAAAGCTTGTGACTCCTGTCACCGACTGCTGTCGGTTACGGACCACCGCCGCTGGTGCCTCTATTGTCTAGGGGCCGACCACGATGCCGAGTCGTGCCCCGACTTCCGGGCCTTGACTTCGAAACTAGGCGGGAGTGGTCCCGCCAGCTACTCGAGCTCCGGCAGTCGACAGCCATCACCACCACTCATCCTTTTCCAAGTCTTTGGGTAAGTCGAAGCATAGCAAGAAGTTCAAGAAGCGACGTCATTCTTAGGGCGCCTCTCGCCGGTCGCGCGACTCGGCTGAGGGTTTGGGTGGTACCGTCGGAGCCGCAGGAGTCTCGTCCGTCCCCATACCTGCCGGTCCCTGGGACTGACGCAACTTCAGCGGAGATCAGTGCCTTCCTCATGGCCATGAGAGGCCTGGCTCCGCCGTCGACACCTGCCGGCGCGCCTTCAGGCCCTGCGGGCTCGACTGGGAGGCCTAGCGAGCCGACGGCTCCGACCCCGGCGCCGTCGTCGACTCCGGTCGCGACGCCACAGGCCCCGCGGGATCTAGGCCTGGATCCCAGTTGGTGCCGGTCGATCTCACGACCCCTCCGCCGGCGCCGCCTTCGGACGACGCCGCTCCCCAATTTAGTCCTGGTCTGGGCCTGGCGTTGGAGCAGCGCCGTCCGGCGCTGCACATACGCCGATGGGTGGCAATTTCATCTTCCACCTGGCTCCGATCATTCCACCTGTCTACCAGGAATCGGATGACGGTGACGACTGGGAGGGGTCTGAGGACCCTCTGGCCCGGTAGGGTCAGTTATCTCAGGACTGGGCAGACGAGCTGGGGGATAACAGTGGACTTGACATGTCCCATGACACTGGCTTCATCTCTCCTCCGACCGTGGCTCTGGAGGAAGGTGCCGCGTTTTCTGTCGTGCTGCGCAAGGTGGCCGAAGCCCTTGGGCTGGAGCTAACTGCTGTGGCTGTGAGGACTAACCTCCTCACTGAAGTGCTCCAACCGTAAGCAAGCTCCTCGGAGCCTCTGTTGCAGTTTAATGAAGCACTGGTTGACGTTCTGAAGGGCACCTGGTCCAAGCCCTCCACAGTACCTCCTGTGGACCGGAACGTGGCCTGGCGCCACCGCCCAGACCCCAGATTTCTATCCATGCTCCCCACGCCCGAGAGTCTGTTTATCCAGGCCTCTACCTCCCAGACCTCCTTCCCGTCCGCTCCTCCAGATCGGGAATCCAAGAGACTAGAACAGTTTGATAAGAAGCTGTTCTCCTCCCTTAGTTTGGGATTGCGGTCTATTAACACCGCTTGGACTGTTACTCCCACTCCCTGTGGGTTACGGTGGAGGACGTGCTGCCCCAGTGTCCGGAGGAGGCTCAGACACGGCTCGCCCAGGCTCTTGCCGAGGGGCGGGATGCAGCGCGGCATGCAATCCGATGTGGACTGGACACTACGGACTCGCTGGGGATGTCCAGAGCACCCTCATCGACATGCCCTTCGATGGCAGTCGCCTTTTTGGCGACAAAGCGGATAGTGTGCTGGAGTGCTTTAAGGACTCCAGGGCTACGGCAAGTCCTTGGGCCTCTTGGTCCCGTGCCCACAAACTTCCACTTTTTGCCCCTTTCGTGGCCAAGGAAGGGGCGCCCCCTCACGTCCACCTAGCCACAGGCCGCAGAACCAACCTCCACGTGGTCGCGGACGAGGATTCTGCCGAGGCGGTACAGGGGGACAACGTGCCGGTCCGTCCACATCTACCCCAGCAGCATCTGCCTCAAGGCCCTCCTAGTCCATGCTTTCAGGCCCATTCCATGCCAGTGGGAGGCAGAGTTCGCCATCACCTGCTCCACTGGCGTTCCATCACATCAGTCAGGTGGGTGCTGCAAATCGTCCGAAGGGGCTACTCCCTCCCCTTCGAGGCGACCCCTCCAGCCATGCCTCCACAGTATCCACCGCATGTTGGGGGATCACTTGAAACTTCTACAGGAGGAAGTTGCGGCCCTCTTGGCCAAGAGGGCCATCGAGCGCGTTCCTGGTCCAGAAGTAGGTCGTGGTTGTTATTCCCACTACTTTCTGGTTCCCAAGAAGGGCAAAGGGGGCCTACGCCCTATCTTAGACCTCAGGAGCGTCAACGCCTTCCTCCGGAAGGAGAGGTTCAAGATGCTCACCATGGCTCAGGTTCTGGGTGCCCTAGACCCTGGAGACTGGATGGTAGCATTGGACTTGCTGGACAATAATTTCCACATCCCCGTCCTGCCGGCCCACCGGCGTTACCTGCGGTTCACGGTGGGCCAAGAGCATTTTCAGTTTACCGTGCTCCCCTTTGGCCTCACCAGTGCCCCTCGGGTGTTCACGAAAGTGATGGCGGTGGTCGTAGCTCATCTGCGCAGATTGGGGATCCAGTGTTCCCCTATCTCGACAACTGGTTGTTGAAGGCGGGCTCGCCCCAGGCAGTTGTCTCCCACCTCCAGACTACGGCCGACCTCTTGCATTTGCTGGAGTTCTCCATCAATGTGCCGAAGTCACATCTGAGTCCCTCCCAGAAGCTCCTCTTCATCGGAGTGGTTCTGGATTCGGCGCAGTTCCGGGTCTATCCTCCGGAAAAGTGGGTCTGGGATATTCAGGCTCTGATTCCCATCTTTCGGCCTCTGTCCCGGTTTTCGGTCAGGTTGGTGCTGCGGCTTCTGGGTCTGATGGCCTCCTGCATCCTGTTGGTGCATCACGCCAGATGGCCAATGCAGGCTCTGCAGTGGGTCCTGAAGTTTCAGTGGGCCCAGCATCGGGGCAACCTGTCCGCCAATGTCTTGATCTCGGAGGGCACTGCAGGACAGTTGCAGTGGTGGCTCATGGACCACGATTTGGTCAGTGGCAGATCCCTCTCCCTACCCCAACCGGAGCATGTAATAGTGACGGATGCGTCCCTCCTGGGATGGGGGGGCCACATGGGAGAGGCGGAGATCAGAGGACTCTGGTCTCCGGCGGAGTCTCGGCTCCTTATCAACCTTTTGGAGCTGAGAGCGATCCGACTTGCACTGAAGGTATTCCTTCCCTCTGTCCGGGGAAGTGTAGTGCAGGTGTTCACGGACAACACCACCGCCATGTGGTATTGCAACAAGCAGGGCGGGGTGGGGTCGTGGACCCTTTGTCAGGAGGCTCTGCGCCTCTGGATATGGCTGGAACATCAGGGCATCACCCTGGTGGTTCAACTTCTGGTGGGCTCTCTGAACGCCAGAGCAGACGAACTCAGCCGCCGGTGCATAATGGATCACGAATGGCGTCTAAACTCGGACGTGGCGCAAGGTCTCTTTTGGCAGTGGAGAGAGCCTTGGTTAGATCTATTCGCCACCGAAGAGAACGCGTAATGTCAGCAGTTCTGCGCGTTGGAGTTTCCAAGGCGGCACTCGCTCAGGACGCCTTTCGTCGCGAGTGGAATTGCGGTCTGTTGTATGCCTTTCCGTCTATACCACTTCTGCCTCGAGTGCTGAAGAAGATCAGGCGCGACCGGGTCCAAGTCATCTTGGTGGCTCCGGATTGGGCAAGAAGGTTCTGGTAACCCGAGCTACTCAGTCTGTCGATCGATCCCCCGAAACGACTGCCTCTTCAGGAGGACCTTCTGTCGCAGCAGCAGGGGACGGTCCTCCACCCAAACCTGTCCAGCCTCCACCTCCATGCGTGGAGATTGAGTGGCGACAGTTGATGCCATTTGACTTGCCTCCTGAAGTCTCTGATGTTATACGGCGAGAAATGTGCGGATTATTTTTAATCAGGATGGTGACCATGCTTTATTAAAATAGTTTGAAGTGGATCACCTACCCCTGTTTTAGTACACTTTTTTCACCTGACTTGCACCTACACTCACTATTAACCTCTCTTCCCCACACACACCTCACTCATCGGCGTTGGAAATAAAGATCTCCGATAGGAAGGCCCCAATGGGTGCCTGATCGGGCATTGCACCTGCCGGCCCGATAAGGAGCAAAGACCCGGTGATGAAGCAAGACACCCGCTTGTTGGGTGTGTGAGGGTCTTCTTTTCCAAAAAAGGAGTAACCTTTACTCCTGTCTTTCACTTCATTCTCCTCACAGTACTACCCGTGTACCCGAGTGACTTTAATACACCCTGCGTTAACTTTAGGAACTGCATACCCTTTGTTTTCACTTGTTGATGGGCATGTATGCTGGACCTCTTATAATAATAAGATTGATTATTATTAAAAAGCCCCCCCTTTTCCCTCTATTTGTTTGAGAGTGATGTTATTCTGGCAGCCAGGCGTCCCTCCATGAAATCGGTATACGCCTGCAGGTGGAACAAATTTGTGGCATGG
Source organism: Triturus cristatus (assembly GCF_964204655.1). Classification (NCBI taxonomy): domain Eukaryota; kingdom Metazoa; phylum Chordata; class Amphibia; order Caudata; family Salamandridae; genus Triturus; species Triturus cristatus. The sequence continues at coordinate 657,112,059 of NC_140592.1, read as the reverse complement.
TGCACAGCAAAGGCTGTGGATCCCCTTTCCGCCCCTCTTTCTGAGGTTCTCCTCTTTCTTCTTTCCATGGCCTGCACGGCTCTGCTCTGGGCACTCTTAAAGGTTATCTTTCAGCTATCTCTGCTTTCTTACAGCTTCCTGATCAGCCTTCTCTTTTCAAATCCCCTGTTATTTCTCACTTCTTTAAGGGCATTACTCACATGTTTCCTCCTGTCCCTTTCGTAATGCCTCAGTGGGATTTGAATCTGGTATTGACGTATCTGATGTGCGCTCCCTTTGAGCCACTTCATAATTGTCCCCTTCGTCTGTTGATGCTTAAGACTGCTTTCCTGGTGGCCATCACCTCTGCTAGAAGGGTAAGTGAGCTCCAGGCTCTCTCTTCTAAGCCTCCTTTCCTTTCTGTCCATCCGGACAAAGTTGTTCTCAGGACTCGTCCTTCCTTTCTTCCTAAGGTGGTGACTGCCTTTCACATCAGGCAGCCTGTTACTCTACCCACCTTCTTTCCGCCTCCGCATACCTCGAAAGAGGAAGAGAGGCTCCACCGTCTGGACCCGAAACGGGCGCTGTCCTTCTATTTGGCCCGCACCAAGCAGTTCCGGGTGGATGACCAACTCTTTGTCGGCTACGTGGGTGCTAAGAAGGGACGTGCGGTGCACAAACGAACCATCTCTCGGTAGGTCGTTTTCTGTATCAAGGCCTTTTACTCCTTAGCTAAAAAAGAACCTCCTATAGGGCTGAGGGCCCTTTCTACTCTGGCCACAACGGCCACCACTGCCCAGGGCCAGGGAGTCCCCTTGCAGGACATTTGTCAGGCAGCAACATGGGCCTCGCTGCACACGTTTGCCAAACATTATTGCCTGGACAGCCAAGTCCGGAGAGACGGCTTCTTTGGCCGTTCTGTTCTCCAGGACTTTCTGGTGTGATCTTGGTTCGCAGACCCACCACGGGGTTGGTATTCTAAGGTGAGGAATCTAACTAACGTGTTTCTTTCAGATGAACAAGTTACTTACCTTTGGTAACGATATATCTGTAAGAAACATTAGTTAGTTAGATTCCTCACCGACCCACCCATCCTCCCCTTTCTGCGAACCGATATCTAGGGTTGAGGTCATCCCTTTCAGGGCCCTAGACTTTTTTGGCACCAGTGTCGGTCTCTTGCATGGCTCTGCGTTCCTGGCGTGGAAAGCTATGTATGAGAACTGATGTCAGCGCGCAAGGGCGGCGTCTAAGTACTCCAACGACGTCATCCCGGCGATCACGACGCCAACGACGGACGCGGAGCCGCAGATGACGCCTAGCGACGCGCAAGGTTATTGCTGGCGAAAATCTTTCCGGATCCAGCCTGACGCCTGGGGATATTCTAAGGTGAGGTATCTAACTAACTAATGTTTCTTACAGATATATCGTTACCGAAGGTAAGTAACTTGTTCAACATCACAATTGAATGAGTATGTTGGTTCCCTCACAACTTAATCCAAAGGAGGGACGGGGTAAGTTTTATGTAGTCTTCCACATAGGTTAAACCCAATTCCTCGTGAAGAAAAATATAGGGGCTACCTGGTCCTACGACTAACAGTCTCCTGCAAAAGCGATTCTCCTCTTGTTGTAAGCTAGAACAGTCTTGATACCCTCTATTACAGCCACAAAGGTCAAAACTGGTGAGCATTTAAGCTTATAGACTTCCAGAAGCTGCAGGATCAGCTTAATGGCAACTCTGGTCACCAGTCCAAAGATGGCCCCCACCGAATGATTAAACCGGATTAGAAAAACAGGGTAACCAACTTTCATACAAATCAAGTTACCCCTAAGTAGGTGAACTCCCTGACCCTTGTTATATATGATTCTCTAATAGAAAGGGTCTAATTTTACAGTGCTTCTTTCCAACCACCATATAATGGGTCTTTGCAATGTTAACTTCCAAAACTAAGTCAACCAAAAACATGGCAAAAGCATGTATGAGACCACGGAGGCCATTAGGTGTGTGGGAGAGCAGCACTGCATCATTTGCGAATAGCAAAGTCGGGACAAAACTAGATGTTACTTCTGGTAAGCAGTGGCGGCTCCTCCGCTAAAGCGGAGGAGCGTCACCCCACTGCTGCAAAGCAGTAAAAGAAAGAACAAATACAATGATAATAACTCGATGTTATTATCATTGTATCCTGCTGCTCAGCTTTGTGGGGCGGGTGGAGCTGCTCTACTCTCAGAGCAGGGGAGGAGTGGTTTGCCCAATCCGATGTGCACATGACTGTTTGGCATTACAGCCTTACAGCCTGCGTGGAGAACATGTCCAGGCCCCCTTTCTCTGACTGAGCACCAATCCATGGCACTCAGATAAATCACAACACTGCATGCAGTGCTGTGATTGGCTTAGGGGGGATCACTGACGAAATATCGAGAAGAAAAATATCGAATTGCCAAAATATCGAAGGAAAAATATAGAATGCCAAAATATCGAAGCCCTATCTCCAAACAGGTAAGTACAAAAATATAGAATCCAAAATATCGTTGTCAAAAATATAGCTAGTCACAATATCGAATTATTTTAAATGTCTTCAAATTAATGTAAAATTAATGAAATAAACATATAATTAACTGAAACATACTTAAAAATACTTAAATTACTTTAGAATTATTAAATAATTAACGTAGGTAAAAAAATAAATAATAATACATATATATTAACGTGATATTAATTTAAAAAATGCAATATTTTTTGCGTAGGATAGCGGGCAGGTAAAATTTACTATTACCACTCCAGTAAGTGCAATAGTAGGGAAAACGTTGGATAGCGGGAGGGTAAAAATTACTATTTCCACTCCAGAGAGTGCAACAGTAGGGAAAGCGTTGGATAGCGGGAGGGTAAAAATGAGTATTCCCACTCCAGACAGTGCAATAATAGGGAAAGCATTGGATAGCGTAGGGGTAAAAATTAATATTCACACTCCAGAGAGTGCAACAGCAGGGAAAGTGTTGGATAGCGTAGGGGTAAAAATTACTATTCCCACTTCAGAGAGTGCAACAGTAGGGAAAGCGTTGGATAGCAGGAGGACAACATTTACTATTCCCACTCCAGTGAGTGCAACAGTAGGGAAAACGTCAGATGGCGTAGGGATAAAAATTACTATTCCCACTCCAAAGAGTGCAACAGTAGGGAAAGCGTTGGATAGAGTAGGGCTAAAAATTACTATTCCCACTCCAGAGAGTGCAACAGTAGGGAAAGCGTTGGATAGCGTAGGGGTAAAAATTACTATTCCCACTTCAGAGAGTGCAACAGCAGGGACAGCGTTGGATAGCAGGAGGTCAAAATTTACTATTCCCAGTCCAGTGAGTGCAACAGTAGGGAAAATGTCAGATGGCGTAGGGATAAAAATTACTATTCCCACTCCAAAGAGTGCAACAGTAGGGAAAGCGTTGGATAGCGTAGGGGTAAAAATTACTATTCCCACTCTAAAGAGTGCAACAGTAGGAAAAGCGTTGGATAGCATAGGGGTAAAAATTACTATTCCCACTCCAGGGAGTGCAACTGTAGGGCAAGCGTTGGACAGCGTAGGGGTAAAAATTACTATTTCCACTCCAGAGAGTGCAACAGTAGGGAAAGCGTTGGATAGCGGGAGGGTACAAATTATTATTCCCACTCCAAAGAGTGCAACAGAAGGGAAAGCGTTGGATAGCGTAGGTGTCAAAATTACTATTCCCACTCCAAAGAGTGCAACAGTAGGGAAAACGTTGGATAGCGTAGGGGTAAAAATTACTATTCCCACTCCAGAGAGTGCAACAGTAGGGAGAGCGTTGGATAGCGTGAGGGTAAAATTTACTATTCCCACTCCAGTGAGTGCAACTCTAGGGTAAGCGTTGGATACCGTAGGGGTAAAAATTATTATTCCCACTCCCGTGAGTGCAATAGTAGGGAAAGCGTTGGATAGCGTAGGGGTTAAAATTACTATTCCCACTCCAGTGAGTGCAACTCTAGGGTAAGCGTTGGATACCGTAGGGGTAAAAATTACTATTCCCACTCCAGTGAGTTCAACAGTAGGGAAAGCGTTGGATAGCGTAGGGGTAAAAATTACTATTCCCACTCCAAAGAGTGCAACGGTAGGGAAAGCGTTGGATAGCGTAGGGGTAAAAATTACTATTCCCACTTCAGAGAGTGCAACAGTAGGGAAAGCGTTGGATAGCAGGAGGTCAACATTTACTATTCCCACTCCAGTGAGTGCAACAGTAGGGAAAACGTCAGATGGCGTAGGGATAAAAATTACTATTCCCACTCCAAAGAGTGCAACAGTAGGGAAAGCGTTGGATAGAGTAGGGCTAAAAATTACTATTCCCACTCCAGAGAGTGCAACAGTAGGGAAAGCGTTGGATAGCGTAGGGGTAAAAATTACTATTCCCACTTCAGAGAGTGCAACAGCAGGGACAGCGTTGGATAGCAGGAGGTCAAAATTTACTATTCCCAGTCCAGTGAGTGCAACAGTAGGGAAAATGTCAGATGGCGTAGGGATAAAAATTACTATTCCCACTCCAAAGAGTGCAACAGTAGGGAAAGCGTTGGATAGCGTAGGGGTAAAAATTACTATTCCCACTCTAAAGAGTGCAACAGTAGGGAAAGCGTTGGATAGCGTAGGGGTAAAAATTACTATTCCCACTCCAGGGAGTGCAACTGTAGGGCAAGCGTTGGGCAGCGTAGGGGTAAAAATTACTATTTCCACTCCAGAGAGTGCAACAGTAGGGAAAGCGTTGGATAGCGGGAGTGTACAAATTATTATTCCCACTCCAAAGAGTGCAACAGAAGGGAAAGCGTTGGATAGCGTAGGTGTAAAAATTACTATTCCCACTCCAAAGAGTGCAACAGTAGGGAAAACGTTGGATAGCGTAGGGGTAAAAATTACTATTCCCACTCCAGAGAGTGCAAAAGTAGGGAGAGCGTTGGATAGCGTGAGGGTAAAATTTACTATTCCCACTCCAGTGAGTGCAACTCTAGGGTAAGCGTTGGATACCGTAGGGGTAAAAATTATTATTCCCACTCCCGTGAGTGCAATAGTAGGGAAAGCGTTGGATAGCGTAGGGGTTAAAATTACTATTCCCACTCCATTGAGTGCAATAGTAGGGAAAATAATAATTTAATATTTTATTAAAAATAAAGAAATTATTAATACCAAATAAAAATATTAAAATTAATTACCAGTGATACAATATGTAATAATTAATTTATTATAAATCCCAATATTTTTTTATTAATAACCTATTAATAATTAATTAACAACCAAATAATTTTCAATACCAAAAATTAATAAATAAAATTAATACCAATTAATAATTGATTAAGAATACATTAATTAGCAATATACAAAAAATATTTCAATAATTAATTATTTACAATTACATTAATTCCCACCATATTCCCCTATAAACTCACAACCCGCTACAATTAATAAATTAATACAATTAACATAATTATCAATTAAACAATTAATACTAATTAATTACCAATTAATACAACTTATTTACCAATTAATAATTAATCAACAACCAATTAATTTTCAATACCAATTAATAATTACCTAATAACAGTTAAATTACTTCTCACCCTATTCCCCTATAAACCCACAACCCGCTACAGAAGTAAAATGCTAAATTAAATTAAAAATAATTAATAATTCCTAAAAATTATTATTTAATGTACTATAATTAAATTACTTCCCACCCTAATCCCCTATAAACCCACAACCCTCTACGGAATTAAATTACACAAAAATTAAATAAACATAAAATTCATTACTTTAAATTTTTTAAAAAATATTCAAACATACTAACACTTAAAACACTATAAAAAAATTCGATATTTTTAACAACTATATTATGACTGTCGCTATTACTTACTTCTATATTATTTAAATCGATATTTTATTTCTTACCTGATTTCCGATATTCTTCACCACTATATTTTGGCAATTCGATATTCTGTCCATTCTATATTAAAAACTCGATATTCTGTCCTGTCGATGTTTTGAATTGGATATTATGTCTGTTTACCGCTTAGGGGAGAGAGAAGGGCTGCTTCCTGTTTCGACCCTGGAGAAGAGAGACTGAGACGATGTGGGGGAGAGTGGGAGAGCAGGAGGAGGTGCTTTTTTTTCTTTACACCCCACGGACCCCCGCCCGCCCCATTAGCGGGCACCATTATACATCCTACGTGTGCCAGGAGACCCTCATTGTCAACATGCAACTCTTCACTAAGGTGCCGATTCCGATCCTGGAAAAATTTTCCCCGTACGACTCGTATCCGGTCTTTTTACCGTACGAATCGTACAAGTAGCGTACAAACTGCCAAGTACGATTCGCATGGGAAAAAGTCCATACGAATCGCATTGGGAAAATTTCCCCACACGTCCTCGGGTCGGAAAAAGTGTCTGACACATCCCCGGACGATTTTACGTACAAATGTGAAAAGTGAAGTCCGAGCGCGCAAGTACGATCCGTCCCGTGCGCCCGATGTTACAACCGTATGGAAAATGCACCGTACGGACCGAACTCCCATAGCAACCATGGAGACATGTGCCCGCATACGCGACGAACCCCCCCAGCCCCCGTAAGTACGCGCTACGTGCTGGGGGTTCGCGCCTCCTCCCCCGCCTGTGCAGCCGGTGTACAGAGTGCAATTATACTAGGAAGCCTGTATCCATTCCGGGCGCACCGGGAGTGACCCTTAGGCCACATGCGGGTAGGGAAGGAAGAAGAAAGGGGGGCGGGGAAATCAATCCGTCGCCATAGTCGAGGAAGTAGGTTCAGGACCAAGCGAGGTGCATAGGCTAGCCCTCTCCGCGTTTCTGTTCCCACCCTCTGCGGATTCGTCCCCGTTCTGAGCCCTCATGAGGTATGCAAGGAGGGGTCCCCAGATGTCCCTGGGCCGCGACTTGGGGGGCAAAAGGTCAGCATAATGGTGCAGTCGTTCCTGCCAAGTGGACATTGTAGTCAGCCAAATCTTGAATTTGGGCGCTCGCCCCCGTCCCCATCTGCACGCCACGTGACGTTTTGCCAACAGAAGCCCCAACGAAAAAATTTCCGATGTGCCTTTAGTGCCGGATTTGAACGACCCAGAAGGGCGAACTCCGGGCATGGTGCGGTGACCACCCCAATCATTTCGGAAAGGGCCACGAAGATCTCCCCCCAGTAAGTAGCCACAGCCGGGCATGTCCATGTCAGATGCATGAAGTCAGCGCCTGCTCTCTTACACCTCATACAGCGGTCGTCTTCCCTCAGTCCGAACCGGAGCAGTTTGGCAGGGGTGTAGTGTAGGCGGTGCAAAAATTTAAAATGAACCAGTCGAAGTCGAGCATTACCCGTCACTGCATTAGTATGAGAACAGCTCTCCTCCCACTGCTCATCCGACATTGGAGCCCCTAGGTCTCTGTCCCAGTCCGCACGCGCTCTGAGGGAGGGGGGTGACGGAGCTGCCCGTGCATGGGCATACAACATGGAGACCACATGTTTCGGAGTGTCGGCCTGTAGCAGAGTATTGAAGAGGCGCCAAGATATCCGGTTCGTCCGGGAAGTTAGGCGTGACCGCCTTAATATTTTGCCGCAGTCGAGTATAAAGAAATGTATCCATTACCGATGGGGAGCTCTCACCAAAGAAGTGGGCCGCCGTGCGGTAACTCCGCTGGTTATATAGGTCACCCCACGTGTGAATAGCGAGCCTTGCGAGCATTTTGCGACCAATTTCCTCGCGGGCAACACTCAGTCGGGGGTCGTGCGCCAGGACCATACGAGGAGAGTATAGGAATGTAACCTCCATATGTTCCGCAATGCGCCTCCAGGCCCCAACAGTGCAGTCAACCGTGGTGGGGTCTCGATCTCCAATTCGGACCTCCGAGTATAGATATCCAGAAGGTTGCTCAGGTCTCATAAATCCATCTTCTACCGCCAGGTGCGCCATAAAGGGAGGGGGGTGGAACCAATAGGCCGCGAAGTGGCCCTGAGCGCAATCATAATAGCGCCGAAAATCGAACCCCCCTTGGTGGTATGGCAACATGAGGGTCCGCAACCGAATTCAGGCCTGCTTTCCGCCCCAGACGAGACGTGACAGTTGGGAGTTGAGGGCCCGGAAGAAATAAGAACCCGGGCTATATGGTATGTTGGTAAAAAGGTATAATAATTTGGGAAGAAGCACCATCTTAATCAGGGAGACACGCCCTGCCATAGACAGCGGGAGATGGATCCATTTTGTGACGTTATCAGTAATTTTATCGAGTGCCGTCCCGTAATTAGCCCTGATAAGGGCCTCCCGGTTTCTAGTCACTCTGATGCCGAGGTATGTTATCTCGTCCGCCTCCCATATTAATGGGTAATCTAGTGGGAACTGCAGGGTCTTGTCTGTCAAGGGGAACAAGGCCGACTTCGCCTAGTTTATCTGAATCCCCGCGATGGCTCCAAATTTAGTTATTTTGCGCAAGAAGGGGTTCCGATTTTCTTGTGGTCTGTGCACGTAAAGGGTCATGTCATCCGCGTACAGCGCAATAAGCAGCTGGCGCTCAGGATATATAAGAGAGCGGTGGTTGTGATGCTGCCGGAGTTTGGCCGCCAAGGGTTCAATAGCAATTGCGAACAATACAGGGGAAAGAGGGCATCCCTGTGTGGTACCCCTGCGGATGACAAAGGGGGCAGACCGGGCACCGTTGAGCAAGACCGCAGCCTGAGGCCGGCAGTATAACACCCGGATCCATTTCAGGAAGCTGAATGGAATGCCCATTCGTTCAAGCAATTCCAAAAGGTAATCCCACTCCAGGGAATCGAACGCCTTAGTGGCATCTAGGAAAACCGCGGCGGCCTCACACTGAGGGTCAATATCCTGCATCACGGCCTGCAACGTGCGCAGATTATGTGCAGTCGCCCGATTTGGGACAAACCCTGCCTGATCCGGGAGGACCAGACGCTCCATCATGAGATTAAGGCGCGTTGCCAGTACCTTTGCCAATGTTTTAATATCCGTATTTAGTAGAGAGAGAGGCCTATACGAGTCGCATTGCTCCGGCGGTTTCCCCGGCTTCAACAAAGATGTTATAAGGGCTTCGCGCATCGTAGCCGGTAGGGCTCCCTCCTCAAGTGCACTGTAGTACACGTGCTTCAGCACCGGGGCCAGAACATGAAGGAAAGCTTTGTAAAAGTCAATCGGTAACCCGTCCGATCCCGGTGCCTTACCAGAGGTCATGGACATTATAGCTTCTTTTATTTCGTCTAGTTCGATTTCGTGGTGGAGGAATTTCTGCTGAGACGGACCTAACCAGGCTATGGCAGTATCGTCGAGATACTCATGTAGATTGATTGGTGTCGTCCTGTGTGAGGTGTATAGTCGGATGTAGTGGTCAGTAAGGACACGAAGCTGGTCCGGAAGGCTGCGCTGCGGGACGCCCTGTTCGTCTAGTAGGGAGGCTACATAATTGCGGTACCTAGGAGGCTAGACTGTGGAGGCTAACGCTTTGCCGGGTCTATCCTCCTCTCCATATACCCGCGCAACAAAAGGTTTCCCTAGAAACTTGCTTTCTTTATCCGCAGCTTCAGTGTATTCCGTCATTTTCTCTCTAAGCTGTGCCGTTACTTCATGCCCCCTTGTGTGCCGTGTCAACTCGCCTTCCAAGTGCCGTATCTCCGTCTCTAGCTTGCGCAGATCCCCGCGCAGTGATCTAAGGCCCCTCCCCCTTTAGCTATACACCAGCCTCTCACAGTGACTTTGAAGGCTTCCCAGACCGTGGTAAGGCTAGACACTGAATCTGCATTACGCTCCAAAAATTCTTGTATGACTTGCTCCAATTCCGACCTGTCAGTGAGGTGAGCCGGGTTGAGACGCCAGCTCAAATAAGGGGACGCATCAACGGGTATGCGCAGTGAAAGAAGGACTGGAGAGTGGTCTGAGAATATGCGAGCGAGATGGAGCGTCCGAACCACCCATGAGGAAAGACCCGCCGACAAAAAGATATAGTCAATGCGTGCCCATGTGGAGTGTACAACAGAGTGATGAGTGCCCTGCCTGAGCGAGGGGTTTGAGTGCCTCCACGCATCTACCAAATGATGTTCGTCAACCATGTCTAACAGTGCGCGTTGTGTTTGCGTGTAGTGTGATGGCTGCGGGTGTGATCTGTCCGCAGCTGGTCGCAGCGCGATATTGAAATCGCCCCCCAATATGACATGAGCTATACCCAGGGTTTGAATCTTACCCCACAGCGTGAGAAATGGGGACGGATCGTCAGTGTTGGGGCCATAGTAGCATGCAAAAAGTATCGTGTGTGAGTGCAGTTTCCCCCAGACCAAGCAGTACCTGCGGCCAGAGTCCACGTCAGTCCCAGCCGGTATAAACCCCATCCCCCGTCTCACCAAAATGGTCACACCCCTAGCGTAGTTCGAGTAGGAGGAAAACACCCTACATGTAGCCCAACGGGATGCAAACAAGGGGGTCCCACCCGGCATCAAATGCGTCTCCTGAAGCATGGCAATGGACACTCCCTGCCTGTCCAAATACCCCAGTACCTGTCTCTTTTTCCTCGGATTATTTAATCCCCGCACGTTCCAGGATACCAGCTGAAACTTCAAAGTCGGTCGTGAGTCAGCTACGTCTCCCATTTACCCAGACAAAGATTTACGTGGCATGTAGTGATTGGATGTAACGTCGTATAGCACTCCGTGTCACTAAAAGTACAAACCCTCCTAATCAACATAATCCCCCCCAACTCCCTGTGCATGTTACTGGTGAGTCAAAGACCCCTGAAACAAGTCGGAGTTTGCACCCTCCCACACCGGCAACCCCAACTGGCCGGGTACATAACTCCCTCCCCGCCCCACCCGCCCCAAACCATACCGTCCCCAAAAACATACAGAAGATAACAAAAGTCCCCCCCCCTACGGAGGGAGGAGGTGTATTGGGGTTCGCCCATCGGGGAACGTTGTCTAAGGGCACCAAACCTGCCCACCACCTCCTTACTTGCACCCACTAGGGACCAGATATGCATCCGGTGTCACTATGCGGGACGGAGGTTGGTGACCGAGCACAGATTGTACCATATACCAGTTCAATGGACATCTGACCCAAATGTAAGAAACAAAAAATGTCTCACCGGGATATTCACTAGTCTGGCCAAGCTATTTCAACATCGGCGGCCCCCCGAGTCTGGAGTGCCTCACCGGCATATTCAGTCCTGCTATGCCATCGGCGAAGAAGCCCCTGAACGCCGCCCACCCGCCCCCACCCCGGCTATGTCTTTCTTGTGGTGCTTGAGGAAGTCCTCCACCTGTTGCGGAGTTTGAAAAAAATGGTGCTTGCCTTGATGAGAGATTTTTTACTTCGCAGGGTAGAGCATGGCGTAGGGCATCTCCAAGGATTGTAGTTTCTTGTTTACCCCGGCAAATTTCCGTCTGGCCTCCTGCACCGAAGCAGTGAAGTTGGGGAAGAAGGATAATGTGGCGTTACCGTAAATCACTGTGCCAACCTCCCTTGCGCGACGCAACACCGCGTCTCGGTCTCTGTAGTTGAGGAAGCGCGCTATGACGGGTCGCGGCAGAGCACCAGGTGGAGGTCAGGCCGCCAGGGACCTATGGGCCCTCTCCACGATAAGGTGTGAGGAGAAGGAATCTTTCCCAAATAGCTCAATAACTAGGTTCTCGACGAAGACCTCCATTTTCCCAGTGTTGGTGGACTCCGCAAGGCCCAGGACGCGGATGTTACTGCTGTTTATTATCGACAAATTGAAGTGTTTTAAGAAGCTTACTAGTTTTTTCCCCTCCGTTTTCTTTGTATTATGTTGAGAGAATTTTTTAACAAATTAATTTTTGCCTTAAAGTCAACCAATAGAACAATACTGCTGGCCAGCAACTTGGTATGGTATCAATGTCCTATAATAGGGCTGCCAGCTTCTTTACTGCAAACTCTTGCTAGGCATTTGGTGGCAAGCAGATAATAGCAACTCATCTGCTTCCCAGATTTCTTGTAATGCTACTACTGTTCTTTCTGTTGCTTTTAAAATACGTTTAACATATGTAAACATCAGTACACTAGTGGCGGACACTGGGAACTTCACCTCCCAAACAGTTTCTTTAACTCAAGTTTTGGTGGGATTCATTCACAGTACCAGCCGTTGCATGAAACTGCTGCTTGGAAGAGACAGATGAAGATCATAACGCGGAATTGTGTAGCCATGAAATGGTCAATCCACAATTCCACAATTCCATATATTTTTTCAGCATTCTTTACTGAGGTTCGAAGTTTTCCATAAAAACAGCCAAGACAACAGCTAACACATTTCGTTCAAGTAAATTTAACTTCCTCAGGGCTGTAAATAATACATAAAGGACATACATAAAAAAAAGAATATAAAGCACAATCCCACATAAATAAACTGCATACAACATAGATTCAATCTTAATAAGACAAATGATTAAAAATGTCAGCCCTACCATTAGGATCACTCACTGCAATTTTTAGGTCTCGCCTACGCAGCGCACAAGCGTTGCATTGGAGTCCTTTTGGAATCGCTCCAGGCTTTTGTTCAAACTCGTGCATGTTTTGCACTGTTTTCTATTGGTACTCGTGCACGTTTGGCATTTTCCTTCTGGGAGCGAGCAGCGGCGCCATCTGTTAGCAATTATTGCGCCTGCCGCTGCTCGCTCCCGTAAGGTAAACGCTGCGCGTCGCTGAACTCGCCCACCACCATTGACACGCCTTCCAGATTGCCAATATGCCTGCCACAGTCCCTGCTCTCGGCCGCGCTCCCCCCATCCCTCCCACTTGTTTATTTCGAGCTGTCACGGACAAGCCTTCCAGATTGCCAATTTCTAATTCACCTAGCAACCTCCGCACCCTATGCCTTCCAATCCTACTCCTTGTAATGTTTTCATACATGGTCTGCAGCGCATCCGGACAATGCATTACGGGTTTCATTGGGGTTTTGTGAATGCAATTAAGCATCACAAAATATTGTGAAACTGATCTCATTGATCCTTTCTCCTCACCTCACAAGTTCTGTGTCCGCCCCGTTTTAAATCATTCTGTCCGCATTTTCATTTTGGTTTACTTGGTGCTACTACAGCACCTCCATTCTAATTGCCCTCGGCCCCTCTGAGTGTACAGCGAAGAAAGCAACTGAAACTGATCTCATCAATCGTTTCTCCTCACCTCACAAGTTCTGTGCCCGCCCCATTTGAAACCATTCTGTCCGCATTTTCATTGTCTCCATTGTACCACAAAACGTCGGCTCACCTGAGGCCACTTCTCCCCGCCTCAATGCCCAGCAGCAATAACCGGGAGCAACGGTGCCACCCGGTCACAACCCCCATCTTAAAGAAAGAAGAGCAGTCAGCAAGGTGACGGGGGTAAAGGTCACGCACTGTCAACCGTTGTCTGCCTCTCCCTCTAGGTCAAGGAGCATCTAGGGTGTCCCACGAGCACCACTGAACTCGACCGAAGCCACCGGCCATCTTGGACAGAAGGTGGATGTTCAACAATTTATGTACTACTACATTAATTGCCATAATATAAAAATGAGTAGATTAAACTTATGCCAATTTACCTTTCATAGCTGAAAGCCTATTAATTATTTATAAAATGTTGCTATGTCATTTTTTTTTTTAAAGGTGATTTTTATTACAATACTATAAATATAGACATCTGATAAAACATATTTAATACACTGACTTTATTACGCTCGACACTTGCCCCTTTTTCTTGGAAATTAGTCCAGGGAATAGAATCTAGCACCATTCAAACGTGGCTTTGGCGATTGCTTGATGGAGTTTTGCGAAGGCAGTCTCACTTTTATGTTGAACATTCATTTATCCCTAGTCAGCAAACAATGAGAGAGAGGGTCAGGCAAGCAAAAACAAGCATTGGCATAGCCAATAGGTCTGGCCTTTGGGACGTTATAAGTGTTTAGTTATCCAGCACAATATCCTTGGTGCAACAATATTAACTGTTGTATGGCTAAACACTTATAAGGTGAGACCCGTTGACCTATTGGCTATGCCAATGCTTGTTAATCATTTGGCTTATTAATATTGAATCTATGTTATGTGTCATTGTTTGATATAGTTGTTTGTTTATGTATGTCCTGTATGTATTATTTACAGCCTTGAGGAAGTTCAGTTTTTTTGAAAGGCACATGTTGAGTGTTGGCTGTTGTCTTGGCTATTTTTATGGAAAACATCGAAACTAAATAAAGAATGCTGTTACAATATATGGTATTGTTGATTGGCCATTTCTTGGGTGCACAATTCCTTGTTATGAACTTTTAAAAAACATCCAGTTTCTTTTTAGACCAGTGATGTTATATGAGATTAGATGTAATAGTTTTCTATCAGGAGCTGTAGGGCTTAGATCAACCCTCTGGGTTGATCAGTAAAGCTATCCAATTCTAATCTTGGGGAATTCCGTTAAAATTCAGTGGTATGTGACTGGCTTGTATATATCCTTCTTAATGATTTCATTTTGGATATCACTGTACAATCTGTCATCCTATTATAAGCTCACATCTCTCTTTGGGTCCTCCTGCTGTGCCTGGGGATACAGTAGTGCTCACTTGATGCCTTTGTGAGTAATTGATCCAGCTAAGATTGGCTTGTCTTTTCAAACTTCTTGGGTCTATTTCATACAAACCAAACCCTAAACACTTTAAGTCACTAATTGCAGCCAGGTCTAAGTCAACAATAACTATTGAATAGAATTTAATTGGAGTTATTCTTGACCAAAATGATATCACTTTAGACAATTTTAAATAGTTTAGGGATTGAATGAAAGATGGTTAGAATTTTGGAAAGATTCAAAGATGAATTAGTTTCCCCATCACCAAATATATCTACCAATTGTAGTACAAGTGAGTCTTTTTGCAGGGGAGCTGGTGCAAAATGTGATATGGCTCCCGGATTTGTCAGCATCTGTAAATTATAGACGTGTACTTTAGACCTGTCATTATTGGCCGAGTCCAAAATGGACCTATGCTCCCCTAAATTATGGGTGCTGCTGGATTTTGTGACTGAGTTCCTTTCCTGGTAGCGGAGGTTTCCATCTGCTTTGCTTTGCTAATAATGATTTTAAACACAAGAAAATCCACTGCGGCTTCTCCCTCAGCATCCCGGGTGTCAGAGCCCATACCATCTGATTGATGGTTTGAGAATTGGACTCACTCCACATCCTGTGTGTTATCATTATTGCTGGACATGAAAGTGCCCTTTTCTATGATCTTTCTTATTAATTTTCCTTTTTTCTTTTTCTTTATCTTGTTTGAGGTACTCTAAAGCTGTTTCAAAAAAATATTGAAGATACTTTTAAAAAATCCTTCATATCTTTCTCCTTCCCTTCTGGGTCTTCCACTCTGAAAATGCTACTATGTGAGGCTCCTACTGTGGCTTTCTGCTTTACCACCAAGTTATCCAGGCAATTGCTGGACTGCAAACAAGTGCGAGGTGGTTGTATGACGGAACAATGAGTTTCTCAACCCCGTATACCTAAACAACACAGGCTGTATAACGACCGCGTCTTAATGTCTCATTGCATTACCACGCATGCCCTTACCATGATTTTTCGTGGTGAAGGCATGCATGGTAAGGTTACCACACCTCCTCCCGCTGAGCCCTAAAAAACAACCCGCCCTCCCCTAATCCCTAAAAACTACCCCAACCCCCACCCGGAGCACTAAAAACAGCCCCAAAAAAATACCCCAAACCCCTCTTGAAAATTACCCCGAACCCCTTCCACCCCTGAAAACTACCCTGAAACCGCACCCCTAAAAACTACCCTGAACCCCCACCTCTAAAAACTATCCCAAACCCCCAACCCTAAAAACTACCCCGAAACCCCCACCACCTCATACACTACCCCTAATCCCCACCACCCCTGAACACCACCCTGAACCCCCACCACCCCTGAACACTACCTGAAGCCCCCACAATCCCATAAAACTACCCCAAACCCCCTCCACCCACCCCTTAAAACTGTCCCAAACCCCACCATCCCTTAAAACTTCCTAAACCCCACCACCCCATAAAACTACCCCAAACCCCCACCATCCCCTAAAACTACCCAAATCCCCATCACCTCATAAAACTATCTTGAATCCCCACCACCCCTGAAACTACCACAAACCCCCCTCCAGCCCCACTTATCTGTCCTTGTCTGCTTCCCGACGCTCCTGTTTCCCCATCAATTCCGTACACTAGAATGCATTTGCCTTAACCATGCATGTGCGTGGTTAAGGCAAAGTCATTGTTCGGACAAGCGTGGTAATGCTTGCGGGCTTCCAGAACTCGTGACTCTGAATAGACTTTTATATAGTTTAACTTCAATACTTGTATTCTACTTAATTGTTCTGCGCACCTTTGAGGTTTGTTGTTTGTACAACACTATCCATCATTCTGTAGCCTGTAATTACTTCAATGCAGCTGATAGGTCTATTTTCAACCAAAAGGTTGATCGCTGTTATCCGCCTTTGAACAGGAAGGCTTTGTTCGAACCTGGTGCTGCAGGATTGTTAATGTTATTTTGATGTTCTTTTATGGGTCTCTTAGAACCTTACTTAATAGTTGCACCATAGCTTTCATAGTCCTTCCTACTGCTGGTGCTGAGTTAGGGTTTTATGATGTTACTGTTTCGGTCAAACCTAATACGGATTCATCCCTGGAGTCTTTTTTACTTGCCAAGATCACACTATCTTCTGGAATAAAGCTCCCATTCTCAATTGAGGAGACCAAAAGATATTGTAAAGAATGCTAACTTGACTTTAATAGAGATTGATTTTTGTCAGTTCACCTACTTAAATGGGAGCAGCGTATGGGATTTGGCTGGAGGTTATCTAAACCGTACCTAATTCTATCTTGTCTGAGAACATAGAATAAAGTGGAATCTCAAAATTGTTCTTTTCTGTGTTATTTTTTGGGGGAGCTTCGAGTAATGATTTGTCACTAACTATGGTAAACTCTAATTCTGTATCGGGTGTCCCTGGGCCACCTCTGAGTCTGACCTGGGAGTTAGTTGAATCAGCTACCAGAACCTAGGCTATGCTCCCCTTCTCTTTTCTCAATTTCTTTACAACCTTCAACTAGTAGACTGCCTTATTTTGTTTTATATCCCATCATTTTCAACAGTTTACATGGCTCTAGTTTTACACAATTGGATATTCTGTTTACACCCCACTTTCCTTGTTTCTCTGGGGGAGGGCAAATTTCTGCCAGAACTCTTCTTTAGCTTGTTTCCTTCTTGATTTGTGAGATGACAAGTATTATTCTGGCAAAACTTTAGATGCAAGAACTGTGATGAATTTGATCTCTTGTCTTTGTAGACCTGTACATGATCGCTGACTTCAAATGGACTTGATAAGTTTTCTGAAAAGTTTTTTTTGTCTAGATGTGTTTGAGGCCTTGGAGTAGTCAATGGTTTGATCACGGGTCCATTTAGTCCAGAGATTGGTACCAGAAAATCTCTTATTGACACGCTGAGGTGTGATTTTAGCCCTAGGACTGTTAGTTTTCAGTGCCAGTATGCCCTTTGGAGTAGCGGTGCACTTTACAAAACTTCTTCATTTACTAATTCATTAATTTACTTGCTCCTTTGGTTAGATTAGTTTTTAATTTTAACTGCTGTGTTTTAATCTCTTAAGTGGGATCGCCATCATCCACAAAGAATCATTCCGCTGCCCCACAACTCGAGACGACATCACACCGATAATGGTATACATGAATTTCCTGCTCCACACCGACGAAAAAACTACCATCAAAGGTACCCTCAACTACAGACCCCCAGGACCTTGCACCGGCCTTAGCCATGCCAACACAGACTCCATGACCCCACTCACCATTGAATCCAAGCATTACATTTTCCTCTGTGACCTCTACTTTTGCCTGGACGACTCCACAGACACAACCTCTACCAACCTCTTGGAATGAATGGAAACCATCGGCCTCGCCCAGCTGGTTACAGATCCCACACACAGAGCAGGACACATACTGGACCCAGAGTCAAATACAGTCATACCACTGAACTCATTTGGACTGGCCATTCCATTATCCATTGTCCACTTCACCATCGCATGATCACCCTGCATCACCTCAAACCTCCCACCACCTCCTCCTGGAACTGGAGCAAAGTAACACAGGACCAATGGGTGGATGCCCTCAGCACCACCCAACTTGACGCTGTAACCAACCTGAAACAAGCAGTGGAGAACTTCAACACCTGGCTGAGTTGCCCCCATCAAATCTACCAAAACCTACAGATCCACCAAAAAAGTCAGCTGGTACACACCAAACTCAGCACAATGCAATGCAACTGCAAAAAACTGGAGAGAAGATAGAACACCAGCAGAGATGATACAGACCAAGCCACCATAAAGTCAGCCCTCAACACATACCACCAACAACTCAAAGAAGTGAAAAATGACACCCTGGCAGACCGCATCGAGCCTAGAGCCAACCACACCAAGGAACTCTTCACCATCGTCAGAGAGTTCTCCTGTCCAACAGTCACTAAGAACACAATCCCTCCCTCACAGGAACTTTGTGACACTGTAACAAATCCCTTCCACAAGATATCCAACATGTGCAGGAACTTCGAGCCCCAACCCACAGACCTCTTCAGCCTCCTCACACCAATGGAAGCATTCCCCGACCAACACCTCAACGCATAGGAGCTTCTCACCACACCAGACACTATAACTGTCATGAACTCCATCCACTCAGGAGCACCCACCGACTCGTGCCCCCACCGACTCTTCAACCTAGAAACCAACAAGATCAACCGCCAAGTCACTACTGTCCTCCACGCATCCATCAACACGGCCACCATTCCGGATGCATGAAAACATGGAGAGGTCGGACCTCTCCTCAAGAAACCCTCCGTAGACCCCAGCGAACTCCAGAACTACTGCCCCATCTCGCTGCTCCCATTTCCTCTGCGAACACCCGAAGAGAAATAATCTGCTAGGTGCCTCCCAATCTGGTTTCTGAGCCAACCACATTATTTAGGCCACCCTGAACACCACCACAGATGACATCCGCACCCTATTGGACAGAGGAGAAACAGCCGCCCTGATCCTTCTCAACCTCTCTGTAGCCTTCCACACCATTTCCCATCACATACTCATCACAAGACTGCACCAGATCGGAATAAAGGGAGAAGCACTAAGATGAATTTCATCTTTCCTCTCAGGATACACACAGAAAATCTGCCTCCCCCTTCACCTCGGAGCCCATGAGCACCATCTGCGGCATCCCTCATGCCTTATACCTCATCCCCACCTTCTTCAACACCTACATGACACCTTTAGCAAATATTGTCACAACCCATGACATCAACACCATATCCTATGCCGACGGCACCCAGGTCATCCTCTCACTCTCAGCAGACCCCACCACCACAAAGCCTAACCTCCACAACTACATGAAAAAAGTCACAGCCTGGATGACAGGTAACTGTTTGAAGCTTAAAATGGACAAAACTGAAGTGCTGATCTTTGGCAACCACACTTCCCTCTGGAATGACACCTCGTGGCCCACTGAATTCAGACCCACCCCAACACCAAAAGACCATGCCCAAAACCTCAGTATTGTCCTGGACATCAAACTCACCATGAAACTACAGATCAAGACAATCTCCTCTGCCTGTTTCTACACTCTTTGCATGCTCCATGGAATCTTCAAAAGGCTCCTCATAAGCAGAAGCAAAATAGTCAGGCAAGTGCCAATCACTAGGGGTGGGCAGAATTAGCGAAAGTTCCTTTCGCAAAATAGCGCGAAACGGCACAAAATCTCCGCGATCACGTGATATTTCGCGTGATCGCGGAGATTAGTGCTTCCGGTTGGGGTTTAATTTTTGTGACAGCAGCATCGTGCCAGAATGAATCCTGCCCTGCATATTTACCCAAGAAGATGCCACCATTTTGTGCAATACCTCTACTCAACTCGAGTACTTTCTACTGGCTAATCAGTAAGTGCTAACTTGTATAGTGCTTTTCCTACACTACAGCTGCGTAAAGGGCCAGAAGAGTTGTCTCCAGTGGCAATGTGTGTCTGTAACTTTGCCACCGCGCCGAAAGGCGCTAGGGTCCCTTGAGTGAGGTGTGCATCATAGCGGGAAATGGGCAGGAAGAAGTTGCATAAAGCAAGCTAGTGTGTTTGGAGCGGGGCCTAACGGGTGGGGCTTCTAGGCCAGTTCACATGCCTCTTGTTTATAAAGGGTCAGAGCAGTGTCTCTGAGGCAGACAAGGAGAAGGAACAGGCATGGCACAGGAACTACACGAGGATTGCGCTCGAGTAAATCAAGGATGCAAAGACCACCGTCAAGAATTACAGCTATCATTTCAGGGTGGAAATGGGGAGAAGGCACATATGCTTAACCACGCTCACAAATTCTACACGAGGATTGCGCTCGAGAAAATGAAGGATGCAAAGACCACCAGATGTGTGTCTGTAACGTTGCCACGGCGCCGACAGCCCTGGGGTCCCTTGAGTCAGCTGTCCATCATAGTGGGGGAAAGGGCGGGAAGACGTTGCCCACCGCTGGTGTGCGTGGCGGGGCTTCCATGCAGTTCACATGCCGCTTGTTTATAAAGGGCCAGAGACCGATCAGAGCAGCAGACGAGGAGACAGAACCTCCTGGTGTCAGGAACTACAAGGGGATTGCGCTCGAGAAAGTCATGGCTGCACAGAGCTCCATCAAAGATCACAGCTAATTTTTGATGGTAGATATGGGGAGAAAAGCACACCTGCCCAGCCTCGACCTAGCTCCCGAATGTTTTGTGCTGATTAATGCGTTACTGAATTTGAGCTTCAACTCGGGCCCCTGCTTTATTTATATCTGTAAGTGCTTCCTGTTGAGGTTTAATTTTTGTGACAGGAAAGGACTCAAGGCGACAATTTCCATTCCCTCGCGGATCGTGGAAATTTCGACATTTTCGCGTTTTGCGAAAATGTCGAATTGTCGCATTTTCCGTGAGCGGAACGGAAATTGTCGCCCACCCCTACCAATCACCAGACAATTTGACTACGGAAATGCATTGTATGCAGGTACCAACTCGGAACTCATGAGAAGGATCCAGACGATATAGAATTCAACAGTCAAACTGATCCTCAACCTGATCAAACTTACCCACATCACCCAGCACCTGAGGGACCTCCACTGACTTCCCATCCAGGAAAGAAGCAAAATCAAACTACTGTCACACGCCTACAAAGCCCTCCATTACCAATTACCAGCATACATGAACCACCACCTGAGCTTCCACCAACCACCCTAAAACCTCCGCTCCGCCTCCCCTGCCCTGGCTGGTTCAGACACCATGCATCCACCGCAGCCACAGTGGTGGCCGCTTCTTCCTCCACCTCACTGCCAAGTCCTGGAACACCCACCCTCTCCAAATCCATATATCTCCCTCGCTGACAGACATCAGGAAGAGACTCAAGACCTGGCTTTTCGACCGAACCCAGCAACCCTAGCACATGCATACCCTCGTAGGTCATAACCCGTGCTCTACAAGTACTGATTGATTGATAGTCTCTGCTACTACCTGCCTGATCAAGGCAAAAGAAACCTCATCTCTATTTTCTTCTAATTATTTGTCTTTTAATCCTATGCTTCCTACAATTGAGTCACAGGCTTGGTTAGTGTCATTATTGACATGAACTCTGTTGCATAATTTTACAGTACATGTGAATTCTGTGAAATTAATAACTTCATACCATCCTTTATTATGTTATGTGATTGACTCTCTCTTGCTCTCGGTCCATACTGGTAAAAGTTCTTTTGTACAGTAGTTGTTAAAGACCTCATTATTTTTACACTATCCTGTTTTTTACACTTGGGTTTTTTAATTTCAGACCGCAGTGAACTCTATGGAGTGTAAGCAATAATGCTGTTGGTGCAGGGACAGAATATCGATTCAAAAATATCGATTTACACAAATATCGAGTTAAAAATATTTAGGGTCTGAAATTTCGACAGACAAATTCTTGTGGTCAAGAATATCGAATTTAAGTAAGTAATATCATTGTTAAAAATATCGAAATGTGAAAAATATAGTTTGCAAAAATATAGTTGTTAAAAATATAGATTTTTAAAATAAATTTTATGTATTTTAGTACATATTTTTTATGTATATGATGTATTTTTTGCATAAGATTTGTTTATATTTTTAATATATGTGTTACATTTTTTGTAGTTATTGATTGTTTTTTATTTGATTTTTGCATTTTTAGTTGTGGGTTTATAGGGGAATAGGGTGGGAAGTAATTTAATTATATGAAATTAATTGATTATTTTTAGTAGTTATTAATTATCTTTTTATTTGAATTCTGCGTTTTTAGTTCCGTAGCAGGTTGTGGGTTTATAGGGCAATAGGATGGGAAGTAATTTGATTATATTATAATTATTGAATATTTTGTATTTATTATTTGTTTGATTGAGATGTTGTAGTGTTAAATGGGTAAAGTAATGTATTATTTATTAATAATAATTGGTTGTTAATTAATTTGAATTAGTTAATTGGTAATTAATTATGGCAATTATGTAATGAATTTTAGGTGTGTGTTGTGGTGTTTATAGGTGTAAAGGCTGTAAAGGGTGGGAAGTAATTTATTTGTAATTGATGAATTAATAGTTAATTGTTAATTAATTTTAATCAATTAATTAGTAATTAACTATGGTAATTGTGAAATTAATCTTAGGTGTGTGTTGTGGTGTTTATCAGAGTAAAGGCTGTATTTTGTGTTTAATTAATTATTATATATTTGTTAATGAATGTTAATTATTTGATATTTATTTTGTGTAATTGTTTATTTTTGTGTGTGTTGTTTTTACTTTTAAAGGGGTAAAAGATGGGTATAAAATAATTGTTTTAATATCTAATTATTAGTTGTTAATAGTAATAGTTTTTTTTCAAAATAATATTTAATTGTGTTTTAATATTTTATAGCTTAATTTAGGTGTGTGTTGTGGATATTATAGTGTTAAAGCATGTGGACTCAAGGAATGTTTATTTTTTTATCAATAAGATTTTTTTAATTGATTATTAAATATGTCAATTACGGAAATAAATGTAATTAAAAATGTTGAAGTGTTTTGATATTAGTGTGGTGTTATAGGGTAGGAAATACAATAAATAAATTTATGTTTTAATACATTTATTTGTTTGTTAATATTTGCTCCTTTAAAATAATTATTAATGTATTTATTAATTTATTTTACATAATATTTGTAGGTTTTTGTTATATGTAACTAACATTATATTATGTGTTCTTTTTATCTGTTTAAAATATATAATTGTATATTTTTAAAATATTGTTTATTTATTATTATGATTTTTAAAATGTTGTAATATTTTTCGCTTTTTTCAATTGTTTAAATGTTATTAGTAAATTTCATTCCTCTGCTATCCAACTCTTACCTTACTGTTGCACTCTTTGGATTGGGAATAGTTATTTTTGTCTTTCTGCTATCCAACACTTTCCCTACTGTTGCACTAATTGGAGTTATAATAGAAAATTGAATTCCACCGCAATCCAACACTTACCCTTCTTTTGCACTCACTGAAGTGGGAATAGTCATTTTTACCCCTCCACAATACAACACTTTCCCTACTGTTGCACTCTTTGGAGTGGGAATAGCAATTTTTGCCCCTCCGCTATCCAACACTTTCCTCACTGTTGCACTCATTTGAGTGGGAATAGTAATTTTTACCCCTCCGCTATCCAACAATTTTCCTACTGTTGCACTCACAGCAGTCATAATAGTAAATTTCATTCCTCCGCTATCCAACACTAATCCTACTTTTGGACTCACTGGAGTGGGAATAGTCATTTTTACTCCTTCACTATCCAACACTTTCCCTACTGTTGCACTCTTTGGAGTGGGAATAGTAATTTTTACCCCTCCTCTATCCAACACTTTCCCTACTGTTGCACTCATTGGAGTTGGAATAGTAATGTATTTATTCCGCTATCCAACACTTTCCCTACTGGTGCAATTATTATATTGGGGAATGTAAGTTTAATTTTTTTTTAATAGTTTATTTTTTTTATTTACTATAGAATGTTTTATTTTATTTTAAATTATTGATATATATATATAATTTGTATATATTTTTAAAGTTTAAAAATTAAATAAAGATAATAGTTAATAAATTATTTTTAAGTAAATATATGTATATGTGTAAAATGTTATGGTTGTGTGTTTATATTTTTTTAATTAAGTTTATTTGTTATATTTAGTTAAAATGTATATTACATTTAATATATTTACTATATATATTTTTTATTTTATATATACTTTTAAATAAATATTTTTTACATCCATATTTCTTGCCTCAATATTTTTGATTCACTATTTTTGTACTTACCTGTTGAGGTATTGGAGTCAACATTTTTGCTGTAAATATTTATTTTTCGATATTTAAACCGATGTTTGTTACATCGATATTTTATCAGTGAACCAATGTTGTTGATTGTATGTATCTCTAATTTGCTTCTGTTGCCCATGATATCCTCCTTGGCATGATCATGGAGGCTTTAAAGCTTATGCCTTTGTGTTTTCCCCATCCGGATTTAAGGAGTTTTAACAATTAAACAGTTAAAAATCAATTGTACATATATTTTGCAGGATATATTTCTGGCTTTTGCTTTCCTAAGTTCTTACTCAAACCTTGCTGAAGTGGCTGGGCTAGGACTGAGGACCATGACAGGAACATTAGCCATTTAAAACAATATGCAAGATACAATCTCTAGAGCCAGCACGCAGAGTGTAGGTGGGGTCGATGGGGACTTGGTGCCTTGGAGAGAAGTTCCCATCCCCTCTGTTACAAGATCTCCACTTCTCAGCAGCTCTTGACAAGTGCAGGCATCTCTGCCCTCCACTGTTAGGAAGCATTCCAGTAACCCCGGGACAGCTGTTTCTCTCCACTTTTCCTGAGCAATGGTATCATCCGCCACCAACTGCGAGTACTGGATGCCTCAGGAGAGCTGCAACTCACCACTATTCATCTTATCTCAGCCCTGTTTCATCAACCGCACTCCTCATTTTTACTTTGCTCCTCCTTGCTCATCACAATTCTGCATGGCTCTTCATGGCCCTCCAAAGCCCTTCACCAAAAGTCTCTCAATTTGGCAATCTCGTATCACCATGGAAGTCAAATGTGAGAGCTGGTAATAGTAGATAATGGTGGATACAAAGGTAACCAAAGAGCACAAGCCTCACTGGGAAGCCAGAAGCAGGGAGCACTAGTCGCTTCAGCCAGCGTTGACTGCCTCCGTGCTTCAACCGAGCTACAACCCGCACACACCTTCTTTCTCAGCCTCCACTGCCTCACCTATGGCTCCTCCTCCTCATTGCCTCCTCCTTACGTAGCAGAGCATCTCAGAGCATTAAACCATCAACGTCAGTAGCAGACTGTAATAAATTGGGTTACTCATCTTGGAGGGATGAAACGCTACTCAAGCTCAACCACACTCCTTGTCAGGGGGAAGTCACAAGTAACCCCCACATTAACCTGTGCTCAACCCTCTGGCAGCTTTGCACAGAACAGTCAGGCTCAACTTAGAGGCAATATGTAAAGTATTTATGCAAGTCAAGCAATAAAGTGATACCCACAAAAGAAAAGCCCACACCAAAGAAGAAAAATAGAGTGGAATTTAATAATCAATTTAAGACCACAATGATAAAAATCCAATCAGTAGAACCGAAGATATGGAATTTTAAAGATTTCTGAGAAAATAGCTCAAAAAAGCACAAAGGGACAACTGTGGTTATCTGATTGTGCTAGACTGTGACAAAGTCACATGTTCAGGCTGACCCCGATGGAGCGTGGGCCATCTACAGGGACCAAGTTAGGCCCCATGAATTAGAGTACCTTAAATCCTGGTTGCGGAGCATTGCAACATCTTTTGTCTAGGATGCATTGCGCCGGCAAGGCGATGCAAGCTTCCGCTGTGGAGCTGCATCACATAGTAGTGGCTCTCGGAAGCTGCGAGGCTGCAATGTATTCTGCATTGTTGTTGAGGTTGCCATCTGTGAGTGATTCAGATGCTAAGTACTGCGTCAAAGATGCATCGCACACTGGCTGGTTTTGAAGAAGTTGCGTAGCTTGCGATGTGAAGACCTGCGTTGAAGATGCGTCACACAGGGGCTGTACCGAGCAGGCTCCGAGCTGCAATGTGAAGTACTCAGTGGTGCCAATGCAGAGTTTAGTGAGGTTATGCATCGTGCTGCGATTCCAATGCGGAGTCCTGGGTGGTGGTGTGTCGCGCTGCATCAGTTCTGCTGCGACCACAGTTGGGCTCGCAGAGCACCTTCAGGCCCACTTCCAAGGGTCCAGAACTGAGGTGGCAGCACTTGGGTGGGCATTGTGCATGGCTCACAGCTTGCAGAGCCCTGGTCCTGGGTACAAGTTTCTTGGAGCTTATTCTGTCTTCTCTCTGATCAGGAGGCCAGCCAACTAGCCCTTGAAGTCACTCTGGTGATCCTGGGTTCGAAATATAGGTCAAGGACTTCTCACTGAGGCAAAAGGACTGCAAGGCAGCACAGCAGAGTGGCAGTCCATCTGCAGCAAAGCAGCACAGCAGTCTTTCTTCTGAGTCTTCCACAGGTCCAGATGTGCACTGAAGAGTTGGGTATGAGGGTCCAATATTCAAACCTGGTGTCAACTTTGAACTCTGAAAGTTTCCACCCCTCTGAAGTGTCAGGCATCCCCTTCCTCCCTGCCCTGGCTGAAGCTTGTCTGGAGACATAAAAGACTGGTGCCATATCATTTCTGAGTATGTTCAGGCAGAGCCTTTGTGATGTACAAATGTGGTTGGTTACAGCTCCTCCCCTTTGTTAAGTTCGGGTGACCCATCATGACAACACTTAGCCTTCCTTTGTCTCACTTTCTGGAAGCAATACACAAAGACGAACTGCCAGCTACACCTAGTTCTGTGACGCAGGATGCACGCTGCAGACACCATATTGTTAGGACATGAAAATTCCAACTTTCAAAAGGTGGCGTTTTCAGAATTGTAACTTAAAATCAGATTTTATCATTAAAAAAAGCTTTAAATATCAATTCTCTAGACACTAAACTTGACATTCCTGCCTGCTACTAATTGAACGCTATTGTTTATTGAATGTAATAAGTTAAACCAACGCTATCCTATGGGAGAGGTAGGCATAGCAGACATTAAAATGAATATAAGAGTTTTTCACTACCAGGACATGTAAAACGTAAAAGTACTTGTACAACTTATTACATTAAGTGCACCCTACCCTCTGGGATGTCCAGGTACTACCCTAGGGGTGACATATGTATTAAAAGGATGGTTTAGACCTGGCAGACAATTTATTTGATAAGTCCTCATGGCAGTTTAAAACTGCACACAGAGGCTGCTATGACAGACCTGAGACATGTTTTACAAGGCTACGTAAGCGGGTGGCACAATTAGTGCTGCAGGCCAATAGTAGCATTTTTTTATCGGCCCTGTGTACATGGGGTACTATTTAACTGGGGAACTACAAATAAATTAAATATGCCAACTGCGTATAAGCGAATTCTACCATGTTTAGGGAAGAGAGCATAAGCACTTTAGAACTGGTTAGCAGTGGTAAAGTGCACAGAGTCCTAAGGTCAACAAAAAACAAGATCAGCAAAATATAGTAGGAGGGGTGAAGGCAAAATGTTTGGCCGGGAAGACCACCCTAAGTCTGACAGGTCTAACACGAAATATCAGGGTTGTAAGTCAAGACAGTCCTTCCAGTGCTCAGCAATGGAAATAATAAAAAAAATGACATTGAAACAAGTCTCTACTGGGTCCTATAGTTATTTCATTAACTGTACAATATTCAACGCTTTGTCTGGCTGCAAAGAATTTAGGTAAATGAAGGCAGTGAGGCAGTCCCTGTTTACATATTTCATGTTTTACTTCACGTTGCATGGTATGCATGTTCTTATTACCTAAGAGCCTTCCTTTTCTCATGTGTTGTGTGTCTATAGTTTTTAGTTCTGGCCACAGTCATCTTTAGATATTGACTATCTACTGTTACCAGTTCTTTAAAATGTACATAGGGTGAGGTTTTGTCTTTACCTCAGGGCAGCATGTTTCTCTCTCTCTCTACCTGCTTTTGGCTGTTAGGTGGATCATTAAAGTGACTATGGAATGCTTGCATTGCAATGCATGAGGGACAATTTGACATCTAAAAAGTGTACTCAATTAGCACACATTCCATTATTTGTGTTGTACATGAAATCTGTACTTAAAACATTCGTTTGTAGATTTCGCCTGCACCTTGTTTGTGTTGTGCTTGAGGAATCTATTGTCTTTAATATAAACTTAAAAGGGACTTACACCCGACCTCCTCTCTTTCCCGGCTTCCCATTGGTTCCTGTGCGTGCCACTTACCTTCCTCCATTTCTATTGGCTGCAACATGTTTTCCTGCATTTATCAATGCTTGTTACTAGTCTGCATTCCCACAGCCGAAATTCTGTTAACATCTGCTTTGGTGGAACTATATTTTCATAACTTTTCACCTTTTACTATTGCAGCATATTAATATAAAATTGTATCACCCTAAGAGATTAGGTGATTGAATAGAATCACAGGATGTTGTGAGGCACCGCCGAGACTCTAACCGGGATCCCAGCTCTCGGGTCAGCAGCTCTGACCGCTTTGCCACTACCTCTCCACTCCTGTGGGAGCTGTCAGGGAGCTCTTTCCTTCTCCCGGATGATGATTGATGAAAATTGATTTTTATTTATTACATAGGTGAAACCGATGCATTACCAATGCTTATTTATTATTATTTTTCACTACAAAAGCCTTTTTACTGTAATTATCTAGAAATGTTCAGACTGCTCTTGTCCTAATGTGTAGACTGGTAATTAGTTTTTCACCTCTTACCACTGATTCTTGCTCAGAGATAATGAGCATAAACAGGATATAGACACTGGTCACAGTGAGCGTGTGGTGATTAGTGTGTCAATTTGTATGAATCCACTTCACGTTTCGATTACTTTCATTGCCACCACTTCCTGCCTGGGGTGAATAAGCTTGGCAGTTCAGGTTGGACTATTCCAATCGGACAGGATCAAGGCTGATTTGCATACGGCCGAGTCCAATCTGTGGTGGAATGGTGGGCAATCGAACAATGGGTTGCAATACTACCTTCAGCAATTGACAGTGGTTGAACAAATTGTAAGCATTCCCTGCATCACCTATTGTGTCTTTTGTATCTATCCACTTAGCACCTGTTAACGGAGCTGCTTCTATTGCAGATGTTTCTACCCTAGCTCGTCTGTTAGTGTATTTATCTGTTCATTGGGCATATTTATAAGGGGATTGCACCACCGAAAAGTCCGATTTTTGATGGTCTGTTGGTGCAATACCCTGCACCATATTTACAAAGTGGCATTAAGCCACTTTTTGTGGCTTAATGCTGCTTTGTAAACATGGTACCCCTTCATGCGGATATCTGCATGAAAGGGGTGTGCATTGGGTGTTGCTGTGGATTCCACTGCAACCCCCATTGCTTTTTGATGCTGCCCAGATTTACAAGGAGGTGTAAATCTGAAGCAGTGTTAAAAATGAATGCCATGCAATAGCATGCATTAGCATAGCGCAACGATGATAAAACCTTTATTTCTCTTCGTTTTTGCTATTTCTGCAGCACACATAGACAGAGCAAAATGGCATTAATGATTGTTACAGTGGCGTCTCCTCGAGGGAGTGCTGCGGGGCGGTGAGGCGGGGCGGGGGAGGGGAGGGGCAGGGTGGGGGGTAGTACACTCCGGCATAAGGCCGACCGGAGTAAAGTAAAGAAATAAATTAATAAAACAAATTACATTGTGCGCGCTGCAATGCCAAATCGGCGATGCTGCGCACAATGTAATTAGTTTATTATTTATTTATTTATTTACTCAACCTCATGCTGGAGTTTGCTACCCCCCACCCTGCCCCTCCCCTGCCCCATCGCCCCGCAGCACTCCCTCGACGAGCCGCCATTGGATTGTTAATGTGCAGGAAGTGTCCCTTCCTGCATATTAACAATCATTAAATAAAGTTGATTTGCTGCTTCTATGTGTGTTACAGAAAACAACACACATAGAAGTAGCAAATCGGCATTATTATTGTTTATGTGCAGGAAGGGACACCTTCCTCCACATAAACAATCATTCCCAGTTATGCACGTTGCACTATGGTGCAGGGGTATCTGTGTTGACGCTATTTGTAGTGAAATGGCAAAGCTCCGTGCGCCATCATTTCTTTGTAAATATGCCTCCAAGTTTATGTTTAAGATATTTTTGAAGTGCAGAAACACCAAAGCTTGTTGGAACTAAACTCAAGTCTTGTGTCACTAAAATTTAACTGTATATTGTTTGCTGTCTTTAACAGTAAAGTGTGTAGTTCTTTATTAAACCAAGCTAAGAAGGTTGGGTGCAGAGTTTGGTTAGCAGCAAATTCCATTCCTTGGCTGCTGCAAAGGAAAAAACGTCCCCATGGGAAGCGAGTCGAATTGATGGACAACTAGCTGATATTTATTACAGGAAAGCAAAGAATGCAATGGGTGTAGATGGTACATTCCATTGCTTAACACGTTTGAACATTGTTGTAAATAACATTGTAGACAATACCAAAAGAACTAAATTGAATATTTTGAGCTACCAGCAGCCAATGAAGCTGTTTCAGAATAGGTGTTATCAGCCTACCACTTATAAATTCACCTAGGCACTCTCCTTGCTGTACTCTAATCATTCAGTCAGTACCCAAGTACTCATGCAGTGAGCCAGGCCTTAGCACATGGACAGCTTCAAACGCCTATCCATTATGCACGTAGTCCTCTAACCATTTACACACTTGTCTTTCATACCTGCGATTCCCCAGTCATTATCCATACACTTCCAGCAAACATCCTGTCACTCCCCTTGCACTCCTCTTGTGACTCATTCAGCACCATGTACTAATCCATTGACTGCACCAAAACCCAACCATTTATAAATTCACCGAGGCACTCTCCTTGTAGTACTCTAATGATTCAGTTAGTACCCAGGTACTTCTGTAGTGAACCCGGACTTAGCACATGGACTACTTCAAACGTCTATCCACTATGCATGCTTGCCTCAAATCACCTATCCAATTGTCTTTCACAACTTCAATTGCCCAGTCAGTATCTATATACTCTAATAAACATCCTGTCACTCCCCTTGCACACCTCTAGTGATTCATCCAGCACCATGTACTAATCTATTCACTGCGCCAAAGCCCAAAAACGTAAAAGATTCATGCAGGCACTCTCCTTGCAGTACTCTAATGATTCAGTCAGTACTCAGGTACTCATGCAGTGACCCAGGCCTTAGATAATGGACTGCTTCAAATGTCTGTCTAGTATGCATGCAGGCCTCTAACCACCTACACACTTGTCTTTCACACTTTGAATATCCGAACACAAACACCCTGTCACTCCCCTTACACTTCTCCAGGGACCCATTCAGCACCATGTACTAATCCATGTACTGCGTCAAAAGCCAAACACTTATAAATTCACTGGGGCACTCTCCTTGTACTTCTCTAATGATTCAGTCAGTACCCAGGGACTTATATAGTGAACCCAGTTTTAGCACATGGACTACTCCAAATGACTATCCACTATGCATGGAGGCCTCTAACCACCTACACAATTGTCTTTCACACCTTCATTTGCCCAGTCAGTATCTATATGCTCCAATAAACACCCTGTCACTCCCCTTGCACACCTTCAGTGACTCATTCAGCAGCATGTACTAATCTCTTCACTGCGCCAAAACCCAAAAACTTCCTCTCCTTGCAGTACTCTAATTATTCAGTCAGTACCCAGGTACTCATGCAGTGACCCACGCCTCAGCCCATGGAGTGCTTCAAACGTCTGTCCACTATGCATGCAGGCCTCTAGTCACCTACACATTTGTCTTTCACTTTTTCAATTAACTAGTCAGTATCTATAAACTCCAGTAAACACTTTTTCAGTCCACTTCCACACCTCTACTGACTCATCTGGCACTATGTAGTAATCTATTCACTGCACCAAAATACAAAAACTTAAAAAGATTAACCCAGGCACTCTCCTTGCAGTAGTGTAATGATTCAGTCAGTACCCAGGTAATCATGCAGTGTCTGAGGTCTCAGCTCATGGACTGTTTAAACGTCTATCCACTTTGAATGCAGGCCTCTAGTCACCTACACAATTGTCTTTGACATCTTTAATTAACTAGTCAGTATCTATATACTTCAATAAACACCCTGTCACTCATCTTGCACTCCTCCAGTGACTGATCCAGTGCCATGTACTAATCTATTCACTGTGCCAAAACCAAAAAACTTAAAAGTTTCATCCTGGCAGTGTCCTAGCAGTAGTTTAATGATTCAGTCAGTACGCAGGTACTCATGCAGTGAACTGTGCATTACCACATGGACTGCTTCAAAGGTCTATCCAGAATGCATGCAGGCTTCTAACCTACTATACACTTGTCTTTAACAGCTTGAATTCCCCAGTCAGTATGCATGTACTTCCAGCAAACACCCTGTCACTTCTCTTGCACTCTTCCAGTGACTTATTCAGCACCATGTAGTAATGCATTCACTGTGCCAAAACTGAAACAATTATAAATTCACCCAGGCACTCTTCTTGCAATAGTCTAATCATTCAGTCAGTACCTAAGTACTAATGGAGTGAGGCAGGCCTTAGCACATGGATTGATTCAAACGTGTTTCCACTATGCATGAAGGTCCCTAAGTACCAACACAATTGTCTTTCAGACCTTCAATTTCCCAGTCAGTGTCTATAAACTCCAATAAACACTCTGTCACTTCAATTGCACACCTCCACTGACTCATTTGGCACTAAGTACTAATCTATTCACTGCACCAAAACCCCAAAACTTAAAAAGATTCACCTAGTCACTCTGGTTGTAGTACTCTATGATTCAGTCAGTACTCAGGTAGTTTTGCAGTGATCCAAGTGTTACTCTATGGACTGTTTCAAACGTCTATCCACTATGCATGTAGGTCTGTAGCCACCTACACACTTGTCTTTCACACCTTCAATATCCCAGACAGTATTCATACAGTTCCCGCAAACACCCTGTCACTCCCCTTATACTTCTCCAGTGACTTATTCAGCACCATGTACTAATGTATTTACTGCACCAAAATACAAATACTTATAAATTCATCCTGGCACTCTCCTTGCAATACTCAAAACATTCAGTCAGTATCCAAGTACTATTGGACTGAGACAGGCCTTAACATATGGATGGATTCAAACACGTATCCACTATGCATGTAGGTCTCTAATCACCTACACACTTGTCTTTCACACCATCAATATCCCAGTCGGTATCCATACACTTCTAGCAAACACCCTGTCACTCACCCAGTGTCTCTCCTTATAGTACTGTAATCATTCAGTCAGTTAGCATGTAGTCTTTTAGTGAGGCAGGCTTTAGGGCATGAACTGCTTCAAAGTAGTATGCACTATGCATGTAGTGTTTTAACCATCGTCACACTTGTGCTTCAGGGCTATAGTTTCTTAGTCAGTGTTTATATAAAATGTGTTTGTACAGTAATAGAATAGTAGAAATTTGAAAGTTAATAATATATATTTATTTGTGATTATTTTTTACAGATACTGTTATTCACCGTTAAAATAGAGAAATCATGCCAGAAAAAAAAAGAAAAAGAAAAGAACAGAGACAGGAGAATTACTTGAAAAAACATCAGCCACAAGTATTGAATGAACAAGATACTGTGGCTAAAAAGAAAAAATCTTCTGGTAAGATCACAAAGCAAGTTATTAAAAATGTTTGTAGGACCAAACAGAATGTATGGAATGCTGAAACCTCTGAGAATGCTTCAACTAGAAAAAAAATCAAAATAAGAGGAAAAGCAGAAAAGCAAATGGACAATCAAAGGAGACAAAGTATGGTAAAAGAAGGCAAAATCAGTATAAGGAAATACGCAAAAAAATATTTTACAAGAGTGTAGTACATAATTTGCTGAAAGATGTGAAGACATATAAAAAGAGAGCTCTATTTTATAAAAAGAAGAACCATATTGAAACCATTGTTGAAAAGGCTTTTGAAGTAAAAAGGAAACTATTCATTTTTAGTATTAAACAGAATTTGATCCACTAGATAAACCAATCCATTTAATGAAGACCAAAAGTAGGAGGAAAAGAGTTAGTAATAGAAAAAAAATGTGTGATTTTTTGGGGAGAATGAAAACACAGTTCCAGTTCAGAGCCTTTCTTTAATGAAGAGAGTTATTTACAGAGCAACAAATTATTGTATGCAGTTGACACCAGTGGTCGAGATTATGAGGTTAGAGATGGTTGTCCAATTGACAAAGAGAAAATGGTTGAAAGAAATGCTGAAGAAGTGATAGCTGATGAAGTTCTAGGCAGACGTCCTAAACACCCTGTGTACACTTGGGATTGCAGTAGTATTTGTAGTGTATGACAAGAATCTATTGATAAATTGTGTAGTTTTTTATGAGCATATAGTAAAAAAAGTGTGAAACGAAAGATTAAGGTGTTGCAAGGACTAGACCCTTGCAGAGTGAGAAAAAATACTGGTTTGCAAGGTCGTTCTCTGGCTTGTCTTTCTAGGAAGGTTTGTCAAAGTGTTTTTCACTATTTCAGGATGTTGGCAGTACATCATACTCAAATGCGGAAGTTAGTGAGAAGATTGTATTATGAAAAAAGTCCAGCACTAAAGTTAAATGAGTTGAACAGTGCTCTTTTGCATGGGTCAGTATCAGATGTGAAGAAGGTTTGTGATGATATTGAGTTTTGTTACTTTGGTCCTCAGCAAGAGAGTGCAGAACTGACACATTAGTAGAACAAAATGTTGAAGACAATGTAGAACACGTGATTACAAAAAGTTTTGAGGATGAAATCACAAAGTTTAAGGTAATTTCAGGTGAAAAACCAAATGTTTCTGTAGTAGCCAAGCTGAGGCACTGGGGTACAAGCTGGTTATTTATTTGGCTACATAAGACACAGAGCTCAGTGGACCAGCTTTGCCAACAGCCTTCACAGATAACAAGTGCAGATGGTTGCTAGGACACGAGCATTACATAAACAAATACATCATAGGACATGCTTAAAGAAACATCACATCTCTTAATAAAGAGATACATCACAACAGTTTCTTATATTTGTTGTTGGCGAAGTCACTATAAAAATCAGACTAGGGGTGTCAATCTGTATTTAAAAAGTGAAATAGAAGATAATGATAAGTGGAAGGAATTTGCAATTTATTTGTTGGTAGAGGATTGTTTTGATTTGGGATCTGAGCAGCGTATTTGCAAATATTGTTATAACAAATTAGATGAGAATAAAATGCCTGCAAGAGCTTTTCATAATAATCTAGAGTTGGTTGCTATTCCTCCAGAGCTGATAGATTTAAATACGTATGATTCTATTCTCATACAATGTGTTCACCCGTTTCAGGCTATTGTTCGTATGGAGCCCAAAACAAGTAAATTACCTCCATCAGAGTTGCAAAGAGGATTGAAAGGAAGAGTTGTGTATTTACTATTAGATTTAAGGAAAAATATTGAAACTATTGGTGGAGATGATGCAGAAAATGAGCCACTAGTCATTCTAGTTAATGGTGTTCCTACTAAGAATAAGAAAATCTGGCAAGAGTTAGTGGATGTTAGAAAAGTGCAAAAAGGCATCATTGTATCTGTTAAAAATAATGAGTACTATAGAAATGTGTTTGTTGGAGAAGAAGAAATAGATTTAGCAGAAGATACTGAAACATTAAGTGGACAAATTGAAAAAGTGGACATGTCCAAATGTGAAGAGATCTATGAACATTACAGTGTACATCCACTTCATTCCAAAGAGGTGAATGGGAATACGATTGAGTTATTTCAAATGAAAAAAGCAACAGGAAGTCCCATGAGTGTATGGGAAGAGAGCTTGGAAGCTCGTTGTTTCCCACAGTTGTTTCCAACAGGAAAAGGTGGACGATATGATGAACGTCCTGTGCAGATTCCTGCATCTGAATATTGGACAACAAGATTATATGCAGAAGATCCAAGATTTCGTCAATGTATCCCTTATATGTTTCATCTTCTGTTTGAAAGTGACTTGTCTGGAATTTCATATGCAGTAGATCACATTTTAAAAACTGGAATGCATCTTCAAAATGTAACTGCAAAGGATTTATGCATAAAGTGCATCAGAGAGATCATTTAGAATCTCAGTTGATTAATCTGATGGCATGTCAGCGTGGGACTAATGAATATTGGTACCGTCGACATGGAGAACTGAAATGTATGCTACGGAACTTGGGAACTCCTACATGGTTCGTTACACTAAGCTGTGCTGAGTATGCTTGGGATGATTTACTTGAATTTCTTCGAGAGGCAAATTCCAATATAAATAATATTGAATTCAAGACACCTGAAGAATTGTGCTCTTTGGATCCTGTCAATGTATGCAGATATTTCAATCATAGATTTGAAGCTATGATGTCTTTCATCTGCAATAAAAAGAATCCTCCTCTTGGAGAAGTTGTGGATTTCTTTTGGAGAAAGGAGTATCAAGCAAGAGGTGCTCCTCACATACATATGTTGTTATGGGTCAAGGACGCCCCCAAATTTGGAACAGATTCAGATGAAACTGTTTTGTCTTTCATTGAAGATTATGCTACATGTGCTCTTCCCAATAGCAGAGAAGACAAAAACTTAAAACAACAAGTCTTAGGATTTCAAAGCCAGAGGTGTGGAAAAAATTCTGTCGACGAAAGTACAAGTCAAAGGATAAGTTCTATACAAAATGTCGTTTTGGATTTCCACGTCCTGTATTATCCAAAAGAAGAGTGAACAGTTTTATGTCAGCTGTATGACATACCATCACAAGAAAGTCTCCGAAAAACACGTACAACTTAAGAAGAAGCGAAGAATCAAAGTACATAAATGACTACAATCCAGTTATTTTATCCATGTGAAACACTAACATGGATATTCAGTATGTTGCGGACAATTCCATTGCTGTTGCTCGATATGAAACGTCTTACATTACTAAATCAGAAAAGACTGAATTGAAATAAATGTGGGAAGAGATTTCTCGCGAGAAGACTCTAAGTAAAGATTATACAGTTTCAGTTTGAAGATGTTATCGCATCGTGAAATTGGAGCATATGAATGTTCATATAGGTTATCATCTGCAAGTCTATATTCCAAAAGTAGAAGAATCATTTGGGTGAGTCTAGGTCTTGCAGGAATGCGAAATCGGGTACTGAGATCTGTTCAAGAAATTGAATATTTAGCAGAAAATGATCCTGAAAGTACAGATATTTTGAAAACCAATATGTTGGACACATTCTATCCAAATAGAAGTCATCATCTTGAGAACATGTGTCTCTATGAAGTGCTGCAAAACTACACTTTTAAACGGAATACTACAGAGAACATCAACGATGGAAAATATGCAGTGATTGGTTCCGAAGGATGTCTGGTGAAACAAAGGAAAGGAAATTTAATTAATCACAGGAAAATGAGTTGCGGCACTGTTAACAAAAGGGAATTTTACAATTTAGCCCTTTTGCAAATGTTCAAACCGTGGCGTTCAGAACTGGAATTACTTGGAGATTTTCCCAGCTATAAAGATTCATTTAATGCTTCTAAAGATAGCATACAATGTAGTGCTTTCGCAAATTATGTCAAAATGTTGAATGATGAAATTGATCAAGAAGCTATAATTGCAGCTGAGATTGCTAGAGGCAGTTCTCAAGACAGTCAAAGTTCTGCTGCACTGAGTCAAGATCCACTAGACAACCAATTGATGAAAATGAAGCAGCGATTGCAATGAATGAGTTGGAAACAGCAATGTATCAAGCACAAGAAGATGCAATACAGTTAGGAAACTTGGGAGAGCAACTAAATGTTGAACAGAAACAAATATATCAGCAAGTGAAAGAGCAGATTGACCATGGATTACTTCATAAAAAGAGAGGGTGCTCATGTACATCATTTCAACCTATCTGAATGTATGTGAGTGGTCAAGCTGGAACAGGAAAAAGTTTCTTAATTAAAGTAATTACAAGTTATCTGCAAAAAACAACTGAGTCGCATTTGTCTTGTGTTGTCACTGCTCCAACTGGGTTGGCAGCACATAACATTAAAGGAATTACTTTACATCGTTTACTAATGCTACCAGTAGAGCATGAGAACAAATTGGAATACCACAAGCTATCTGGAGAAGCTTGTTGTGAAGTTTCAAGAGTCCTGAAGAAAATGAAACTTCTCATTATTGATGAGGTGAGCATGGTTTCAAACTTGATGCTTGCCTTTGTGCATTTAAGAATGCAGCAAATTCTTAAAACAGAGTATGACGTGTTATTTGGAGGAAAACACGTCATAGTTTTTGGAGATCTTCTGCAACTGACTCCGGTAAAAGGACAACCGGTATTTAAAACACTTGCACATGAAGATGCCAGAAAGTCTCTTGGCAGTGTTGGTAATGTGAACATTTGGAGTAATTTTGAATACAAAGAACTGACAACAAATATACGACAGGCAAATGATGCTGAATATGGAAGTATTCTTCAAGATATAAGAATTGGAGTATTTCAAAAAAAGGGAAAGATGCTTTGGAGAGTCAATTACTTTGCAATATCTTTCCAAATGAAAATGCAGTTCCTGCAAAAGTGTACGTGGAAATTGCTAAAAATAAGACAGTGATTTGCTTAATACCAACACTGTATGAGTGTTCAATATTCAACGAAGAAATATTAAAACTGGAAAATGAAGAAATTGTAAAAATGGAAGCCATTGATAAAATACTGCATGAAGGAATCACTATTATTTTGACGGGTAAGTTGAGATCAAAACTGGATTGTTTAGAAAAAAAATATCTAAAACTGCTGGTTTAGAAAAGACACTATATGCGTGTGTAAACTGTCGGGTAATTTTAAGGCATAATTTGGATGTAGAGAAAGGTTTAGTTAATGGTGCAATGGGCAAAGTGGTGGATTTTGTGAATTATCAGAAAAAAGAAGGAATTGAATTTTTAAAAATTAAATTTGATCAGATTGATGAAGTTAAGGAAATTGATCGTTGTTCAGTTCGTTTTTTGCTTGTTAAAGATTTATATGTCCATAGGAAACAATTTCCATTTTCTCTGGCATATGCAGTGACTATTCATAAATCTCAAGGATTAAGTGTAGACAGTGCATTGGTGAACATTGGATCTACCGTATTTAAAGAGGGTATGGCCTATGTTGCTTTGTCACGAGTCAGAAGATTATCTGGTTTGTTTTTGATTGATTTTGATGAGACAAATGTTACTGCAGATGCAAACTGTGTAAAAGAGTATAATAGGTTAAGAAGGGTGTATGCTCCAAATTTAGGTCAATGTCCTGTATTTGAAAAGCGTGTGGTTGGTCGAAAAAGAAGGTTAGAGAATATCTGTTCTGAAGGTGTCAAGAAAATAAAAAAACAAGATAATGTTGTGATTGCAGGTAAAAAGAAATTGGACACTGTTGGAGAGATTGTTGGTTATCAGTTTGAAAATAGTTCTGGTGTCAACTTCTATGCTAATGTAGTGGTCAATGTTGTTTTTTATCTTGAAGGTTTGCAAGAACAAATTATGGAGAATCGGCAAAAAAGATTTTGTTCTCTGTTGCATTCTTTTTATGAGAAATTGACAACAGATAGAAGTAAAATACAATCTGTTTCAGATGTTCGTAGTCTTTTGGATGTGTGTTCTGGTTCTACACAATTTACACAAAATATCCAACAAGATGCTCAGGAATTTGTTTTTTTATATATGCTTACCATTTTTGAAAATGAAGGTGTAGAAATAGAAAATATTTTGTTGCCTTTCTTACAAATGGGAACATTATTGTGAAAATTGCATGTATACATGTAACACGAATGTAGACACTGAGAGATTTCTGTATTTAACATTACCAGACTGTAAATCAGTGTCTTTCAATAAATTAGTGAAAGGTTCAATTCAAAACATGGATTGTATCCAATGTAAATCAGAAATGTTATCCACATTATTCTTAACAAAATATGGAAAATACATAATTTTAATGATGCAACGTTGTACAGCTGACGGAAGAAAATTGGATACTTTAATAAAACAATTTGTAGCAGCACAACTATCAATATCAGGAAGGACTTGGGTAGCAATTGCAATATTTTTCCATGATGGCCCTTCCACCACATCTGGACATTACACTGCCTATCTAAAATGTGACAAAGGGTGGACACTTTGTAATGATGCCCAGTTGCTTTTCAAACAATGTTTGCCTAGTGAATTACCAAATTCCTACCTAATATTTAGAAAGCCAAAGTTTTAGGAAGATAATTCACTCTCTGAGGAATGTATTATTATAATTTAATAGGACTACCATTGGACAATTTACAGAAAGAAGAAGTGTAAAAATACCATTTGGCCTCAAGGAAAGGTATATTTTTGAATTATGGACTTTTTGGTGGTCATTTATTCGGTGATTGTTTAAGTGTGGCAACATTTATAGTTTCTATAATTTAAAGTTATAAAATGTTGTAATCTGTAAGCATTTCATATATGTGTGATTTGTATTTCCTGATATTTTACTGAGAATAGTATGTTGTTGTTTTTTTAACAATCTTTCTGATTGTTTTTTTTTTCCCGCTGTTAAGTGATGAGTACGATTGAAATCACTATTTTTAGTGAAATTCAATATATTCTGAGAACAGCGAAAAAGGCAAACAAATTACTTTGTGGAAATTATGTTGTGTTATAAAAAATGTATTATTACATGTTATAATCTTTTTTTTCTTTTTTTTCCCACATCCACATTTTTTAAACAAGCAATTTATATGAATTTAGATTGCAATGAATATATGAAAAAAATGTATACCATTTTTTATTCCTATTATTGTGAAGGTAAGTTTAAGTAAGTCTCAATATGCAGAATGACGAGGTCTGCAAGAAGCTACAAAGTTGAAACATGTTTCTAAAAACACTCTGTTTATACGTATGTAGTTTTCAAATCAGACCATAATCAGATATCATGTGACCTGCAAAAAAAGAGATTTGAGGGGTTCATAATATTTCCCATTGTACCTATTGAAGGACCGCAATCATTTCAATCATTCTTCTTTGAACATCTTTGGAGACAAAACTCTGTGCTTACCTTCTATCATTCGCAAGGAATTTTGAAACCGGAAATATGTCACTTTTTGTAACATAGTTATTGTGCAAGACACTTTCATATTTACAAAGAGAGGAAAAGGCACTCTGTGAACTTTTTATACTCCATGTAAATACAACCTCATCATACACACCACTTTGCGTTGAAAGGGTGTTCTATAAGTGTTGTTGTGCATGATTGCACTGAATACCCATAGAACAAGACATATGTCTAGATTTATCAGAAATCATGAATCTCGATATGTGTGTGAATGGTGCACCATTCTAAAATTGGTGTAGGAAAGCACAAGAAAGAGAATTGTTTTAATTTCTCCACATTTTTATATCTTCAATGCATGCTAAAATGTTCAGCATACATTGAAGGAGAAAAATGCGTTTTCTGATTGTTTTTGTGCAGGAAGGTGTGTCTTCCTGCACAAAAACAAACAGCACATGACACAGATATCCTTGCACTATGGTGCAAGGGTGCCTGTGTCACCATATGGCTGAAGATTAAGCAGCCGTGCAGAGAGAAACATAGATTTGCAACATCTTTATGTACATATGTTGCATCCCTGTGCTTCGGAAGTACTACAGCACACTGCAGTTAAAGAGGTTACTGTGTGATTCTGCAGCACTTCCTCATAGTTCTGCACTTATACATTCACCATACGCTACTAATGCATTCATTCAGTCAATTACGTACTACACATACATTCATCTAAACTTTCACACACTAACAAAGAAATTTAGCTCTTTTTATAAACCAGGAAAGTTTTTATAATTTTTTTGAGTTTTCTGAACAATTTTTAATTTTGGGGGGGGTTTCTGCAAAAAAAAAAAAAAAACAGGAAAAACCAAACAATGAACTTCAGGGGACAATCAAAAAAAAAAAAATAGCAAATGTGACTTTTTTGCCGGTGGCAGATCAGATCGATCGACTGCTCACCATAGCACAAAGTCGCATTGCACTTAGTGCAGAGCACTTTTAAAAATTGAAATTGAGGATGGATGTCCAAGGTTTGGGCTGATGGATGCACTCTTGATGTGCTCGGCTGCGATGAGGTGGATGGCGCAGGAGCAGGAGTGTTTCTCATCCGTCTGCACTCTTCTCGTGCAAGATTGTTTGGATGAAGGGTCCTCATGTGCTTCATCATACTTGCCGTGCCGCACGAGTATTTCTTGTTAGAATCCCCTCACGACAGGACTCTTTTGCAAATCTTGCACGTGACCAAGGTGGCATTGGCCTTATTCTGCCCCTCTGAAAAAAAGTAAAAAATTTCCACACCACCGAAGAAAAACGTTCTTTGGGTGGTGCCTCCACCAAAAATTCATCCTCAGAATTATGAGGTGATGCAGGTGATGCCTGCTGCCCTGAAGCCATTTTTGGTTGAGAAATGTTAGAGCTAATTGTAAACTTAGTCTAAAAAATCTTCTTCTCTCCAAAGAGATGGTGCTCTAAAGAAGGTCAAAGAAGAATGATTGAAATTGGTGGGGTCTTTCAATAGTTAGAAGAGGAAGTGTAATGAACCAATCAAATCTCTTTTTTTGCAGGTCACATGGGATCCACGCACCCTGCGCTGACGCAGCACGCACCCAGCGCGCATCCGCGAAATTGAATTAAAAAATATTATAGGGATTAGATGTAAAAATATATTCGTTTTAAGACTAGTTTAAAGTTTGTCTTCAATTAATATTCACATGAAATACATATATATATGTATTTTTAAATGTTAAATATTTTGCGGGATCCGCGTACCTACCACGTCATAGACGCAGATGATGCATCGCGGAAGCGTGTAAACGTCGCGTTACGTGCATCGAACGTGTCGCGTATAGGATGGGAGTCTCGTACCGATCGCATTGCAATCGCGCACTAAACACGTACCCAATGCTTACCATGCAGGGATGCTATCGCGTAGGGATCAAGAACGGTGCGCGTAGGGTGCGCGGATCCAAAAACAGTGAAAAAATATATATAAAATAAAGTTTTGAACATATAGTTAAAAAACATATGTTTGAAAAACCCATTAAGTTCAAATAATATTTTTTCATTTTTAAAAGAATTAATTGAAAAAATAGGTTTAAAAAATGGTGATAAAAAAGTATTTTTAAAAAAAAGTAATTAATGAAATTGACACACTGAATTTGAAAAATATACAAATCCAATCAAAATCAGTAAACATGATATCTTCAGAGATAAGTTATAGATAGGAATTAGCATTTAAAAAACCTTTGAAATTCACTGAAAAAACCATAGGTTTCATGAACGTTATAGTTAGGAATTGGCATTTAAAAAACCTTTGAAATTCACTGAAAACACCAAAGGTTTCAGGGGTGTTATAGTTAGGAATTGGCATTTAAAAAACCTTAGAAATTCACTGAAAAAAACATAGGTTTCAGGGGTGTTATAGTTAGCTGGACATTTCCCTCGTACAAAACCCAAGAAATTTCCCTGTTATAGTTAGTTCAGCTAACTATAACTCGCGCCCCCGCAATGCACTGCTGATGACGTCACATATTACATCAGTCATGAAATGGTCAGTGACGTCACTGATGACATAACTGATGACATCTCAAATTACATCACTGATGACATCACTGGTGACATCATCCATATGATAAATTACTGCATCTTCTCACACTCTAATTTAACCGTTGATACACCAACTCAAAATTTCAGACGTCCATTCTGAAAACCATAGATACTCCAATACCAATAACTACATACCCACTCATTAACTATTAGGTCTACATACACCTCCACTCACTCACCTGTACATTCACTCATACTTACAGTCACTCCGTAAAAGACTATCATATGCATTTATACACCTACATAGACACTCACACACCACCAATCATCCATAGAGGTACTCTCACACCTAGTCAGTCATGCAAATAATTAATCACACTCCCATTTACTCACCTATGCAGTTATACACACTCAAGTTCACTTACTCATAAAAATAGTACCACATTCTTACGCTCTTATACAATCATTGATACAAGCACACACTCATCCATACAGCCATTCTCACAATCACACACTCTCAGATATACCCACTTATATACTCTTACACGTATATATACTGCCTTTCACATATGTAGTTACTGACACATGTACAACTGAGATATACATTCAATCCCTAATACACCCATAGATACACTCACTCAACCATACAGTTCATCACAGATGCACTCTTAAAACCATGCACCCATAGAATCACCCAGTCACACATCTATGCACAGAGTCACACACACCCTACCCAC
Source organism: Triturus cristatus (assembly GCF_964204655.1). NCBI lineage: Eukaryota > Metazoa > Chordata > Amphibia > Caudata > Salamandridae > Triturus > Triturus cristatus. The sequence continues at coordinate 657,067,630 of NC_140592.1, read as the reverse complement.
ACAAACACTCAGGCACCCATACAGATACTCAGACAACCAATCAATAACCCATACAGACACTCATATAGCTATTCACAAAACCATGCAGCCACTTATACACCAACAGACAGACACATACAGACCTTCACACAGTTTAGTCACTAGTCTGCAGTAAGATACATTTAATGACTCACTTATAGAATCAGTTACGCACCTAGAAAATCATCCATTCACACACTTGTACACCCACTCATTCTTCCACAGGCCTTTCACTATAAATATATCAAACATATTTAAACTTTTCAGAAAAACACACAGTCACTGGATGACGTCATCAGTGATGTCATCAGTGATGTCATTTGAGATGTCATCAGTGATGTCATCAGTGATGCCACTGACCATGTCATGAGTGATGTAATATGTGACGTCATCAGCAGTGCATTGCGGGGGGTGAGTTATAGTTAGCTGAACTAACTATAACAGGGGAATTTCTAGGGTTTGTACATGGGAAATGTCCAGCTAACTATAACACCCCTGAAACCTATGGTTTTTTCAGTGAATATATATATATATATATATATATATATATATATATATATATATATATATAGATATATTCACTGAAAAAACCATAGGTTTCACACACGTTATAGTTAGGAATTAGCATTTAAAAAACCTTGCAAATTCACTGAAAAAACCATAGGTTTCACACATGTTATAGTTAGCTGGACATTTTACTGATAAAAAACCTATGAAATTCCCCCGTTATAGTTAGTGCAGGCAACTATAACTCACGCAACCGCAATCCTCTGCTGATGCTAATACTGTATTTAGACACTTATTTGCCCATGTCTTCTTCCATTAAATTTTAGCTATACATATATTACAAATATTTTTTTTTCATAAAGACACATATGTCATCAGCAGAGGATTGCGGTTGCGTGAGTTATAGTTGCCTGCACTAACTATAACGGGGGAATTTCATAGGTTTTTTATCAGTAAAATGTCCAGCTAACTATAACATGTGTGAAACCTATGGTTTTTTCACTGAATTTGCAAGGTTTTTTAAATGCTAATTCCTAACTATAACGTGTGTGAAACCTATGGTTTTTTCAGTGAATTTTTACGTTTTTTTAAATGCTAAGTTACTTTACGCCATTCGTGGCGTGCGCGCCCACTTAACGCAGTTCGTTCCGTGCGCGCACAGTGAGCACGTGGTGCGCTTCGCGCACCGCGCGCCCACTTTACGCAGTTAGTGCTGTGCACGCACGGTGGGCACGCGGTGCGCTACGCGCACCGTGTGCACACGTTACGCTGGATGGGCCATGTACGCACGATGCGCTTCGCGCACCGTGCGCACATGGAGGGCATATTATGCGCCTCGTTGTGCAAGGTAAACTTTTACTTTTTCTTTCGATATATTGGCCATGCACCAATGTTGCCCTTCGGGCACCTTTTGCCCACGGGGTGGAGAGAGTGTGGATAATTTTTTATTTTTTTATTTTTTTTACGGTAAGCGTAATCGGCGATTTTTCGAAAAAAAAATGTTGGGACTTTTTGCCCTTGGGGGTTCTTTGGGGACACCTTCATCAAGGCTAGGTGGTTATGAGCTGTCTAAACAGCCCCTTTACATGTTTTTTCCCTTTGTTTTTCCTCCCCCCCCTCAGAGTGCGAGAGAGAAAATGGCAGCCGCCGCTTCCTGGTTTCGACCGATTCGAATGTTTACTAAGATCTCACAGCCAATCAGAATTGCGCTCGCGCACGTCACCGTACGCGTACGGTAAGCTTACCGTAAGCGCACGGTAAGCGCACCGTAAGCTGCCACAGATATATATATTGATTTAAATGCTATTTTCTCAGGAACTACTGAACAGATTAACAACAGACCTACATAAGGCACTTCCTTGACCTGAGGACTACCTCTCTGCCAAATTTCAAGTAACTCTGTTCAGCCGTTCGGGCTGTAGCTGTGTCTAAAGGTCCTATGGAAAAATGCATGGGAAAAACGCGTTTTGGGACCCCCCCTTTTTTCTCAGCCCCCGCTTGACGAATCCCCCCGAGACTTTTAGGGTAAGAGCGGAGCGTAGCGCCTCACCTATTTTGAAAATTTCGCGAGGATTCGTCGACCGGCGCCAAAGTTATTCCAAATATAATGTTGCGGATTTCCTATGGAAACAGGGTCCTAACTATAACTACCTACTGGCGACCGCCAGTAGGTAATATATATATATATATATATATATATATATATATATATATATATATATATATATATATATATATATATATATATATATATAGACTTTCACCTCCTCTATCCCTCCTTGAATTGAATCACCCAGAAACCTCAGTCTACTACTATTACTATGATCTCCTAAATAACACTATCTAGACTCCCCCCTCCTCAATCCCCCCTTACCCTATTTAATCAAACTAACAGACTCATATGTCCATCCCTCAAAATAACAACTTGTATTTCCCTATAGTAATCCACAACTAATCCTTTGGGTTCTGGAGTAGCATGCTACTCACCGAAAAGTGCTTCAACGCCTCGTCTGGGGTAGTAAGCGCTACAGAAATACAATTAGAATACCATTATAATACAATGCATCTCAACAGAGGTGGGGCTCCACCACCTGCCTGTAATTCACAGCTGAATAAATGCTGATAAATTCAATAGAAAAGGACCCCTGTGTCTTAGCCCACTATCCACAAAGTTTGCTAACTATGCATTTGGGCTTAATATATTTGGAGAATGCACGTGTTTATTTCTTTCTCCCTGTCACGCACACCAGTTTTTTTCTGTGGTCATCTTGAAACAGAAGTGTACTGAACTGTTTTTGTTTTTTCTACACACCCCATGCATCACTATAAGCGACTTGAGACTCTCCAAAAGCAAAAGCAAGGATAACAAATAGGCCTGGGCTAAAATTCTGTTCCGCTCATGGAAATTGCGATAATTTGACATTTTCGCGTTCCGCTGAGAGCGCGAAAATGTCAAAATGTCCGCAATCCGCATTTTACCGGAAATGTTTTGCTTGCTCACGCTGTAAAATAATACATTCTCGCGTGCGCGCGATCGCCTTACCTGAATCCCTGCGTTCGCCGACAAGTTTTCCCGATCCGGTCACGTTCTCCACGAGATGTTGGATTGTTGGTAGCCATTTGCGCCGTCTCGTGACAGTTCGTGCCCACAGTAACGTCTTTCTTCTCGCGATCATGCACCGCGAGACAAGTGAAAACAAGATGGCCGCGCCTGTGAGCAACCGCATGGATAAGTTGGCGAGCCGCAACCACGCAGAAAATACCGCGAACGGGCGGGAAAAAAACGTCTGCATCTTCGCGATATTTCCGCATGTTTGCGGAGATTTTTAACATTTTCGCGCTAATTTGCGAAAGAGAATTTCGCAAATTCCGCCCACCCCTAATAACAAATACAATTAATATGTTAGTGTTGAACTTTGGGAGCATCTGGAGGGAAGAAAGTAGTTTTCCCGACTTGCATACATAAAGTGTAGCTCTTTTAAATGTGAACGGGCGAATTTCAAATGTTCATATTTTCCTTTCTTTAGTGGTTTAATTATTGTTTTGGGCACATTGCATGCACAACATTGAGCTTAAAAGGCACGGAGTGTGACCTGGGTTCTATGATTTCTGCATTATCCTTGTCTACTGCTTGGTGTTTTGCATAAATTCGTTTTACTGCGAAGACCAGACAATCTTCTTGTTATTTACCCGGAGGTCTTCAATTTGTAAACATCAAAGTGTGCAGCCATTAGTAGTACTGCATTTATCTGATGCAGTAAGTGTAGTATTGTAATATCCGCAGGGTCGGCATGGACAATGTTAATTAAGTGATACCGACACAATTTAAAGGACAGCTGCATTTGTAGTTTTCTTTCGTGTCCATACATCACGTGATATATTTTGACAACATATAAGGCGAGCTCAGTATGACGCTTCGTTTGCGTGAAAAAGGCCAGTGCCTCAGCAGGAAACGTGTCACATTGGCTTAATTGCTGGAATAAACTCAGTGGTTTAAAGAACTGGTGTCCTGTGCTGTGTCAGAGCCTGTTTTACCCATGAACAGGTCGTGGTTGGAATGTACTAACGAGCTGTTGGCATCGTTCCTGGCAAGCCCCATTGTACAGGTGCACCGCAGCATTCAATGCTATTGGAAGGATTGTATAAATCTGCACACCGTGGGCCATTCAAGCAGTCACTGAGGTTCACTTCAGGCTGCCTGCGGCCGGAGCGTCAGCGGGCGCTCGAGACTGCAGGTGCAATGTGACGTGGTAATCGGAGCAATTGGGAGAGGGGCTTGCAGCATTCAGTTGAGTAGACAGGGTTGCCAGCTCCACTGAAAGCTTTTCCCGTACTTAGGCAGTCGATTTTAAAGAACAGATTAATTTGTAATATAAGATTGAGGACATTGATTCTGTGCCGTGAGGGGAGGTGTAATTGTCACGTACTGCCCGACAATGATCTGGAATATGTGTGGAGACTGGTGGGGGGCTCATTTATGAGCCCCTGCGTCACTTTTGCGCTGCCGGTGCGTCACTTTTTGTGACGCATCAGCGGCGTAAAAACTGGACCTTGTTGCACCATATTTACAAAGTGACGCATCTAGGTAGATGCGTCACTTTGTAAACCCCTGCGCTACATTATACCTGCGTCAGGAATAATGTATGCAGGATGGGCGTTCCCACGTAAGTAAGCATCGTAGAAGTAACGCAGTGAAATCTACGAGATTTCACTGTGCCACTTCTAGGGTGCAAATGCGTCAATATCTTGCGCCTGCCTCACAGCAGGCGTAAGACTGACGCAGGCCCATTCACATGGGGCTTGCCCCATGTGAAAGGACACATTGCTGGAGTTGCGTCACTTTTGTGACACACTCCAGCAATGCGTCACTTTTGCGCCTACAGACACGTCAGAAATACTGACGTATCTGTGACTCCTTGCGACATGATGCGTCATACCGTAAATATGACGCATCATTGGAGTCGCAGGGAGGGCGCAGTGAAAAGTGACGCATCACTGTTTTCACGCAGTGATGCATCACTTTTCATAAATGAGGCCCTTGGTACTTTCAGGTTTGGCGGATGGGTTGAAAACAGGTAGAGCAAAGTGGTTTCATGTTATACTTTATATTTTATATTTATTTGGCACTTGGAAAAACAGGGTCACAGAAGAATACCGTGTAAAATTGTAACCCCGATTAACATAATTAGCACGACATTTGGTAATTCGAGAGGATTAACTATATAATTTTTCTACGCACCCAATGCACCACTATAAGGGACTCGAGGCTCTCCAAAAGCAATGGCGAGGATAATGAATACAATTAATTTGTTCGTGTTGAGCTTGGGCAGCACCTGGAGGGAAGAAAGTTATTTTCCCTACTTTCATACATAAAGTGTAGTGCTTTTAAATGTGCACGGGCGAATTTCAAATGTTTATATTTTCCGTTCTTTAGTGGTTTAACTATTTGGGTAAGTGCGCGCTTAGGCCACTGTAACTTTATGACCACATAAGGTATCCATGCCAAATTTGCGTCCTTTTCTGCCAAAATCAGGGGGATTTTAAAGGTACCCAGGGTTTGTGGAGTCCCTTGGAGGGGAACCAGAAATTAGCCAAAATACAGGCAAATGTTATTTTTTGGGGGAAAAATTGGTAAAAAGTGCTGCAGATGAAAGCATCTGTTTTTTTCCCTACGAATGCTATCGACAAAGGGGCTGTGGTTCTGGAATCACCATCTTCCTAGCTTTCAGGGACAGACAGACTTTTGTCAGAAAACTAAAACTTTTTACACAATTTTGGCATTTTCCTGGGACATTGCCTATTGTTGCTAGTTTTTTCGCTTTCAACCTCCTTCCAGTTAATGGTAGAAATGAGTAAAAAACAATAATGGATCGTGATAAGTTATACATTTTTTTAAAAAAGGACCAAATTCTGAATTCAGCAAGGGGTCATTTGTGTAGATCCTTCAAGGTTTTTTTTTTATAGAAACTAACAGTTAAAAATAGGAAAAAGTGAAAATGAGTTAAAAAAAACAAAAAACAGCCATTTGTGACAATGTTTTCAACTGTAACTTCTTCTAAGTATGACAGATGTTTAAAAGCAATATACCGTTACATCCGATGGACCCTTCTAGTTGTGGGGATATATAGGACTTGTAGGTTTACCAAGAACCCGACGAACCCGGAGCCAATAACCTGGCAGTGGCTTGCAATAGATTTTTATCGTTTTCCGGGTATATATCAATTCATTTGGGGAAATATAACCAGTGAAAAATTGGTATGAAAGACGCCTATGTATTGCTGAAAGGAGAACAAAATATAGAGTTTGGAAACTGTAGGTATTTGCACATCTCCGAAATTGTGGGTACCCATACTAGCATGTGAATTATAGGACATTTTTCAAAGTGCTTTGTTTTTTACACATTGCCTTACATTTGGAAGGCAGAAATTCATCCAAAGTCAATGGGTAAAAACAGTTGCTCTTCAATTTTTTGTTCACCTAATTCTCCCAAGACAAATGGCACCTCACTTGTGTGGGTAGGCCTAGTGCCCATGACAGGAAATGGTGCAAAACACCTTGTGGGGACACCACATTTTTACAATGATAACTGACCCTGTTTTTGCAAAGTGTCTAGCTGTGGATTTTGAACCCTAGTCCTGCCGGCACCTAGGGAAACCTAGCAAACGTATACATTTTGGAAAACTAGACACCCAGGGGAATCCAAGATGGGGTGACTTGTCTGGCTTACACCAGGCTCTTACCCAGAATCCCTTGCAAACCTCAAACTTTGTAAAAAAAAATTAAAAAAAAAAACATTTTCCTCACATTTCTGTAAAATGCATGGATTCACAAAATTCCTCCCCCCCTGCATTCCCCAAAGTAATCCGAGAATAATATGGTACCTCATTTGTGTGGGTAGGCCTAGTTCCTGCAACAGAAAACGGGCCAACAGGCAACATGGACACACCACATTTCTACAGTGAAAACTGACCTTTTTTTTGCCAAGTGCCAAGATGTAGATTTTGAACCCTAGCTCGGCCGGCACCTAGGCAAACCTATACATTTTTGAAAACTAGACACCAAGGAGAATCGAGGATGGGGCGACTTGTCTGGCTCTCATCGGGTTCTCTTACACAAAATCCCCTGCAAACCTCAAACTTTAGCACAATTTTTTTTTCCCCTTAAATGTCTGTGAGGAAAGGTCCTGAAATATGCATGGATCCACAAAATTCCTCACATGCCGCATTTTCCCAAAGTATTACAAGACAAATGGTACTGCACTTGTGCCGGTAGGCCTAGTGCCCATGACAGGAAATGGCGCAAAATGCAAGGTGGACACACCACATTTTTACAGTGAAAAACTTAAGTGCCTAGTTGTAGATTTTGAACCCTAGCTCTGCCGTCACCTATGCAAACCTAGCAAACCTATACATTTTTGAAAATTAGACACCCATGGGATTCCAGGATGGGGTGACTTGTCTGGCTCTCACCAGGTTTTATTACCCTGATTCCCTTGCAAACCTCAAACTTTAGCAAAAAACCCACATTTACTCATATTTCTGTGATGGAAAGTTTTGGAATCTGTATGGATCCACAAAATTCCTCCCACCCTGCCTTCCCAAAAGGCTTAGGAGAAAAATGGTACCTCACTTGTGTGGGTAGGCCTAGTGCCAGCGACAGGAAAAGGTGCAAACCGCAACATGGACACACCACATATTTACAGCGAAAACTGACCCTTTTTTTGCAAGGTGCCTAGCTGTAGATTTTGAACCATAGCTCTGCCGGCACCTAGGTAAACCTAGCAAACCTATACGTGTTTGAAAACTAGATACCCAGGGGAATCCAGGATGGGGTGACTTGTCTGGCTTACACCAGGCTCTCTTACCCAGAATCCCTTGCAAACCTCAAACTTTGTAAAAAAAAAAAAAAACACATTTCCTCACATTTCTGTGATGAAAAGTTATGGAATCTCCATGGATCCACAAAATTCCTCCCACCCTGCATTCCCCAAAGTCTTCCGAGAATAATGTGATATCTCACTTGTGTGTGTAGGCCTAGTGGCCGCGACAGGAAATGGTGCAAAATGCAACGTGGATACACCACATTTTTACAGTGAAATCTGACCCTTTTTTTGCAAAGTGCCTAGCTGTAGATTTTGAACCCTAGCTCTGGGAAACCTAGCAAACATTTACATTTAGGGGATTCCAGGATGGGGTGACTTGTGTGGCTTTCACCAGGTTCCCTTACCCAGAATCCCTTGTAAACCTAAAACTTTAGCAAAAAAAACAAATTACCCTCACATTTCTGTGATGAAAGGTCTGAATCTGCGTGGATCCACAAAATTCCACCCACCCCGCGACCATCTATGGAAACCTACCAAACCCACACATTTCTGGGGAGGAAAACATTAGGGGGTCCATGCAAGCCATACTTCGCTGGACTCCCCCGGGTGTCTAGTTTTCAGAAATGTGTGGGTTCAGTAATTTCCCAAGATGCCCGCTGTGCTCGGGGCCAAAAACCTAGTTTTGCAAGGGGGGGGGACGCCTTGCAAAACCAGGTCTTTTTGTGATAGGTAATTTTGATGTCACCTCAATGCGTTTTGGGCTTTTGCCGGTCACGGGTAATTGGCCCACCCATGCGAGTGAGGAACCATTTTTATTGGGAGACCTGGGGGAATGCTGGGTGGTAGGAAATTTGTGTTAGCCCTGTGATCCTACAACTTTCCCCACACAGAAATATCTGAAAATTTTGATTTTTCCAGCCACATTTGAGGTTTGCAGGGGATTCTTGGTAGGAAAACGTCAGGGGGTCCTCGCAAGCCATACCTCGCTGGACTGCCCCGGGTGTCTAGTTTTCAGAAATGTGTGTGTTTGGTAGGTTTCCCAAGATGGACGCCGAGCCCAGTGTAAAAAACCCAGGTGACCCCATTGCAAAACCAGGTTATTTTGTGATATGGAATTTTGATGACTCCACAATACGTTTTGGGCCCTTGCCTGTCGCGGGTACTTGGCCCACCCACACGAGTGAGGTCCCACTTTATTGGGAGACCTATGGGAATGCAGGATGGAAGGAAAATTGTGTTTTTCATGACACCAGAATATTATGACACAGTAATGCAAAAAACTGCGTGACTGTTGTCACATTTTGAAGTTTGCATGGCATTGTGAGTGAAAGAAAATGTTGGGATTTATGAGGGGCACACCACCCAGCACTCCCCATTTTTTGAGGGTTTCAGAAATATCTAAAGTTGGTAAATATTCCCTAGAGACAGTCTACACCTTAGCACAGAAAGACAGATTAGACAAATATGACTGACTATCCATATGTTCCTCAAGTACACACACAAAGTAGTTGGATTTGGCACAAGGTTGAGTGAAAGGTTCCAATTGTATATTTTATTAACAAGACATTTCACAAAAAGGAAAGACACTGTTAGTAATTAAAAGGTTGAAAACCTGAACCAATGACTCCCGGCTCGTGAGCTGTAAAGCCACGACATGGCACCTACCTCTTTACAGGCCATTCACACACCTTTCATACTTGACACACACTTTCACACCACCAGCTGCGGCCCCAGCACATTACAACACTCACCACCACAGACAATGTGGAGACAATGTACACCCTGACACAGAGAGACAGAAAAGGCAAATGTTTCTTAAAGATGAACAATTCCTTAAGTACTCACACATATTGGTTGGATTTGACACAAGGGTGAGTGAAGGTTCAGAGCGTAAAATTCTATTAACAAGAGATTTCACAAAAATGAAATGCACTGTTAATATTTAAAAGGTTAAAAACCTGAACCAATGACTCACAGCTCGTGAGCTGTAAAGCCACGGCAAGGCACCAACCTCTAAACAGGCCATTCACACACCTTTCATATGTGACACACAAGACCATTCACAGTGCCAGCCGCGGGGCCAGCACATTACATTATTCACATCCACAGACAGCTCCATTCAAGGACTCATCACTTTTATACGCCCACATAACTGACACAGCAATCACACCCGACTGGTGGTTGACATAGTGTGTGCAGCGGCGTTTGACTAGCAGAGTGTGTAATGACCACCAGCAAGTCACTACTCACAAACTGCCAGCCAAATGCCAGGCCACCCACACCACCAGCCCACCCACACCGCCAGCCCACGCATACCACCAGCCAAGAGCCAGCCCACTCTCACTGTCAGCCAAGTGCCAGCCCACACACACTGCCAGCCAAGGCCCAGCCCACGCACACCGCCAGCCAAGTACCAGCCCACCCACACCCCCAGCCCATGCATACTGCCAGTCCATGCGCACCGCCAGTCCATGCGCACCGCCAGCCAAGCGCTATTCCACGCATACTGTCGTCAATTCTTTTGAACAAGAAAGAAAACACAAACCAATTGGACCTAGATACAAAACTATAACTACAAAAACAATAGCGGTAAGTAAAGATATCATTATTGTCAACCGTGAAACTGAACAACTACTATATAAAACCATACAGACCAGGCAGTACACTATTAGACTCACGGTTGCTCCGAAAAACTCTTTTGAGTGTGATACAATCTGAAACATGTGGGCACACACAGCCCAGGATTAGAAGGACAATCAGTAAAGTGCATTTGACTCTCCTACCGTATACCTCTTCGCAAACAGACTCTACATCTCTTACAGGGGTTGGTTTTTTTTTGTCGTGAAAGGAATCAAATCAGAAAAGTGGTGATCTTTCAATCTAGCCACATCCTCCACCACTCCAACTCTAGGAACACTTGCCTGTTCCACTACAACAAGGCTGCCTAACACAGACTCCTGAAATTGAACAAAAGTCATCTTTGACGCAGGAGAACACTCCTTGAACACAACAAGAGCATTAGAAGTTGCTAAATTGAAGAGATGGATGGCCAACTTCTTATACTACTCTCAGACAACATATACATCTTAATTCCATAAAGTGCCCTCTTGCTAGGAATGTACTGCCTAAAAACCGGACCAAAGACTCAACAACAGCTATTTCTTTCCCTGGAGTATAGATCTCTGAAAATTGATCTAAAAGGGGATCAAAAACAGGTCCAATCCTAAAAAGGTGGTCACAGTCAAGGTGAGTTTGTGGCAGCGAAAAAGGATTATCAACAAAATACAGCATCCGAAGCAAAAGTAAATACCGATCACAACTCATAATTGCAGGAAATATGGCCATTGCCATCCAGGGAATGGTAGACCAATATGAAGCCGAGACTGCTTCCTTATCAAGCCCATCAAAAAAGTAAAACCCAAAAAAGTGTTAATCTCATCCAGATTTGTGAGAATCCACCGGGTAACTCTAAAGCCGGGCCTAAGTCTATCACTGTTGTCCCTCAAAAACTGTTCAGCATACAGATTAGTCTGCACAACAATCTCAGCCAAAATACATCATCCATAAACAACTGAAAAAACTGTACAGGCAAAAAATATTCACAATCCACTCTACACCCTGCATCACCACTAAAGGCAGGCCATATCGGCTGCACCATGTTTGGATCAACTCAGAGTCTAGCACTTCCAGTAGGAAGCCTAGCAGCTCCAGGCTGCAATCCCAATGTCTCTTGCTGAACCATTGACATATCAGTGTCCTCCTCTAAAACAGGCACTTCATCCGCACTGAGAGTAGCTTCATCCTCACTGAGAGTAGCTTCATCATTAGATGATTCCTCGTGGACAGAAACTCACTGCCAGAATCTTCAATTCCGCCCTCTCCCTCAAGACGCACTGTCAGTCTCATAATCCTGCTCAGAGGAAAATTCAAAAAGCATACCAACCACCTGCTGAGCAGTAATTCTACGGCTAGCTATAATCCTTACTAATAAACGTAACTTGTCAAACAAGTCAACAACAACAAACACTTTGTAAAATAACAATGTGGCTTTAGCACAAAGACCTACATACTCCAAAACTATACGACTCACTTGCCAGAAGCAGCTAGACTCACCACCTACTCTGCACAGACATAGTAAGGATCATCAATATCCCACTAAAAATGGAGAAAAAAAAAAGAAAATTACACATAGGAGAATGCAAAACACATTGTAAAGAATTTCATGCTCAAATCACTAACTAAACATGCTGCCATTATAACACCACTTACAAAAAAATTCATTCAGGCATGACAATAATAATCATTTGGAGTAAGCACAACAAAAATGTTTTTTTAGGGGTAGGTGGGCCTAAGAGTATAAGGCTGATCTGCCACCAAAAGGGGCAGAAACAGCCAAAATATTCACCCCTGTTAAAGGGGAGCAACCCTTGCCCAAGAGGCCACTTCCCAACACCAACATTTAAAAATTCCTAGTGGCTTCTGTCCCACGTGGGGACAGATGGGCCTAAAAACATATGGCTGATCTGCCCCCAAAGAGGCCAGAAATGGCCACAATCATCCCCCCATAAAGGGGATCGACCTTTGCCCAAGGGGCTGGTCCCGAACAGCATTAAAGAACAAATCCTGGTATCCAGTGGCTTTTGCCCCCTTTGTGGACAGATGGGCCTGAAAACATATGGCTGGTCGACTCGGGGGCAGAAATTGCCACAAGAATCACCCCATAAAGGGGATCGACCCTTGCCCAAGGGGCCACTCCCCAACATGCAAAAACAAAAAAAATGAAGTCCATGGTGGCCTAGTGGGTCACACAAAACTTAAAAAAATCAGCCAATCTGCCCCCCAGGGGGGCAGAAACAGCCAAAATAATGCTTGCCCAGGGCTATGCCCTGTAAAAATATCCCTGGTGGTCTTCTAGTGCTGAATTTCAAAAAAATATGTACTGATCTGCCCCCCAGAGGAACAGAAACGGTCAAAATAATGCTCCAAAAAGGGAACCAACCCTTGCCCAAAGGGCTGCTCCCCGCAAAAATATGCCTGGTGGTCTAATGGGGCAGAATTAAAAAAATATATGGACCGATTTGCCCTCCAGGTGGACAGAAACAGCCTCAATAATTCTCCCCAAAGGGGAGCGACCCTTGCCCAAGGGACTCTCCCCACAAATAAATCCCTGGTGGTCTAGTGGGCCCGATTTACTTTTTTTAATGGTGAGATCTGCCCCCCCCCCGGGGGGGCAGACACAGCCAAAATCATTGCCCCTAAAGGGGAGCGACCCTTGCCTAAGGGGCCGCTCCCTGCCAACAGTTAATGAGCCCGATTTATTAAAAAAAAAGATGACAAGAACTGCCCCCCAGGGGGCAGACATACCCAAAAACATTGCCCCCAAAGGGGAGCGGTCCTTGACTAAGAGGCCGCTCCCTGTAAACAGTTACCAACATTTAAAACATTTAAAATAAAAAAATAAAAAATCCCTGGTGTCATGTGGGCATTCCTGCTGCAGGATCAAGCGATCGTGCAACCGGAATGCTCAGAAGAGGCATCGGAGGAAAGGAAAACCCTTTCCTTTCCCCCGATGCCTCTTTTGTTAAAGTCCCCCCATGCCCGAGGAGAAACTCAGCTCCTGTCTAAAGGACGCGCTGGAAGCAAATAGCTTCCAGCCCGTCCGGTTTCATGTAATGACATCAGCGCACGCGAGGCATGCGGACGTCATCAGATTACGTAGAGGGGGCGCAGGGGGAGGCAGGGGAAGGGCTTCCCCTGCCTTCCCCAGTGCCAGGTGGTGGCAAAATAAAGGGCGGCCCACGGGGAGCGCCTGCTCTTCCCCCGTGAGTGGGTGCTAGGATGGCCAGGAGCCGTCCGACGCACACGCCCATCGTGATGTCAGACGACTCCCAGCTGTCCGACGTACAGAAAGTGTTAATTATTGTTTTGGGCACATGGTATGCACAATAATGAGCTTAATAGGCATGGAGTGTGACTCAGGTTCTGTGATTTCTGCATCATCCTTGTGTACTGCTGGGTGTTTTGCCCAAATTGGTTTTTACTGCAAAGACCGGCTACTGGTCTTGGTATTTAACCGGAGGTCTTCATTTTGTAAACATCAGAGTGTGCAGTCATTGGTAGTACTGCATTTATCCAATGCAGTAGGTTCTAGTATTGTAATATCTCCAGGGTTGGCATTGACAATGTTAATTAAGTGATACAGACTCATTTTAAAGGACAGCTGCATTTGCAGGGTTCTTTCATGTCCATTCACCACGTGCTATGTTTTGACATCATATAAGGCGAGCTCAGTATGGTGCCCAGTTTGTGTGAACAAGGCCGATGCCTCAGCCGAAATGCAGGAAGAAGTCATATTATTGGCTGTAGTTCAAAAAAAGAAATGTAATACAGACATTTATATGCTTTTGAATCTGTGATCTGTGGAGTAAACCACAACTGATTTATCTCATTTGGAAG